>NC_091059.1:202425805-203050805 GCF_000393655.2 Nicotiana sylvestris
CAACCACAAAACGCAAAACAGATGCGAGAAACCTAAAATCTCATCTCCTTTAATATTAATCTTGTTAAATTTCAATTATGATTTTGTGAGAAATTTAGAGTGGGTGTTGTTTGAACTTACTAGAAATAGTCTAAGTAGGTTGTATACAAAGTTTGAAGTTATTTGTTGGAGATTTGGACTAGTTTTATAAAAGAATTGCAAGTGAAAATCGTACAAAATTTTTGTGAGAGATGCTTATACACTTTTATACAATGTTATACACTTTTATACAAAAAGGTTCATTATGTATATAGTTGTATAAAAGTGTATAAAGATGTATAATAACAGAGTAAAAATATTCTGAAGAAGAAGAAAATGCGAGAAATTCACCAAATACTTGTAAATAATACATCAACCTTGTAACAATAGTGTATAAGAGGTGTTTATACACTATTATACACTATTTATGCAATATTATACATTATTATACAAATGAATCCTATCAATGGAGCTTCACGTGTTCTTCTTCTTCCTTGGGCATCCTCTGAAATTTAACTCAAATATAGCTTAAATCTACACCAAATCACTTGAAATTTAAGTTTTGAACTCATTTTGATGATTCCAATCAATTGGGACAACACTCATTCCAAACAACTAACAAATCGAAAAACTCAATTTCTGAAATCGAATCTTTGAACCACCTGTAATGGTGACTTTTACTTTTCAATCCTTAGTTAACTATTGGAATTCGGAAAAGAATTGAAACAGAATAACAATAGTAGAGAAATTTTATGGTGCAAAGGCTAACACGGAAAGAAGAAGAACGAAGAGAAAAGGGTGGGATAACTGGTGAAAAGTAATTTTCAGGTTATGTACAACCTGAGCTACACTGGATAAAGGCTTCAAACGTGGCCATTTTCCGATGGGTTGTTGGGCCAAGTGATAAGGGATGTAATTCTCCCTATAATTTATATATAATACGGGAGAATTAAAAAAAAAGCTAGATTTACAAGTGATCATTCAAAAATAGCCACAGTTTCAGAAGAGATAGAAATTTAGCCACTTTTTATGTAAAGATAAATTTGAACGAAAACACCATTCAAAATTCAAAAAATACTCCAACATAATATACCGGAGTTTTACATAAGTATATTAGAACTCTAGCATATTATAATGGAGTTCCAGCATAAGTATACTGGAATTCTAGCATATTATAATGGAGTTCCCGCATAATTATACTGGAACTCCAATAAAATTCCACTAGTGGGGTCTGGGGAGGGTAGGATGTATGCAGACCTTACCCCTACCCCGAAAGGGTAGAGAGGCTGTTTCCGGGAGACCCTCGGCTCAACAGGAGATATAATAATTTCAAAAAGACACGAAATGAGAGATAGGTAACAACAAAAAAGCAAGTGAAGTGATAATAATATCTTAAAATAGACCAAATAGGTGAAAGGGAGTGCAATAATATAATCATATGCAAAATAACAAAATAGTGTGAACATAACATATACCGCTAGCAGACCTAGGCATAACTCTATCAGACTACCCGGTACAAAGAGGGAACAACTATGAACTACCCCTAGCCTACAACCCTAATGCTCGACCTCCACGCTTTCCTATCAAGAGTCATGTCCTCGGAAATCTCGAGTCGTGTCATGTCTTGCCTGATCACCTCTCCCCAATTCTTCTTAGGACGCCCTCTACCTCTTTTCATACCTGCCAAAGCCAACTGCTCGCACCTCCTAACCGGGGAATCTATGGTTCTCCTCCGCACGTGTCCAAACCACCTAAGCCTCGCTTCCCACATCTTGTCGTCCACAGGAGCAACGCCCACCTTCCCCCTAATAACTTCATTCCTTATCTTATCCAGTTTAGTATGCCCGCATATCCATCTCAACATTCTCATCTCGGCTACTTTCATCTTCTGTATATGTGAATTCTTAACTGGCCAACACCCAGCCCAATATATAACATAGCCGGCCTAACCACCGCTCTGTAGAACTTACCTTTGAGTTTCAATGGTACCCTCTTGTCACACAGGACTCCAGATGCTAACCGCCATTTCATCCACCCCACCCCAATGCGGTGCGTGACATTCCCGTCGATCTCCCCATCACCCTGGATAATAAACCCTAGGTACTTGAAACTTTCTCTCTTGGGGATGACTTGTGAGTCGAGCCTCACCACCCCGTCCGCTTCCCCCGACACACCGCTGAACTTACACTTCAGATATTCCGTTTTGGTCCTACTCAACTTGAAACCTTTGGACTCCAGAGCCTGCCTCCACACCTCCAATCTCTCATTAACACCACTATGCGACTCATCGATCAAAACTATATCATCAACGAACAACATACACCCTGGCATCTCCCCTTGAATATGGTGTGTCAAGGCATCCATCGTCAGAGCAAATAAGAAAGGGCTAAGCGCAGATCCTTAGTGTAACCCCATAATCACCGGAAAAAGCTCGATGTCACCTCCCGCAGTCCTGACTTGAGTCTTAGCTCCATCATACATGTCCTTTATCGATTCAATGTATGCTACCGGCACCCCTTTCACTTCCAGGCATCGCCAAAGAACGTCCCTAGGGACCCTGTCATACGCCTTTTTTAGGTCAATAAACACCATGTGCAAATCCCTCTTCCTCTCCCTGTGTTTTTCCACCAAGCTCCTTATCAGGTGGATAGCTTCCGTAGTAGAACATCCCGGCATGAATCCGAACTGATTTTCAGAAATAGATACTGCCCTCCTCACCCTCTCTTCCACCACTCTCTCCCAAACTTTCATGGTATGACTTAACAACTTGATACCCCTATAATTGTTACAATTCTAGATATCGCCTTCGTTCTTAAATAGTGGAATCAACAAACTACACCTCCACTCATCTGACATCCTCTTCGTCTTGAAAATAACATTAAACAACTCAGTCAGCCATTCTAAGCCCGCTCTACCCACGTACCTCCAAAATTCTACTGGAATCTCGTCTGGTCCTGTCGCTTTGCCCCGACTCATCTTACCCACTGCTTTTACTACCTCCTCAACCTTGATACGCCTACAGTACCCAAAGTCACGATGACTCTCAGAGTGTCCCAACTCCCCTAGCACGATGCTACTATTCCCTTCTTCATTCAGAAGTTTATGAAAGTACGTCGGGCATATATCGGGTAAAACCGATAACCCGAATTGTTAATTCTTTATTGGGTTATCGGTATTGGGTTATTGGGTTAACGGTTCGGTAACGAGTTAATTTTTTTTTTATTGGGTTATCGGTTCGGGCTCGGTTTGCATTTTTATTATTGGGTAAAAACCGATAACCCAATAAGAATGATATAATTTACTAATTTACCCTTAAGTATATACTAGGGTTATTTATTTTCCTAATTCCCTCTTCACTCTTTAGTCTTCAGTCGTTTGTCTCTCAGTTCTCATTCTTGTTTCCGTCGCAGCCCCCAAGAGTCAAGACGCAAGACTCACCACCAGTTCTCCGCCAGACATCAGTAGATACTGCACAGAAGTGGGAGCGTGCTTTTGTTAAGAAACAACAAAAGTTGGCAGTTTACACGTTCTGGCAGTTTGATTTCTTTGTTTTATATATTGCAAATTTTTTTAGTTGTTTTATGTTATCGGGTAAACCGATAACCGAACCGATAACGATATATAACCGATTAACCGATAACCGATAACCAATATCTTATCGGTTTGGTTATCGGGTTATGATATTTGTAAACCGATAACCGATAGGCAAAACCGATAATGTTCAAAACCGAACCGAACCGACCGATGCCCACCCATACGCCTGCCATCTATGCTTAATCTGGGAGTCTTCTGTCAATACTCTGCCTTCCTCGTCTTTGATGCACCTCACTTGATCCAGGTCACGAGTTATCCTCTCTCTCGCTTTAGCCAGCTGAAATAGCTTCTTGTCCCTACCTTTTCCCCCCAGTTCCTCATACAAACGGTCAAACGCAACAGTTTTAGCATCTGTGACCGCTAATTTTGCCTCTTTCCTGGCTTCCTTATACCTCATTCTGTTTGTTCTCCTCTGCTCCTCATCGGTACTCTCCACTAACGCAAGGTACGCCAGTTTCTTTGCTTCCACTTTACCTTGGACCACATCATTCCACCACCAGTCGCCTCGGTGCTCGCCATAGTAGCCCTTCGATATCCCTAACACCTCTCTTGCCGCCTCCCTAATATAGTTTGTCGTCGTCGTCCACATAGCGCTAGCATCCCTACTACTCTTCCAGGCACCCATAGCCAACAGCCGCCCTTCCAACTCATGCGCATTATCCTTAGCCAAAGCACCCCACCTGATCCTCGGTTGACCTCGTACAAACCTCTTCTTCTTCTTTATCACGATACCAACATCCATCACCAGGAGCCTATGTTGAGTTGCGAGGGTCTCACTCGGGATCACCTTACAATCCTCGCATATCCCCCTATCACACCTCCTGAGGAGGATATAATCAATCTGGGTCTTAGCCACCATACTCCGGAAGGTAACCAAATGCTCCTCCCTCTTCGGGAAACTAGAGTTCGCAATCACCAACTCAAAAGCCCTAGCGAAATCCAATTGAGAAGCACCACCTACGTTCCTATCCCCCAAGCCGAAGCCACCGTGCACGTCGTCATAGCCCCTAGCCGACGACCCAATATGATCATTGAAATCCCCTCCTATAAATAACTTCTCCGTTAATGGAATACCCCGCACCAGCTCATCAAACCTCTCCCAGAAGCGCCTCTTAACCTCCTCGCCCAAGCCCGCTTGTGGCGCGTACGCGCTAACGACATTCAGAGTGCTCCCTCCAACTACTAACTTAATCGCCATCAATCTGTCATTCACCCGCCTAACCCCAACCACTGACTCCCTAAGCTCCCTCCAAATTACAGAAGCAATCATTGAGCTAAATGAAAATGCTGACGAAGAATGGACATCATGCAACTCACCTTAGCATGTAGCTGGCTAGCTTTTGGTTGAAACCCTTCACTCATAATCTTTATATCCTTAATAATTACACCGCAAAATCATAGAATTAGGACTGGTATGCGTAATTGCTCCCACGCAGCCCATTCAAGCCAAAAGTCACAAGTGCTCTGCAGCAAAAGCACTAAAAAAGTACTCCCTCCGGTCCAAAATAAGTGATTTTCTAGCTGTTTTCACACCGATTAAGAAATTCACCTTTTAACATTAATTAGCAATGAAATTGACTATATTAACCTTTACTATATCTTTACATAAATACTCCTAACACATACTCCAATACTATTTACTCCAAAGGCAATGTAGGGAAAAAAAATTAATTCGTTCTTGAAATCTGAAAAAAATCACTTATTTTGGACCACAAAAAAATGGCCAAAAAATCATTTATTTTGGACCGGAGGGAGTAATAGAACTCAGATAAACTTCAAGGAAACCCCCATAATTCTAATAAATTCTCGACAATTGTATAATCTGAAAATGCTAATTACTATTGATTTATAGTGGCATTCCTACTCTAAAGATAAAGCTAAGTAGAGATGAAAATTGGATTGGGTATCATTGTTTAAACGAACAATTTTTAAAGTGAATCACTCGTTCTGCTCCAAGTTAGTATTTTTCAGGAATTATAATCTCCTTAGAGTTCTTGAAGTAGCCATTACTTTTCGGATTAAATTTATTTACCAAAAATTTTAGTTGAAGTTTATTCATGAAATATTTAAAACCATGGACCTAGTTATATATTTTCATATATACATAAGGAGGTCATACCAAATTTTATGGTATATACCCACTAGGGCTGGGCATGTATCGGGTAAAACCGATAACCCAAACCGTTAATTGTTTATTGGGTTATCGGTATCGGGTTATTGGGTTAATAGTTCGATAACGATTTAGAATTTTTTCACTATAGGGTTATCGGTTCGGGCCTCGGTTTACCAATTTTGTTAATGGGTTAACCGATAACCCAATAAGAATTAATAAAATTATGACTTTACCCTTAAGTATATACAAATGCTATGGCGTCAGTTCTTTCTCTCCTGTTCTTTCTCAACCGCACTCTTCAGTTGCTTCATCTTCATTCTTCATAGACCTTACTAGTTACTACTAGCGTAAGTATTTAGTATATTATATGTGATTTCTTCTCTTTTTTGCTTAACTCCAGTGAATTGTCTTCTCTTTTTTGCTTAACTCTATATTGAGTTATCTTATCAGGTAAACCGATAACCGAACCGATAATGATCGATAACCAATTAACCGATACCCGATATCTTATCGGTTCGGTTATCGGTTTATCAAATTTGTAAACCGATAATTTATATGCTAAACCGATAATATTCATAACCGAACCGAACCGACCGATGCCCACCCCTAATACCCACAAAAAGAACAGGAACAAACAATGCCTAGTAAATTGTGATTAAAAATAAAGTGTAATAAACAAAGAAAAATTCACCAAAATAAAGAGCTCCAAGTTCAGAGGAGTCAACACGGGAGAGAGAATTAAAGGAAATCCGATAAACCCTGAGGGTTAAAAGAACATAAATCAGATAGAGGAAGGGGATAGACCAAAGCTAAATTGAGATTACACAATAAGAAGAGTATATTGGTGAAAAAGACTTCCTAAAGAAGATCACCCATATCCTTGAAATTGCACGAAAATAAACTTAAGGCACATAATCAAATTAGTACATGAAGCATAGTAAAATAATGTAAGCTGATGTTTTCCGATCAAATGTTTTCCGATAATTGAGACCACGGACAGGGAAACAACAAACTTACCCGTGGAAAATTATGATTGTTGGAAGTTGTATTTGAACCCTTTAATTCAAAACCTAGCTTCTTTTTTTTTCTTTGCCGGAGTTTACTTTACCAATGCAAAACTCGATTATCAAAAATGAACACATGCATGGATTTTGTTCCAGAAATTGGAAATGGAGAACCCCAGAAACGGTAGGCCGTTTGGCGCCATTAGATACCATCAAAAGAGTTGATTTTATACTTTAAAAGAGTGAAGCAACTCTGCAAAATATATGGATCTAACATTGAAAGACTGGAGAAGAAAGAGAAGCGCAGAAAAAAAGTTGAAAAACTCATCAAACAGAGAGATGACACTTTCAAGCGGGGCATGAGTAGAGCAAAGGTGGAGCAGCGGGGGAGAACAAAAATTGCAGAGACTAATATTGTAAGACCCAAATAGTGTTGTTAATCTCCTATTTAAACTCGCTGAAGAAAAATGGAATCCACGTCTCTATTCACCAACCAATGACTTTATGGTACAACATTTACTGATTTATATACAACTTTCAGTGCTGTGTTCGTACACTTTAACTGCTGCTTCTAAATATTAGTAAAGTAATGTATATAATCGTATATAATTAATATATACTGGTTAAAAAAAAAACAGTAAATTCAACCAATTATTTATGTAAATATCTTCGACTGGAAATCCAGAAACACGAACTAGCTGGCTGGCCCTCAACTACTTTCCTACTTCTTTTTTCCCTTTACAGGAGAATTGGATGACTTATTAGTTTATATGTTTCACTCATGTAATACCATTGATTGGATGTGAAATTTAAAATGTTAGACTATGTTAAGCAAGTAGTATAAGTAATATTAAAATATTTGTTAAAAGATAAATTTATAAATAAAAACCACATTACATTTGATAAATAAAAAAATGATAAAGGTCATATCAACAGAGACGAGGATGTTGAGATGGATGTGCGGGCACACAAGGTTAGATAGGATCAGAAATGAGGTTATTCACGACAAAGTGGGTCTGATCCCTATTGAAGACAAGATGTAGGAACCGCGACTTAGGTGGTTTGGTGATGTGAGGAGGAGGAGCACAGATGCCCCGGTAAGGAGGTGTGGGAGGTTGACATTGGAGGGCCTATAGAGAGGTAGAGGTAGGCCAAAGAAGAGGTGGGGGAGAGGTGATTAGGCAAGATATGATGCAGCTTCAGCTGACCAAGGACATAACCTTTGATAGAAATGTATGGAGGTCGAAGATTAGGGTAGTAGAGTAGGTAGTCTAGGGTGTTCATAATAGTATTATTGACATGCAGTCTCGCTTTCTGTTGGTAGTAGGTGTCACACCTCCTTTTTCCTACACCCGAATGGCATAAGAGAGCTTTTTCCAATTAAAGAACAATCGAAACGGAATTATTTATATTAAGAAATTCAGAGTCGCCACTTGGGATATTTATGGTGTCCCAAATCACCGGTTCAAATCTCAAATCGAGGAAAAGGTTGACTCTGTTTTACAGTCCGCGGATCAGAAATCCGGGTAAGGAATTCTGTTAACCTGGGATAAGGTGTTAGGCATTCCCGAGTTCTGTGGTTCTAGCACGGTCGCTCAACTGTTATAATTGGCTTATTATCTGATTTTAATACACTTTTAAGCCTATGTGTATTTAACTTTAAACCGCTTTTAATTATTTTAAGGAAGATTTCAACGTCATCTAAAACACGTCTTTGGACCACGCCACATGAAATGCACCCGCAGTTCGAGACACGTTTTATTTAACGTCGTTAAGATTTGGATTTGGGTCACATGAAATGCACACCCGGGTTTAAGAAGGTAATTTTCAAACTAGCACGCCTAAAGCAACTACGCACTTTCAACTTTGCGAGGGCCATGGAAATTCAACTAAATAGCACGCCTCGATTTCTAAAGATTAAACTATTAATTAAGCGAGGGCCATGCATTTTGAGGTTTTATTTGGCACGGCACATCCCGATTCTAATTAAAAGAACGTGACTAGTTCATCAAAGAACGTAAGGGGATTCCTACTTATGTTATGCCAAAGCTTAAGCTAATAATTTAATAAAACCATGAACTAGTAACAGACCACCCATATTTGATTGTGGAAGGGCCGAGCTAGTCAAAAACCCACGTCTGATTGCCCATTACTGCAGGCTCAGCATGTGAAATAATTGGGCTCAACTTGAAGCCCAGCTTGGCAGCCTAATTGTGGAAGGGGAAGACAATCGCAATTGGGCCAATGATGGTAGCCCAATACACGATCCAGCAAATATGTTTGCAGCAAATTGTATTATGCAAGAAAATCTGGAATTGAACAAATACTGATAATCTTTGAATCAAATGCAAAGCACATTTTTATGCTAATATAGGTTCCAAAGTGAAGATACAATCCCTAGTTGCAATAACACACATTTACACAAATTATTCACCAATTAACAAAACACAAAAGCCCCCCAGTTTGTATTAAATTCTGATTCAAGCATAGCACATTTAAAACATATCACATGTAATAGAAATTTGCCAAAGAAAACTAAATGTGAAAGGTTAATCTGAATTTGAAAGTTTCAAGTCAAAAACCAAGCTCAAACCCCATTCAAAAGCCCTTTTAAGATTAAAAGTGCTCGTACATGAGCAAAAACAGAACTGAAGGACAACTCTAAAACCATTGTACTGTATTTCAAGCTATACAGGAACAGATCTAAAATGGACAGTGGAAAATAAACCCAAACCAAGCTTACTAGACCAACAACATGAAGGGTCTAAACTTGTAATTCGAACCACAACCATGAAACATACATCCAAACCTTTCAGCCTTAACTAATTAAATTAGGGGTCATAATCTTCAATTAACACAGATTATACGAGGTTTAAAACATTCCTGAATCACCTATATTCAAACAAAGTTCACCCAACATTTAAATCAAATATACATCCAGGAATGAAATATCCGAAATAAACTAGACTAAAAGCATGAACAATAAAATGGCAGAATCGAGCAGTAATTACAACATGAATTAGTATTTTTCATTTAAACTCCAGCTCAGTTCACAGATCTTTACACAAAACTTAATCAGGCTTCATTTCCAACATAGTTTCAAGAGAATACCTGAAATTCGAAAACAACACAGAAAATGAGGAATCAGCAGCAGAACAGTAGCAAGCACAGTGGTCAGCAGCAGAGACAACCAAGAAAAACCTACTTTAAGCCAAGAAATGAGGTGCAACAATCAACAAAACTCGACCAAAACTTCAAACCAAGCTTTTAAACCACCAAACTCAAATCATTTCAGCCCAGATAGATCAGAAATTGTTTTAGGAATTAGAAACTGAAGAAATCACAGAAAGAGTTCAATAAAACAGTAAAATCAGCTGTTTGTATTTTCTGTATTTTAGGCTCTTCCCTTGTTCTCTATCTTTGTAATTTCTATCTTTCTATCTAAATGGGCATTAGGTTAGTGCACCTATACTATTCACAAATGCCACTTCCCCGTTTTTATATTTGATTCCACTTAAAAATCTTTTTCTTTATATCATTCATAGTGTAATTACAACCCCACCATTATAAAAACTTCTTAAAATTAGGTAAAATTCTCTTTATTGAACAATTCTTCAAACTATCCCTTAAGTTCCTAATGTCATTTAACATCTCCTTAAAGTTCTAGGTGTTAACAAATTAAGGCAAACAATTCTTCTAATAAAAATCTAGACAAAAGAATTAAGAAGGTGTCAATTTCCAAAACCTAAACAGCCTTATCATGAACTGAAATCAGAAATCAATCAACGACTGAGCAACTGAAACTGATATTTACGAAAAAACAAACAATGAATGCCCTATTTCGAACTTTGAAGCAATTACACCAAGCCATCTAATCAGGGAGTCAAACGATACTAACATGCTGATTTCAATTAAACACATCATACCTAAATTGAAGACTAAAATCCTACTGACCTAATGGCAATCCCGAACATTTAACGAATGAACACAGAAGCTAATTAAACCTAAAACTAAGCAGAATGGATAAACAAAAAATCAGAGCAAAACTCATTTATTAGAAATTGAAAAGAAAAACTAGAAACAAACGGAAATAAATACGAATAAACAAA
The DNA here is from genome assembly GCF_000393655.2 of Nicotiana sylvestris. Lineage (NCBI taxonomy): Eukaryota > Viridiplantae > Streptophyta > Magnoliopsida > Solanales > Solanaceae > Nicotiana > Nicotiana sylvestris. The sequence goes on from NC_091059.1 coordinate 202,436,644, forward strand.
CTAACTTAAAGGGAAAAATTAGGTTTGAAAACTAATCACTATTTCAGTCGAAAGACAGACCAATCAAAGATACACAGAGAAGAAAAGAAGAAGGAGTAAAACAAACACTAAAAATGAACATAAAAATTAAGGGAACTCACCGACTATACTTGAAATCACCCTTAATACCATGTTTCACACGAAACTTGTGCTAATCACTTGTTCTTTGTCAAGAACAAATGAACAACATCAGTTTTGTGATGAATCGGCCTTCTAATCATGAAAAACTAGAGGTCTGGATCGATACATGTCATTGGGTTCATCGAAAATCGATTTTGAACTTTTAGGGTTCGATCATAGATTTGAGATTCGAACGATTCTGGCAAGATTCGAAGAAAACTAATCTAGGATTTGGAAATAGGGGGTCGTGGTGGTTTTGTGGTGTATTTGGGGCTGGTGGGCCACCGAAACCGTCGTGAGGCGATTTTCGGTGGGCGGAGTGAGACAGGGTGTCTCTAGGGTTAGAGAGACGTGAAGGGTTTGATTTGGGGGGGGGGTAGGGGGTCTGGTAAGGGGTCTTGGGTATATTAAATCAGAGAATTAATTAGAGCCGTTGGATGATTGACATCCAACGGCTGTGATTAATCCTTTATTGAAAACGGGGTCGTTTTGATTAAGCTGGGTTGGACTGGATCGATTCTGGAAGCGGGTCGGGGTCGGGTAATGGGCGAGAATCTAGACCGTTTGATCGAGTGAAATCAAAGGTTGAGATCGATTGGGCGGGAAACTGTGTCGTTTGGTGGGGTGTGGAAACATACCAATTATTGGGCGGGTTTGGGCTGGTTTTTTGGTTGGGCTTTGGGGTAATTTCGATTGGGCTTGATAGAATTAAATTGAAACGGCCCAAATCTTATTTTTTCTCTTTTATTTCCTTTTCCTTTTCTATTTATTTCCAAACTATTTTTCAGAATTAAAACTAAAATCCTAAATTAAATTATAAAAAATCCAAATTAACTTAAAAATACTAATTAACTTTAAATAATACTTATCACAAATAATTAAATACCATACTAAAAGAAAATTACAAAATTTTGACATTAAACACTAAAATGCAAAATACGTTTATTTTTGAATTTTCATTTTTGTAAAACAACAATTCACTTAATTAATCTAAAAATATAAAATTAAATCCTAAATGCAGATACTATATTTTGTATTCTTAATGCATTAAACATGTACACAAACATATGCAAACAATCAGGAAAACAACATAATAATTCCTAAAAATAACACATAATTAAAGAAAAGACCTAATTTTGGAAATTCTTTTGGAGTAATTCATATGAGTCAAAAATCACGTGCTCACAGTAGATTTTTATGACTAACCGTTGTTTTCTTTCATTGTTGATCATCTTACTATCTTGTTGTTTTTATTCTGCTTTTATATGGTTTTTTGGTACTGTCTCTTCTTGTCTATATTTTCATTAATGTGGTGCTTATGCTTTCCCGAGCTGAGGGTCTATTGGAAACCCTCTCTATCCTCACAAGGTAGAGATAAAGTCTGCGTACATACTACACTTCCCAGACCCCACAGTGTGGGATAATACTTAGTATATTATTGTTGTTTTACCTAAGAAAATATATGTTCAAATTGGTTTGCTAATTTGTTAAATTTTATTGGAGCTCAATTCTGGAGTAGAGCGAAATAGTAAATTAATCAACTAAATAGAAGGAAATAATGTCATTTCATTAAAAATTGATCGACTGGCCTATAAGCACTAAAATAGGAGAGTTTTTAGTTTTTATTCAAAGTTTTATAATAAAAGAGTTTGGAAAAGGCACAAAATTTGACAATAAAAGAGTAAAATAAAATAAAAGGAAAAAAATGGCTTTAAAATGGAGTCCGAGTTGATGCAACTCACTTAGTAAGAGTCTCCGACTCTGTGGCTTGAGCTTTCATACACTGTTGTTCATTTTGGGCCTGTTAAAACAAATTGGCTTGAAGGTTTACAAAATATAGTTTTGAAGTAATTGTTAAGTAGTGATGGCTAGGATATTCTAATTGTAATTACTTCGCACCAGACCATTTTTTTTTTCAATTTTGACCAAGCAGAATTACATTTTACAATTTGTATAGCACTTATTCATTTTAGTAAAATATTTTCAGATGTGCTAGTTTTTTATAATGATATATTTAACATTCATTTGGGATTGAAAAATATTCATTATTATTGTTATTGTCTTTATAATAATAACTTTTCATTGTAAGCATTCTCCTTTTTCTTAGAGAGCTTCTCCAACGATTATGAAGCTTGAGTTGGTTCCTATTAGGAGTGGCAAACGGGCGGGTCGGGTTAGATATGGTTCGGGTTGAAAACGGATAGTGAGAAAATGGATAAATTATCCGACCCGATCCATATTTAATACGGATAAAAAACAGGTTAACCGGCGGGTAGTATGTGTAACCATATTATCCATGACTTCTTACATATAATCACTTTTGGGAGAATTCTTAGTCTCCCTAACTTGAAGAACTCCCAATTTGAGACTTTACAAATGTAAAAGTTAGACCCATTGGTTATCCATTTTCTAAATGGATAATATGGTTCTTATCCATATTTGGCCCATTTTAAATAGTTCATTATCCAACCCTTTTTTAATGGATAATATGGGTGGTTAACTGTTTTCTTTGAACCATTTTGCCACCCCTAGTTCCTAATACACAAGGAAATAAAGAATTATTAGGTTATCGTTTTCGATTTACCTGAATTGTGATGGATAAAGATCTGAACACCAACATTATAAAAGAAAATTTTAATAGCAAATTATTTTTCTACCAAAAAAATAAAGATGCAAATCATTATTAGTGTATTTTAAAATTTAAAGAATAATTTTTATTGATTACTATTTTTAAGTAATTAGAAGTTTAAAAGAATTATACACTGTAAACTAAAAATAGAATAATAATTTCTCAAAAGAAAAGGGAAAAGAGGAAAGGATTTGGCGTGACGGCTCTAGCAACTAAAGGCTGAAGCTTCATCTCCTCTAGCAGACGCAGTCAGTCGGATCTGGGATCGGCTTTCAACTATAATCTATCTGGCTTACAATTAACAACTCTCAGATCTCTCTTCAAACTAAACTTCTCTCTCTTTTCTTTCCCTCCATTTCTTCCCTCCCTGCAACTCCTCCTTCTCTTCTCTTTCCCCCCTTTCTCTCTCTATCTCTTTCTGTTTCTCTCTCTAAAGCTCTTCCAAAATGGGATTCAAGACTGATATGACAAGTTAAATTTCCAAAATTTAACTCTAATTTGTAAGTGGATTTGGTGTTGATTTTGCTTCTTCTTAAACCCTAAATGCATGCTACCCTTTCCAAATTCATTTGCAGATAGTTGAAGCTTTGGAACCAACAGACGTCTCTACTCTGTCTCACATGAATTTTCAGGTATTTATCATTACAACTCTTACTCTTATGATACAAATTGTAATTTTCTTTGAAGAATTTAATAAGTATGAAATAGGCAGGAACAGTGAGTGGGAAAACTGGAGCTGGGAATGTGATGGATTGGAGTGTTAGCACTGCTTATAAGACCTTAAAAGGTACTCTTTTAATCCACTATGATTTTGCATGCATCTTCTCTCCTGTGATAGTAAATATGTTCATTTGCTTAGAGCATTCTGAATACAATAACAGGAAGGAAATTGCTTCCTTATTTTTATCAGAAACAAGATTCATATACCAATCCCAAATCCCAATTGATTTGGGATTAAGACTTGTTAACAAAGCTCTTTGACCTTCGTTGGCTTATTGCATATACTATGTTTATATGATCTTCTCTTTATTGCTCTCCCCCAAACAGAAATGGAACCCAAATCCCTTGCCGTCGTGGAGGCTACAAGTACAATCCTTTCAAACGTAGAATCTACAGATATGGGGCTGGGAACTTCAGAGAAAGTGAATATCGCTTCTATAACAAAACCAAGGAAAAAGACCATGACATCAGTGTATCTCAAGTACTTTGAGACAGCTACTGATGGGAAAACTAGGAGATGTAAATTTTGTGGACAGAGTTATTCAATTGCAACCGCCACTGGTAATTTCTCTTGTCTAAACCTTTTTGCCTCTCTAAGGTGAGACAAATGCTTAATTTTCACGTGAGCCTCTAGAATCAGAAGCGGAGCCAAGATTTAAAGTTTATGGGTTCGGTAATCTAATCTGTTTAAGTTACTGGGTTCTAAATTAATAATTGTACATTTTCGATGAATTTCTTAAGACAAATACATGGTTTGGACAAAAGCTACTGGATTCGCCCGAACCCGTAGGCCGTGTTCTATCTCCGCCCCTGTCTAGAATCAACTCCAATTTCAAACTAAAGAGGTGAGGGGAGTGGTGAAAAAAAATTGGTTACATCAAATGTGATCTGTAGAATCGGGATTATGGAAATACTATTCCAAATATTGGTGAAAAGTTCTTACGATGATCATGCTTAATACGGATATTTAGGTAGTATGTGTAGACCGTGACGTTCTTCTTCCTTTTTGTAAGGCAACTTGGGAAGACATCTCAGCAATCGCCATCCAGGATATGATATAACAGTGAATGTTGCCACTCCTGCTCCACAACCAGTCAGTATTCCCAAGAAGCTTCAACCTCAACCTCAAACCAAAATACCTCAACTGGAGCTTGATCATTTAAACTGGTTGCTCATCAAGTGGCTTATTCTCTCATCTCTACCTCCTTGTACATTGGACGAACATTGGCTTTTGAACTCATTTAAATTTCTCAGCCCAACAATAAAAACTTGGCCGGGGGACAAGTTCCAAACAGTACTTTGTGAAGTTTTTAGAAGCATGCAGGAAGATGTAAGGGTGATAGTGGACCAAGTTTCTTCCAAGGTCTCTATAACTCTTGATTTCTGGACATCTTACGAGCAACTCCTCTATATGAGTATTACTTGCCAGTGGATTGATGAAAATTGGACTTTCCAGAGGATGCTCCTTGATGTTTGTCATATATCTTCTCCTTGTGGGGCTGCTGAAATTGCTCATGCACTACTGAAGGTCCTTAAAATGTATAATATTGACAACAGAGTTCTCTGTTGCACCCATGATAATAGTCCAATTGCACTGCATGCATGCCATACACTTAAAGAAGACATGGACAACCAGAAAATGAGTTCCTTCTACTATCTTCCATGCGCTGCTCATACTCTGAATTCAATCATAAATGATGGACTAAGATCTACGAAGTCGATAATCTCCAAAATAAGGGAGTTTGTCTTAAAGATGAACACATCCTTGGAGATTTCTCAGGATTTTCTTCAATGTTGCAATGCTTATCAAGAAGGCAATTGGAAATTCCCTCTTGATGCCTCGCCTCGTTGGAGTGGCAATTATCAGATGCTAGACATTGCACGGAAGGTATTCTTCTTTATTGTTAAATTGTTTTCTTCAATCTCAAGTTACTGGCTGATTGTGAAAATACTTAGAACAATATAAAAACATACATCTAACTTAAATATATAATCAAGAACAAGATTCTTGACATTGCATTGGTTTGTTCTTTCTTGTTGAATGTGCTCCTCAATCTCAAGTTACGAGCTTCCTTTAAAATATTTAAGGACAAGATTAAGAGGTTAAAAACATACATCGAACCTATATTCTATCAGACCTATATTATGTAAAAACACACGTCTAACCTATATTATATAAAAACTTACATCTAACTTTTCTTGTAAAAGTTTAACCTGTAAAGTTCAGCTATCTTGAAGAGACTACAATAAAGGCTCAATCTCTTATAAGCTGAGACAATATCTTCAAATCTGTTACAGGAAAAACTGAGCAGACCTAACGTGAAAACTTAAACAGGTCTTTATTGGATAAGTTCTTAATGCTTAACTGAAATCATTCTTTACACCCGATTGAGGGAGAAGAGAGCAGCATTTTGAGCTTCTTTACGGTTTCCTCCATTAAACTCTTAGGAGAGAAATGAGGAGCCACATGCAAAACCTATTAAAAAGAAGGAACTTTGATAAATGATAATTATGAATGTCAAATAGTTCAAAATAACTTTGCTCTTGAAGTGCAAAACCTATTCAAAAGAACTTCTACACTTGGTTTAATTATTTGGACTGAAAAACCAAAATAATATCATTCACTAACATCCAATTTACAATTGGATATCTGTTAGTTACTAAATTGCGCACAAGACACGTAGATATGGCAACATTGTTGAGTTATGGGCTGGTTTCTTACTAAATTGTGCACAAGACACGTAGGTATGCCAACATTTTTGAGTTATGGGCTGATCATTTTGTTATTTACCAAGACCATCTTAAGGGGGAAAGACAAAAATGGATTTGAAAAGTAGATTTTGCTTTTACATGTAGTCTACCAATCAGCAATGACCTTCCTTATATTTTGCCATGCAGGCAGGTAAATCAATGGAATCTATTGTCCGGAAGTATGATGAACTAGGCAGTATGCTCCTGAACACTGCGGAGAAGAATGCTGTGAATATAATGCATGCATATTTGGAACCCTTCTATAAAACCATCAATGACATATGCACAAACAAAGTACTAACAATTGGTTTGATTCTTTTCTTCATGGATCACATTTCTGAAATAGTTGCCGCTTGTAGAGACTCTCGACACAGCCCTGACTGGCTCAAGAGTGCTGCTGAAGAAATGGCCACAAAAGCCCGAAGCTATAACGACCAGGTTTGCAATGTTTTCACATATATGACTGCAATACTTGATCCAAGAATAAAAGTTGAGCTCATTCCTGAAAAACTCAACTCCGAAGATTACTTGGAAGAAGCCAGAAGCTATTTCATAAGAAACTATTCCACCAGCCATTTTTCTGCTATCACCAGTCCCTACGCTGCACAGGAGCTAGAAGATGGAGGGAGCGTTTCTTTTGCAGAAGAAATTGCTCGTAAGAAACGTAGGTCAAGCATGTCCTCTGCCACAGATGAGCTCACTCAATATTTATCAGAGCCTCCCGCTCCAATACCAATAGATGTCTTGGAATGGTGGAGGGTGAACAACACACGCTACCCACGTTTGTCGGTGATGGCTCGGGACTTTTTGGCTGTACAGCCAACTGCATTGGCGCCTGAAGACCTTTTCTGCAGCAAAGGTGATGAGATAGATAAGCAGAGGTTCTCAACACCCTATGAGAGCACCCAAGCTTCGCATTGTGTAAAGTCATGGTTGCAAGGCGGATTTAAGTTGAAGTATAAATCAACTGAAATTGATTATGAGAGGTTAATGGAAATGGCAACCGCTACAGCAGCTGAAAATACTACAACAGCTTCCGACAAGAAACAGAAATCATGATAGATTTTTAATTGATGAAACTGAAGGACCAAATTGAGGCCATAGAATGGTTGAGAAACTTTCAACCAGAGGCCAAACTTGTGTTCTCTGTAATATGTAGATCTATCATTTGTTAGTGTACAGGTTTGAATAGAGAGAAGCCTAACCCAAGACAATGAATTTATGTTCTTAGGAATTGTAGTGCCTGTGTTTCAACATAAATTTTTTCTTTTTCTTGAAGTCCTGGTAACAGTGTAGAGGTTATCAAATTTTATTAACTGATAGTCTGAATTAGCAGCTACTTTAGTTTCAATGTGCAAACTGGAGCATGAACTTTTCTTTATGTATATTTTATCCTTTAACCAGCGATGGTGCGTCTCTCGAGATGCAGAAATCTGATACAAAGATGTAAACATGCTACATGGGAAACCAGTTAAAAAAGAAAGTCGCCGAACCATCACACAATGATCTCAAGAACTCCAGCTTGAACACTCCCACGAGAGACTTTGTACTGTAATGTGTATGTATGCCTCCACAAATTGCCACTTTTACCGATACAATATTGATCCTTAGCGCTGATTATTTCTGTCTTTTTTTTGCAGTGTCTTTTAAGAATGTCTTTTAGTTATCAAATTAAAAGCATTAAGGGGGAATAAGCTTGTTGTATGCTCTTTTAACTTCATTTTCCCTTCTTCCTTTCACCTTCTCTGTTTCCAGACAACGATGATCACGTTGTCTAAGAGCTACAGAATGCCTAAAAGAAGGGCTCTACTCAGCCATGCCAAAAGAATGCAAATGTCACTGATTCAGAGGTACCCAGAAGCATGGTAAAGGACATGCTCATTAGCAGTTATCTGAGTGAGATCATCGGTCCTTCATAAAACTTGCAATCATTATCTTTTCTTTTTCTTTTATTTTTAAACTTTTGGTGTCCGACTAACTTGTCCGCATCTCAATTAATTTTAACAACTACTTGCCACCTCCAATTAATAAAGGTATCGGGTAACTCTATCCATAAAAATTTAAACAATTAGAAAAAAATCACCTAAGATCATTGGCCTACTGAAATTTGAATCTGATATCTACTATTCTGAACTTACTTAATTGACCATTAAGTCATACCCTTATATGCCAAAACTTGCAAAATTACTTTTATCATTATACTGATACGTATCTTTCTGCTAATGATTCTTTTATAGACATTGGAATTCACCTTTGGCTTGTTGAAATTATTCTATCTTCCCTAGTTTTGTTTGGCCATTCAAAAAAAACATGTTACTCGATTACTCCTAGCATTGTTTGGCCATTCAGTCTAAACATATATTTTGTTTCAGTATATGTAATACTTTCTTAAATATATTTCAAATTTCAAAAGCGATCAGATACTTTTACTATTAAAAAGGTTAACAGTAATTTATATATATATATATTTTAACCATAGTGACATAATTTATAATATAAAACTTTTAATATATTTAAAGTCAAATTTTAGGAATACATCTGGTTAAAACTTGAGTATATCAGCCGTTAAACGTTGGAAATATGAATCTACAAGAGAAAAGGTCCAAATCTCTCCAATTTCCCAAAGCATATCTAGGACTGTTCCCTCCTCCACACGTGTTCTCTTGCATGTTACCTCCAAAAGTGCAATCCTTCAACTTCCTCACACGTGTCACATCACCCCATCCTTTTCTCCATTAACTTCTTCTATTTCCTCTTAAAGAAACTCTCCCATTCTTCCTTCATTCAGACACACAGTACGGTCGATTTCTTCTCCTCTTAACAATGGCTGAACAACAACCCAGCTACGGTCGTCCACAAACCAGATCCGCAGGTTTCAACAGCAACGTGACAACTCCCTCGTTTCTCCGAAAATTACAAGAACATGTCCCAAATTCGACCCAACTTGTCGGATTCTTGACCCTTATTATCTCTGGGGCAATCTTGCTCCTTCTCACTGGCTTTACTCTTACGGCTATTATTCTGGGTCTTATTTTCTTTACGCCTTTGGTCCTTATCTCCAGCCCAATCTGGGTCCCTGTTGGTACTGTTCTATTCATAGCCATTGCTGGATTCTTATCTGTCTGTGGATTTGGGGTCGCAAGTTTGGCGTCTCTCTCTTGGCTGTATAGGTATTTTAGGGGATTCCACCCGCCCGGTTCGGACCGGGTTGATTATGCGAGAAGCCGGATTGCTGATACAGCTAGCCATGTGAAGGATTACGCTAGAGAATACGGTGGGTATCTTCATAGTAAAGTGAAAGATGCAGCTCCCGGTGCTTAATTGAACCGCTCAACAAGCCGCTCGAACCGGATTTTTTGTTTCCTCAATCATGCATGTTACTTTCAGTAACGGTTTTGATATATTTTTTTTTTAATATTTAATATTAATCGGATTTCTGTAATGTTCTGATTTTAAAGAGAATGCAGTGATGTTCTTTGAATATTCAAGGTTTATTTTAGCTTTTTTGTTGCCCTCTGAAATTTCACAATAGGTAATTGGAAATCCTAGGCAAAACAAGATTAGAAATGATAATGTTGTAACCGGCCAAAAGCAAGCATCAGTATGTCATATTTTATTATTATATCTGTTGCAATCCAACATGTCCTCAAGCTTATCAACAATAATGTCGCAATTTTATTACACCTATCCACTTATAGGTGGGGAATCGTTAATGATATAGCGTGGTACTATAGGGGCGTACATTAGAATCGGTTTATCGATAATCGAAGATGACAAAATCGAAATCGATAACGCCCTTTCCTTTATCGTAAGTCCCTAATCCTATTATTTTTCTAACCCTATTATTTCATCTACCATATTTAAGGAAGATCATATTTAAAGTTCTAAGAGAACGAAGTTCAAATTAATGGAAAATAGAATTAGCCGTTATGATGTATTGTTATTTTTTTTATACCGTTGGAATGTTGGTGACATACATGTGATCCCTGTAAGTACGTGATTTTTGCCCTATATGAGAATTATTCCCAAAAAAATTCAAAAATAAAATAATTTTTCTTGGTGTGCAATTTTTGTGATATTTTGTGGTATTTTTGTGTAATTATTTGTATGTTTGTCTGTGCATGTTTATTTGTTAAATTAATAAAAATAAAAAAATATGTCGCATTTTGCATGTAGGATTTAATTCTACAATTGTTAGTAATTAAGTTTGTTTTACAAAAAAATAAAAATTACAAAAATAGGTATCGTTTGCATTTTTAGCATTTAATGTCCGAATATACAATTTTATGCTTAATTATTACTTAATTGTGCGTTAATTGTTATTGGGAGTTAATTTGCGCTTTTATAACTTAATTTAGTTCTTAATAATAGTTTAAGTATTTTTATAATTTAGTTTTAGAAAAATAAAAGAAGAAAAGAGAGCAAAAAATAAAGAAAGTCGGAATTGGGCCTCTTCTTCAAAATTCAAGCTACAGGCCCAAATAATTGCCCAACTTTCCCCATGACCCGGTCCACTTCAAACTGGGTCGACCCGGTCCGCTCCATTAACCCAACACCCCTTCTTCATTTTTATCCAACACAAAACAAAACCAAAAAATAAAAAATAAAAGGTGAATTATCACTATTAATAGTTTTATTTTTTGTTTTTTTATATATATAAAAAATCCGAAAATATTTTTTTTATTTTTTTTATTTTTTATTTTTTAAAAAAATATAATAATTTCGGGAATGATTTAAAAAAATAATAATAAATAAGAAAAAGGGAAGTATTGAATAAAAAAAATATAAAAGTAAAAATAGGTGAAATTCTCTCTTTTTTTAAAAAAAAGTAAAAGAATGTAGAAAATTTAAAAAAATAAAAAGTTTTGTGGAAATTTTTAAAAAATTTAAAAGTAAAAGAAGATTGGAATTAAAAAATAAATATAAAGGTATCTGAAAATTTAAAAAATTTAAAGTAATTGAAAGTAGCATTTTTGAAAGAAAAAGAAAAGATAGTGGTTTGTTTTTTAAAGAAAAGTTAAATAAAGTGAGATTCTCTTTTAAAAAAATAAAAAGTGGTATTTTAAATAAGATAAAGTAATTAAAGTTGGAATTTTAAAAATAAAAGTAAATAAAGGTGGGATTTCTTTTTCTAAAAAAATAAAAGCAATTTGTAAGTGGGATTTCTTTTAATTAAAAAAATAATAAAATAATAAAAAACAAATCTGAAAATTTCGAAAATTTTGCTATAAATAGAAGAGAAAATTTAGTAAGAAGGGGGTGGAAAAAAGAGGAAAAACTAGATAGAGAGAAGAAGAAAAGAGGGGGCGGAAGAGAGCAGTATACACTCGATATACACTCTGGATACACAGAATATACAGGGACAGAATTCATTTTGGAGATAGTAAAAAAGATATAACCAAATTTTCTGAAATATTGAGAGCGGAAGAACACCATAGAGAGTTCAAATCTAGAAAGAAAAACAAAGAGAGATTTCCGCACTATTTTTCTTCTCCATTTTTACTAGTTTTCTCCGTGTTGCTGGGATTTCTGGATTGAGGTGTTGAAGCTACTGTGTTGGGCTTTATGCTGCTGTATGTTGCTGTGTTACATACTACTTTGCTGACCTTCTTCTTCTTGTATTGACAATACCAGGTACACAAACAATACACTGGTTCATCTTGTAAGCTACTCGAAACATGAATGCAAAAAATGAGAAAGATTTGAAGTTGTAGTTTAATGTAGTCTTTTCTTTCTTTTATTGTATGTATGTAGAACATTCTATGCGCTGCCCATGTAAACTCTTTAAACGACTCACTTTCGAAACTTAACTATAATAACTCGAAAGTATGTAAATAAAGTAGGACATTTTTCTTCATTTATTTTAGAGAAAAACGAAAAATAAAAAATGTAGTAATTCTAAGATTATTTTTTAAAAAATAAATAAATAATGAGACGAGCCTCGCCAAATAAAAATGCAAATTGCGGGGCCCTCAATAATTGGTCATAATAAATACTTAGAATTCGGGATGGACTGTTTAGTGAATTTCACTGCCTTCCCCAAAGATAATAACGCGTTAGACTCTTTAGACGCGATTTAATTAAATTACTTTCTTAAACTCGGGTGCACATTTATGTGACCCAAATCCAAATCTCGACGGAGTCGAAATGTGTCTCTGATCACGAGTACATTGATTGTGACGTGATCCGAGATGCATGTCCATGACGTTGCAAATTCCTTTAAATAAGAATGAGATGAGCCTCACCGAATAAAAATACAAAATTGTGGGGCCCTCGGTAAATATTTGCTTTAAAATTGCTTAGACTTCGGGATGGACCGTTTAGCAAAATTTCACGGCCCTACCCAAAGTAAATGATACGCTAGTCGCTTTAGGCACGCCTTTTAATAATTTAATTTTCTTAAAACTCGGGTGCACATTTATGTGACCCAAATCCAAATCTCAACAGAGTTGAAATGTGCCAACAACCACGGGTGCATTGATGTGACGTGGTTGGAGATGTATTTCCATGATGTTGCAATTCTTGAAAAAATATATAAATAATGACGAAAGCGGTTAAAAGTTAAAACTTGCACATTAGCTCATAATTGTATAAAATCAGATAAACAAGCCGAATATGACAGTTGAGCGACCGTGCTAGAACCACGGAACTCGGGAATGCCTAACACCTTCTCCCGGGTTAACAGAATTCCTTATCCGGATTTCTGGTTCGCGGATTGTAATACAGAGTCATTCTTTTCCTCGATTCGGGATTAAATTGGTGACTTGGGACACCCTAAATCTCCCAAGTGGCGACTCTGAAATAAATAAACAAATCCCGTTTCGATTGTCCTTTAATTGGAAAAACTCCCTTGTCCCCACGCGGGGCGGAAAAAGGAGGTGTGACAGCTCTGGCGACTCTGCTGGGGATAACGACCCAGAACCACTAGTTCAGGGTTCAAGAATTCGAGCTTAGAATAATTGTTATATTTGGCTTTATTATCTGATATATATTGCATGTTCTGACATAACATACTAAATGTTGTCTTTTACCGCTTTGATATTATCTGAACTGTATATAAACTGTGCCGAAACCCTTCTCTTCTTACCTCCGGGGAGAAGCTCGCTGGTCGAGGCTCCCTATTCTGTTAGTGTCAATACCTGAAATAAGAAAGAGGACGGATAAGTTACGAAGCCGGATGGCCTTTTGGTTCCCGGTAAGTTGCCCCCTCCTCGACTCGAGTTGTCCGCTCGGGTACACAGTCTAGAACATATACCCAGGTTATAAACCTAGTATAACGAAACCTCATGCCGGATCCCTAATAGGAACGATTATTTGCATCACGTTACATATGACTTAGGGGACTCAACACAGGGGTTGGGTCCGTCTAGGACTAGCAACCTGAAATGAAAAGACCATTCCGATGCATCCTACTTGCTCTGTACATATATTTGTTCCGAACTTGCATGTTGACCGGTTTCTGAATCTCGGGAATGTTTGAAAATTGAAAAAGAAAAAAGAAAAAAGAGGGAAAAAGAATATATCAGTTAGGGAGTTAATTGATTATTTTAGAAAAAAAATCAATGACCAATTACTGGCGAAACTCTGCCGAAATTTTTTTTAAAAAAAGGGAAAATATTTTATTTTGTTTTACTAAAAAATATATATATAAAAAAAGTCTTTTATTATTATTATTTTTTTTCCGGAAAAATAGATTGTTTTATTGTTTGTTGAAAATGAAAAAAAATCGTTATTTTGTCTTTTTCAAAAATAGAAAAGGAAAATAGATTGTCTTGCCAGGAAAAAAATAAAAATGAAAAAGAGTCATGTTTTAAAATTGTTCGGTTAATTTGACCGAACTACGCGGGTTTGATTCTCACCGGATGTGAGATACGTAGGCAACCCTCATCGGGTCCAACCCCCTTTTTGCTAAAAAAAAAAGCCAAAAAACAAATAAATAAAAAAAAAAACATGTCAAGAATTTTAATTTTGCCATAAATAAGTCGGGTGGTGTCCAACCTCCCCTTTTGCTAATAATAGCAAAATATATATGTCAAATTTCTAAGAAGTCGGGTGACGCTGTTTTATGAAGACATAGCTGAATGTTCCCGAAGAGGACGCCGGAAGGCTGACTTTGCATAAACAGCCACATTTGGGTCATATTTAAGATTTGGTCCAGTTGACCCACACAACCTTAAAAATCTTCGTCCCCGAGACGTTGAAAGGCTGTGTTTGCAATAGTGAGTTTCCTAATTTGAAAAACGATAAAAAAAAAGAGTCATAAATAAGTCAGGTGATGTTGTTATGTCATAAATAGCCAAATATTCCCAAACGGGGCACCGAAGGGCTGACTTTGCATAAACAACCACCTTTGGTCGTATTTTGATTTTTGACCTTCACAGCCTTAAAATTTTTGCCCCTGAGGCGCAGGAAGGCCGTGTCGCAATATCGGGTCTTTTATCTAAAAATATTAGAATTAAGAATTGAGTTCTTCATTTAAAATATAGGGTTAATTTTGAGTCGATAATATAGATAGTAGTTTTTGGAGTTAAATAAAAGTTTTCTTTTGCTTAAACGCTTTAATAAATGTGCAGGATGAGCACAACAATAAATGAGCCTTTTTCAATAATGACCAAAATCCCTTTTGAGCTGCAATTGTGGTGGAATGATTTGGGCAAAGAAGGGCAAGACGAAGTGAGAAAATATTTGAAAGACCTTCCGGATTTATTAGACATTCAGCCTCGGGGGGATATCATCAGGGCATTGGTCGCCCATTGGGATTCGGCACATAATGTGTTTCATTTTTCAGACTTTGAACTCACCCCAACAATAGAAGAAATAGCGGGGTACATTGGAAGTGACCAAGCTCCATTGAGATTCAAATACTTGATTGCTCCTAGAGCCATTACCATACATCGATTCCTGGATTCCTTGAAAGTACCCCGGACAGTTCATCACCCAGATTTTGCAAAGGGTTTCTGCAGTTTCCGCTTCGTGTATGATAGATATGGACATGTGGGCGGGTTCAATAATCCAGACTTTAAGCTTTGCAGCAGAAATAGCCGACAAAAATGGGAGAAACACAGGCGAGTGGCATTTATGGTAGCTTTTTTGGGTCTCGTAATATTCCCAAGGAAAGATGGTAATATTGATTTGAAAATAGCAGGCGTCGTCAGTACTTTGCAAACCATGGGGAAAAGCACTTTAGCACCTATGATTGTGGCTGATATCTTCAGAGCTCTCACTGCGTGCAAAGCTGGGGGCAAATTTTTTGAGGGATGTAACTTATTGTTGCAAATATGGATGATTGAGCATTTGTGCCCGCGCTCTCAGTTATTGAGTTATGGCTCGGCTGAGAAAACTTGTATAGGGGAATTTTGTACGAGAATCAAAGGGGTTGGTCTACCTGAAGGAGTCACAGCTTGGGCATTATTATTTCGGAACCTCGAGGCTAGCCAGATACAGTGGGTGCTTGGATGGTTGTCTGTCGAGGAAGTCATATATATGCCAGCAGCCCGACCGCATTTTTTGTTAATGGGACTCAAAAGCATACAACCTTATGCACCATATCGGGTTCTGAGGCAACTCGGTAGATATCAAGTAATACCGAGAGATGAAGATTTAAGTACCCAAGTGATCGAAATTAGTCCTGACGGTCGATTCCCCGAGGAAGAGGTTCGTCAAATTTGGAGTGAGTGTCAATATCTGATGGCAAACACTTGTGTGTCTGATAGGGTCAGAGGGGAAATTGCTCCAGGGTATCACGAATGGTTCAGAGGTGACGTGGCATATGGAAGACCGGCTAAAAGACCTCATCTCGAAGATTTCGCCAAGTCGTCCCAAGAGCAGTGGGATTGGTTAGCAAAGGAAGAAAGCTATCGGGTTGAGATTGGTAAATTAAAGCAACAAGTCGAGAGTCTGAAATTCGAGAGCAGTGTACAGGTTGCCGAGGATCAAGGTGAAATGAATAGACTAGCCAGAGAAAATGACGCTCTTAAAGCCCAAGTCCGACAGTTGAAGATAACCATCGATAAGCAACCGAGGAGCCGATCCGATGAACAATTGGTAAAAAGATTGGAAAGCGAAGTCAGAGAATGGCGGGATGAGCTAGGAAAAGCTGAAAATGTCATGGCAGAACTCAAAGCACAATGGGCGACAAGAACCGAAGAGCGTCGCCAATACTTGAATCAGTTGAAGAGGGACCATGAGAAAATTGTTGCCAATTTAAAGAGAAAAGTAGTTGCCCTTGAAGGTAGAGCGGTTAGGCAGGCTAGAGACTTCGAAACTGAGAGCGGACATTGTTACAACTTGTTAGCCCAAATGGAGGCAGAAGTGCAACAGCTGCAAGACCAGCACTTGCAAGACTCCCGAGCTTTAAAGACGTGCAGCGATCAGATAAGACGCTTGCTCATAGAAAAGAAGCAAACAAAAGACAGGATTAGAGCCATTGCTCATGCTATTGTCAGGAGATGTCGGGTTTGTGAAGACATGACCCGTACTACTTTTATCTCAGCAGTGATGATCTATGTGAAGCGAACCATGAATGAGTTAGAGCAGCTTGAAAGGGATTTGGATCCTAGACCCGCGGCGAGGCCGAACGACGCCCCGCGGATACCTAAGTTTGAAGCACTAGAATATGCATAGTCCGTGTCTTTGAGTGTCTACCATGTCGAGTCAGTCTTTTGTACGTCCGGATTGAGTATGTTTGCAGCTTAGAGTTTTTGTTTGCTTTCAGATTACGTTTGTTAGTTTCTTTCCAAAACAAAAGATGTCGAGTTTGTAAGAGTCTGTTTATTAATGAAAGTTGAGCATTTTATTTCCACCCATATTTTTACATTTATCTGCACGAACTACGCTTGGTCTGATTCGTGCGGGGTCACGATACGTAGGCAATCTCTATAAGATTCGACCGTAATTTAAAAAAAAAAAAAGAATAATATATGTTTGTCAGAGCAAAAATAAGCTGGGATGATGCATGAGGTCAGAGCAAAAGCATGTTAGAAATGATTAACGTGCAATTACAATATCTGTTAAGACTCTAACACTGACAAGTTTGTTGTTTTTCCAATATCAGTTAGTTGTTAGAGCGTACTGGCACCGTACCATTATCAAACAAGATCAAAAGGTCCTATACCAGAAAGCATGACTGGGTCAGACAACAGCGTTGAGTCAGAAAAAACGGCCAATCAGATGCTGAAGGAAGCCCTGGAGAAAATGGAAAAAATGAGGCTAGAAATGAATGAAATGCAGATAGCCTTAGCTAGAGCCCAGAAGGGGCAAGAACTACCCGTTACTCCTACCCTCCAACCAGTACACACGCCGGAATACCCCTCTCCCGGTCCTTCAACAAGTTTCCCAAGCCATCACTATTATCAGGGAAGAGAGGCTTATGATTCCCAAGCTCCACCTCCCACTCAAAACCCTCCTCCACCAAATGTTCCCGTCTTTGTGGCACCTCCCCCAGCTCCACTACATAGATCATCCAGTGAGCCGCTATTCCAAGCTCACGACACCCAATATTACCCTCCCGAACCCACTTTCAAAGCGCCTGAGCCATATACCTCCTCTCCCCATTTTGAAATCCCGGGAGAAGTTGAGAAACCGGTTAAGAATGCAGAACAAGAGGAGGTAATTCGTAAAGTCAAAAGCCTGGAGCAATCCTTCAGGAACATGCATGGTTTAGGAAACCAAGTTAGTGTCGCATACAAAGATTTGTGCCCTTTTCCTGATGTACAGTTGCCTGCGGGGTTTAAAATGCCAAAGTTTGACTTATATGAGGGGCACGGTGACCCAGTAGCCCATCTGCGTGGTTTTTGTAGCAAAATGAGAGGGGCTGGGGGAAAAGATGAGTTGTTGATAGCATATTTCGGGCAAAGCCTGAGCGGGTCAGCGCTAGAATGGTACACGAGGCAAGACCCCGGCCGATGGTATACATGGGATGATTTGGCCCAGGCATTCATCGGCCATTTTCAATATAACCTCGAAATAGTCCCTGATCGTCTGTCATTGTTGAAACTAGAAAAGAAGCCTGGGGAAAGTTTTAGAGAGTTTGGTTTCCGCTGGAGGGAACAAGCTGCAAGGGTTGATCCTCCCATGCGGGAAAGTGAGATGGTAGATTACTTCTTGCAAACATTGGAACCTACCTATTTTGGTCATCTAGTGACATCTGTCGGGAAGTCGTTTAATGAAGTGGTAAAGATGGGAGCCATGATTGAAGAAGGATTGAAATCTAACAAGATCTTGAGCTATTCGGCTTTGAAAGCAACCACCCAGGCCATCCAAAGCGGTACTGGTGGTGTGTGTGAGCACGTGATTTTTGCTTCACGGACAATCGCTCCAAAAGAAAATAAAAATAGTGGCAAAAGGCTTCGCCGTACAATTTTTCGATCTTTCCGTGACATGCGTTGTTAGTCGTTTGTGAGTCTGTCCATTTTGCATCTAGTCATTATCAAACAAAAATACAAAAAATATATGTGGCGTTAAAAGAAATTTCAAAAAAAGAATATATGTATGTGTGCATCATTCGTTCTAGGCTGTGTCTAACCATTTTTTTTTCTTATTTTCATTTATGTGTGTTTATTGTTGTAGGTGTTACACAATATGTGTGTAAGTTTTATTTTTTTTTTTTTTTTTTTTTACCTTGTTTTTTTAGGAATTTTTGGTTAATTGGTTGAAATAAAAAGGGAAAGGAAAATCTGATTGGGCCCCACAACGAGGCCCAAAACCAAAGCACTGATCCAGCCCAAGTCAGGCCTGCCCAAACGCCGATTCAAACGACGTCGTATCAGCTCCCTTATCAAAACCGTTGATCTGACTTAAACAAACGGTCCTGATCTAGTTGATCACTTCATTTCGACGACGTCGTTTCAGGCAGATTAATCTAAGCCGTCCAACTCCTTGATCCAACGGACCTAGGCCATTTCCTTTAAACGCGTCAAACTCTGACCCGATCCAGCCTCACCCGGTCTCACCCACTATCAAACCCAAAACGACACCGTCTTCCCTAAGTGAATAAATCCTGGCCATAGATCTCATTTGATCCAACGGCCAGGATCTAAACCCCTAGATCGTATATAAACCTGACCCCTTACCCCCACGCCCCAAACCAAACCCCCCTAGCCCCACTGTTCACCTTCGTCCCCGAACCCCCTCCTCTCAAAACCTAAGAAACCTTAGGTTCCTCCTCTGTAACCCCGGCCACTCGGATTCCGATGACCACCAAAATAACACCCCTGATGCACCCAACCACCCCGAACGTGAATATGTCAACCGTTCACCTCGAATCACCCCGAAGCTTCTCGAATCTTCAATCGAAGATTCGAGCAAAAACCAGATCTACACCGATTGACCCCAAACTCACACCACAGCGTCTCTTGACCTCCCTCACCCCCCGAATAACTTTGGTTCTGTTCGAATCTGACCGGAACTGAGCAGATCCCAAATCAGACCACCAGAAACCCTAGACCTTAGAGTTATGGAGGTCTGTCCGAATCAGTAGCAGGATCAGGGTCTAGTAGACTTTTACCAAAGTGTTCTCAGTTGAGAACACTTCGGTTAAATTCCATTAGACCCCAAATAACCTGGTCCGAGTTCGAACTTGAGTCAGTCTTAGTTTCATTTCCCTGAGGTATTTTTCCTTTTTCTTTTGTCCTCCTAAATTCTATCTGTCGTTCATGTTCTGGTTTGTTTTGTTTTGTGACTCGTCTGTCCATGTGTGTACGTTTTGAGTTAATGATGAGTTTTTTTTTGTTGGTTTTATTGATTGTTTGTTGTATATTATAGTTTGTGTAGTCATCTAAATAAGCGTCGTCAACTGAATTCACTTGAAAGATTGAAAAATCAGGAGCCTACATTTCAGTACGATTACTGTGCCTGTCTCTTTTATTTTATGATGTTGTTTGTAAGCCTGATATAGTAGCACGTCGATTATAGTTTGCACCCTTGACTGCATATTGGATCAATTGGTGGTGAGTTAGTCAGATTTGGCTCCCAATGTGGCCAGCTCATACCATTTGATTGGCACCCCTGTTTGCTTAAAGTTTGAATCATTGCCTAAACGTAGGCAGAGAATTGGCAATTAGCTTTAGCAATCTAACAAATCAGCCTGAAAGCAGTATTGAGTTTAATTAGCTAGTAGTCAGGTATTGGTTGAAATCAGAGAGGTTTATATACTAACTATTAAGAGTTAGGGTAATACAGTAATATGCAAGGTGTAAGGGTAATCTTGGCATAAGACAGGGTCTGATTAGGGGATAATTTCAGAATATGTCAAGTGGTAATTAAAATATGATTAACCTAGTGACAATGGGGAACAAAACATGAGGGCATGGGTTCAAAATGAATACTTTAAATGCACCCATAATCCTTGATTAGAGGAATAGGACAAAGCATGGGGGGCTGATTAAGTTTACCAAGAAAGATGCCTTTAGGCATGGGGAGTTAAGGGGTATGGGCAGATTGCAACTGGCAGGATCCAGGCAGCTTGACTGCACTGGATTGTTGGCTTATAAATAGGCCATTTGAGAACTTAAAAGGGGCTGGACATTTTTCAGTCTTGAGAGAAAGAAAGAAACATAAAGTCTTGGAATATTGTAACCAAACACTGTCTGAAAATTACATAAGAGTTTATGTTGGTTTAGCTGGTCTTGGCCAATTACTGTTGTTTGCCTGTTTGAGCCACTTGTAGTTATTGAATTGCTGGGGTGTTTACATTGAATACTCTGCTGTCTCTGTTGGTTCCTACTCTGTTCTCCTGGGATTATTTGTCTGTTGCTCGACCAACGTGTGAATTTCATCTTTGTGGCTATTTGGTTGTTGCTGTGTTGTGCTGTATTATCTGCTGCTGCTGTGCTTGCTGTGTACTACTCAGCTGAACATTTTCCTTCCTCTTTTGTTCCTCTATACCAGGTACACAACTAATACTGTCAATGTAATCTGAAGTTGAGTATGAATACAAAGAGAAGAGTTGGAGATCATTTATTTTATGTATAGTCTGTACACTGAATGATCCGGGATGTATGATAGCTTGTATTTTGTTCGGATACTGGGTAGCTTTAACACATAGCAACTGTAAATGTAGGGTAATTTGACATCCAATTGTATATGCAGGCTGGTAGATAAAAGTATACCCAATGCAGTAGGTTGTATCTTAGATTTAGTTTAATGGTGTGGTATAATTCTTTAATGTATGCCAAGCATGAAAACTGTACACTACTAGTTAAGTTCTTTACCTTCTGATAAATTGCCTCATATAACTGGTAAACCATGCTTTAAGACAAAAAAAAAAAAAAAACATAGAGCTTACAATCTCAACCTCATGAAGGTTGAGCCCAAGTCGAGCGAGCCAAGCAGGCTCTCATCGAAAAACAGTGGCCCAGGCCCAACCGCTACTGCGTGGGTTGGGTTTGGGCCCTTAATATTTGCTCGGCTAACTGTGTACGTGGCCGCGCTTCTGATTTTGCGCAAGCACTCGGAATTCTGTTATAGATAAACTCGCAATCATGTAATTAATTAGGACTGTCTACCGTTTTCAATTGATAGAGGCGAACACGACAAGAAACGTAGTTGCTATAGGATATCCTTTTAAAATAAGAACGAGATGAGCCTCGATGAAAATAAACAAAACACGCAGATGCGGGGCCCTTGTTAAATGTAAATCATTGAAGCATTTAGTTTCCCGGACGGGTTGTTTAGCAAATCTCACAACCCTCCTAAAATAACAACACGTTAGTCTCTTTAGGACACGCTTTAATAAACCTTACCTTCCTAAACTTGGGTGCACATTTATGTGACCCAAATCCAAATCTCGACGGATTCGAAATGTGTCTCTAATCACGGGTACATTGATTGTGACGTGGTTCGAGGTGCGTGTCCATGACGTTGCAAATTCATTTCAAAAAAAAAAAAAAGGAATGAGATGAGCCTCGCCAAATAAAATACAAATTGCGGGGCCCTCAGTAAATATTTGCTTTAAAAATTGTTTAGACTTCGGGATGGACCGTTTAGTAAAATTCCACGGTCCTACCCAAAATAAATACGCTAGTCGCTTTAGGCGCGCCTTTAATAATTTAATTTCCTTAAACTCGGGTGCACATTGATGTGACCCAAATCCAAATCTCAACGGAGTCAAAGTGTGTCGACGACCACGGGTACATTGATTGTGACGCGGTTCGAGATACATTTTCACAACGTTGCAATTCTTGATAAAAACAGTAAATGATAAAAGCGGTTAAAAGTTAAATTTTGCACATAGGTTCACACTTGTATAAAATCAGGTAAATAAGCCGAATATAACAGTTGAGCGACCGTGCTAGAACCACGGAACTCGGGAATGCCTAACACCTTCTCCCGGGTTAACAGAATTCCTTATCCGGATTTCTGGTACGCAGACTGTAATATAGAGTCATTATTTTCCTCGATTCGGGATTAAAATTGGTGACTTGGGACACCCTAACCTCCCAAGTGGCGACTCTGAAATAAATAAACTCATCCCGTTTCGATTGTCCTTTAATTGGAAAAACTCCTTTGCGCCCCCGCGGGCGCGTAAAAAGGAGGTGTGACAGCTCTGGCGACTCTGCTGGGGATCGTAAACCCAGAACCACTGGTTCAGGGTTAAGAATTCGAGCTTAGAATAATTGTTATTATTTGGCTTTATTTATTATCTATTATTTGGTTTTATTATATGTTTTAGCCTAAATGTGCTACATGCTGCTTTTACCGCTTTGATATTACTTGGACTGTATATATAAACTGTGCCGAAACCCTTCTCTTCTCTCTTGAGGAGCGCACGCTGGCCGTGGCTTCTTTCTGTTAGTGTCATATGCCAAAATAGAACGAGGATTCGGAGGAGTTGCAAAGTCGGATGGCCTTTTGGTTACCGGTACACAGCTCCCATCCTCGGCTCGAGTTGTCCGCTCGGGTAAGCCAGGTCTAGAACAAGCACCTAGGTTTTACAGCTTAGCATAACATAACTTCATGCCGGATCCCTAGTAGGAACGCTTATTTGCATCATGTGCATTTGACTTAGGGGACTCAGCACAGGGGCTGGGTCCGTCTAGGACAGGCAACCTGAGAATAAAGACCATCCTGCTACATCCTGTTTGCTTTATGCATTTACTTGTTTCAAGGCTTGCATGCTGACCGGTTTCTGAATATCGGGAATGTTTGGAAAAGGAAGAGGAATAACGGTTAAGGGGTTACTTATTTATTCTTGAAAAGTCACAAAAATGGTCAAAGCTCCGCCAGAATTTTGAAAAATGTGTGTCTTATTAATTTGTTTTAAAAGAAAAAGAAAAAAGGGGAGTCCCTGATTCATTTTTTAAGAAAAACAAGGTGTCCCCAAAATTCGATTTATGCCCGAACTACGTCAGTTTGATTCTCGCATGGTGCGGGATACGTAGGCAACCCCCATCGGGCTCAACTTGTTCTTTCAAAATAGAGATATAAACCAAATAACGAGAGTTTTGAGGTAACGTCGTACTTTCAAAAACAACCAAGATTTCGTTTTTCTAGAAAAAATGTCGATTTGTGTATTTGAGTCTAATGAGTCTGGATCTTTGCTTAATCACCCCAACAAACATGCAGAATGAACATGAGTCCAAGTTTGCCGATGACAGTTAGAAGCAAAATTCCCCTGGAGGTGCGATTATGGTGGGAGGATTTAGAAAGGCCAGAGCAAGACAAGGTCAAACTGCATCTGGGGGGTTTGGTTGATTTGTTGAAAGTTAGGCCTCGGTGCGACATCATAAAGGCTTTGGTGACATTCTGGGATCCGGCCCACAACGTGTTCCGTTTCTCAGATTTTGAACTCACCCCAACCTTAGAGGAAGTGGCGGGTTACATGGACGTCACTGAAGGTTTGAGACACAAATACCTGATCGCTCCAAGGGCTGTGAATTCACACAAATTCATGGATCTGTTGAAGATAAGCAAAGGAGTCCCATACGCTGAACTGGATAAAGGTTTTTCTACCCTACAATTCATATACCAGAGGTACGGGAGCATAGGAGGATTCAATGAGCCAGAAAGTGGTGTTTGCAGCAGGGGAAATCTGGTAAAATGGAATGAGCATAGGCGGTTCGCTTTTATGGTGGCATTTTTGGGCCTTGTGGTGTTTCCCCGAAAAGATAGAAATATCGACCTAAAGGTGGCTGGAATCGTCAGAATCCTGATTACCAACGATAAAAGCATCCTTGCTCCCATGATAATGTCAGAAATATACCGAGCCCTCACGGCTTGTAAGGCTGGAGCAGACTTTTTCGAAGGGTGCAACTTGTTGTTACAGATGTGGATGATCGAACACTTGTGTCACCACCCTCAGTATATGCGTTACATGTCTACAAATGTGGGCTGCATCGAGGGTTATAGCCTAAGGGTTTCAGGTTTCCGATCACCGGGAGGGTTTGAAGAATGGATATCCTATCTCCGGATCATCACCGCAGACCAAATAAACTGGACTTTGGGTTGGCTTTCTGTGGAAGAAATCATATACATGCCCGCCACTGGTCCTCACTTCCTCTTGATGGGACTCAGGGGTATTCAACCTTATGCCCCTTACAGGGTAATGAGGCAGTTGGGAAGATGTCAAGTACTACACCCGGACGAAGATCTCAGCACTTATGCAGTCGAGGTCAGCAGTGACGGCCAATTTCCTGAAAAGACAGTTCGTTGCATATGGAGTGAATGCCAGTACTTAACGGCGAATACCCGAGTAAATGATTTGTCTAGGGGTGAAGTCTCGCCGGCCTATATCACTTGGCAGAACAAGAAGAACATCGTAAAACGGCCAACCAAACGGCCTCACCTCCAAAATTTTGTTGAGTCATCGCAAGAACAATGGGACTGGCTTGCAAAAGAGGAAGGTTACCTGGTTGAAATTAGGAAGCTGAAGCGACAAATGGAAAGGATGGTATTCGAAAACAACGTACAAATCGCCCAAGAGCAGGCTGAAAAAGACAAGTTAGCCCAAGAAAACCAAACCCTGAAGGCCCGGCTTCGCCAAGCCAGTAAGAATAACATCGACCGACAGAGGCGTTGCTCCGATGAAAGATTGATAGCCAGTTTGAGAAATCAGGTCATCCAGAGCCAGGTGGCATTAGACCTATCAGAGGCCTGCATAGCAAGGATGAGAGCCAAATGGGCAGAAGGTACAATGGCCCGGAGAAAGCGCCTACAGCAAGTCATGAGGAATTGTGAACTGAGCGTCAAAGCAGCAAAGGAAACAAATTCCGCTTTGCAGGAGCGGATCTTCAAGCAAACGCAAGATTCCCAGGCCGACCGGAGACGCTATTACAATGCAATGACAAGGATGGAAAGGCAAATGGATATATTCCAGGATCAGCTCGCCGCCAATGCACAAACGCTAATGTTGAAGAACCGACAGATAAGGCAATTGTTCGCAGAAAGAGACAACATTCGGGCAAGAATTGACAAAGTCGGGCATTACATCTACCTAAAATGTTTGGCATGCGAGCAGACACCTCGGGAAAACCTCATTGCTTCCATCATGGGCTGCGTCCATCGGATTATGAACGAGTTGAAGGGCTTGCAAAGAGACCTTACACCTAGGGCCGCGAAAGGGCCGAAAGATGCCTCGTGGGTCCCTAAGTTGGAAAATTAGTTGTTGATCGAGTCCTGGTTATTTTGTTTGTTGTTTCCCCAATGTTGTTTTCTTTTCCTCAAACCAAGTTTAAAACCCTGGAGTCTGTACTGTTGCTATTTTGTTGAAGTAATGTGTAATAGCAAATTTTGATAATGAAATTAAGTGACTCCGGAAGAATTTCTATGTGTCTTTACTTTGGGGCAGAACTACGCCTGGTCTGATTCACGCGGGGACGTGATACGTAGGCAATCCCCATAAGATTCGACCGCTTTTAATAAATAAAGAAAAGAAAATGTAAATAAAATAAAACGCGGGGTTTCGCATAATACTCTAAAAAGAGACGAATGAACAAACCGGGATGACGCATGTGGTTTGAAGCAAAGCATGTAGAAACGGTTAACTGCCTAGGTGCATTGCATCCTCTATGTGTTATGATCAAATCTGTTAAGCTCTAACACTAACAAAGTTTGTTGTTGTCTGATACCAGACAGTTAGTTGTTAAAGAATTCTGGCAACACATTCATACCAAACCAGATCCAAAGGACCGGTAGCAACAAGCATGACCACTTCTGAGAATAGTAATGAGGAAGAAAGGCCGATGAGCCAGTTGCTAAAAGAGGCAATGGAAAAGATTGAGAGGATGGGACTGGAGATGCATGCAATGCAGCTAGCCCTGGCCAAAACGCAAAAGAGCCCTGAGACACTGGGACACGTACCGGAGTACCCTCACTCTGGCCCTTCCACAAGCCGCCCAAATCCCCTCTATCATCAAGAAAGAAGCCCTCATGATTCCCAAGCTCCACCACCCCATCAACCTCTCCCAACACCCAATATTCCCATTTTTGTGGGACCTGCATCAGCCCCTTTGCAGCGAACGACCAGTGAGCCATTGTTTCAGGCTCACGATACACAATACTATCCCCCTGAGCCTACATTCCACGCACCGGAACCACAGGCTTACAATCCCCATTTGGAAGTACCGGCAGAGGTTGAGAAGCCGGTTAAGGCCCCTGAACAGGATGAAGTGTTAAGAAAGTTCAAAAGCCTGGAGCAATCCTTCAGAAACTTGCACGGGCTGGGCAACCAAGTCAGCGTGGCATACAAAGATCTGTGCCCTTTTCCAGATGTCCAACTACCGGCAGGGTTCAAGATGCCCAAGTTTGATTTATACGAAGGGCACGGTGATCCCATGTCACATTTGCGGGGTTTCTGTAGCAAAATGAGAGGGGCAGGAGGCAAGGATGAACTTTTGATAGCTTACTTCGGCCAAAGTCTGAGCGGATCTGCACTGGAATGGTATACCAGGCAGGATTTCAGCAGGTGGTACACGTGGGATGATCTGGCACAGGCTTTTGCAGGTCATTTCCAGTACAATCTAGAGATAGTCCCCGACCGTCTCACATTATTGAGAACTGGGAAGAAACCCGGGGAAAGTTTTCGCGAAGTTCGGATTCCGCTGGAGAGAACAAGCAGCTAGAGTCGATCCTCCCATGAGAGAGGGAGAAATGGTAGACTACTTTTTGCAGACATTGGATCCAACCTACTTTGGTCACTTGGTGACAACGGTTGGAAAATCTTTCAACGAGGTGGTCAAAATAGGGGTCATGATAGAAGAAGGTTTGAGGTCGGACAAGATCTTAAACTATTCGGCACTTAAGGCCACAACCCAGGCTATTCAAAGCGGCACGGGAGGTGCGCTAAGAAGAAAAAAGAAGAGGTTGCCACGATCGAGGCAGGCAGTTGGTCCAGGGCTGGCAGGCCACACTACAACCAACCCAGGCCTCACAGGTCAAACTATCCATACAACCCACCACAAAATTTCTATCCACCTCGAGAACCACATTGTTCCGTACACCAAGCCCAGGTATACACTCAGCCTCCGGTTCGCCCACAATGGCGCGCACCGGCTCCCCAGAACATATATGCACCACCACAAAACACTTACCCTCCACCAAGGGCATATAGAAATCCTTCAGGGGCAGGTTTCCGGGGAAATCCAGATGCCAGAAATGACAGGTTGCGGAAGCAAAGAACCTTCACCGAACTGGGAGAAACCTACACCGCTGTGTTCCACAAGCTGCGGCAATTGGGTTTGGTTAGTCCCGTCCATACCCGGGAACCAAATCCCCCGCCTCAGAATTTGGATCGTTCAATCAGTTGTGAATACTGTTCAGGGATGCTTGGGCACGATACCGAGAAGTGTTGGAAGTTAAGGCACGCCATACAGGATCTTATTGACACCAATAAGATCGAGGTCCAGACACCGGAGGCTCCTAACATCAACCAAAATCCGCTGCCAGCGCACCACGAAGCTCACATGATTGAGTTGGTGTGTGAGGAAGGTGAATTAAGAAAACCCTCACAAACAGTGATGATGATCCAAGCTGCCCCAAAAGAAGTCTTAACCGGGGGAGGAACAAATGTACAGTCGCAGAGAGAAGGTGTCAGGCCGGTAGTATTATGGGGGAAGAACCCGTCCGTCATAGCAAGCAAACCCGAGCCAAGCAAGTTGGTAATACCAGGGATCCTGCCCACACCGGCGGTCGTGTTGAAAGGGGTATGTAGAGAACGGGTAACCATAAAGCCGGTGGTCCAACTGCCAATGCTTGACAGCAGGGCTGTCCCCTGGAAATATGAAAAAGCAGTGGTAACGTACCAAGGAAAACAGGTGGAAGAAGTCAGTTGTGAAGCGCAAGGGCTGACTCGATCAGGTCGATGTTTTGCTCCGATGGAGTTAAGGAAAACCAACCCAGTGGCAACCAAGAAGCCAGTGTCAGAAGAAGAGGCCGAAGACTTCCTGAGGAAGATGAAAGTGCAAGACTATTCTGTGGTTGAGCAGCTGAGAAAAACACCTGCCCAGATCTCACTATTGTCATTACTCCTCCATTCCGAGGAACATCGCCGAGCCCTGTTAAAAATATTGAACGAGGCCCATGTACCCAGTGAGATTTCTGTAAACCACCTGGAAACCATTGCCAGCAAGATTTTCGAGGTGAACAGAGTGACATTCTCAGATGATGACCTGCCGGTGGAAGGTACAGAGCACAACAAAGCTCTATACCTAGCTGTCAAATGTGAAGACTCGGTGGTAACCCGAGTATTAGTGGATAACGGCTCAAGCGCCAATATTTGTCCATTATCCACCCTGGACCAGTTAAAGATTGACCGTGGAAGAATCCGGGAGAATAGCATCTGTGTCCGAGGGTTTGACGGAAACGGAACAGCCACTGTGGGGGATGTTGTACTTGAACTAACCATTGGCCCGGTCCTATTTACCATGGAATTCCAGGTGTTGGACGCCACGGTATCTTACAACTTGCTGTTAGGACGACCTTGGATTCATGCAGCTAAAGCGGTGCCTTCCACCCTACATCAGGCAGTGAAGTTCGAGTGGGAAAGACAAGAGGTCGTGTTGCACGGTGAGGATACAACATGCACCATGGGCGGAACCATTGTGCCTTTCATAGAGACCACTGATGACAAGGGTCCTTGGGTCTACCAGATTCTCGATACAGGGTCGGCCAACAAAATCTCTGAAGGAGAAATCATCCCGCACCCTAGGGTAGCTGCCGCAACAGTCATGATGGTATCGGAGATGCTGGGTAATGGGTTTGTGCCGGGAAAAGGCCTGGGAGTTGAACTTCAAGGGATAGTCCAACCTGTCTCCCTTCCTAAGAATCTGGAAACTTTCGGGTTGGGGTTCAAACCAACCCCAGCAGACAGGAAGCAAGCGCGAAAAATGAAGAAGAGAGTCTGGTTTCTGCCTAAACCAGTACCACGCCTCTCGAGGTCTTTTGTTAAAGCTAGTACCAAGGGGTCAGCAATCCCAAAGATTCGAGGACCTTTGATCGGAATAAATGAAGACCTCAATCAGAGTTTTGAAAGGCTATTTGCGGATGTCAGTATGGTGGAAGCTGGAGAGGGTTCCAGCAGGGCAGAGATACAATTTGTGGGGCCTGAGGCCAAGACCAACAATTGGACGGTTACTCCTCTTCCTGTCCGAGGGGAGTCTTGGTAGTAGGCTTTGATTAATGTTTTGTTTGTTTGTTTGTTTGATCGGATTATCCAAGGGTGTAATCCCAATTTTACTTTCGTTTTGTAAAAGTGTGAACCCTTTTTATCCTGCGAATTTAATAAAGTTCTTTTCTTTTGTCCCATTTTAATTTCTTGTTTTGTTCTTTTTCTTTCTGAACAGTTCTCTTTTTACTGGTCCTAATGACATGGCATGCACAGCGGATCTTCGACCTAGTCTAATAAATCAATCTGAATCTGACTCAACAATGCAAGAGGTCGTTTGTGATAATGAATCCGAATGTGACGAAGGAGAAGCCTTCGAAGAAATAAATCGAGAACTGTGCCAATTTGAAGAGAAACCCAAGCCTAACCTAAATGACACTGAGGCTGTGAACCTAGGAGACGCTGATATCATCCAAGAGACCAAAATTAGCATCCACATTGAGCCAAATGTCAAAGCAGAATTGATCGAAACTCTCAGGGAATTCAAAGATGTTTTTGCATGGTCATATGATGATATGCCTGGATTGAGCACCAACTTAGTGGTTCACAAATTGCCCACTGACCCGGCATACCATCCGGTCAAGCAAAAACTAAGGAAATTTAAAACAGAAATGAGTGTAAAGATCAAAGAAGAAGTGATTAAGCAGTTGCAATCGAAGGTCATTCGGGTCACTCGGTATCCCGAGTGGCTGGCCAATGTGGTACCAGTCCCAAAGAAGGACGGAAAAATCAGGGTGTGCGTCGACTACCGCAACCTCAACAAAGCGAGTCCCAAGGACAATTTCCCGTTACCCAACATTCATATCTTGATCGATAACTGCGCTGGGCGCGAGATCGGATCCTTTGTGGATTGCTATGCGGGATATCATCAGATCCTAATGGACGAAGAGGATGCTGAGAAGACAGCGTTTATTACGCCATGGGGAACCTACTGCTATCGGGTAATGCCGTTCGGTTTAAAGAACGCTGGGGCAACGTACATGCGAGCAATGACTGCTGTGTTTCATGACATGATACACAAAGAAATAGAGGTGTACGTCGATGATGTGATCATCAAATCTTGGCGTCAGGAGGACCATGTGGCAGACCTAAGGAGATTTTTCCAAAGACTCCGGAGGTATGATATCAAGCTTAACCCGGCCAAATGCGCATTCGGGGTTCCATCAGGAAAGTTGCTAGGATTCATCGTCAGTCGACGGGGGATTGAGTTAGACCCATCCAAAATTGAATCCATCCGAGATTTGCCACCGCCAAGGAACAAAACAGAGGTAATGAGTTTGCTGGGTAGACTCAATTACATCAGCAGGTTCATCGCTCAACTCACAGCAACTTGTGAGCCCATATTTCGGCTACTGAGAAAGGATGCTGCAGAAGGTTGGACGACAGAGTGTCAAGAGGCTTTCGACCAAATCAAAGGGTATCTGTCTAATCCACCCGTGTTGGTCCCACCTAAGCCCGGGAAACCCCTAATCCTTTACCTGACAGTCTTGGAAAATTCATTTGGTTGTGTACTGGGGCAACATGATGACACAGGAAGGAAGGAGCAGGCCATCTACTATCTTAGCAAGAAATTCACAGTGCATGAGGTCAAGTACACTCAACTCGAGAAAACATGCTGCGCCCTGACTTGGGTAGCTCAGAAGTTGAAGCACTACCTGTCCTCATATACTACTTATCTCATATCCCGCTTGGACCCATTGAAGTATATCTTTCAGAAACCTATGCCCACGGGAAGGTTGGCAAAGTGGCAAATTCTGCTCACAGAGTTTGATATCATCTACGTAACAAGGACGGCCATGAAAGCCCAGGCACTGGCAGACCATTTGGCAGAGAATCCCGTTGACGAAAAATACGAGCCTTTAAGAACGTATTTTCCTGACGAAGAGGTGATGCATACAAATGAGTTGGAATTACCCGAGGAACCGGGTTGGAAGCTTTTCTTTGATGGAGCGGCAAATGCAAAAGGGGTTGGAATAGGGGCAGTACTCATTTCTGAAACAGGACGGCATTATCCTGTTACGGCCCAACTGCGCTTCTATTGCACTAACAATATGGCCGAATATGAGGCTTGCATTCTGGGTCTGCGCTTGGCTGCTGACATGGATGTCCAAGACGTCTTGGTCTTGGGAGACTCGGACCTCTTGGTACATCAAATTCAGGGTGAATGGGAAACACGAGATCTAAAGCTCATACCATACCGACAATGCTTGCATGATCTGAGCAAGCAATTTCGATCGGTGAAGTTCAAACACATCCCGAGAGTTCACAATGAGGTTGCAGATGCTTTAGCCACCTTAGCATCAATGCTGCACCACCCTGACAAAATGTATGTTGATCCTCTGCATATCCAAGTCCGTGATCAGCACGCCTACTGCAATACCATAGAAGAAGAAGCAGATGGCGAACCCTGGTTTCATGATATCAAGGAATATCTCAGAATGGGGATATATCCAGAACATGCCTCTGGAGACCAAAAAAGAGCCCTTCGGCGTTTGTCGAATGGTTTCTTCCTCAGTGGAGGAGTATTGTACAAAAGAACCCCGGATTTGGGATTGTTGAGATGCATAGATGCCGGGCAGGCAACGACGGTTATGGCGGAAGTACATGCCGGAGTTTGTGGGCCACACATGAGCGGATATGTATTGGCAAGAAAGATCCTTCGAACAGGGTGTTATTGGCTAACCATGGAACACGACTGTATCACTTTCGTAAGGAAATGCCATCAGTGCCAGATACATGGAGATTTGATTCATTCTCCGCCAACAGAGTTACATACGATGTCAGCACCCTGGCCGTTTGTAGCATGGGGCATGGATGTCATTGGGCCCATCGAGCCAGCAGCGTCCAACGGTCATAGGTTCATTCTAGTGACCATTGATTACTTCACCAAATGGGTTGAGGCTAAAACCTTCAAATCGGTAACCAAGAAGGCGGTGGTGGACTTTGTTCACTCCCATATCATCTGCAGATTTGGGATCCCAAAAGTGATCATTACGGATAACGGTGCGAATCTTAATAGCAGCCTGATGAGAGAGGTGTGCCAACAATTCAAGATTACACACCGCAATTCCACCCCATATCGTCCCAAGGCGAATGGAGCAGTCGAAGCAGCCAATAAGAATATCAAGAAGATACTACGAAAAATGGTGGAAGGGTCCAGACAATGGCACGAGAAATTACCCTTTGCTTTGTTGGGGTACCGCACTACCGTCCGGACCTCCATAGGCACAACTCCTTATTTGTTGGTGTATGGAACTGAGGCCGTGATACCAGCGGAGGTCGAAATTCCATCCCTCCGAATTGTCGCTGAAGCCGGGATTGATGATGATGAATGGGTAAAAGCTCGATTGGAACAGTTGAGCCTGATAGATGAGAAAAGATTGGCAGCAGTGTGCCATGGTCAACTGTATCAGAAGAGAATGGCAAGAGCATATAACAAGAAGGTGCGCCCCAGGAAGTTTGAGGTAGGGCAGCAGGTGTTAAAGAAGATCCTCCCACATCAGGTCGAAGCAAAAGGCAAATTCGCCCCAAATTGGCAAGGGCCTTATATCGTGACCAGAGTATTGTCCAACGGCGCTCTGTGTTTGACAGATATCGAAGGTAGATGTGTCGACATGGCTATCAATTCAGATGCAGTCAAGAGATATTATGCGTAATTTCTTTAATTATGGCAATTTTTGGTTTATTTGTTTGTATTTGGCATTTGATGGATAATGAGATGACGGAGGCAATTCTTTCTTCTATCCAAACACTGTTTAACCCTTGCTTCCCCCTTTGAGCCTTAAGTAATTCTTTCATACCCCTCTTTTGGAATCACTAATGGAAAGGACATGAAAAAAAAAAAAAAAAAAAAGAAGATAAAATCATAAGAAATACAAAACCGTGGGAACTACGTTTGACCTGATTCCTCGAAGAGGATACGTAGGCGCCTCACGGCTCGGTCATAGTATGCATCATAGCGAATATAGGATGCATAATGTACATAGTGTGCGTAATATGCACAGCGTGCGTAACGCACATAGCGCAACATAAGTATAAATAATAAATTCCCCAAGCAAGAAAACTGGGGCAGAAGTTATGTTTTAAAATTCCAACAAAGGTTCGATTCCAAAAGTTGTAGCACATCACCCATCAAATTATTTTCATTTCTCTCATAGCCTTTCTTTAACCCCACACCAAAACCAACATCAACGTCCAAAAGACCTCCCGATCAATGTTCAAGAGATGTCGAGTCAGGCGAATAAGACCGAGAATAATACACCAAGCCCCAGCAAAGAAGAGGATCGTAAGATTGGGAACGAATTGATAGTCAAAGGAATCTCCAGAAAAGAGGGTCGTATCTACAACACCCCGATTCCTCGAAAGAAATAAAATGAGAGAGTCTCATCGGTGAAAACCTTCGCAGGCACCGAGAGGCGATGTAAGATGAGGGATATAAAATGAGAGAGTCTTATTGGTGAAAACCTTCACAGGCACCATAAGGCGCCGGGAGATGAGAGAAAAGAGAGAGTCTCATTAGTGAAAACCCCTCGAAGGGCACTATGAGGCGACGAAACAGATCAGCAAAGCTACCACATTCGCAACAAGATGAACATCCATTTATCATCCCCAGCAAGTCAGACCGTCGGACAAATCGATTGATACAAATAGACTGGGTCGGGAATCTATGGTGCACGTCATGATCACGGGGACCAGTTGTGTCCTCCAGATAAGTTCTTTGGATTGTCTCCTCCCACAAAATATTGGTTCAGAAAGTTTTTCTTTTTTTCCATGTCTTTATTTCTTTTCCTAAAATGTGTCTTGAAAGGATTTTTCAAAGCTTACTACCAGAAACCAAAGGAGAATTCATCCAATGCAGGATGATACAAACAGTCTTAAAGGCCGGTCCCAGGCAATGCAGGGATTGTGCCCGGAAATTTTGGAAGAAGTAAGCTCCAAAAGGGAGTGGTTTCGGGAGTTAGAAGCAGACTCCCACATCATGTGTTTAAAGAGAAAGCAGAAAAGGGGATAAATTGAAAACCAATCCCCAGCAGGCTAGAGACCCCCAACAGGCAACTTTGCCCGCCAACCAATTATGGGAACAAAGAGCAAGAAAAGGGGAGAGAGAAAAATGGCTCGCCAGAAAGGCACCCTCTACCCCCACGATTAAAACTGACTAAAACCTTTTGTCTTTTGCAGGAGAGCAAAGAATTGATGACGGCAACAAGATGCAATGCCATGGAAGTTACCAAAAACCGGGGCAGAAAATTTTCTGCCGATTGTCGAAAATTTTCTCGGAAGAACGGGGAAACAATTTCAATACATTTAAGTTCTAGGTCGCCCACCAGTATAATGCGGGAATACATTTAAGTTCTAGGTCGCCCACCAGTATAATGCGGGAATATTTTTAAAGTTCTAGGTCGCCCACCAGTATAATGCGGGAATACTTTTAAGTTCTAGGTCGCCCACCAGTATAATGCGGGAATACTTTTAAGTTCTAGGTCGCCCACCAGTATAATGCGGGAATACATTTAAGTTCTAGGTCGCCCACCAGTATAATGCGGGAATACTTTTAAGTTCTAGGTCACCCACCAGTATAATGCGGGAATACTTTTAAGTTCTAGGTCGCCCACCAGTATAATGCGGGAATACTTTTAAGTTCTAGGTCGCCCACCAGTATAATGCGGGAATACATTTAAGTTCTAGGTCGCCCACCAGTATAATGCGGGAATACTTTTAAGTTCTAGGTCGCCCACCAGTATAATGCGGGAATACATTTAAGTTCTAGGTCACCCACCAGTATAATGCGGGAATACTTTTAAGTTCTAGGTCGCCCACCAGTATAATGCGGGAATATTTTTAAAGTTCTAGGTCGCCCACCAGTATAATGCGGGAATACTTTTAAGTTCTAGGTCGCCCACCAGTATAATGCGGGAATACTTTTAAGTTCTAGGTCGCCCACCAGTATAATGCGGGAATACATTTAAGTTCTAGGTCGCCCACCAGTATAATGCGGGAATACTTTTAAGTTCTAGGTCGCCCACCAGTATAATGCGGGAATACATTTAAGTTCTAGGTCGCCCACCAGTATAATGCGGGAATATTTTTAAAGTTCTAGGTCGCCCACCAGTATAATGCGGGAATACTTTTAAGTTCTAGGTCGCCCACCAGTATAATGCGGGAATACTTTTAAGTTCTAGGTCGCCCACCAGTATAATGCGGGAATACATTTAAGTTCTAGGTCGCCCACCAGTATAATGCGGGAATACTTTTAAGTTCTAGGTCGCCCACCAGTATAATGCGGGAATACTTTTAAGTTCTAGGTCGCCCACCAGTATAATGCGGGAATACATTTAAGTTCTAGGTCGCCCACCAGTATAATGCGGGAATACTTTTAAGTTCTAGGTCGCCCACCAGTATAATGCGGGAATACATTTAAGTTCTAGGTCGCCCACCAGTATAATGCGGGAATATTTTTAAAGTTCTAGGTCGCCCACCAGTATAATGCGGGAATACTTTTAAGTTCTAGGTCGCCCACCAGTATAATGCGGGAATACTTTTAAGTTCTAGGTCGCCCACCAGTATAATGCGGGAATACATTTAAGTTCTAGGTCGCCCACCAGTATAATGCGGGAATACTTTTAAGTTCTAGGTCACCCACCAGTATAATGCGGGAATACTTTTAAGTTCTAGGTCGCCCACCAGTATAATGCGGGAATACTTTTAAGTTCTAGGTCGCCCACCAGTATAATGCGGGAATACATTTAAGTTCTAGGTCGCCCACCAGTATAATGCGGGAATACTTTTAAGTTCTAGGTCGCCCACCAGTATAATGCGGGAATACATTTAAGTTCTAGGTCACCCACCAGTATAATGCGGGAATACTTTTAAGTTCTAGGTCGCCCACCAGTATAATGCGGGAATACTTTTAAGTTCTAGGTCGCCCACCAGTATAATGCGGGAATATTTTTAAAGTTCTAGGTCGCCCACCAGTATAATGCGGGAATACTTTTAAGTTCTAGGTCGCCCACCAGTATAATGCGGGAATACTTTTAAGTTCTAGGTCGCCCACCAGTATAATGCGGGAATATTTTTAAGTTCTAGGTCGCCCACCAGTATAATGCGGGAATATTTTTAAAGTTCTAGGTCGCCCACCAGTATAATGCGGGAATACTTTTAAGTTCTAGGTCGCCCACCAGTATAATGCGGGAATACTTTTAAGTTCTAGGTCGCCCACCAGTATAATGCGGGAATACTTTTAAGTTCTAGGTCGCCCACCAGTATAATGCGGGAATACTTTTAAGTTCTAGGTCGCCCACCAGTATAATGCGGGAATACTTTTAAGTTCTAGGTCGCCCACCAGTATAATGCGGGAATACATTTAAGTTCTAGGTCACCCACCAGTATAATGCGGGAATACATTTAAGTTCTAGGTCACCCACCAGTATAATGCGGGAATACATTTAAGTTCTAGGTCGCCCACCAGTATAATGCGGGAATACATTCAGCTCTAGATTTTGGAATCAGTCACCCCACCTGAAGACGGAAGGGTACAACAGAGATCCCCCAAACGGGAAACAATAAAATCCCTAGCACCAAGAAGCAGACAACTGCAAAAGCAAGCGCACATTCAAAGGGAAGAAGGAACGCGTCTCAAAAGAAGTAGTTTGGGAATGTTGTAGCATGCCCAGTATAACAATTCTGATGAAAAGCCATACCACTGAAGAAACCATTGGAAGATCTAAAGAAGAAAGTCGTGTCCCCGGCAAATCAAGCAAATTGATGAGAACTGACATTCAGAAAAGGTGAAGGACCAGCATCATCTCCAAGTTCACAAAATAAAGGCGTCGGAGGAAAGCATTAGCCGACAAGAAAGCAAGGCAACAAGAACAAGTTGAAGATGGATGAAATTTCAGGATCCTCAGTTTAACTTAGCTTCTTGTTTTCCTTTTAGAGCAATGTAATAGGGAGATCGGTTGAGCAGTAGCATCCTACAGCAGCATACAACAGCGCACAACAACAGCAAACACTACAGTCACACGGTAGTCCCAGCTACCAAAATTTCCCGAACTACATTGACCTGATTCCTGTTTCAGCCCAGGATATGTAGGAAACCTCTGAAGCAAAGGTTCGGTCAAATCTTTTTCAAAAAATGCTTCACACGGAGTATTCGGACGGGCAAAAATCGCTCGCTTTATCTTTGCGCGAAAACCCTTCGTGTCTCCGTGCAAAGAGGGGCAGCTGTAAGCACGTGATTTTTGCTTCACGGACAATCGCTCCAAAAGAAAATAAAAATAGTGGCAAAAGGCTTCGCCGTACAATTTTTCGATCTTTCCGTGACATGCGTTGTTAGTCGTTTGTGAGTCTGTCCATTTTGCATCTAGTCATTATCAAACAAAAATACAAAAAATATATGTGGCGTTAAAAGAAATTTCAAAAAAAGAATATATGTATGTGTGCATCATTCGTTCTAGGCTGTGTCTAACCATTTTTTTTTCTTATTTTCATTTATGTGTGTTTATTGTTGTAGGTGTTACACAATATGTGTGTAAGTTTTATTTTTTTTTTTTTTTTTTTTTACCTTGTTTTTTAGGAATTTTTGGTTAATTGGTTGAAATAAAAAGGGAAAGGAAAATCTGATTGGGCCCCACAACGAGGCCCAAAACCAAAGCACTGATCCAGCCCAAGTCAGGCCTGCCCAAACGCCGATTCAAACGACGTCGTATCAGCTCCCTTATCAAAACCGTTGATCTGACTTAAACAAACGGTCCTGATCTAGTTGATCACTTCATTTCGACGACGTCGTTTCAGGCAGATTAATCTAAGCCGTCCAACTCCTTGATCCAACGGACCTAGGCCATTTCCTTTAAACGCGTCAAACTCTGACCCGATCCAGCCTCACCCGGTCTCACCCACTATCAAACCCAAAACGACACCGTCTTCCCTAAGTGAATAAATCCTGGCCATAGATCTCATTTGATCCAACGGCCAGGATCTAAACCCCTAGATCGTATATAAACCTGACCCCTTACCCCCACGCCCCAAACCAAACCCCCCTAGCCCCACTGTTCACCTTCGTCCCCGAACCCCCTCCTCTCAAAACCTAAGAAACCTTAGGTTCCTCCTCTGTAACCCCGGCCACTCGGATTCCGATGACCACCAAAATAACACCCCTGATGCACCCAACCACCCCGAACGTGAATATGTCAACCGTTCACCTCGAATCACCCCGAAGCTTCTCGAATCTTCAATCGAAGATTCGAGCAAAAACCAGATCTACACCGATTGACCCCAAACTCACACCACAGCGTCTCTTGACCTCCCTCACCCCCCGAATAACTTTGGTTCTGTTCGAATCTGACCGGAACTGAGCAGATCCCAAATCAGACCACCAGAAACCCTAGACCTTAGAGTTATGGAGGTCTGTCCGAATCAGTAGCAGGATCAGGGTCTAGTAGACTTTTACCAAAGTGTTCTCAGTTGAGAACACTTCGGTTAAATTCCATTAGACCCCAAATAACCTGGTCCGAGTTCGAACTTGAGTCAGTCTTAGTTTCATTTCCCTGAGGTATTTTTCCTTTTTCTTTTGTCCTCCTAAATTCTATCTGTCGTTCATGTTCTGGTTTGTTTTGTTTTGTGACTCGTCTGTCCATGTGTGTACGTTTTGAGTTAATGATGAGTTTTTTTTTTGTTGGTTTTATTGATTGTTTGTTGTATATTATAGTTTGTGTAGTCATCTAAATAAGCGTCGTCAACTGAATTCACTTGAAAGATTGAAAAATCAGGAGCCTACATTTCAGTACGATTACTGTGCCTGTCTCTTTTATTTTATGATGTTGTTTGTAAGCCTGATATAGTAGCACGTCGATTATAGTTTGCACCCTTGACTGCATATTGGATCAATTGGTGGTGAGTTAGTCAGATTTGGCTCCCAATGTGGCCAGCTCATACCATTTGATTGGCACCCCTGTTTGCTTAAAGTTTGAATCATTGCCTAAACGTAGGCAGAGAATTGGCAATTAGCTTTAGCAATCTAACAAATCAGCCTGAAAGCAGTATTGAGTTTAATTAGCTAGTAGTCAGGTATTGGTTGAAATCAGAGAGGTTTATATACTAACTATTAAGAGTTAGGGTAATACAGTAATATGCAAGGTGTAAGGGTAATCTTGGCATAAGACAGGGTCTGATTAGGGGATAATTTCAGAATATGTCAAGTGGTAATTAAAATATGATTAACCTAGTGACAATGGGGAACAAAACATGAGGGCATGGGTTCAAAATGAATACTTTAAATGCACCCATAATCCTTGATTAGAGGAATAGGACAAAGCATGGGGGGCTGATTAAGTTTACCAAGAAAGATGCCTTTAGGCATGGGGAGTTAAGGGGTATGGGCAGATTGCAACTGGCAGGATCCAGGCAGCTTGACTGCACTGGATTGTTGGCTTATAAATAGGCCATTTGAGAACTTAAAAGGGGCTGGACATTTTTCAGTCTTGAGAGAAAGAAAGAAACATAAAGTCTTGGAATATTGTAACCAAACACTGTCTGAAAATTACATAAGAGTTTATGTTGGTTTAGCTGGTCTTGGCCAATTACTGTTGTTTGCCTGTTTGAGCCACTTGTAGTTATTGAATTGCTGGGGTGTTTACATTGAATACTCTGCTGTCTCTGTTGGTTCCTACTCTGTTCTCCTGGGATTATTTGTCTGTTGCTCGACCAACGTGTGAATTTCATCTTTGTGGCTATTTGGTTGTTGCTGTGTTGTGCTGTATTATCTGCTGCTGCTGTGCTTGCTGTGTACTACTCAGCTGAACATTTTCCTTCCTCTTTTGTTCCTCTATACCAGGTACACAACTAATACTGTCAATGTAATCTGAAGTTGAGTATGAATACAAAGAGAAGAGTTGGAGATCATTTATTTTATGTATAGTCTGTACACTGAATGATCCGGGATGTATGATAGCTTGTATTTTGTTCGGATACTGGGTAGCTTTAACACATAGCAACTGTAAATGTAGGGTAATTTGACATCCAATTGTATATGCAGGCTGGTAGATAAAAGTATACCCAATGCAGTAGGTTGTATCTTAGATTTAGTTTAATGGTGTGGTATAATTCTTTAATGTATGCCAAGCATGAAAACTGTACACTACTAGTTAAGTTCTTTACCTTCTGATAAATTGCCTCATATAACTGGTAAACCATGCTTTAAGACAAAAAAAAAAAAACATAGAGCTTACAATCTCAACCTCATGAAGGTTGAGCCCAAGTCGAGCGAGCCAAGCAGGCTCTCATCGAAAAACAGTGGCCCAGGCCCAACCGCTACTGCGTGGGTTGGGTTTGGGCCCTTAATATTTGCTCGGCTAACTGTGTACGTGGCCGCGCTTCTGATTTTGCGCAAGCACTCGGAATTCTGTTATAGATAAACTCGCAATCATGTAATTAATTAGGACTGTCTACCGTTTTCAATTGATAGAGGCGAACACGACAAGAAACGTAGTTGCTATAGGATATCCTTTTAAAATAAGAACGAGATGAGCCTCGATGAAAATAAACAAAACACGCAGATGCGGGGCCCTTGTTAAATGTAAATCATTGAAGCATTTAGTTTCCCGGACGGGTTGTTTAGCAAATCTCACAACCCTCCTAAAATAACAACACGTTAGTCTCTTTAGGACACGCTTTAATAAACCTTACCTTCCTAAACTTGGGTGCACATTTATGTGACCCAAATCCAAATCTCGACGGATTCGAAATGTGTCTCTAATCACGGGTACATTGATTGTGACGTGGTTCGAGGTGCGTGTCCATGACGTTGCAAATTCATTTCAAAAAAAAAAAAAAGGAATGAGATGAGCCTCGCCAAATAAAATACAAATTGCGGGGCCCTCAGTAAATATTTGCTTTAAAAATTGTTTAGACTTCGGGATGGACCGTTTAGTAAAATTCCACGGTCCTACCCAAAATAAATACGCTAGTCGCTTTAGGCGCGCCTTTAATAATTTAATTTCCTTAAACTCGGGTGCACATTGATGTGACCCAAATCCAAATCTCAACGGAGTCAAAGTGTGTCGACGACCACGGGTACATTGATTGTGACGCGGTTCGAGATACATTTTCACAACGTTGCAATTCTTGATAAAAACAGTAAATGATAAAAGCGGTTAAAAGTTAAATTTTGCACATAGGTTCACACTTGTATAAAATCAGGTAAATAAGCCGAATATAACAGTTGAGCGACCGTGCTAGAACCACGGAACTCGGGAATGCCTAACACCTTCTCCCGGGTTAACAGAATTCCTTATCCGGATTTCTGGTACGCAGACTGTAATATAGAGTCATTATTTTCCTCGATTCGGGATTAAAATTGGTGACTTGGGACACCCTAACCTCCCAAGTGGCGACTCTGAAATAAATAAACTCATCCCGTTTCGATTGTCCTTTAATTGGAAAAACTCCTTTGCGCCCCCGCGGGCCATCCAAAGCGGTACTGGTGGTGTGCTGGGAAAGAAGAAGAAAGAAGAAGTTGCTGCAGTTGAAGCTAATGTTTGGTCCAGGCACAATAACCGTCCACTCTACTACAACCAACCCAGACCCCATCACCCAAACTATCAATATACCTCATATGGTCCACCGCAACACTATTATCCACCACCAGAACCACAATTTTCTATTCACCATGCCCAGACCTACACTCAACCCCCAGTGCACTCGCAATGGCGTACACCAAGTCCCCAAAATACACAGCCACACCCACAAAACACCTATCCACCTCCCAGGGCTAACAGACCAGGAACCAGCTTCCGCCCAAACCAAGCTTTTAGAAATGAGAAGGCCCCAAACAAAAAAACATTTACCCCGCTGGGAGAATCTTACACTTCTCTTTTCCACAGATTGAAACAGTTGGGGATGTTGACCCCAGTTGAATCCAAAGCACCAAATCCTCTTCCCAGAAACCTGGACCACTCTGTTAGCTGCGAGTATTGCTCAGGGATGCCGGGGCACGATACTGAAAAATGTTGGAAGTTGAAAAACGCAATCCAAGAGCTCATTGATAATCGTCGTATTGAGGTACAGGCTCCAGAGGCCCCGAACATCAATCAAAATCCGTTACCAGCGCATTATGAGGCCAACATGATCGAACTGATACATAAGGGGGAAGAGCCTAAGAAACCTTCGCAGGTGGTTATGGTGATTCGTTCTACGGAAACCAAAGAAAAGACAGTGAGTGCAAGGCCAGTGGTTCAGTTAAAAGCAGTAGAAGACAAGCCAGTGCTAGTAATGGGAAAGGGATCGTTTGTGGCCGAGAAAAAGCAGGAGCCAGTCAAGATAGTGGTACCAAGGTCAGTATCCATGCCCGTGGTGGTCGTGAAGGGAGTCTATATAGAGCCGGTTGTCATAAAACCGGTAGTCCAGTTACCCATGGTTGATAGCAAAGCCGTACCCTGGAAATATGACAAAGTAGTGGTGACATACAAAGGAAAGGAAATTGAGGAAGAAAGTTGTGAAGCACAGGGACTGAC
Organism: Nicotiana sylvestris; assembly: GCF_000393655.2. Classification (NCBI taxonomy): domain Eukaryota; kingdom Viridiplantae; phylum Streptophyta; class Magnoliopsida; order Solanales; family Solanaceae; genus Nicotiana; species Nicotiana sylvestris. The sequence continues at coordinate 202,480,004 of NC_091059.1, forward strand.
CCGGTCAGGACGTTGTTTCGCCCCTGAAGAGTTGAGAAAAGCTAAGGGCGCAAAAGACAATCCAGTGCCAGTTAAAAAAGCTGTAACGGAAGAGGAAGCAGAAGAGTTTCTGAAAAAGATGAAAGGACAAGATTATTCCATTGTTGATCAACTGAGAAAAACACCGGCCCAAATCTCGTTGTTGTCATTATTAATTCACTCTGATGAGCATTGCCGAGCTTTAATGAAGATATTGAATGAGGCTCATGTGCCTGACAAAATCTCAGTAAACCATTTAGAGACAATTGCCAACAAGATCTTTGAAGTGAACAGGATAGCATTTTCTGATGATGAATTGCCTATGGAAGGCACAGAACACAACAAGGCTCTCTATTTGACGGTCAAATGTGAAGGTTCAATGGTTACTCGGGCACTAATCGATAACGGGTCGAGCGCTAATATTTGCACGTTATCCACATTGAACAAGTTAAAGATTGATGAGGATAGAATCCGCAAAAATAGCATTTGTGTTCGAGGGTTCGATGGAGGGGGAACAAACACAGTAGGGGATATTGTACTCGAATTGACTATTGGCCCAGTCGAGTTCACGATGGAATTTCAGGTGTTGGATGCTGCAGTATCCTATAATCTTTTGTTGGGTCGACCGTGGATTCATGCGGCAAAAGCCGTGCCCTCCACACTGCACCAAATGATCAAATTCGAGTGGGACAGACAAGAAATTGTGTTACATGGGGAAGATCACACATGCGCCGTGAATGATGCCATTGTACCCTTTATAGAGACCGAAGATGATAAGGGGCCATGGGTGTATCAGATCCTCGACACGGTTCCGGTGAGCAGGTTGCTTGAGGGTAAAAGCATGCCATGTCCTAGGGTGTCAGCTACGACCGTCATGGTAGTGTCAGAAATGTTGAATAACGGGTTCGTGCCCGGGAAGGGTTTGGGGGTTGAACTGCAGGGCATTACTCAACCTGTGTCTTTGCCCAAAAATTTGGACACCTTCGGGTTAGGGTTCAAACCAACAGCGGCAGATATCAGAAAGGCCCGTAAATTGAAGAAGAAAGCTTGGGTGCTCCCTAAACCAATTCCTCGATTGTCCAGGTCCTTCGTCAGGCCGAATATCAAGAAACAGTCATTGGCAAAGATATCGGGTTCGTTAGTTGAGGCGGATGGGAATTTGGATAAGGTGTTTGAGAAAGTATTTGTTGAAGTAAACATGGTTGAGGCCGGGGAAGGGTCAAGCAGAGCAGACATACAGTACATCGGACCACGTGCTAACATCAGCAATTGGGAAGCTACTCCTCTTCCAGTTCGGAGGGAGTCGTGGTAGTGGGTTTTGTTTTCCTTTTTGTCACCTGGATTATTCCAGGGTTTGTAATCCAGTTGTTATGTTCCGTCCGTTTGGATGAGTTAAAACCTTGTTGTCTTTACGTTTAATGAAATGCAATTTTCTTCGTCCCTAATTCTCTTTCCATTTTCGTTTCTTTTCTTTGTACAGTTCTCTTTATGCTGATATCAATGACATGACATGCATGAGGAATCTTCGGCCCAGCTTTAAAAGCCAATCTAATTCAGAAGTAATAATACAAGAGGCCGAGTGTGATGATGGGATGGATTGTAATAATGATGAAGCTTATGAGGAAATTAGTAAAGAATTAAGCCACTTTGAAGAAAAACCCAAACCTAACCTAAATGACACAGAAGCAGTTAATCTAGGGGACCAAGATAACGTACGGGAAACTAAAATAAGTATTCATTTGGATCCACAACTCAAGGAGGAGATAATTAAAGTATTGCATGAGTACAAAGACGTTTTTGCATGGTCATATGATGATATGCCGGGTCTAAGCACCGATTTGGTGGTTCATAAATTGCCCACTGATCCAGCACTCCTCCCTGTCAAGCAGAAGTTGAGAAAGTTCAAAACAGACATAAGTGTGAAGATCAAAGAAGAGATCTCCAAGCAGTTTGAGGCAAGGGTCATTCAGGTTACACGGTACCCCACTTGGTTAGCCAATGTCGTGCCTGTGCCAAAGAAAGATGGCAAGACCAGGGTGTGCGTCGATTATCGAGACCTTAACAAAGCAAGCCCAAAAGATAATTTCCCACTGCCCAACATCCATATACTGATCGACAATTGTGCCAAACATGATATTGGCTCTTTTGTGGATTGTTATGCGGGTTATCATCAGATTCTAATGGATAAGGAAGATGCAGAAAAGACGGCATTCATCACGCCGTGGGGAACGTATTGTTATCGGGTCATGCCGTTTGGTTTGAAAAATGCTGGGGCAACTTATATGAGGGCCATGACAACTATCTTCCATGATATGATACATAAAGAAATTGAGGTATACGTGGATGATGTGATCGTTAAGTCTAGACAGCAATCTGACCATGCCAGAGATTTGAGAAAATTCTTTCAAAGGCTTCGCAGATACAATCTTAAGCTCAATCCTGCGAAATGTGCTTTCGGGGTGCCATCTGGGAAGTTGTTGGGATTTATAGTTAGCCGGAGGGGTATTGAATTAGACCCGTCAAAGATCAAAGCTATTCAGGAGTTGACACCTCCAAGAAACAAAACCGAGGTGATGAGTTTGTTGGGAAGACTGAACTATATCAGCAGGTTCATTGCTCAGCTCACGGCAACGTGTGAACCAATTTTCAAATTGTTAAAGAAAGATGCCGCGGTCAAATGGACTGATGAATGCCAGGAGGCTTTTGATAAGATAAAGAGGTATTTGTCAAACCCACCCGTGCTGGTCCCACCAGAACCAGGGAGACCTTTGATTCTATATCTGACAGTTGTGGACAGTTCATTCGGCTGTGTACTGGGGCAGCATGATGTTACGGGCAGAAAGGAGCAGGCTATCTACTATCTCAGTAAGAAGTTCACATCTTACGAGGTCAAGTATACTCATCTGGAAAGGACATGTTGTGCCCTAACTTGGGTGGCACAGAAATTGAAACATTACTTGTCATCTTACACCACTTACCTTATATCTCGCTTGGACCCGTTGAAGTATATTTTCCAGAAACCCATGCCCACAGGAAGGCTTGCAAAGTGGCAGATCTTACTTACAGAGTTCGACATTGTCTATGTGACACGGACTGCCATGAAAGCACAGGCATTAGCCGATCACTTGGCTGAGAACCCCGTTGATGAAGATTATGAGCCTTTGAAAACTTATTTCCCTGATGAAGAGATAATGCACATTGAAGAATTAGAACAAGCTGAGAAGTCGGGATGGAAACTTTTCTTTGATGGGGCTGCAAATATGAAGGGTGTGGGAATAGGAGCAGTACTTATTTCGGAAACAGGTCAGCATTACCCTGTTACAGCTCGGCTTCGTTTCTACTGTACAAACAACATGGCAGAATATGAGGCGTGTATATTGGGATTGAGATTAGCTGTGGATATGGGTGTACAGGAAGTCTTGGTCATGGGTGACTCGGACTTACTGGTACACCAGATTCAAGGGGAATGGGAAACACGGGACTTGAAGCTTATACCGTATCGACAATGTCTGCATGAGCTTTGCCAGCGTTTTCAGGCCATAGAATTCAGACACATTCCAAGGATTCATAATGAGGTTGCTGACGCTTTGGCTACTTTGGCATCAATGTTGCACCATCCAGATAAGGCCTATGTTGATCCATTGCAGATTCAAGTCCGTGATCAACATGCTTACTGCAATATGATAGAAGAGGAAATCGATGGAGAGCCATGGTTCCATGATATCAAAGAGTACATCAAAGCGGGAGTGTATCCAACGCAGGCCACCGGTGATCAGAAAAGAACAATTCGACGGTTGGCAAGTGGGTTTTTCCTTAGTGGAGGAGTACTGTACAAAAGAACGCCAGAGCTCGGTTTGTTGAGATGTATAGATGCACGGCAGGCCACAACTATCATGACTGAGGTGCATTCCGGAGTTTGCGGACCGCATATGAGTGGGTATGTTCTAGCAAAGAAAATTCTTCGAGCAGGTTATTATTGGCTCACGATGGAGCGAGATTGTATAAGTTTTGTGCGTAAGTGTCATCAATGCCAAATACATGGAGATTTGATTCATGCTCCACCATCAGAATTACATACGATGTCCGCGCCATGGCCTTTTGTTGCATGGGGCATGGATGTTATTGGGCCAATTGATCCAGCAGCATCAAATGGGCACAGATTTATCTTGGTAGCTATAGATTATTTTACCAAATGGGTGGAAGCGAAGACATTCAAGTCTGTGACCAAGAAGGCTGTAGTTGACTTCGTGCATGCAAATATCATATGTCGGTTTGGGATCCCAAAGGTAATCATCACAGATAATGGGGCTAATCTTAATAGTCATTTGATGAAGGAGACATGTGAGCAGTTTAAGATTGCTCACAGGCACTCTACTCCGTACCGTCCCAAGGCAAATGGTGCGGTTGAAGCGGCCAATAAGAACATAAAGAAAATACTCCGGAAGATGGTTGAAGGATCTAGACAATGGCACGAGAAATTGCCTTTTGCATTGTTAGGATATCGCACCACCATGCGTACCTCGGTAGGGGCGACTCCTTACTCATTGGTATATGGTACCGAGGCGGTAATACCCGCAGAAGTGGAAATCCCATCTCTGCGAATCATTGCAGAGGCTGAAATCAATGATGATGAATGGGTGAAAAGCCGTCTTGAGCAGTTGAGTTTGATCGATGAGAAAAGATTGGCATCAGTGTGTCATGGCCAACTGTACCAACGAAGAATGGCAAGAGCATACAACAAAAAAGTACGTCCAAGGAAATTTGAAGTAGGGCAATTAGTACTGAGGCGGATCTTGCCTCATTGGTCTGAGGCAAAAGGAAAATTTGCCCCAAACTGGCAAGGACCATTTGTAGTAACCAGAGTGTTGTCTAATGGAGCATTGTATTTGACAGATGCGGAAGGAAAATGTGTAGAAATGACCATCAATTCCGATGCGGTCAAGAGATATTATGTATGATTTCTTTATTTTTCTAAATGTATCTGTTCGTATTTGGCATATCTTAAAGATTGAAATGATGAAGGCATTTTGTTCTGCTATCCAAACACTCATATCCCTTGTTATCCCCTTCGAGCCTTACTTATTTTTCATGCACCTCTTTCGGAATCATCGGCATTATCAGAGAACACAAGTGTCGAACATAAAGGAAAAAAAAGGAAAGAAAAGAAAAAAAAGAGAAAAGAAAAAAAAAGAAAAGAAGAAAAGAAAAGAAGGAAAAATGAAAAAAAAGGGAAAGAAGAGAAAACATAACAACGTAGTCTCTATGAAGTGAACTACGTTTGACTTGATCCCGAAAGGGTACGTAGGCAGCCTTACTCCAAGGTTCAGTCATACCAAATAGAAATCCAAAAATCCCCAAGCAAGAAACTGGGGCAGAAGTGGTGATTGTTATGAAAGTTGGATTCCGAAAGTTGTAATTTGAACCCATTGGAATTGTTTTGAGCCTTTTATACCTTTCTTTCTAAATCAATCCAAAAGCCTACATTACGGACCGAAGAAAGACCTTATGATCAGTTTTGAGAAATGCCAAGATGAACAGGTAGGAATAACCCACGATAGGGGCAACACTCTGGTTCGAGCAAGAAGAACAAAAATAAATGAGAGAGTCTTATGGGTGAAAACCCTCACGGGCACCGTAAGGCGACGGGAGCTGAGAGAAAAATAAATGAGAGAGTCTTGTTGGTGAAAACCTTTACGGGCACCTCAAGGCGAAGGTGAGATAAGAAATGGAAAACTGAGAAAGGTATGTTGATAGAAACCGTTTCGCGGTACCGCAGGGAAACAAGATTAAGGTCTAGATAAATCAAACAAGTGATGGAAGTTTCTGGGCAATGAGGTACGGCAATTGAGAGTTGTTTGTTTGGACAGATTGGGCTGATTAATCCAAAATGCATGTCTTGACCATTGGTACTAGTTGTCTCGTTCAGATAAGTTTCTTTTCTTTCTCTTTTCAAACAGTCATCTGGTTTTGGATTCTTCTTATCCTTAACTCAAAAATCATTTCATTTTTCTTTTGAGGGTTTTTATCTAGCTGAGATGTTTCAGTGCCAGTTTTGTTCGATGCAAGCAGAAAGGACTTCAAAGTTCACTACCAGCTTCTAGAATTGTAAAGCACAACGTGGTCAGAGCATGTCAAAAACAACTTAATGTCAAGTGGAATACAGGGAATTAACGGAAGTTTCATCGGTGAAATGATTGGGAAATGTCGTGGGAAAGGCTAAAGCTCAAATAAAAGGTCAGAAAAGTGAAATAACAGCAGGGGTGTAAAGCATTTAGGTCGCCAGAGGTTGGGAAATTTAAAAGTTGGTCAGAAAGTCAAGCAGTTCAGGGTCAGTGTGTGGAAATTAGTCAACACAAAGCAAGGCAGTGGAAGGATTTTTCAGCAAGAATGCCATCAACTAACCACTGTTTTAAACTGACGAAATTTTCTTTGATTAAGCAGGGGGAGAAAAATTAGTTGTTGAAGAGGAATTCTCCAGGAGGGAAAAACAAGCACTAATTAGGATAAATGCAAGTTGTCAGGAGTCCGCCTGGAGAACAGAGACGTATTTTTCAAGTTTGACGTCAGGAGTCCGCCTGAAGAACGGAGACATACAGTTTAAATTTTAAAAGTCAGGAGTCCGCCTGAAGAACGGAGACATACAGTTTAAATTTTAAAAGTCAGGAGTCCGCCTGGAGAATAGAGACATTCATTTCAAATTTAGCAATCAGGAGTCCGCCTGGAGAACAGAGACGTATTTTTCAAGTTTGACGTCAGGAGTCCGCCTGAAGAACGGAGACATACAGTTTAAATTTTAAAAGTCAGGAGTCCGCCTGAAGAACGGAGACATACAGTTTAAATTTTAAAAGTCAGGAGTCCGCCTGGAGAATAGAGACATTCATTTCAAATTTAGCAATCAGGAGTCCGCCTGGAGAACAGAGACGTACTTTTCAAGTTTGACGTCAGGAGTCCGCCTGAAGAACGGAGACATACAGCTTAAATTTTAAAAGTCAGGAGTCCGCCTGGAGAACAGAGACATACTTTTCAAGTTTGGTGTAAGGAGTCCGCCTGAAGAACAGAGACACATAGTTTAAATTTTAAAAGTCAGAAGTCTGCCTGGAGAATAGAGATATTACATTTCAGGAGTTGAAGTTGGGAGCCCGCCCATAGAACAGAGGCATACATTTCAGTCTTTTCATTTCAAGCATTGAAGTTGGGAGCCCGCCCAGATAACAGAGGCATATATTTCAGTCTTTACATTCCAAGCGTTGAAGTTGGGAGCCCGCCCAGATAGCAGAGGCATACATTCAGTCTTTTTATTTCAAGTGTTGAAGTTGGGAGCCCGCCCATAGAACAGAGGAATACATTTCAGTCTTTATATTTCAAGCGTTGAAGTTGGGAGCCCACCCATAGACCAGAGGAATACATTTCAGTCTTTATATTTCAAGCGTTGAAGTTGGGAGCCCGCCCAGATAACAGAGGCATACATTTCAGTCTTTTCATTTCAAGTGTTGAAGTTGGGAGCCCGCCCATATAACAGAGGAACACATTCAACATTAATTTTCAAGTATTAAAGTTGGGAGCCCGCCCATACAACAGAGGCATACATTTCAGGATAAAGTCAGAGGACAATAAAACAGAGGGTTACAATAGAAATCCCCAGCAGGAAACAATAAAATTCCCCGACACTGGGAAGCAGAAGGTTGCAATAAGAGGTCCCAGCAAAAACTCAAATGCATGTGTCTAAAGGAAGAAAAGCATCGGAAGAAAAGCACCGGAAAAAAAATGCAAGCAGACAAGAAAGCAAGGCAACAAAAACAAATTGCAGTCTAGCCTAGCTTCTTGTTTTCTTTTAAGCACGGTGTAACAAGGAGATCGGTAAGCAGTAGTAATAGCATGCAACAACAGTAACATTGCAGTCCCACGGTAGTCCCAGCTACCAAAACTTCCCGAACTACATTGACCTGATTCCTGTTTAGCCTAGGATATGTAGGAAACCTTTGAAGCAAAGGTTCGGTCAAATCTTTTTCAAAAAAATGCTTCACACGGAGTACTCGGATGGGCAAAAATCGCTCGCTTTATCTTTGCACGAAAACCCTTCGTGTCTTCGGGCAAAGAGGGGCAGCTGTAAGCACGTGATTTTTGCCCTATATGAGAATTACTCCCAAAAAAATTCAAAAATAAAATAATTTTTCTTGGTGTGCAATTTTTGTGATATTTTGTGGTATTTTTGTGTAATTATTTGTATGTTTGTCTGTGCATGTTTATTTGTTAAATTAATAAAAATAAAAAAATATGTCGCATTTTGCATGTAGGATTTAATTCTACAATTGTTAGTAATTAAGTTTGTTTTACAAAAAAATAAAAATTACAAAAATAGGTATCGTTTGCATTTTTAGCATTTAATGTCCGAATATACAATTTTATGCTTAATTATTACTTAATTGTGCGTTAATTGTTATTGGGAGTTAATTTGCGCTTTTATAACTTAATTTAGTTCTTAATAATAGTTTAAGTATTTTTATAATTTAGTTTTAGAAAAATAAAAGAAGAAAAGAGAGCAAAAAATAAAGAAAGTCGGAATTGGGCCTCTTCTTCAAAATTCAAGCTACAGGCCCAAATAATTGCCCAACTTTCCCCATGACCCGGTCCACTTCAAACTGGGTCGACCCGGTCCGCTCCATTAACCCAACACCCCTTCTTCATTTTTATCCAACACAAAACAAAACCAAAAAATAAAAAATAAAAGGTGAATTATCACTATTAATAGTTTTATTTTTTGTTTTTTTTATATATAAAAAATCCGAAAATATTTTTTTTATTTTTTTTATTTTTTATTTTTTAAAAAAAATATAATAATTTCGGGAATGATTTAAAAAAATAATAATAAATAAGAAAAAGGGAAGTATTGAATAAAAAAAATATAAAAGTAGTGAAATTCTCTCTTTTTTAAAAAAAAAAAGTAAAAGAATGTAGAAAATTTAAAAAAATAAAAAGTTTTGTGGAAATTTTTAAAAAATTTAAAAGTAAAAGAAGATTGGAATTAAAAAATAAATATAAAGGTATCTGAAAATTTAAAAAATTTAAAGTAATTGAAAGTAGCATTTTTGAAAGAAAAAGAAAAGATAGTGGTTTGTTTTTTAAAGAAAAGTTAAATAAAGTGAGATTCTCTTTTAAAAAAATAAAAAGTGGTATTTTAAATAAGATAAAGTAATTAAAGTTGGAATTTTAAAAATAAAAGTAAATAAAGGTGGGATTTCTTTTTCTAAAAAAATAAAAGCAATTTGTAAGTGGGATTTCTTTTAATTAAAAAAATAATAAAATAATAAAAAACAAATCTGAAAATTTCGAAAATTTTGCTATAAATAGAAGAGAAAATTTAGTAAGAAGGGGGTGGAAAAAAGAGGAAAAACTAGATAGAGAGAAGAAGAAAAGAGGGGGCGGAAGAGAGCAGTATACACTCGATATACACTCTGGATACACAGAATATACAGGGACAGAATTCATTTTGGAGATAGTAAAAAAGATATAACCAAATTTTCTGAAATATTGAGAGCGGAAGAACACCATAGAGAGTTCAAATCTAGAAAGAAAAACAAAGAGAGATTTCCGCACTATTTTTCTTCTCCATTTTTACTAGTTTTCTCCGTGTTGCTGGGATTTCTGGATTGAGGTGTTGAAGCTACTGTGTTGGGCTTTATGCTGCTGTATGTTGCTGTGTTACATACTACTTTGCTGACCTTCTTCTTCTTGTATTGACAATACCAGGTACACAAACAATACACTGGTTCATCTTGTAAGCTACTCGAAACATGAATGCAAAAAATGAGAAAGATTTGAAGTTGTAGTTTAATGTAGTCTTTTCTTTCTTTTATTGTATGTATGTAGAACATTCTATGCGCTGCCCATGTAAACTCTTTAAACGACTCACTTTCGAAACTTAACTATAATAACTCGAAAGTATGTAAATAAAGTAGGACATTTTTCTTCATTTATTTTAGAGAAAAACGAAAAATAAAAAATGTAGTAATTCTAAGATTATTTTTTTAAAAATAAATAAATAATGAGACGAGCCTCACCAAATAAAAATGCAAATTGCGGGGCCCTCAATAATTGGTCATAATAAATACTTAGAATTCGGGATGGACTGTTTAGTGAATTTCACTGCCTTCCCCAAAGATAATAACGCGTTAGACTCTTTAGACGCGATTTAATTAAATTACTTTCTTAAACTCGGGTGCACATTTATGTGACCCAAATCCAAATCTCGACGGAGTCGAAATGTGTCTCTGATCACGGGTACATTGATTGTGACGTGATCCGAGATGCATATCCATGACGTTGCAAATTCCTTTAAATAAGAATGAGATGAGCCTCACCGAATAAAAATACAAAATTGTGGGGCCCTCGGTAAATATTTGCTTTAAAATTGCTTAGACTTCGGGATGGACCGTTTAGCAAAATTTCACGGCCCTACCCAAAGTAAATGATACGCTAGTCGCTTTAGGCACGCCTTTTAATAATTTAATTTTCTTAAAACTCGGGTGCACATTTATGTGACCCAAATCCAAATCTCAACAGAGTTGAAATGTGCCAACAACCACGGGTGCATTGATGTGACGTGGTTGGAGATGTATTTCCATGATGTTGCAATTCTTGAAAAAATATATAAATAATGACGAAAGCGGTTAAAAGTTAAAACTTGCACATTAGCTCATAATTGTATAAAATCAGATAAACAAGCCGAATATGACAGTTGAGCGACCGTGCTAGAACCACGGAACTCGGGAATGCCTAACACCTTCTCCCGGGTTAACAGAATTCCTTATCCGGATTTCTGGTTCGCGGATTGTAATACAGAGTCATTCTTTTCCTCGATTCGGGATTAAATTGGTGACTTGGGACACCCTAAATCTCCCAAGTGGCGACTCTGAAATAAATAAACAAATCCCGTTTCGATTGTCCTTTAATTGGAAAAACTCCCTTGTCCCCACGCGGGGGCGGAAAACATACATTTGATCCCTTACTTTAGTTTCGTTGCATGTGCTTGTTGACACAATTTTTATGTTATAAACGGTGTTCGTCTTATTTTAGCTTCTTTTTGTCCATATTAGTTAGGCGTGTTTATAGCGATATATTTTTGAAATTTTACAAATTTTCTTATTGGTGTAATCGATAACCGAATTGATAAGCCCCAAAAATCGATAAATCGAAATCGAAAAAATCAAAACCTTATTGAAACGATAACGATAAGCATATGTACAAATCGATAATCGATAAGTAATTATCGATAAGGGTGAAAATCGAATCGATAAATCGAATGCACACCCCTAGTGTATTATAGTAATTTTACTATAAAAAGGGTTCAAAATGTCCATAAATTATTGAAAAAGGTTAAAAAATACCCTTCATCCACTTATTGGGCTAGAAATATCTCTCCATCCACTTTTTTGGTTCACTTATGCGCTAAATTAAAAATAATTATTATTCTTTTTGAAAAACTTAAAAGAATATTCTGCAAAATATTTTTGTTTTTTTAAACTAATGCACAAATAGTCCACTAATTTAGTAAAGTCTTCTTATTTTTTTTCTCAGTTTTTACAAAAAATATTTTTTTTAGTTTTTTTTTTTTGTAAAAACTGAAAAATACTTGTAAAAACAGAAAAAAAATATTTTCGTTTTTTAAAAACTGAAAAAAATAGTTTCAACAAAATATTTTCTTTTTTGAAAAATATTTTCTTTTTATTTTTTTCAGTTTTGTAAAAGCATTTCGTTTTATTTTCATTTTTCAGTTTTTTTAAAGAAAAAATATTTTCGTTTTTCTAAAAAAACTGAAAAAAAAAAAAATTCAAAAACGAAAATATTTTTTTTCAGTTTTTAAAAAACGAAAATATTTTTTCCGTTTTTTAAAAAACGAAAATATTTTATTAAAAACATTTTTTTTCAGTTTTTACAAAAAAACTGCTTTAAAAAAACTGCAAAAAAATTATTTTTTTTGTAAAAACTGAAAAAAGAAGAAGAAGACTTTACTAAATTAGTGGACTACTAGTGCATTAGTTTAAAAAAAGAAAAGTATTTTATAATTTTTTAAGTTTTACAAAAAGAATAATAAATACTTTTAATTCAACAATGACTTAACAGTCAAATGGCATAAGTAAACCAAAAAGGTGGATGAAGGGGTATTTTTAGCTCAATAGATGAATGAAGAGTATTTTTAAACCTTTTCCAATAGTTTAGAGGCATTTTGAACCATTTTTCGATTTTGTTATAAGGGATTATAGAATGGGAATGTTCCACACGAGGCATCTTGCTATTTCACAGCTACTTAGGGCCGGTTAACTCTGCGCATAAAGCTAATTAGTTCATCTCTCACCAACACGTGGCATCTCGCTATTTCACACCTGCTTATTTCACAGCTATTTAGGGTTGGTTAACTCTGCGCATCAAGCTAATTGTAGTTAAATAAAATAAATTTTTATAGTTAATAATAATTTTGTATAGTTTATAATTATTTTTTATAGCTTATAATATGTTAAATAATAAAAACAAAAAAAAGAATTTTTTTTTTAAAAAAAATACCGGCCAAAGTTGGTCGGTATTTGGTCAAACGGTCAACACTTAATATACCGACCAAACAACAAGCTCTTCAGCTTTGAAGTTCAAGGCTGTCTCTAAGTTGGTCAATCTCTCAACAGAGGCAGCCTCGCGATCTGATGCAGCAAGAACGACACAATGGACTTCGACCCATTTGGCCTTGGCCTCTTCAAATTGAACCCTCAGCGGGGCAATCTCCTGGCTAAGGGTTTCCACTTCTTGCTCGCTTTGCTGCAAACGAATCTCCAACAAAGCGGCCTCAGCAGCTTTCGCTACCAAGTCTAATAGGCGAGCAACTGTTTGGTCCCGCTCGGCCAAAAGTTGATCCCATTCGGATGTAAGTTCTTCTTTTTCTCGAATCAACTTCTGGAGGCCCTCGGAAGCAAGGAAATTGGTCTGAAAAACAAGAAAGGCAAACTCAGGATATTTATTCAATCAAATACAAGAGACATAACAAAGGAAATGAAGAATGTAGCGCTCCGGCGTTGTGCATATCTTTTCCCGATCTTTATCTGAAGCCTTTGGCTTCAGATAGTTAGCAAGTTCCACCATTCGGGATAGCAAATTACATTCGGTGGAGGCCGAGAGAGTAACACTCCTCCTCCTTTGCAGATTTTCTGAGAGGGTAGCAAAATTTTGCCCCAAATTCCCATGAACTAGGGACTGAGGGGGGGGGAAGGAACATCTTCTTCTCGGACAGATGTGGCTAATGGTGATGATGTAGCAGTTATTGGAGGAAGAGTTGGTGAAGAAGAACGGTTAGAAACAGTTGCGACAAACGCAATGCTGGTTGTTGGTTACTCGTCAACCGAAGACAGTAGAGACTCGATACTCAGCCCTAGAATATAGGGTGCAACGACTTGGATCCGGAAACGGGAGTTGGAATTTCCACCATTTCATACTCCCGAGAGTGCCGAGGCATCGTCCTCGATCGGTGTAACTAACTCAATAGATTGAGCAGTCTGTTGAGTCAAGGAAAGTCGTCATATTCTAGTAGAGAAGCTCCCTCCTCACTAGCTTCTCCATCATCGTCAATCATCACAGTATCTATGGCCGGCTCGGGCGTAGGGCTTGTCACCATGACTTCCGAAGACAACTCGGGGGAAGCATTCTTCGCCCTCTTATTATTTCCCCCGGCAGTGGAGAAACGCCTTCTTTTTGGTTGCTCTTTCTCCGGCTGAGGACTACGAGAAGAAGCATTTGCAACAGAAGCAGGCCCGAAGATGCTTGTCTGCTGCAACAGCCTCCTCACATCAGCATGATCAGTCAAAACGTCCTCCTCAAGGACGACAATCGAGCCCTGGGGTAGACCTATATTCAGCAAGAGAGACGAATGAGCCAACTTTCTCATAATAAAGGATAAGAACAAGATGAGTTCAATTTACCATGATTTTTGGCCTTCCACTCATATTTTAGGGATAGTTCTTTCCACGTGCGAGTTTCGGGCGTAGTGATGTCCAAAATTTTCTCAACCCATTAGTCCAAGACCTCAATCCTAGGGGGAACCCGCCGAGTCGCTAAGATAGGTAAAGGAAGAAAAGCTAATAATGACGAGGAATGGCCTTTAACAAGAATATAAGCAAACTGTTTCCTTATGTGTGCGGTTCTATAATTCCGGAAAGGAAGGAGCCGAGGCCGGGATGATGTTACTGTTGGCAATTGAAACAAACCGTTTCATCCACTCACGATCGTTATCATCGTCCATGCTAGATCGCAATGCATGGTGGCCCTGCTTGTTGAAGTTAATCATCTTCCCGGGGAAGATCTTGGGGGAATAAAGGTTAATCATGTGAGATAGAGATAGCTCCTCCCCTGTTTCTTGGCTCAGGCGCCGAAGGCAAGTAATCGTCCTCCACATGTAGGGTCTCACCTGTGCCAAACGTACCTGGCAGCAGAGGTAAAACTCCACAATAACGGAGTCAAGCTCTCCACTCAGAGAAAATATCCCCAAAGTGAATGGATACGTATAGAAGTACGTGGAACCCTTCTTGGGTATGGTTACTCCCTTCGCCATATCAGGAGCAATAATGTCTAAATCCTAGCAATGACAATATTCCTTCACAGCAGGAATACTGGAAGGATGGATGAAAGAAGGATATCTGCTAATGACCCATGTACGAGGGCAAGCAAAAGGAAATTTATCTTCGAAGTCTTTAGTTGTTTTAAGACTTCTAGGGAAGATGATACTCACTGTAGGAGGTGCGACATCATCAGCTTTGTTTTTTAAGGAACTGATATTTTTTGAAGAAGAAGTCACTATATGTTGTAGAAGAAGGAAAAACTTTCCTCGTATGAGGAGAGTTAAAGAAAGGTTGAAGATAGAGTACAAACTGAATGAAGAGAGTTTGAAAGAGTTTGGAGAATTATGGGATGTAAATAAATGAGATTGATGCGTATAAGTAAAGGTTTAGACGTCTAAATTCGTGGCCATAACTACCTCGATAACCGACATAACTTATGTTAAATCGTGGGATGAAGCGTGTTCGGGGTATTAAATGCGGAGAGATGTGCGTCTAATCAACTGTCAAAAGCTTTTAAGAGAGGGTCATAGAAATTTCTGCCAAAAAGAATGTCCCTACCAACTTTTCAGTGACACGTTGAACCGAAGGCAGAGGATAGTTACAACCGAAGACAACTGTTCCATTTGTTACCGCAAAGACTGATACTCATAAAGATGCAATAAATGTCTGCCACTCGGTAGCATTTAATGGAGAATATACCACAGCGTTTAATATACCGACCGTTACAAACAATTTATCATTTATCCTAGGACCTTGTTTCCTAGGTGCAGCTATAAATAGTGAGCTCTGTTATCATTGTAAATGTCATGAATTTTCTGGCAAAGTTATGCTATAATCTATTCAAAGCTTTATACAATATCACCTTCTTACTTTTTTGATTGTATTACTGTTGTGCCCGGAAGCCTTGCTCCCGTAACTACTGTTTCTATTATTCCATCTTTATCTCAAGGCTAAGTATTGCATTTTTCTTCAATTCTTTTATTATTTCAGGATCAATTTAATTTACTTATCTAGAAATCACGTATAAATTCAACTGTACCATTTTACGGATAAACACATTCGACGACAAATTATATAACAATTTGGCAAGAACCAGCAATCTGTGCACGTTTTCTTTGAGAAATTGACAAATTGAGCTATTTTACGTGGTGAAAATCCGAAAGGAGCTTTTGATAGCTTGTCCCTTTAAAAAAAGCTATACCACCATAAAAAGACAGACATAGAAGAATTTGTTTTATGGCTACTTCTATAAATGAAGGTGACTATGATCTCCACAAACAATAGTGATTAGTTTCCTGTCCAGTCATGAACATTCTTTCGGAGTTTGCATAACACGTATCATCCTTATTCCAGCAAAGAGCAGTTGCAATAAACTAGTAAAATTTAGCTAGATGTCTAAACGTACTAAGATATTCCTTTCGAAAGTTCTTCAACTGATTACTCATACCAACAAGTGAAAACGTTGAGCATCAATTGCTTTTTCGGTGTCCCACTCTTTCACGAACAACTACATTTGGAACAAGAGTTGGTTATGCTCTAATTTACATTCTTCCGTTTGAATTTAAGACACTATTTAGTTTGAAACGTTTTCAAATTTGTTTGACACCCTTTATTCTTATATTATACAGTTATCACAGTACGTTCAAGAAATTCAAATGCATGACGTTATTTAAATTTGTGTTAAAAATTAATTTTTGAAATTTTTGTGTTTGCCATTCATTTTATGCATTGGAAAAAAAAATGGAAATTTTTAGTGGAAGAAAAAGATTTTCACCCAAAAGGTAGTGGCGCAAATCAATTTTTAGAACTTTGAAAATTTTTCTTCTAATTTTTTTTCTTTTCAAAAACTTATCAAATTTCATCAATAAAAAATATTTTCAATTTCTTTTAAAAGAAATGTCCAAATGGGAGCTAAGATTTCTACTATTAGGGTGTGTTTGGTATAACATAAAATGTTTTACGTGGAAAATTTTTTAGAAGAAAATATTTTCTTGTAAAACAAGTAGTAATTTTATTCATTTTCCTGTGTTTGATACGCAAATTAAGGAAAATAACTTCTCAAAAGTATTCATAAATAATTTAGATACATTAAACATGAAGCCATAAACTTTCGAACCCACAAATTTCACAAACTTTCGAACCGCTAAACTTTCGAAACTGCGAACTTTCGAACCCGTAAACTTCCAAACACATAAACCTCCGAACTCATAACTTTGAAACTTTTAAAATTTCGAACCTGTAAACAGAAAGATGAAAAAACTAAAACTGAAAATATATAAAAAAATATTTTTTTCCTAGGGGGGGGGGGGAGAGGGAGAGAGGGATAGGGGCGGGGGTGTGCAGAAAAACTAAAAGACAGAAATTTGAAATTACAAAAATAAAGTAAAAAAAATAAAAAATTCGTGTAGGGTGGGGAAACAGTGGGGTGGGGTTAATGGGGGGAGGGAGGGAGGGGGTTACGGAAAAAATAACTGAAATTTGAAAAAAGAAAAACCTTTTTAGAGAGGGGGTGGGGTGGGGTTGGGTGGGTGGGTAGGTGTGGGGTGGGGTGGGTTGGTGAGGGGTGGGGAATAGGGTGGGAAGGTTGAGAAGGAATTTTGGAAAATATTTTCCCTTCTCTTGATAAGGAAAACATTTACCTCCAGTTGGAGGAAAATGGGTTCATAAGGAAAATATTTTTCAAAACATTTAAGCCAACCAAACATGGGAAAATTGGAAAACATTTTCTGGAAAATATTTTTCTTCATACCAAACACACCCTTAGTTCAATATCTTTTTGGGAAAATTTCACATAAGAACAATTGAGCTCCCTATTTTTCAATTTTATAGCCCATATTTCAATTTACAACCAACTAGCCCAAAAATAATACGCTAAGATTCAACATCCAACTCTAATAGGTTCTAGAAATTACTATTTAATTTTTAAAAAAGACAAGCTTTTAAGTTAATTTTCGAATCAGTAACTGTGACTCAAATATTAGTTCAACAAACTAAATCTATTTGGATGGTGAAGATTAAATTTTTAACAAGCTTAAACATGTGGGTTTAAATTTCGAATTCGATTTTGTGAGAAATTTGGAGTGAGTGTTATTTAGACTTGTTAGAAATAGTATAAGGAGGTTGTATGTGAAATTTGAAGTCATTTAATGGAAATTTGGACTGGTTTTGAACAAGAATTGCAACTAAAAATCGTGGAAGAAGTTCGTCTACAGACGCTTGTATAAAGGTGTATAAAAGTGTAGCGGATAAGATGTGTTTATACACTCATATACATTATTATATAAGATTATACATAATTATACAAAAAACTGACTCCGTCTTCTTTTTTGCGTCTTTTCTAAATTTTAACTCAAATCTCGCTCAAATCTACTTCAAATTTAAATTTTGAACTCATTTTGATATTTTCAATCAATTGGAACAACATCCAATCCAAACAACTAACAAAATCAAAAAATCCTATTTTCGAAAGCAAAGTTTTGAATGACCTTCAATGGTGGACTTCTACTCTTCAATTTTCTTACATTTGCAACCAGGTGACATAGGGTAAGAAGCAGCAATGGCGGACGACCCTTAGAAGCATATGCAGAAGATGTGAGAAGAAGAGAGAGTGAAAGCAATGGTTGTGAGAACACATATTTAACTCCATAACTTTTAGAAGCAATTGTTGTAAGAACACAAGTTTTGAATTTGTTAGTGCTTTCAAAATATGCACAATATGAGCTAGGTTGGATAAAACTTAAAAACATAGGTTATTTTTTTGTTATAGTGTGAAGTCATATGTATTTTCTTGTAATTATTTCTATCTTTTTCCTATTATCAATAGTATGTTAATTATATAATCAAATTGAGTAATTGACGACTTCTTGTGCTACTCCAAGCTATGTTTGTCTAGCCTAGTAGCTCAAATAAGCACACTATTGACTAAACAAATATATAAGATTTCAATTTTATGAGTTCAATAGCATTAAACATTTTATATGTATAATGTTATGGGTTTATATTTACTACTTATTAATATTTTAATAAATTTTTATACATAAATTTATTCTTCGCATAAAAATATTGAGTTCCGATGAACCAAGCACGCGAAAGCTGCATCCGCCCATGCTTGGGAATATGTAAGAATTATGACTAGCTTAATAGCTAATACTGTCTAGGAGACGAAAAAAAAGTATGCGACACAAATCGACTTTGACCTTAGATATTTCTTGTTTTAAGAAAAAAAGAAAAAATTGCAGTTGGACTAAGTCATGTCATGACTCATGCCCATTGGTAATTTGTGTGAGCCTTTCATATATAGTTGACTGGAAGATTGATCTCATGTCATCAATGGCCTGTGGTTGTATGTTCCTTGTCTTCTCAAAACGCAGAATTTCAATACTGATTTTTTATTTTTTAATTTTTTTTATATTTTACATGGCTAGTGTTCACAGATTTTCCCGCAGACCAAGTCCATTATATTATTATGATGCTTTGTTTAACAAGAAAAAAGTAGCAGAAGAAAAGTTGAATCATTCAATTCCAACAACAGTTTTACCATATACTGAAATTCGCAAGAGAGATTGTCACTTTCTTATTATTTTAATTCATACTAGCTATTCTATTATATATAAGTATTAAGTTGACCAGGTCACTTACTTAATCGCAATTATTCTTAACAAAAAAGAATTGCGGCTGATGACTGGAAAAGGTTTACTTATTTCGGTGCAAATATTTTCAAGGGAGAAATTAATTTTGCATACATCGGTTCGATTTATATTTTTCTTTATTGCAATTGATAATGGCTATCTAATGTGTACGTAGGCTTTGAAAGGGAATCAAAACCCTTAGTGATGTCTTTGATAATGTTCTTGTCTCCTCTGAAATATTTTCAACGATTTAATCACCAAGTATCAACGCTTGAGAAAGTCCCTTTAAGCGTATCGTAATAGTAGTAATAATATAATTTTCAGACATGAATAATGTGGCCTTTTGAGATGGAGCAAATTATACTATTGAAGACAAAAAAAAAATTCCTCTATATTTTGAGGAATATCATAAATAGTTGAAAAATGAAAAGAGAGAGAAGAACAACATCTTCTCATAAAAATTTTAACATCCATCCAAGGCAAGTGATCGTAGAAAATAGAAATTAAATATTTCTACGATTCCTGTAAATTGTAATCAACTTTGCCTCTTCGAATAGATTAAGTGGTACGACAAAAGCAACTATGGGACAACGGTTGCAACCGTAGCCATAGTTTATTGTTGAATTACTAGACAGAAGTTGCTTCGTACAAGACCTCAACTTTTTTTTACCTTTGCCTCATTTTTATTTCTGGAGACAAAAAGGAAAAGAAATTGGCAGCTTAGGTCATCGCCCATAACGTAACACTCACTCATTTCAATTTATTACAGAATATAAAAAAAATTAAAGCTTGTAATTAAACATATCTTGGGACTTCTGTGGTTAGACATAAAAACATGTTATTAAGCCAAAAAAAATTAAATAAAAAATTGATTTCAAATATATAAAGATATCATTTCTTAACGGACTAATTAATAATAAAAATGTTGTATTATAGATAGGTGGGAGAGTTATATTATTTTTGCAGAATTTATTTTTTTATTTTATTTTCCATCAGACTTGGATATTGCTTTCAGGGTCGACTAATTCGACTTAGTATAAGAAAATTCTACTTTAATGGTAAAGCGCTCTCCACGAAAGATGTATCCATTTCCATAGGTCGAATATGAGGGTGAAGAGTACGTCCACCCAACCAGGTGAACCTATGCTTTAGGAAGAGGGATCACCGAACCTCATTAACTTTGACAAAAATTCTGAATATTTAAGTATATACATATGTTAAAAACTATCATATATTTTGCTCGAACTCCTTAATATCAAAAGCATATGCTCCGCAACATTTAATTAAATCCCGGGTCGCCTTTGCACCCAACTTTAGTGTTTTTTTGTAGAATCCATGATGATATGAATAAACCTCAAATATAGGTATAACAGGCCACGGTTCCGCTAGTGCCATGGTCTCTGTGTCTATAAATTGGTACCATTGACAACAAGTGAACATGATACCGTTAATTCATACACACAAACGTGAATTCATAGCAACTAATTTCCCACCAAAGCAAACAGCTTAAATTAAATTTATTCCACCATATTCAAAACATCTTTATACACTGTTTTTTCAAGATTAATGGAAAATTAGCATAGCTCATATATCACCACATCTTTCAGTTCCAGGGTGCCCATATTTCCTGTAACCCAAACCAAACAAACCGCAGGACATAAAGGCCAAAAAAAAAAAAAAAAAAGTTTTCCAAATTCAACTACATGCCACCAGAAACCTAAACAGAACATCAACTAATACTGATGCTATAATATTTTTTAAACTTACTATTTCTAATTCACTTCTGCAGACCTTGGTGAAGCGTAAAGATAACTCGGCAACGGACTTGCCCTCGGCGATTTCATCGGCACCTCCGGCAAACGATTCCCGTTGCTATCATAATAAATCACGCCGGAGAAATCCAACGGCTGACATTTATCACCCATCAAAATACCTCTCTGCCACAATCCTCCATCTCCAAAATCCTCATCAACCAGCTCCCCTTCCGCTTTTTTCTTGTGCCTCAAATTAATCGCCTTGTTACTAATCGTCGCGAAGAACTTCTTTGGCTTATCCAACGGCGATTTAGGCGAATCGCCCCCGAGTTTTTGGGTTTTAATTCCTCGGCTAGCTTTTTTCAACCACAAAGCTAACAAAGACATCGAACCAATAAAGTTCACCATAAGCCGCTTCGACGAGCCCGCTATCGCCGTAGCCGTGGCCCGGCCCGGAGTTCGTGGTGGTGTTAGCAGAACCATTTTCCTCTGTTTTTGGTTTTTGCTCTAATGAATTCTGAGCAACTGGTGAAAGAGGTGGAAAAGAGTTTGAGCTATTTATAACAGAGGGTGAGCGAGGTGGTTAACCGAAAATAGCCGGTAACTGGTCTACAAGAAATTTGACTTTCGGATTACGATTGGATTTTGTTTTATTTTGGAAATTTATTAATTGTGTGCACAAGTGGGTTTTCTTTAAAATATTAATATTACAAAGTCTCAGATTATATGATAATGTAGTTTGCCAAGAACTCAAGTTCAACGGTTTTGTTGCGCTTTTATTAATTTAATTTTGTTCTCATAATTAAAACTTGGTGCTTTCTTTCAAAGAAAAACAGCATAGGCATACAACTATTATTTCGATGTCATATTAAGAGTTTAAATAATTGTGGATGTAAATAATTCATTTTCCAATAAATAATAAATACTCAGTACACAATTCAAATCGAAGACTTTAGCATTTGGAAAGGTGGCTCCGCTATTTACCCGTATCACGTGTTTACACCAAACCAATAGATATATAGCATGTGTTTTGTATATGGACTTCAATTATTTAACCATGTTTAATTATTTGTATTCTCATTTAATTAAATTAATTAACTATGGTGAGTTAATATAGTTTGGTGTAAATACTCAGGGACGAAGCTATGTTGGCCCAAGGATGGTCAACTGACCATCCTTTGCCGAAAAATTATACTACGTATAAATTAAAATATTACATGTTATTGATTAAAAAAAGACTTTGAACACCCTTGCATAGCTCGCTGACAAAGGGTATTCAAACTTTGAACACCCTTATTGAATTTCCTGGCTTCGCCACTGTAAACACCTGGTGTGGGTAAGTATTTTATTTTTATTTTGGTTCAAAATAAATGTCATTTTACATAATCAAGAAAGAATTAATTTTAGTTTCTAAAATTTACCCTTATTTACATATTCCAATGTATCAAGATAACAATTAATTAATATTAATTTAGCGATTACATCTTTTTTTCTCTTTAAGAGTTCGTATTTCTTTAATGGGTATAAAAATTGTCACTTATTGTGAACCGAGGGAGTAATGCACCATAGCAGATTCGATGATAAAGTTGTTAACTTAGATATTAATATGCTTCATCATTTTTATAATATTCTTTCCATATTTTATTGCTTCAAAATTCTTAAACTATTTAAGTTCCATGTCAGTTATAGAATAAGGATCGTGGATTTAGGCAAAATGAAATAATTGAAGATAAAATGGTCAATATAACAGTAATCAAGATACTATTTCAACAAAATCTTACACATATATGGACAAAAAACTGCAATGTTTCCTTTTTAGCAATTTATCTTATATAGGTAAGTGATTTATTTTTAAATTTATCCTATAAAAGTAAGTGAACTATTATGAGGCCAATGTCATTTAAATTTCAACTTTGGACAAATTTGATACAAAGTGATATTCTGAGTACAAACTAAATAATCCAACCACTTTGCAACTCCAATGCCTCCTCTTTGAACGGCATAACTTGTTTATCCATTAACAACTTTCGAAAGTAGAACCAATTTTCTAATTTTGGAAAATAGCACACGATTTTACAAGATTAACAATGTAAGAGATTGTATACGGGTAAAACCGAGCCTGTTGCATAACTCGACTTCCCGGTGAGCCAAGCGGAGTGGGAAGATGATCGTAACGTATCGAAGTCAGAACGAAGAACCCCTCTGTACGCATAGATTTTCAATAAATTTTCTTGACGCAAATCTATTATCTACAAAACCCTAAGTCAATCCTATAAAAAAGATTACATAATCCTTTAAAAAATATCTCTCGAAAATTGAGATCATCTCAAAAAATTCCATAAACTCTCGGGATTCACAGAAAGATCAAGATGAAGCCGGGCGCTTCTTGATAGTCAAATACTTCAAGAAGAAGATTCATACAATGCTCGACTTTTATGGAGATGATAATATATATCAGGAAGGCCTGCGCATCATCCTAAGCTCGAGAAATACGTTGATGCAGCCCTTAAATTACGGAGAATAATTTAGAGAAAGAATTAAGGGAACAAACAAAATTATATCCATAAAGGTTCATCAATAAAGATTATTTCTCTTCATATATTTTTGTGATTACAGTTAATATTTTGCACTTGAAAATTTATTTCAAACAAATTGGCACGCCCAATGGGACCAGTTCTGCATTTCTTCTCTTCGTCCTGCAAATCGAATACTATAAGTTTCAAGATTATCTGTTGTGATGGTTGGATACTTCAAGTCTCGTTTTCAAGTTTCATGCGCCTACACCTCGACAAACCTTGAAGTAGGGGGCATTTGTAGACACTGAAAGTTTCGCAGATCAAGATAAATCTTAAATTCAAGACGACTCTTGAATTAATTAGGAGTCTATTAGGGTTACTTGGTGGCTACTCCACCAAAATCCTAATTCATACCTATAAATAAGGCTATATATGTCATTCAAAGACGATCTCAGAAATTTCATAAAATCCCGGAAAATGCATAATGAGATCAAATATACGATCTCTGAAATTCCATAAAGATCTTGAAGTATTCATTAAGAGATCAAACGCATGTCATATATGTCATGCTTAAAGTACTAACAACATTCAAGATCCAAATGTAGTGTTGCTACATGCTTCTTGATCATCAAATACATCAAAGAGATGTATATCATCCTACGTTCGAGAAATACACTACTAAGACCCTTGAATTACGGATAACAAATGGGAGGGAAGAAGCAAGGAATAAACAGAGTTGTAACCCCCAATGTTTATCAATAAAATTCTTTTTCTTTATAGCTGTTTGTGATTGCAGTTTTATTTTTCTGCACAAACTTATTGCAAACACTCTCGTATCAGGGCGAGGCAAACACTTGCCCTCGGGGATATCGGGACCATATCCTCGAGGTTCGATTTAAGGGTTGATACTTCAGAGAGAATCACCGAGCAGTTGCACACGGCTAACAAAGGATCGTTATATGTGTACCCAATCGGATATCACAACATGAATTTCGGCTCGTATCAACAAAAAATCAGTGATCGTCGAAACTGAAGATTTTTACCTTTTTTAGAATTATACTCAGGGTAAAATTCCCCTACTATATTAAGGGGAAAATTTATTATTCATGAAAAATATTGTAACACGTATATTAAGGAAATATACTCTTATTTTCTCTATTGTTCAAAGTTCTTGCCTTTGTTCATCCATTCTTCATTAGTGTGAGCCCGTGATCAAAGACATGCATTTCATTAAGCTGTTACTGAGTCTGGGGTCACTCCCCTTAATTGGTTTGATAATTTATTACGTCATTCATTTGTTTAATCTAATGCCATTTATCATTTGTATTGAATTAATCTACATAGCCTTAAAATCACATACAAATTTAATTGTTATCTGCTTTTAAGTTAAACAGTTTGGCGCCCACTGTGGGGCTAAGGATAATAGTGGCAATTTGATACAAATTTCCATAAGGCACTCTATTTTACACTTGTTCTTTGAGCTTTTAATTTCAGGTAAAATTTAAAATGTTAAACTCCCAATCTATCCATTTAAACGTTGATGCTGAGTACGACCACCATGGTGAGAACAACAACGTGGTGCTCAGCAACGAGGTACCCCCTGTTGACCCCAATGGAGTCCCAGTTGCGGATCCGATCAATACTAACTCATATGTGGCTATCAAAGCAAACTTGCCTACTGACCCTGAAAACAACATTCATAGGGGGAGCTCGATCAATAGCTCGGAGCACGCACGACGGCGGAGGTGATGGGATCAACTTGCAGGTGATCTTCGAAATGTTACAGTCTCAAGAGGTAGCAATAGCCACAGTTGCAGAATCAAAGTTACGCCCCCAGCAGAGTTGAGCCCGAACCATCCCGGGAAAACGCTCGCAAAAATGAACTGGCCACATAAAGGCCGAGTGAAGCTGAACTCGGGGCTAATCCCGAGATAATAAAGATGCTTGAGGAACTGACAAAACAAGTGGAATCGGGAGAAAAGAAAATCGAAGCTAACGACGAAAAATTGGAGACCTATAACTCCATGGTCGATCAGATCCCGAGAGCACACCATTTTCCCCATAAATTCTATTGACTCGTTTTCTATGCTAGCATATGCCTTTGCAAAAGCGCACGTTGGGATTGTCACACCTCCTTTCTACCGCCCCGCGAAGGGGTGAAGGAGTTTTTTCCAATTAAAGGACAATCGAACGGGATTTGTTTATTTATTTTAGAGTCGCCACTTGGGAGTTTTAGGGTGTCCCAAGTCACCGATTTTAATCCCGAATCGAGGAAAAGAATGACTCTAAATTACAGTCTGCATACCAGAAATCTGGATAAAGAATTCTGTTAACCCAGGAGAAGGTGTTAGGCATTCCCGAGCTCCGTGGTTCTAGCACGGTCGCTCAACTGTTATATTCGGCTTATTTATCTGATTTTTACAATTATGTACTCAATGCGAATTATGACTTTTTTACCGCTTTTATTATTATTTATTGTTATTTTTAGCAAAGAATTGCAACGTCGTGAAAATGTATCTCGGACCTCGTCACAATCAATGTACCCGTGGTCATAGATACGTTTCGACTCCGTTGAGATTTAGATTTGGGTTGCATAAATGCACACCCGTACTTAAAGAAGTAATTTTATTAAAGACGCGCCCTAAGCGACTAGCGTAGCGTTATTTTGGGCAAGGCCGTAAAATTTTTCTAAACGGCCCGTCCCGGAGTCTAAGCTACTTTACAAACACGTATAGAGGCCCCGCAGGTTGTGATTTACTTGGCGAGGCACGCCTCATTTTTTGTTTTAAAAGGATATCCCAAAGCAACTATATTTTTTCTATTTTTCCGTTTTTCGTCTGTCTCTAAAAATGAAAGAAGAAAAGGTCCTACTTTATTTGCATGCTTATGAGTTAATTATAGTTGGGTTCCGAATATGATTCGTAAAATCTGAAAATGATGCAATCAGGGTAGTCCGTTGCCAACGCGGGCCCAAGCCCAACGTGTATGGTACAAAACTGGACCTGGGCCATCTCATTCACATGTTACTACCTAGTTACATTATACTACACATGCTCACAGTTTGCCAAATTAAAGAACTTGTCAATCTAATTTTAATCCTAAACCATTTACATGCTGAAATTAACCAATAGTATCTAGTTAAACAATATTCCTACAAGTTCCAAAATGGGCTATTTGTTTAATGAGCTAACTGTTGAATGTTTAAGAATAGTCTAAATCAGCTAACATGCTTTTTGAGACATGATAATCATCAAACAATAACGAACTAACTGAACAAAGCTACTACACCATTAGTCTTTTTAACTAGCATACATGGACAGTTCGTCCACTAAGCTACTGTCAGATTGTTCCATTATATATATATCAAACAACTACATGATTCTAATTAGAGGAAGCTAAATAATGTGCATATGCAACTAACATTCAGAATATAACTAAGATAAATTCAGAACTTCAACTCTTCATTTCATATTCATGCTTCAGTTTCCATTCTATAAGAACCAGTGTATCAATTTGTGTACCTGGTATTTGGAAAGCAAAGAAGAGGAAAATCAGTAGAAGCAGCAGTAGCACACACACAACAACACAGCAGGTTCAGCAACACAGTAAAACCAGTGAAACCAGTAATAATAGTAGCAGAAAATCCCAGGAGCAGATTAAAAACAAGAGAAGAGCCCAATAGCTCAATAAAACAGTGCTTGAAAACCAACAGAAATCCCAGGAAATACCAAATTCAAACCAAGCAGTACCACAAAGCAATTACAATCAAAGCAGAAGAGAGGCAGATGCAAGAAAACTGTGGTTTTCCAATCGTGAACCCTCAAAGAAGAAAACAAGCTGAAACTCTTTGATGTAAAGCTTAGCCTTAAACATTTACTCTATCCCTCACTTAGTAAGATAATAGCACAACCTATATGCACTCTATTTCTCCAGATTTTTTCTTCCTCTTTTCTTTTTCCAGCCTCAACACCCTCTTATACAAATCTGCCCTCTCTCAAACCTACTGCCCGACCCCTTTTCTCCCAATAAATCTGAAATTTTCCACTCAAAATCCACTAATCAAAACTTTTCCTTAATTTCAGCCCCCCATTCCCTTTTGTTCCCCATTACCAAATTAATTAATATCCCACTAACAAAACACTAACATTAGAATATAATCCTAACTGTTTCATTCCTAAATCACCCCTGAAACCCCTTAATATTACTGCCCCTAGTACAACTATTCCAATATATTAAAACTTTTGATTCTAAAATCTGTTCAACTATTAACTAAACTAATTTGATTAATAGCTATAACCAATTCCAGCTAGTACTTTAAGAGAGAAAAATACATCAAATATACGATCTTTGAAATTCCATTAAGATCTTGGAGTATTCAGTAAGAGATCAAAGACATGTCAAATATGTCATGCTTAAAGTACTAGCAACATTCAAGATCCAAATGTAGTGTTGCTACATGATTCTTGATCATCAAATACATCAAGGAGATGCATATCATCCTACGTTCGAGAAATACACTACTAAGACCCTTGAATTACGGATAACAAATGGGAGGGAATAATCAAGGAATAAACAGAGTTGTAACCCCCTATGTTTGTCAATAAAATTCTTTTTTTTATAGCTATTTGTGATTGCAATTTTATTTTTCTGCACAAACTTATTGCAAACACCCTCGTATCAGGGCGAGGCAAACACCTGCCCTCGGGGATATCGGGACCATATCCTCGAGGTTCGATTTAAGGGTTGAGACTTCAGAGAGCATCACCGAGAAGTTGCACACGACTAACAAAGGATCATTATATGCGTACCCAATCGGATATCACGATGTGAATTTCTGCTTGTATCAACAAAAAATCAGTGATTATCGAAACTGAAGTTTTTTACCTTTTTTAGAATTATACTCAGGGTAAAATTCCCCTGCTATATTAAGGGGAAAGCTTATTATTCATGAAAAATATTGTAACACGTATATTAAGGAAATATACTCTTATTTTCTCTATTGTTCAAAATTCTTGCTTTTGTTCATCCATTCTTCATTAGTATGAGCCCGTGATCGAAGACATGCATTTCATTAAGCTGTTACTGAGTCTGGGGTCACTCACCTTAATTGGTTTGATAATTTATTACGTCATTCATTTGTTTAATCTAACGCCATTTATCATTTGTATTGAATTAATCTGCATAGCTTTAAAATCACATACAAATTTAATTGTTATCCGCTTTTAAGGTAAATAGTTTGGCGCCCACCGTGGGGCTAAGGATAATAGTGGCAATTTGATACAAATTTTCATAAGGCACTTTATTTTACACTTGTTCTTTGAGCTTTTAATTTCAGGTAAAATTAAAAATGTCAAACTCCCAATCTGTCCATTTAAATGTTGATGCTGAGTGCGGCCACCATGGTGAGAACAACAATGTGGTGCTCAGCAACGAGGTATCCCCTGTTGACCCCAATGGAGTCCCAGTTGCGGATCTGATCAATACTAACTCACACGTGGCTATCGAAGTAAACTTGCCTACTGATCCCGAAAATAGTATTCGTAGGGGGAGCCTGATCAATATCCCAGAGCACGCACGATGGCGGAGGTGATGGGATCAACTTGCGGGTGATCTTCGAAATGTTACAGTCTCAACAGGTAGCAAAAGCCACAGTTGTAGAACCAAAGTTGCGCCCCCAACAGAGTTGAGCCCGAACCACCACGAGAAATTGCTTGCAAAAATGAAGCGGCCACATAAAGGTCGGGTGAAGCTGAACTCGGGACTAACCCCGAGATAATAAAGATGCTTGAGGAACTGACAAAACAAATGGAATCGGGAGAAAAGAAAATCGAAGCCAACGACGAAAAAGTGGAGACCTATAACTCTATGGTCGATCAGATCCCGAGAGCAATCCCGAGAGCACACCATTTTCCCCATAAATTCTATTGACTCATTTGCTATGCTTGCATATGCCTTTACAAAAGTGCACATCGGGGCCATCAAGGCCGAGACCAGGAAGTTAGACCTTTTCAAAGTAAAGCAAAGAGATAACGAGATGCTCAAGGAAGTCGTGTTGAGGTTTCAAATAGAACAGATGGATTTGCCTTCGGTCGCGGACAATTGGGCCGTTCAGGTATTCACCCAAGGACTCAACCCCCAAAGCTCATTGGCTTTGTAGTAGTTGAAACAAAATTTTTGATAGAATACCCGGCGGTAACTTAGGTCAACATCCATAACAGGTACCAATCAAAAATTAGGGTTGAAGGCAATCAGCTCGGGGCCCCTTCCTGATCCGTTTATCCCGTTGAAACTAGTGACAGATCCAAAAAATCCGTCGATCATGAACCAAGATCGAATAGAGATCGGTGTCAACCATGCAATGGAGATCGAAGGGGTATTGGGTCCGGATGCAACCATGCGAGGAGTGAAAGAAGAAGCGATGAAGGTCATAATAGCCGGGGATTCATGAGCAAAACTGGTTTCGACAGACCCATCGGGTCTAAGGAGGCACTGGGGTTGTCGGAATACAACTTCATCGTCGATGTTGCTGGCATCGTATCAGCTATCAAACGCAGCAAAGACACTGAGTGGCCTCGACCATAGCAATTTGATCCCACCCAAAGGGACCCCAACCTAATGTGTAAGTATCATGGCACTCATGGCCACAGAACCGAAGACTGTCGACAACTGATAGAAGAAGTAGCCCGATTATTCAATAACGGACACCTCCAAGAATTTCTGAGTGATCGAGCCAAAAATCACTTAAGTATTATGGACTCTAATAAGCAAATCAAGCAAGAAGAACCTCAGCACTGTATTGGGAAAAATTGTATTTATATATGTAAGTGACATGTTGAGACACGTGGACTGGTCAAATTGTCAAAGAATTATAATTAGTCAAGAGGCACGGGCAACAATAGAAATGAGCAAAGTCAAAGGAAGAAGCACGGGAGGACATTCGAATGATTCAACGCCTGTACCTATTTAAGTCATTTATCAAAAGGAATTGATCTAACCATAATAAAGGGCGCAAATAATTCAACAGACATTAAATACTGGATACGTTAGAGAATTTGTATGATTACAATGATTGTGTAACGTAGCATTCAATGACTTTAATTATTCATAATACCCTCATTATGATTTGGGGAAAACGCATATCTTCAAGATACCTATAAAAGGGAGGTATCTGATCACTTGTAAACACAAGATACGATTGGAATATACTTTGATTCACTTGGTTTTCTCCTGATTACACTCTGGTTACCCCAAATTACTTTCTTCTACATATTCTTTTGATTATCAGTAACCCGCGTTCTTCTAAATTCTAGCTTTGACTAAAATTCTATTTTTTTGGTTAAACAAATTGATTCCGTTACCGGGAATCTGATAATCTATTTTATTTTCACTTGACCTTCCTTGTTGCATCAATTATGTCGAATAACAATGATAACACCCTAGGAAACCAAGAGAACCAACAAAGTCAGGGAGGTCCGAATATTAACATTCAAGTTCATACTCCGCAGGACTCTCTACGACAATATCGTGAGGGTACTCCTGATGGATCTCAAATAAACGAGTATGCTCAATTTGAAAATGCTGAAGCTATTGATGAAGCTTTGCAGAAATTAATTATTGTCAGGTCAACAAAGCTGTTGAGGCGCTTGTTAACCAGTTACCTGTTGCAATATCCACACCTACTCCAAATAATAACACTATAGAAAACCCTCGTTCCGGGCTTGTTAACTCAAGCAACGGTGGAACTCCCAGTAAACCGCGGGAGAGGGAACCAGGTAATGTAATTAATTCTGATTTACAAAATTTAGTACTAACCTTGCAGAAACAGCTCAAGGAGCAAAGTGAACGCATAGAGCAGATACCCGGGGTGCCGCCCATAATCAAAGGGGTAGACATGGACAGATATTCGCAATAACCCTGGAAGCCAAGTGATACCCCACTCCCAATTCCAAAAAAGTTCAAAATGCCTGATATTCCAAAGTATGATGGAACAACAGACCGACGAGACCACGTGGCTGCATTCACAACAGGCGTAAAAAGCAATGATTTGACTAAGCAGGAGATTGAATCGGTATTAGTCAAGAAATTTGGTGAAACACTCACCAAAGGAGCACTAACATGGTATTCCCTTTTACTTGGAAATTCTATAAATTCTTTTGCTGAGCTTGCAGATTCTTTCATCAAAGCACACTCGGGAGCCCAAAAAGTGGAAAAAAGAATGGAGGATATTTTCAAAATCAAGCAAGGAGATTCAAAATTGCTTAGAGAATTCGTGGACAAATTTCAATGTGAAATAATGACATGGACGCATGTACCTGATAACTGGGCAGTTATAGCTTTTACAAGTAATTTGAATGAAAAAAGCTCGGAATCTACGAGGAGACTCAAGGAAAGCCTTCGAGAATTCCCAGCTACAACATGGAATGATGTTTATAACAGGTATAGCACGAAGTTGAGGATTGAGGAAGATATTGTTCCACGATCTCAAAAAGAAGAAAGTATACGTTCAAGACGTACAGAGACCGAAAAAAGATCCGGTAAAAACAGGTACAAGCCCTATATGGGACCTGCGGGAAAAGACTCACGGTCAAAATAGGATAATCAAAGGCACGATCACAGATCAAGAAACAGAGAATCAGGTTCTTCATTAAGATTTAGGAACGAGCGAAACAACTATGAGTCACGGGATGATGATAGAAATTTAAAAGCGAGATTCGGAGGTTACAACTTCAACGTCAGCACCTCCGAGCTCGTAGCTGTTTTAAAAAGCATGAGAGATAAGGTTCGATGGCCAAAGGAAATGAGATCAAATCTAAACAAGCGCAACCCTGACCATTGGTGCGAGTTCCATAATGACCACGGTCATAAAACAGTAGATTGCAGATTTTTACAAAGTGAAGTTGATCATTTATTAAAACAAGGATATCTTACTGAGTTGTTCAGCGAGAAAGGCAAGCAAGCTTACATGAAGAACAGGCAGGAGCCTCCAAAACCACCTTCTCCCAAAAGAACTGTTAACGTTATAAGTGGGGGTGAAGACATCAATGGTGTGTCATATACTGCAGCTAACAAAACTTCCAAAGTAACTATTACCCAAGGGAAACGGGTGCGACATGTTTTAGAAGAAGCCAATATTACATTAATGATGTAGATACAGATGGCGTATTAACCCCTCATAACGATGTACTGGTAATATCTTTAATTGTGCATGATACTAATTGTAAGCACGTGATTTTTGCTTCAGTTACTCCAAAAAAAGGAAAAAAAAAAAAAAAAAGGAAAATCAAAAATATATGTTAAAATGGTGTGTTAATTGTTATAGGTGCTAACCAATATGTGTGTAAGTTTATTTTAATTTTTACAATTTTTAGGAATTTTTAGTTTAATTTGTTGATTTGAAAAAAAAAAAAAAAAGAAGAGAAGAAAAGGGAAAATCGGATTGGGCCCCAAAATGAGGCCCAAAGCCAAGGCAAGACCCAGTCCAAACCAGGCCTGCCCAGGCACGCCCCCAAAACGACGCCGTATAGGGCGTTCGATCTGAGCCGTCCGTCCAGGCCAATCCAACGGCTCAGGACCTTTTTCAGTAACCCATGTTCAAACCCGACCCAATAACCAATCCGACCCAACCCCTCACTTAAACCAAACGACCCCGTTTAACTATCAAACGACCCCGTCCCATTTCTCAGCATCAGATCTAAGCCGTTGAGATCATCTGATCTAACGGCTCAGATCCGATCAACCTCACCATATATAAACCTTCCCTTACACCCCACGCCCTCTAACCCCACCCCTCACTCGTCTCCTTCCCCGAACCCTGAAACCCCCAAACCCTAACGCCGCCCTAGTTTCCCTTCCACCAAAACCCGGCGGCATGAACGCCGGTGACCACCCCCTTCACACCCCTAAAGCATCCAACCACCTTGAACACGAATCCACTAACCACGAACCTCGAATCACCTCCTATCGTCTCGAATCTGGATTTGAAGATTCGAGACAAAACTCGATCTATGCCAAACCACCCCATCTTCATACCAGACACTCCCCTGACCTTCCTCGTGACCAAACCAAGCTTGGTTTGGTCCGAATCTACCCACAACTCCCTAAAAATCAGATCTGGAAATCCAGACTTTAGAACACATGCACCTGGGGAATCCGGCCGGTTTGGACATGGGTTTGAGGTCTAATAGACCTTAATCAAGGTGTTCTCATGTGAGAACACCCTGATTAAAGTTTGTTCGGCCTCAAAAGTTCGAAGATGAATCAGATTTGGGTCTGTTTGATTTAAACATTTTCGGTAAGTTTTCCTTTCTTTTGTGTTAGTTTTGATTAAGTGGTCAGCATGTTTCATTGTGTTTGTTTGTTATTTTTTGTTTTTTTCATTCGGATTTCTTTCATCTCTGTAAAGACCTTTTATTTGGTCGATTGTGTTCTGTGTATGATTCTGAATGTACTCTGTGATAAACATGATAACTCATATAGGCCCCAGTAATTGAACAAAAATTGTCTGATGCCCTTTAGATCCCTAAATGTATTGTTTATGTGAGCGACTGATTATTACCTGTTATAATTAGTATAGTCGACTCGATAAATGTCGTCGATTAGTTTGCTATAACTAATGAATCGAATGAGCTAGTATTTTCACGTAACTAATTGAACTCGGACACTGACTGAATGTCCCAGTAATGTTTGAAATGGTTTGTTGGCATTATAAAAATGACTAAAAGGGTTCAGTCTAGGCAGTCCTGAATTTGAACTCTCATCAGTTCAAAAATGCCCTGATGTTGCAATAGGCAGGGCAGTAATAATCCAGGGTTAACAAGGGTATTCTGGGGTGTTAAAAAGAACAGAAATAATTAGTTTAAATGAGCTGACAAGTAGGGTACTAATTTGGGATTAAACTAATGCCAATGGGGAACAAGACATAAGAGCATGGGAATTTAAAATGAATACTAAAATAATGCCCATAACTCTTGATTAAACAAAGCCAGGCGTGGGGAACCAATGGCTGGCATCAAGAGATGCTCAAGCATGGGTTTAACAGAGTATGGGCAGGCTGCAAGTTGCAGCAAAAAGGCAGCTTAACTGCACTGGTTCATTTGGCTTATAAAAAAGCCATTTGAGAACTTAAAACAGGGCTGGAGTTTTGAGTCTTAGGATGGACTTTTAGTCTTCAGAAAAAGAGAAAACAAAGGGTTGGAATTTTTAGTCTTAAGGCTGGAATCTTTAAGTCTTAAGAAAGAGTGCTGAGTTTAAAGAAAGCTGAATAACATAAGGTAGTTTCCAATAGACATTGTAACCAAACACTGCTTGAAAGTTGTACAAGGGTGCATATTGGTCAAAGCTGTCTTGGCTAAGTTCTGTTGCTTGCATTGGCTGAGTTGCTTGTTGGTTGTTGAACTATTAGTTTTACTGCATTTGAACCCTCAGTTACTGCTGTTATTTCCTTACTCTTTCCTGGGATTGCTGGCTTGGTGCCGACTATCTGCTAGTCCTTGTATTCTGGGAGATATTGTTGGTTAACTGTGGCTGTGGAAAACACTTGGTCTAGTTGGTTGTTGCTGTGTTGTTGCTGTGTGTCTGCTGCTGCTGTATTTACTGCATACTGCCCAGCTGATCATTTCCTTCTTCTTTTGTCTCTCTATACCAGGTACATGACTAATACTCTGTCAAATGTAATTGGAAAGTTGAGCATGAATACAAAAGAAAAGACCTGAAGAGTGACTTTTATACATAAATTGTTACATTAGACATCATGTACTGTATAATGATTTTCATTTCTGTTTTGACAATGGAAGTAGCCTGTATGCCCAGTATATATCAATGTGGATTAGTTGAATGTTAGTTTATATATGTATGTTGTTAGGTGGAAATATTCCCAATATAATAGGTTGTATCTTAGACTTAGTTTAACTGTGTAGTATATTCTTTAATGTAGGCCAAGCATGAAAACTATCCCCTACTAGTTAATTTCTTTCCCTTTAATAGGCGATCCCTTTATACCACGCCAATAGAACCCAGAACGAGTTCACGGCCTCAACCTCACAAGGGTAGAGCCCAGGTCAAAGACAGACCAGGCAGGCCCGCATCGAACGAGTAGTGGCCCAGGTCTGGCCAACCGCGCGTGGGCTGGATTTGGGCCCATGATTATTCGTTTGGCCGACTGTGCACGCAGCTTCGGTCCTAATTTTGAAGCATTTCCTAATCACATTACAAACAACTTGCAAGCATGTAATTAATTAGGACTATCTACTGTTTTCATTTGATAGAGACGAATACAACAAGAAACATAGTTGCTATAAGATATCCTTTAAAAAATAAGAACGAGATGAGCCTCGACGAAAAATAAACAAAACGCGCCGATGCGGGGCCCTTGTTAAATGTATATTATTGAAGCATTTAGTTTCCGGGACGGGTTGTTTAGCAAATCTCACAACCCTCCTAAAATAACAATACGTTAGTCTCTTTAGGATGCGCTTTAATAAGCCTTACCTTCTTAAAAACTCGGGTGCACATTTATGTGACCCAAATCCAAATCTCGACGGATTCGAAATGTATTTCTAATCACGGGTACATTGATTGTGACGTGATCCGAGAGGCATATCCATGACGTCGCTAATTCCTTTTAAAAGTAGAACGAGACGAGCCTCGTCAAAAATAAAAAATGTACACAGCCACGGGGCTCTCCAACTGTATATATATTAAAACACTTAGAATTCGGGACAGGTCATTTAGCGAATTTTACGGCCCTCCCCAAAACAACCATACGTTAGTTGCTTTAGGCGCGTCTTAAATAATTTATTTTTCTTAATTCGGGTGCACATTTATGTGACCCAAATCCAAATCTCAACCGAGTCGAGATATATCAATAACCACGGGTGCATTGATGTAACGTGGTTCGAGATATGTTTTCACGACGTTGCAAGTCCTATAAAAATAACAGTGAACGATAAAAGCGGATAAAAGATAAAATTGGCACATAGGTTCATAATTGTATTAAAAATCAGATAAATAAGCCGAATATAACAGTTGAGCGACCGTGCTAGAACCACGGAACTCGGGAATGCCTAACACCTTCTCCCGGGTTAACAGAATTCCTTATCCGGATTTCTGGTACGCAAACTGTAATATAGAGTCATTATTTTCCTCGATTCGGAATTAAAATTGGTGACTTGGGACACCCTAAATCTCCCAAGTGGCGACTCTGAAATAAACAAATAAATCCCCTTTCGATTGTCCTTTAATTGGAAAAACTCCTTGCGCCCCGCGGGCGCGGAAAAAGGAGGTGTGACACTAATGTGAAACGAGTTTTGATTTATCCAGGTAGTTCCGTGAACATTATTTTGCTAAGATTGCTACGTGAGATGCAAGATGAAGATAGAGTAATACCAAAGGCTCATACTCTATCTGGATTTGATAATTCCAGTGTTGTCACGAAAGGAGAGGTAACACTCACCACTTTTGCTGAAGGGGACGTCAAAGATACAAAGTTCCAGGTAGTAGACATGGAGATGGCTTACAATATGATTCTGGGGAGACCATGGATCCATGAAATGGATGCTGTTCCTTCAACCTTGCACCAAGTTATCAAATTTCCATCACCATGGGGAATCTGTCAAATTCGCGGAGATCAACATACATCCAGGGCTATTAACTCCATTGCAGATACAAGCACGAGAAGTGAAGGCAAATAGCAATCACAGAAGGCAGTTGAGGACATCACAAAACAAACCTCAACTGAACAAGGGCGAACAGATGTAGACTCAAGGCCTGATACCATTCAAGAACCAGAAGAGAATGAAAATATCAAAACAACGATAGAGGAATTAGAACTTGTCGTGTTATTCGCTCAATGGCCTGATATAATAGTCTATGTCGGAGCTAGTCTTGACCAAGGAATGAAAGGTAAGTTAATTGAATTTTTGAAAACTAACATGGACTGCTTTGCTTGGTCCCACTCCGACATGATAGGAATACCACCGGAGGTGACGACTCATAAACTAAATGAAGATCCGTCATATCCTCCTGTGAAGCAAAAGAAAAGAAAGCAGGGAACTTTCAAGAATCAGGTGATTCAAGAAGAAGTCCAAAAATTGCTTAAAATTGGTTCCATTCGAGAGGTAAAGTATCCTAACTGGTTAGCCAATACTGTTGTGGTTCCAAAGAAAAACGGTAAGGGGTGGGTTTGTGTGGATTATACAGATCTTAACAAATCCTTCCCTAAAGATTCTTTTCCACTACCACACATAGATCAATTGATTGATGCAACTGCAGGTCACAAATTATTAAGTTTTTAGATGTATATTCAGGTTATAATCAGATTAAAATAGATCCGGGAGATGAAGAAAAAACTTCATTCATAACAGACAGGGGGACTTACTGTTATAAAGTAATGCCCTTTGGTCTAAAGAATGCAGGTGCAACGTATCAGAGGTTAGTTACCAAAATGTTTCAGGAATATTTAGGAAAGACTATGGAGGTATATATAGATGATATGCTTATTAAAATTCAGTACTCAAAAAATCACATATCACACTTATCTGACACATTTTCAATTTTGCACAAATTTAATATGAAGTTAAATCCCAAAAAATATGCATTTGGCGTTGCATCAGGCAAGTTTTTGGGTTTTCTTGTTTCTAATCGTGGAATTGAAGTAAATCCTGCACAGATTAAATCCATTGAGGAAATCCCTAACATACTTTCAAACAAGAAAGAAGTTCAAAGTTTAACAGGGAGAATTGCGGCCTTGGGAAAATTCATTTCTAAATCATCAGAGAAGTGTTTTAAATTCTTCTCAACCCTTAAGAAGTAGGATCATTTTAAATGGAATGAGGAATGTCAACAAGCACTTAGGAATTTGAAAACGTACTTATCAAATCCACCTTTGTTGGCAAAACCAAAGGCTGGGGAAAAGCTACTCCTCTACCTTGCTGTTTCGGAAGTGGCGGTAAGTGCTGTTTTGGTCCGAGAAGAGCAAGGTAAATAATCCTCTATCTATTACGTAAGTAAATCTTTGTTAGATGCAGAGACGAGGTATCCTCAGTTAGAAAAACTTGCACTTACGTTAATCATGACATCTATAAAGTTAAGACCTTACTTTCAGTGTCATCCTATCATTGTGGTAACTACCTACCCTTTACGTAACATATTACATAAGCATGAGTTATCAGGTAGGTTAGCTAAGTGGGAAATATAGTTAAGTGAATACGAAATTGCATACCAACCTAGAACTGCTATAAAATCACAAGTATTAGCTGATTTCGTGGCTGATTTTAGTCAGGGAATACAGTTAGAAGCAGAAAAAGAATTACAGGTGTTCAATGGAGCTAACCTAGGAACTTGGACTTTATTCATTGATGGCTCATCTAATGTGAGAGGAGCAGGTTTAGGGGTCGTATTGGTACCACCTACGGGTGAAACCATTCGGCAAGCTATTAATGTCATTTCATAACTAACAATGAGGCAGAATATGAGGCTATGATTGCAGGTTTAGAACTGGCACGGAAACTTGGCATAAATTAGATTATAATCAAGAGTGATTCACAACTCGTAGTTAATCAAATGATGGGGACTTATACAGCCAGGGAAGCAAGGATGCAGCAATACTTGGAAAAGGTATGAGAATTGATAAAACAATTTCAAGATTGGAAAGTTAGACAAATACCCAAGGACAAAAATCTTGAAGTAGACGCCCTAGCTAATCTCGCATCTGCAGCCGAAGTGGCAAACAATGCAAATGCCTCAATGATACATTTATTTTATTCAATTTTGATCCTAATGCGAATGAGGTAAATTTTAATAACTTAAACTGGGATTAGAGGAACGAAATTGTTGCTTTTTTGCAGTATGGAACCGTCCTTGATGACAAGAAAAATTCTTATGCGCTTCGAAGACCGGCCGCTCGGTACTGCTTAAAACAAGGCAATCTATATCGTAAAATGTTCGGTGGTCCCTTAGCAAGATGCCTTGGACCTTCGCAAACAGAGTATGTATTGAGAGAAATACATGAGGGTCATTGTGGGAATCACGCAGGTGGAAGATCACTAGTAAGAACCTTAATTAGGGCAGGTTATTACTGGCCTAAAATGGAAGAGAAGGCAGAAAGCTTTGTGGCCAAATGTGATAAATGTCAGAGGTACGGTAACAATATGCATAGACCTGCGGAATTATTACATCCGGTCATTGTGCCATGACCATTTATGAAATGGGGAATGAATATCATAGGTCCATTACCGCAAGCAAAAGGACAGGTAAAGTTTTTGCTTGTTCTCACTGATTATTTTACTAAATGGGTAGAGGCAAGTGCATTCAAACAGGTGCGAGAAAAGGAAGTCAGAGACTTCATTTGGCGGAATATCATATGTCGATTCGGCGTACCAAAGGAGATCATATGTGATAATGGTCCTCAGTTTGTTGGAGCTCAGATCACAGAATTTCTTCAAAGCTGGCAAATTAAAAGGATTACGTCAACACCCTATCATCCGGTGGGTAATGGACAGGAAGAATCAAAAAACAAGGTCATTATCAACAATTTAAAGAAACGACTAGAGGAATCAAAAGGAAACTGGTCTGAAGTGTTACCTGGAGTTTTATGGGCATATCGCACAACTGCAAAAATAAGTACAGAAGAAACACCGTTCTCATTGGTTTATGAAGCTGAGGCTTTAATTCCAGTTAAGATAGGGGAACCAAGTACACGGTTCACACAGGCGACACAAGAATCTAATAACGAGGAGATGCGGGTCAACCTAAATTTACTCGAAATTCTGAGGTCCTCTTGTGCTTGAGTCAAATTTTGCACAAGCTCCCCAGCGTAAACTTCCTTTTGGTTTAAAAAAGCCTTTTATTCTCTGATCTCTTCACTAGCTTTAGATAGCTGCTCTGAGAAGGAGGACTCGAGACGCTCTTTTTCTTTTTTTGCTTGGTGTGAAGAGGCTTTTGTAACCGCCAATTCTGAAGTTAAAGCCCATACTCGCTGCTCTAAGGTATTCTTGCTCTCTTGTAAGTTCTCTATATCAAGTTGTGCACTCTCAAATTGCCCCTTCCAATTGGTTGCTTCCGATTGAGAGTCGCATGCTATCTTCTCCAAAGGGGCAATTCTTTTCATCAATTCTGTGCCGATAAGATTGGCCTAAAAAAAAAAGAAATAAGAATCCCAAAGATGAAAAATTTTGCAAAGTAAAAAAGGGGGAGAAGAAAAATACCTTCAGAGTGGCATGCACGATATAATTCATTAAAGTCAGGGAACTGTGGCTCTCCAACTTTGCTTTTTCAATTGGGCCAATAAGAGGCTCCAGCCATACATTCGCCTGACCTGACTTTCTCAAAAGGCTGCTCTCAGTAGGAACTTCAATAATTACCTGCCTCATAGCGGAACTTCTACTTGAAGAGCCCGTTTCAGTATGATGAATGATAGGAGGGGGAATAGTCAAAGGAGGAGCCAGAGAAGAGGTAAGAGCAGTAAAAGAAGGAACGAAAATAGCTGGGGCCGGTAAAGAAGGAATCACAAGCACGGGTAATGAAAAAGACGATAAATGTACTTCGTCTAAAACAAGCCCGACATTTTTACGACCAAATACACTGACAAAAAGTTGGTCAATAGACTCACGAGTATCGTGGGGAGTGAAGTCATCATCAGGAATTATTATTGGGGTTTCAACAGGTTCGGTAAGAGAAACCGAAACTTCAGCCTCGTCATCGGAAACGATGCGTCTCCTAACTCGTGGCCTCGTTACCAGAGAACTCAAATTTTCCTCTTCTTCAGAATTTTCCTCTTCAGCAACCTTCCTTTTCGCAGAAGAGGAACCCAAGACTATTTATCGGGCTCTTTCTAAAGAGATACGGGTTCCCGAAGGAGTACGGGTTCCCAAAGAGACACGAGAGGCTGCAACTGCTTCAGCAGTAATCCCTCGAATAGAAAATCCTGACAAAAAGAAGGATAAAAGTTAAAACAATAAAGGATAATATAGGCACAAAAAGAACAAAATATGAACTCTTACCATGAGTCTTTACCTTCCAACCAAAGCGGTTAGAAAGTGTTTTCCAAGATCTACCATCCGTTGGTGCGATCTTCAACAATTTATCTACCCAACCACGGAAATTGGAAACATCCCCCACAAATCCCATGGTTGC
This sequence comes from Nicotiana sylvestris, assembly GCF_000393655.2. NCBI lineage: Eukaryota > Viridiplantae > Streptophyta > Magnoliopsida > Solanales > Solanaceae > Nicotiana > Nicotiana sylvestris. Next base: position 202,521,643 of record NC_091059.1, read on the forward strand.
TAAAAGGGGGGGGGGGTAAAATTAGATAAGCTGATAAACTTGAAAGAAGAAGGTACGAGAGGGATAAAAGACCTACGTGCAAAATTCCACTTCTCAGGGAAGGGAACATTATCTTCACCCACTAAACCAATAGTGGGGGAAGCAACAAATCGGGCATACCAGCCACGATCCTTGTCATCTTCGGGGCTCATCAAAAACCTCTTACTCCTGGCTACTATTGTAAAAACACCATTGCGAAAAAGCCTAGGTGAGTAAAGATGAATCAAGTGAGGGAAAGTAAAAGGAGCTTCGGCTTTAGTGGCTAAATGCCTTAAACAGGCAACAACCCTCCATATGATTGGGCCAATTTTACCCAAGCAGACATTGAAGAAATGGCAAAATTCAAGAATGATTGGGTCGATTGCTGGTCTAAACCCTAAAGTAAAAGGGTAAGTGTAAACAAAAGAGAACCCAGTTAAATAGGAAGTAATTTTCTGATTCGGATTAGGGATAATAATGGGAAAATCATTACTCTAATGACAGTCCTTACGAACCATAGGAGTCAAAACCGCTGTAATTTGAGTGGGGTAAGCATTGACACGATCTAATGTGGAAACCTGGTTTCTAAGAGATTCCCTGTCATGGTAAAAAGACAATTCTGAAGGGACAATCTCATCTACTAAAGGTTCGTGTAAAGGTTCAGAATGATCTTTACCCCTAGAAGAAGATTTTGAGAAAGGGAACCTCTGGTTCTAGAGGAAGGACCAGAACCAGAAGAAGGCATAGACGAACCACCTCGAGTAGATCCTAAACTACGAACTCTACCTCCCCTTCTGTACCTAACAAGGGCATTGGGGAAGAAGTCAGTAATGGGAACTCTCTCAGGTTTAGGGCTTAGAGAAGACATATCAAAGAAGAATGATTTTAGGAAGAAGTAAACAGAGATTTGGAGAAATAAGTGTTCAATAAGCTTTATGTGATAAAAGACAAGGGAAAAAGTTATATATATACCGATAAGCAACTGCCAAAGGTAAAAATGCGGAGGTGGAAAAACCATAATTATAATAACTGGCACTTCATTAAAAGTGGAACCTTAAAAACCTTGAAAAAGGCTGCAAAAATTGCAGAGCCAATGGAAAATCGATACGTGTACGGAATATTAAATGGAAGTGACAATTGAAGCGTTAATTTTGTCATAGCATTACTAGTGACAAAAATTCTCGTTTTAATGAAATCCACTTCCCAAATCTTCAATTGATGAATAAATGGAAAGTGGGGGGACTATCTGTATTGGGAAAAATTGCATTTATATATGTAAGTGACAGGTTGAGACACGTGGACTGGTCAAATAGTCAAAGAATTATAATTAGTCAAGAGGCACGGGAAGCAATAGAAACGAGCAAAGCCAAAGGAAGAGGCACGGGAGGACATTCAAAGGATTCAACGCCCATACCTATTTAAGTCATTTATCAAAAGGAATGGATCTGACCATAATAAAGGGCGCAGATACAAAATTCAACATGCATTAAATACTGGATACGTTAGAGAATTTGTATTAATTACAATGATTGTGTAACGTAACATTCAATGACTTTAATTATTCATAATAACCTCATTATGATTTGGGAAAAACGCATATCTTCAAGATACCTATAAAGGGGAGGTATCTGGTCACTTGTAAACACAAGATACATTTGGAATATACTTTGATTCACTTGTTTTTCTCCTGATTACACTCTAGTTACCCCAAATTACTTTCTTCTACATATTCTTTTGATTATCAGTAACCCGCGTTCTTCTAAATTCTAGCTTTGACTAAAATTTTATTTTTTTGGTTAAACAAGCACGTAATTAACATGATCATTGGTCGAGCGACATCCCCCAAGGGCCGATGTTAAAGCACACTAAGGTGTCGTTACAAGGGGAAAATGGACTCGATATTATATACTGGAGGGAACTGTATCTTTAAATGACAAGGACGCTGAAGGCATCATGTATCCACATAATGATGCACTAGTAATATTTGTACTTATAAATTATTCTCGAGTTAAGTGTGTGTTAATTGATCCAAGTAGCTCAGCCAATATCATTAGATCGAGGTCGTGGAATAACTAGGTTACAAGACCAAATAGTGCCTATATTACGAGTTTTAAACAGATTTAACATGGCATGAAAAACTACTAAAAGGCAGATAACCTGCCGGTAAACACCGTCCAGGAAATAAATTCTACGTGATCGAAAGATATATGAGATACAATGCTCTATTCGGAAGGCTATGGATTCACAACATGAGGGCAATACCCTCGATACTACATTAGGCGTTGAAATTCCCCAAACTAGGAGGGATCAACGGGGGAGGGGGGAGGAGGGGGGCACATCTTCGTTCCCTTCCGAAGGCCTAAGTTCGGTGGTGTTGGGCAAACCTAAAATTATAAAAAAGAGGGGTTAGTATAATATAAAGCGAAGACATAATGTTGGACATTTGGAAAGAGGCCTTACCATGAGAACGAGCTTCCCATCGCCCCTTTGAGAGTCCGTGCCACGTGCACTCCAAATAGGACATCTGAGCACGAGATGCCCTCGATCCATTCCTTTAGCTGGGGGACCGCATTCGAAACTCGGGCAACGGCTGCACATGTACAAACATAAATGAGAAGATAAAATAAAAGAAGAAGAAATTTTGATAAAGGGGTTACACTTACGAAACACATTCCATTCCTCATGGAATGGCGTGTATTATGGGGGATCAAATCCTCGGTCTTCACCCAGACAAAACGTCCCTGCTAGCACCGACCTCGATCTTCGTCGATACTGTCACGTCCCCTTTTTCCTCGCGGAGTTCGAATTTTGACATTCATGGGGGAAAATAACTCGTTTCCTTTTGGAAATTGGGTATTTGAAGAGTCGCCACCTAACGGATTATGGTGTGTTAGGTCACCTAGAGCGATTAACTCTTAGACTAGTTTGTATTACCAGATATTAGGGTAAGGGATCGAAATAACCTTGAGGGGAAGGTGTTAGGCACCCCTCGCGGTTCACAACGGTGGGTCCCGGCCAAACTTAAATTATGTGAATTAGTCATTTAAACAGATAAGCATTCTAAGCACATATATGATTCAAGTAATGGAATGTGGGAAAAGGTTTGAATACGTTGCACATATATAAAGAAAAGTTAATTTATTTAATCAACGGGAGTTGGGAAAGAGGGGTCCTAGATTGGTTAGCCTATAAGATCATACCCACAGAATATCCGGTAAACACTCCTCAACGAGGGGCTGCACGTGACATTAGCGCGTAGTCATCATATCCCTTACTACCCAATTCCCTCCCCTTGGTTACAACCTAAAGCGTTCTAGCAACCTTGAAAGATACTCTATGCGTGCACTACCCGTCCCTTCCTCTTGGCCCTGGAGGCATTAGGACCTCTAACTTTAGGTTGTTCTAGACCATCCCAAGGTATTTAAAGGAGAAAAGTCTAAGCGTCAATCAAAACAATTAGGATTGCATTTAAAGAGAACAATTACAGGCTCACATTCGCCGCCATAAACATAACAAGTAAATACACGTCTCAAACAATAGTTTCAAGTATTTAAGAGAAAACCCTAGAACATGATATCTAGATTAGCATACAGTATTGAATTAGAACCAAAGTGTCAAAGACCTTTTCTGCTTGCCTATGATTTTAGACCTGTTGATGTGAGTAGTAAATGACAAGGTGCAGTTCTATAGTTTGCAGAATTTTATTCGCCCTACAAGCTTGCCTATGTGTATAACAGTGATGTCCTATGAGTATGATATCTATTATTGATTAAGAAAGTAACTGAACAGCAAACAGTTTTAGACGACAGTTCAGATCCTATAGGCATGCTTTCTAGCAATATTATTTAAGGCAACATTAAAACTTATTAAAGAAGTGGACAGATTAGTTAATTAAACCAATTTAGAATAAACACACATGAATTAAACTGTTTTTCTAACTAAACTGGTTTTAAGTCCTATAAGCATGATTTCTAATTGAGCATAAGGTGAAACAGACAACATTTATTTAACCAAAGTGAAATCCCTATAGGCATGATTTCTATTAGAGCTGATTTTAATTCCTATAGGCGCAATATCTAGTTATTAGAAACTGATTTAGATCCTATAGGCATGGCTTCTAATTATGTGGAAGTAAAGCAAACAGACTCATTTTAAAACAGATCCTATAAGCATGTTATCTAACAAACACATTTGAATCAACATTGACCCTATAGACATGATATCTACCCAATTTTACCCACATTATACATAACTACCCTCTCTGTTTCACTAATCACCCTACTGTTTGTTTACAATTAATTATTACAGACCAAGAATTGAATGAATTACATAAATAGCACAGAAATTAAACTACAGGGAACCTGAAATAGGCCCAAAGTGATTTCCAAGCCTCCAGTAGTCTCAAATACCCAAAGTTCCATATCCAAATTCATATCTAGGTGTGTCAGAGTTCCCTAAGGACCTCAAGGATCCTGGGCAGTACTCACACCTAGACCTTTCTCAAATAACAATTGATTATTGTGCAGTGTAGAAATGCCAGCCCTGATATGCCAGAGTTCAAAGAGATCTCAAGGGTCTCAAGGCAGTACACATACTAGAGGGGCAGAACCTAGTATTATAAGATTAAGTGGAAGTGCATAACAGTTTGAAAGAATTTAATAGAAAGGTCTTAAGACTAAAAAAGAACTTCTGAAAACCATTAGTGCTGAAACAGTTTGAGGGAAAGTGTAAAGAAAATAATTTGCAATCAGAACACAAGTCATAGAACAAGTTTTAGGAACAACTTTCACACAAGGGGATATGGGTTGGGAACATAGAGGGTACATCTTAATGAAACATACAAACAACAGGATAAAGAGAGTTTTGAGGGGGTTCTACAGATGCAACAAATATCACAAAAAAACATGCTGAAGACATCCAAACCACACAAGTAGAATCACTTTAAAGAGATTGACTGACTTAGTAGGAGTGAAACAGAACATGCAAGGACTTAAATGAGCATGCTGGGCAAGTATTAACAATAAAGGCATGCTAATCATATAGAAACAGAGTTTAGGAAAGACAGTAGTTAGTCCAAATGGGCTTAAGTTACATATGTAGATATGTTAAACAAGACATCAAACAATCAAGCATAGTGGAAACATGCTGATCACAAATTTGAGTAGGCGGGATTTGTCATGCTAGTTAAGCAGTAAACAGAAGCAATAATGGACATCAGGCCACATGAAATAAAGCAGTAAGTAACACATAGGTTTTGATTCTTAAAAATTAATTAGAAGCATACATAGTTAAAGAGAGAAAACACAAGATGTGAGCAAGGTATTGTGCAATTCCCAACCTTGGCTTGCAGCCAGCCAGAATAACAGGGATTACAAATAGCAAAGAGAGCAGAGAGAACAGAGAGTGAGAGCGCCTTTTATAGTGTAAAGCGATGGTTTTTGAACTATTGTTCGTTGTTAGAAGTTAAAATAAGAGGGAGTTTATATAGTAATCAAAAGCTTAACAAATTAAGGTAAGATATCAATTAAGTAGCAACCAGGAAAATTCATGTTATCAATCACACATGTAAATCAGCAAGTCTTCCTCTTAATCAAGGGATAATCAAATCAACGGTAAAAGCATGCTAGATATTTAAGGAAATGAATAAAGTAAGGTTTGGGTATAGAGTAGGTAATTAGGGGTAAATGAACAGAAGTTTCAATTAAGTAAACAATCAATAAGAATCAGGAAATAACAAATAAGGCAAGGGAAAAACTAATTAAGGCAAAGAGTTCAATCAAAAATAAGAATGAAAGTTTGTTAAGGAAAAGAGTTCAAATCAAATCAGGAAATAAAAACTTCAGAATAGTCAAGGAGAAAATCACGTAAAGAGTCAGCAAGTTTTCAAAGACAAAATAAGGCAAGAAATGAATAGTCAGGATTCGACACATAACTTTAACGAAACAAATTGGTAAATCGAGAAAATGATACTAATTTAAGGAGAAAGATATATGTCTTAACATGAATAGCCAGAATGAACACAAACATATAGAATCGGTAAAAAAGTTGAACTAAGAAACTTAGTAGAGGCAAATTAGGATAAGAAAACCACGAGACATTCAAATGCCTAAAGAGAAATCACAAGAACCAAGACAAGAACACAGTCAATACACCATTACTCAGAAACCAAACAAAGAATGTCAAAGATTAGGGCTTTTAGTATAAACGAGTCAAGGTTGTAGCAAACTTACGAAATCAGTCAAAACACATAAGAATCAGAAGATCAAACACTAAAAAATAATCAAACATTTTGGAAAAGAAATTTCCGGAAACCTAGTTTTAAAAAATGAAAAATCATTCAAAAGTCACACGATTCTTGTAGAAAAATAGAAGGTTTTTTGTAGAAATCATATGGAATAGGTCCAAACATCTCGGATCTGTACAGATATAAGAAGTTCAGAAGAGAAAAATTAGGGTTTCGAGAAGAACAATCACAGAGATGAAGAATCAAACCTAGAAACCCATAGATATAGGAATATCTCACTCAGAATCAAACTAGGATAGCCTGAAACAGGAGAAAAATGGCCATAGATGCAAACAAACTAACCATGGTCCCTTGAGGACCCTGAAGATGGTGATACCAGTACAAGAGAGGCTACTAGAGGCCTGAGGGGTGGTGAGGAACCACCATAGATAGCCATAGATGAGTGACAGCGAGGTCCAATTAGGGTTAGGTTTGAGAGAATTTGAGAGAGAAGAGGGATTTCAGGGCGACGGACGATGGGAAATGAAAGGGTTTGGGAGGGTCGTTTGGTTTATTTTAGGCAAGGGTCAATATGGACCGGTGATCACAATGATCAACGACCAGGACTTACCCGGGTGTTGGGTTGGGGCAAATGGGTATTGGTCTGGGTATATTTAAATGGAAATTGGGCTGGTGTTGGGTAGAATTAGGACCAAAATTGAAATAAAAATAGGCCAGATTTTAAATAGCCACTTTTAATAACTCATAATTTATAAAAAATAATAAATGAGTTCTAAAAAATATTTAATGTAGTAAAATAATTTAAAAATAGTTATTTAACATTTTAAAAATATAAAAGACCAATTTATGCATAAATAATATAATTATACATTAGTATGGGCTATTATTGCAAAGATGTGCAATTTAGCCTAAAAATGTAAATGTAATTACAAAAATACACTAAAAATATTTAAACACTAAGTTGGCATAAATAATGAATTTAAATGGCTAAGTCACCACAAAAGTAATATGAAGAATAATTATTGGATATTTTATAAATAAAAAGAGAAGAAATAAATTGATTGGAGCTTTTAAAAATATATGAGAAAAAATTGGGTATCAACAGATACTGGAGAAGGGGGCCTTGCTGGCCCGTATGTAAGCTTGATCAATCCCCTTTGGAACATCCAGGGACTGTATAATCAGAGCAGGTGGTCGATCGTGAACCAACAAGATTCGGTCTTGTTCACAAAGTAACGAAGGAGGGTCACGATCCTCCACAATAATGGATGGATCTGCCTGAGGCACACTTCGTACCTCTTGCAAAATTCCAAGATGATCGGGTTCACCAAGCCCAATGTGAAAGGATAAGTGTAAATACTTAAGTACCGCTTCACATGGGTAGTAACGGCATCCTCGGGACCAGGGACTACCACATCCTCGCCGTCCCAACCGCAGCCCTTACGAACTATGGGAAGAACGTCCTCAAGGTGAATATATATATCTCCAGACCCCTTCGTCCCGATCCTGTTTGCGAGAAGGCTTCTCGACCTTGAAGTCGTCTGCAATTGAGCGGCCCCCGGGGAAAAAACAACAAGGGAGGCTCGACATCCGGTTTGTTAGTAGCCGTAATAGGGGGAGCCATTTCGAGGGCAACCACCTCAGGATTAACAGTTTCAGTACCAGCGGCCGGTTGAGAAGATGAAGAGGCAACTTGTTGAGAAATAGTTTTTGATATTTTTTTCCATTGTCATCTAGGGGAGTGTTTGAAAATTCGAAAACTAAATGTAAAGTTTTGGAGAAAAGGGTTCTGAAGATGAAGAACAGGGTATAAATATTTAAAGAAATTTTGGGTAGAAATCTGGAGATTGCTATAAAGATTGAAGAACATGGATGAAGATTTGAAGAAGGTTTTGATGATGGTTGATGGCTCGAAGATTGCGTTTTGATCTGAAAGTAGAAAAAGGACAAAGGAAGGAGGCTTTTATAGGGAAACAGATGATGCTTCACATTTGGAGGCAACCTGCCGATGAGCAGTACGTGTCAGAAGTCAGAACGACGCGATTGATGGGATGTTTCGGTTCCCCGTTGTAACTTATAAAGGAAGGGACTAGAGTCATCTATCGTTTCCCATTGTTTAGGCTAGCCTATTCTATGAGAAACGATGGGACTATCTATATACGGATAAAATCGAGACCGTTACATGACTCGACTTCCCGATGAGCCAAGTGGAGTGGGAAGATGACTGTAATGTATCGTAGTTAGAACAAAAGAAACCCCTCATATCAGGGCTTGGGAAAATACCTGCCCTCGGGGATATCGGTACCATATCCTCGAGGTCCGATTTAAGGTTTGAGACTTCGAAGAGCATCATCGAGCAACTGCACACAACTACAAAGGGGTCGTGATATCCGTACCCAACCGGATATCACATCGTGAATCTCGGCTCGTATCATAAAAAAATCAGCGATTGTCGAAACATAAATTTTTTAACTTATTTAGAATTGTACTTAAGGTAAAACTCCCCTACTATATAAAGGGGAAAACTTACTATTCATGAAACACGCATATCAAAGCAATATACTCTTATTTTCTCTATTGTTCAAAGTTCTTGCTTTTGTTCATCCATTCTTTATTAGTGTGAGCCGGAAATCATTGACATGCATTTCATTAAGCTGTTACTGAGTCTGTTGCCACTCCCCTTAATTGATTTGACAATTTATTACGTCCTTTCTGTTTAATCTAATGCTATTTACCATTTGTATTGAATTAATCTGCATATCATTAAAACCACATATAAATTTAATTTTTATCTACTTTTTAGGGTAAACAGAGATTATTACACTATCAGCACAGGCAGATCCAGGATTTAAACTCCGTGGGTTTAAATTTTAAGATTTTTAACATTTAACCCATTATATTTTTAAAGTTATGGGTTCAAATCTATTATTTTTGCAATTTTAATAAATTTTTACACAAATTTCTACTCTGCATCGAAAATTATGGGTCCAACTGAACCCCCATAATTACCCCATTGCCTCCGCCTTTGACTATCAGTATAATTTAATTTATAAAAGTAAACTTTTTACGATTTTTTTGAGTTACCCAATAGTGTTTGTTATATGCAATTAAACAACAATATATTTGTCACATAATTATGAAACAAAAATATATTCAATGATGTCTTAAATTCTCTATTCTTTAACTTTATTGATAGGCTTTTTGACATGTTAGTAATGGTAAACATTAATATTTTTGTAAGTTTCATAAAATATTCTACCTAATAACTATTGTCGGCATAATTTTTAATTTAACTCGTGGATTTATGACACTTCTACGACATTGTGTTATTTAGGCTTTGACGAATTTTTAAAGTAATTATAAAGAAGATAACAAAGAGTTGGATTATATATATTGAAGAAAGAAGGAAAACTGAAGTTTGAATTTTACAGTAAACTTGAAATAAATTACATAGCATATTTCTTATTTCCAAATTGTGGCACACGCAACCTTACTTCAACAGAATGAGAAATTTTATCCCTTGAGACAATTTTTGTATATTTATTTAAATCTTGTCGGAGATATCTAATCACAGTGAAGTAAAGTAATTACTTTCGGTTATACAAAAATTAGACAATGATAAAAAATAGGTGGAGATAGAGCAAAAGAAAATCGTTGCCCTTTTGGCGCTATAAGGTTGCAATAATTAAAATTATTTTAAATAATGTGATGTCATTCAAAGAACCTGTCACGACCCTAAACCCGGACCCGATTGTGATGGCGCCTCTCGTGAAGACAAGGTCAGCCGACACTTTAAGCAGTTAAAATAACACAAATTAAGCCTTTAACATAATAATAATCCCAAAAGAAGGTGAAACAATACGATTGCGGAATAGACATAGCCCGAAATCGGGGTGTCACCAGTCATGAGCATCTACTATCCGAGTGAAGACAGAAAAAGTCTACATAGTCTATTACAGAACTAAAACAGAGTAAATAAGATAGGGGGAGAAACACTGGGCTGCGGACGCCGAGCAGCGGGACCCGAAGCGCCTGAATCTGCACATAGGGTGGAGGGAGTAAAGTGAGTACTTCAACTCAGTGAGTAATAATAATAAATGAAGAGTGAACGATAAGAAATCACGTAAAGCACATCAACATGCTATAAGAAGTAGTATAAAACCAGTAAAAGCAATGAAACAGTGAAAACATGTAAAAATTGTTAGTTCAGAAGAAGCTTCTTTAAAACACCTTTTTAACAGTTAAACAATTAAATGCAAAGCAGCTAGAATAGATAAACACATAAAAATCCGCCCCTCGGGCACAATATCAAAAAAATTCGCTCCTCGAGAAATATCATGGAATAGCACCAGCCCCTCGGGCTATATCTCATATTACAATGGGTACCCGTGCTCACTGGAGAGTGTACAGACTCCAACAGGGGCCCCTTACGACCCAAGCACAATATCAAGTCATCTTGTGGAATAATCAATAGGCTCTCAGACTCATATCAACAACCCACCTCGTGGCGTACAATCTCAGACCCTCGACCTCATAATCATAAATCAGTGTATCCTCACAACACAGCCCTTCGGCCTTACTCAGTCAGGATCTCATAAGTCACTCGGGCAATAGTAAAACGTGATGCTCAACTCAAATTATTATTTAGAATATTATTTAATGTGTTAAAACAGAGTAAACATGACTGAGTTATGAAACTAGTAGAATATAGCATGACTGAGTACAAGTATAAAGTCGAAACAGTGAGAAAATATTAGTAAAAATCCCCTAAGAGTCCAAATAGTTGGCACGAGGCCCAAATATGGCATTCAACCCAAAACATGATGATAACAAATAGTATTCAATCAAATACGCGGTAAAACAGTCATTCGGGATGGACTAAGTCACAATCCCCAACGGTGCACGACCTCACGCTCGTCATCTAGCGTGTGCGTCACCTCAATTTAGCACAACGATATGTAATCCAGGGTTTCATACCCTCGTAACAACATTTAAAATCATTACTCACCTCAATTCGGTCCAAACTCTAGCCCGCGATGCCTTTACCCCTCGAATCGGCCTCCACTCACGTCGAATCTATCCAAAATTAGAATCACGACGTCAAAATATACTAAGGGAACGAATCCCAAGCGAAAATAATCAATTTACGACATAAATTCCGAAATTAACCAAAACCTGACCCCGGGCCCACGTATCAGAATTCGATAAAATTCACATCAATAGATTCCCTATTTCCCCACGAGTTCATACATATCAAAAGTCCCAAAATCCTACCACAAATGGCCCCACAAATCCCAAGTCTAGATTTCCAATATCAAGCCCTAGTTTTCCAAATTTTAACCTTTAATTTCCATTAATCTGAGGCCAAATCAGTAAAATAATGTCATAGGATCGATTATTAGACTAAAAAATCTTACCTCCAGATGATATCCCTTGATTCCCTCTTTAAAATCTCCCAAAAAGCTCCAAAACCCACTTGAAATGGTGAAGAACAACTCAAAAATCGCAAAGGAATGCTTTTATACCTTCTGGCCCATGGGTTCCACACCTGCGGCCAATTCCCCGCTCCTACGCAACCGCTTCTGCGGTACGAGCACCGCTTCCGCGGTACGAGCACCGCTTCCGCGGTCATCACTTAAAATTCCAGGCGCCGCATCTGCTACTAAATTCCTGCACCTGTGCTACCGTAGGTGCGCCTACCTATCCGCTTCTGCGGCTCCAACTCTCCTTGGCTCTTTCCGCTTCTGCGACTCATTTCTGCATCTGCGGGGGTCGCACCTCCGGCCTCCCAACCGCATATGCGGTTATGACAGTAGCTCCCACACTTCAGCTGCCATTTCAAAATTCAATCCTTCTGTCAACCATCTGAAATCACCCCGAGGCCCCCGGGACCTACCAAAGGCACAAACAAGTCCTATACCACTATCTAAACTTGTACCAATCTTCAAAACGCCTCAAACAACATCGAATCAACCAAAACACATCGGATTCAAGTCTAAGTTTCCAAAAATCTTCCGAATTTCGCTTTTGATCAAAAAGTCTACCAAAACACGTCCAAATGATCTCAAATTTTGCACACACATCCCAAATGACACAACAGACTTACTGCAACTCCCGGAATTCCATTCCGACCCCTATATCAAAATCTCACCTATCAATCGGAAAACGCCAAAATACCAATTTCACCAATTCAAGCCTAAATCTACTCCGGACCTCCAAAAGACATTCCGATCACGCTCCTAAGTCTCAAATCACCTCCCGAAGCTATTCGAACCATCAGAACTCACATCCGAGCCCTTTAACACATAAGTCAACATTCGATTGACTTTTCCAACTTAAGCTTCCTCAAAAGAGACTAAGTGTCTCAAACCTTACCAAAACCTCTCCGAACCCGAATCAACCAACCCGGTACATAAAATACAGCTGAACAAGGCAATAAAAAGCAGAAATGGGAGAACCGGAGCGGTAACTCATGAGACGACTGGCCGGATCGTTACAGAACCAAGAACTATAACGAAACGAGAGAATAGCGTAAATTATCTCTGAAATGAAACTCTAAAATTCACATTTAACCACAAAAAAGACTCAACATTTTAATTTATACCAACCGAGACACTAAACTAGAAGAAAATCATAGATATAAAAAATTAAGAGATGTCTAATTTTCAATACCAATACTCACTTTAAAACATCTCTAACTTTCAATACCAATACTCACTTTAAAATTTATTATCTCATCAATAAGGATCCATTTAGCCTCATGAATGAAGTCACAGATGAATAAGGTCATGATGAGAACAAAAATGATGAAATATATAAAGAGACCAAACTTGAAGGCACATAACTTTACTGTGAAGACTTCAACAATGAAAAAGTTGAAAGTCATGTTAAACAAGAAGGGATCGTTTGGTAGGATGCATTAGATAAAATAATGTATGCATTAGCTTTGTGTATTAATAATACATTGTTTGGTACACATTTTGAACCTATGCATTAGTTATGCAAGCATTAGTTATACATCCTATGTGGTATTATCCTATGCATAATTAATGCATAGAAAACAATAGTATTAGCAATGGGTTTTAATACATGCATTAGCTTAGTTAAAGATAAAATTGTCTTTCAAAATTTATGTTTGATTAAAATATGCTAGTTAGTATATTAATGCAAGTTCAAAATAATCCAAATAAAGTGAAATAAAATTATATCTCTAGTAAATAAATAAATACTTACTTTTTTTATAAATAAATATTTAATTTTATTTTACAATATAGATAGACAAATCAAATAATTTTTTGTAAACTTTTTCATATAAAAATATTTCTCAACATATGTTTCTTTTAAAAAGTCAGAGTGTGAACTAGTTTTGAAGACATTTTTATAAACAAACAATTTTTTTAGAAATTGTGCAATGTTTTAATACATCAAACCAAACAATGGATAAGAAATATGTCAGAATAACTAATACCAGCATAACTAATACACCCTATTCAACATTATTCTTATGCGCCTGCCTAACGACCCCTAAGTTCACAACCTGGCTAGCTAATCGAACTTCTAGAATCAATGATAAACTGCACAACCGCTCTAAATTCCCTAATTAAACGTGGATATGAGGCAAACGCAGAAAAAGAAAAGACTCGAGAAGAATTGAAATATGAGCGAAATGGAAGTCAAGCATCATTGGAAAAATTTGTTCAAACCAAAGCACAAGCGTTAGTTAATATTTACGGTGTTGATTGCTGGAATGAATATTATCATGTTTTATGCACCGGTTCTTTTGGTAGATATATACTCGCATCGAATATTTACACCAAATAAAATAATTAAACTTAAAAATCAATAATTATGTTAAAATGTATAAAACTTAACCATAAATTCTAAATGTATCTATCAAGATATACTCACTTCGGTCAACTTTAATTGATTTTTGGTCCTTTTTTGTCGTCTACAATATTTAATTTTTCCAAATATCAAGAAAGAATTAATTTTTTTTCAAAGTTACACTTGGAGTAAAGAATTTTAGAGTATGTGTAATATTTTTAATGAACAAATTTAAAAGATAATAAAAGTTAATATGGTCAATTTTATTGTTAATCTATACTATATTAAAAGTACGAAAGCCCTTAGCGAAATGTCGTTCGCCTTTTTTACCCTTTTTAAAATAAAGTCCACATTAGACAAAATAGTCATTTGATTATTTCGCTCATATTTAAAAATAGTCATTTAATTAATTCCTTACTATTTAGGAATAGTTATTTAATTACTATTCCTATAATACTTATAATTGACACACATACTAGGAAACATTTTCGTTCTCTCACAATAGGAAGTTTTCGTTCAACTCTATATTTAGGGGTACTATTAAATTTTTCTTTCTAATTTAGGAGGATCTTTTTTAGTTAATAAAAATTTGTCCAATTTACACACAATAGGAAGGTTTCAGTTTTTCTTTAGTTAATAAAATTTTAACTAATTCACATACTAGGAAACTTTTGATACTTTCAACTATATTTAAATTTAGGAGTATTAAAATTTCACACTTGAAAAGTTCTTAAATTTTGATTAATTCATGCACACACTAGGAAAGTTTTGATATAAATTTTGACACTGAATTTTTTATAACTATATTAGATGAAGATGAGCTCTTTGAAAACTTATAAGAGTCTTTTTTTAATAAATTTTTCACCCAATTTTATATACGTCTATAATTCTATAAAAAGAAGTTACAATTTCACCTTTTCATCATCATAATTTTGCCTTGTTAGAGCAACAACCACAAAATTAAGGGTTTTAGGTTTTCTTTCTTTGAGCAATTTTTTTACTAGCAGTTGAATTTTGCATTCATGTATTTGTATTAGTAGTTGAATTTTGCATGCAAGTACTTAACCAATACATCTTATTTTGTTGATCTGGATTGTAAAGCTTGGTTGAATAGAATCCTTTTTGTATTAGACTCTATGCTTTAACCTTTAGTCAAGTTATTTTTTTTACTATTTTTTCGTGCTCTTATTGGACCTTTTTTCTCCGTTTTTAGTTGCTTTTAATAGTTCTTATATTGTACAAAACTGTATTAAATTATTTTTCTTAAAATTTTAAGATTTTGCAATTAACTAAAATTTTAGTTATAATTTTTTTATTTGAACTACGTAGGAAGTCCTAATATTTAATACTCTAAAATCAATTAAGATTTTACCTTATGAAATTTTTAAAAATAATTTATTCATTGGAACTAAAAAGCACAAAGCCCTAAACGAAATGTCGTTCGTCTTTTTTACCCTTTAAATATAAAGTTCACACTAGATAAACTAGTCATTTAATTATTTCTCTAATAATTAAAAATATTTTGTTTAATAGATTTCCTAATATTTAGGAATACTCATTTAATTATTCTCCTACTATTTAGGACTTTAATTTTTCTATTCCTTTTAGATCTACAAGTCGTGCCTTTTCAAATCCATGTAAATTTAGTAGTATTAAATTTTATGAACTTTCAATTACCACTAGGAAAATTTCTTAAACTTTGTACCACTTATATGTTTAAGATGATCTTTTAATAAAATTGTCGTCACTTTCAAATTCCATTTAATTTTAGACTTATGATGGTTTTTCACTTTCTACTAGGAAAGTTTCGATCACTTTGTACTCATTTTATATTAATTTTTTATAAGTTATTAGGTAAAAAAAATAAGCTCTTTGAACTCCTTTTTTTAGGAGTCTCTATTTTTTTATATAAAATCTTTATTTATTTTAAATATATAAATTTTACCTTACATAAATCTTTTCTTGTTTCAATTATATATGAATGCTTCTATAAAAGAAGCTTTACTATTCTACTTTTTTTATCATCGGAACTTACGCAATTTTCCTTTAGAAAGTGTCAAAAATTTTGCACTGAACAAAATAGTTATTTACTTATTTTTTGAATATTTAGGACTTTAATTGTTTCTTAAATATTTAGGACGTCAAAATTAATTAAATTTATGTATTAAATCTTTTTCTATTCTGATTATGTACTTTACCTTATTTGTAAAAGAAAATCACGTTTTTAATTTAGAATCTTAAAATCCATATATTACAAATTCAAATTAGTACTTCCAAGTTCCAAGGCACGTAGGCCATATACCTTGAAATCATACTTTTAGCTTCGAACATCAATTTTAGGTTCAAGGGTCTTAATTATTATAGTTTTAAAACTTTCAAAGCGGGTAAACACAAAATATAGTTTCATCTTTCAATCAAATGTTATTCTTCTGATATTTTTATATAATAAAGCAAGCAGTGGCGGAGCCACATTGAAGCAAGGGGTGTCAAGCGACACCCCTTCGCCGGAAAATTACATTATTTTTCTAGATAATTTTTTTATTTTATGTATATTTACTATACGTTGACTCCCCTTGACTTTTCGATATATCTAATTATTTATATTTTGACACCCCTTGATGAAAATTCTAAATCCGCCACTGAAAGCGAGTATTAGAACAAACTAAAGGAAAAACTACTAGAATAGATCAAATTCCTAAACATGATTAACACAATTATTATTTAAAACTTATAATTTTTTGTTAATTCTTATATTATAATGTAAACACATATTTTGAATAATATTTATGTTATTTTTAAAAAATTATTCTCATTAATACGAGGTAACACCCAGCGAACGTACAATAAGATGCAACGCGTGCTTTCCATCTATTGATACTATATTAAAAGCAAGAAGCTCCTTAGAAAAATTTATTGCATTTTTTATCCTTTAAAATAGCTTTCATATTAGTCAAAGCTATAATTTAATTAATTCTATTATCTAAAATTTTAAAATAAAATAAAATTTTAATTATTAAAACTTATTTTTTTTCTTATTTTAACTATATAGAAAATCCTAATATTTAGAACTACATCGTCAATAAATTTTCTTTCACATATTTGACATAAAACTTTACTCTCCAAAATATTGTTACTACAGTTTTTTTATCTAACATTAAATGTACGTACAATATTTTATTCCTATGATTAATATTTTATTTTAGTAATTTACGTGTATTTTTTCCCACAATAATATACATGCATATTTACTTTTAATATTCTTTGCTAAAATATTTGGCATTTTAGTAAATGCATCATAACAAACTTAATCAAATTATTTATCATTGTAGGTCCAATTATTGTAACTCTAACTATCGTATTAACTTAATAAACAAATATTTGCATCTACTTTAATGTCCATTACAATTTTACATAACTTGTTCTTTTACATAAATTTAATTGATTGACGCTATAAACACGTGTAACGCACGTACCCTAAAGCTAGTTAATGTTAAAACATGAATTCCTTAGTATGTGCGAAAACAATCCAAAATCAATTAAAGTGGAGCAGAGAGAGTATATTTTATATTCATTAATTTGATTTAAACTAACGATACGAGTAAATTTTTGCTCGTATTTTTTGTATCTCCTTCATAAAAGGGTTTCCCTATAATGGCCATGAACAGTTGCTTCGTAAATAATTAAGGCTTAGCTGATCGTATCACTATCGAGTCAACTTGAACAAGTATAACTTGACCTTATTAGGGCAGTCCATTTTTTTCTATTGTTCACGCCCAACTATGCCTTATAAAAAGGACAAGCGGTCGTTGCAAATATAATCAGGGTATTTAGCCCAGAGTCGAATCCACAGGGAATTAACCTACCAATTACTCTTGTTAGACTCACTAAATTCTTCGTAATCAACTTCCCAGATAGTTTGAATAACAATTGCTGATTTTTTTTTACTAACTATAACTGAATAAAATTAAGTAAACTAAGAGCTAACTATGCCTGAGTTGTAAACAAATAAGAGAAGAATCTAAGGTTGTGATTTTCCCTATTGATGGAATCCCTTCCAGTTATGTTTCGCATAGATTTGCCTAATCATCTCTATCAATCATGAGAACTCTTATTAACGTAAATCTCTCCCGAGTAATCATGACAATTTACTAGACGCACTCTCCCGAGTTACGCTAGTTGGCTTTTCTTACAGCTCACTTAGATCGCACCCAAGGTTTCGTTATCCCTAATCCCACCTTTAAACTCTCGGTTATTGATTCCTCATATACGTCGGGAGTGATGTTGTTCAACAACTACCTAAATATGCACTCTCTCTCGAGTAATACATACTAAAGAAGCATAGCTAATTGAGGTTCATATCAATTAACTACAACAAGAACATAGTTGAACAAATAGAGATTAAATCGGACAAACTATATTAACATAACAAGAAGTTTATCCCTCAACAGGTTCCATCAAAATCCTAGACTAAATAATTAGCTACTCATAGCAAAGCAAGATAAAACATAGAATCATTCATAATTCGCAAATCATGATAATAAGAAGAAGATTGAAAAACTCTAATGGTGTCTTGATCTTCTCATACTTGTTCTTACCTCCAATTTAGTCTAAAAACAAGCTTAACCTTTGTTTGGGCGAGTTTTGAGTTTATTAAGGGTTAGGATAAGTTTCCCCCAATGTAAACTTTAGTCCCCAAATTTCTGGCTGATTACACAGCCGACCGCGGCCGCGGCAGAACGCGGCGTGACCGTAGTGAAATGCATCCACTCTGCCTCACTCGTTTGGCCTACCCCGTTCCAGTCGCGGTGTCCTCAAGTACAGTTATCCTTTGCCTCTTTCTTGCTTATTTTCATTTGGGTTCTTCTTGATTGGCCTTATATCCACATTTTTTACTCCAAAACACTCCATAGTCTCTTCCTGACTTGGATTAGTTCTTGCAAAGCAAAAGAACACTAATTAGAGTATTTTGTTATCATTTTGCATTTAAAACAACAATAAAGTATGGTTCATTTAGAGTGTAAATAGTGTCTATATAGCCTACTATTAACACCCTACACTTAAACCGTTGCTAGTCTTCTAGCTACAAACCACACTCTATAGGCCTAATCATCACAGGATACCTCCCCTACTCTTCATACCAAGAACACCTCACACGGGTAGACTACTTCAGTGCGACCTCCTCTCCTCAAGAGTGGACTCCTTTCTAGCCACGCAATACCCCTAAACAACTCTCTTACTCTCAGTCAGAGGTCCAGAATTACCTTTCCGTCATGAATCATGTGCCTACTCACTACAAAAGAGACTTATATCATTTACTAACCACATACTGAGGAACTCAAATACAACATTTCACTCAAGGAAACAAATTCTCATGCCACAAACAACACACCATAGGCTTGCCCGTAGTATAATACTCGACTAATCGAGCTCATTCAGTCTAGAGTCAAATAGGACTTTATTTGGTTGTAATATTGGCTGCGGGATGGGTAGAATACATATGGGTATAGTGGCTACACCTCCCTAAGTACTCCACTACATTGCGTACTTTTAAGCTCTTAACTTTGTCATACTTTCATTCCACCATTACATTATTGTGTTACCCCCTTATCAAGCACATGTTTTCTTTTAATAGCTACCACCAATTTGAGACTTCTCTCTCTTTTTTCTTTTTTTTTCTTCTGGTAGCCTCAAATATAGTTTATCAACCAGTGCACTTTTTCTTTTCATATCCCCTTAATTCCACTTAACAACCCAAACAATCACCCCACACTTGTATTTTTCCATATCCATTATACTTTGAGTGCTTCTAAGAGGTGATAGGGTTTAACAAGATAGGCTTTCTAAACTCGGGTTAGGCTTGTACTATGGTTGCCAAGGAAACATGCTTACAGGCTCAACGGGGTTGACTAAGGTATATACAATTAGGTGGGAGCAAGCATACATAGAAAGGTTAAGCAAAGAAGCACCTATATCACTTTCCAGACCAAACAACACTACCATTTCTCTTTGTACACACATAGGGCAAGTTCTAGGCATTGAATATTAACACAGAATACACAAAGCCTCACTCACACATGGCACATGACTCAATTCAGTTAGGATCATCGGACACTCTGCTCTAAGTACTTGAACCATTCAGGAACACACAATTTAAGGCCTTATTTGAGTCAACTAAAGAGCCTAAGTATCACACTAAAGCAATTTTTATTCAAGGTATCATAGAGTTAAGGGTCCCTATTTTATTTTTGTTTTTTTCGCCCAAGACTTTCTAAACTAAAAATAAAAAAACTAACTACACCCGGTTCAAATGGAAACCCTTGGAAAAGAACCGTGGTTTAAAGAAAAATCAAGGGAAGTTGATACACTACCTAACAAACGAAAATCTTTTGTTTTTTTTTCTTTTTTTTTTTGTTCAACTTAAGTCCCTCAAGAGACCCGTCGAGAGGTGTCCGTCTTCGGGCCAAGTCACATTTAATTAATATCAACCAAAAACACCCAACAACAATAACACCAAACAAATTTATACAATTATACAACAACAACCATCCCCCACCCCACACTTAAAGATTTGGCATGTCCCCATGTCAAAGAATTTAAAGTAGAGTAAGGTACGGGGACTTCCTTGGTGCTCAATCCCGATCAGAGACTGTGCTAGGATCGAGGTGACATGCTTGTCCAAGTGCCCGGAGCCAGTCCATGATCGTTTTCTCCGACCTAGCATGTTGAGTAGTCAAATTGTCAAATCTAGTACCCAGGTCAGTGATTGAAGTGTGTAGGCCATCCATTTCTTGCTCCAGGGCTATCATGCGGGTACTTCGGCGGGCCTGTGATGGGCCTTCCTCATCAGCACTCAGCTGGGGTGGGGTGGCAGCATCCTCAACATCCTCATCAACATCATTATCATCATCAACCACCACTAGCGGCTCTCTCCCACTGTGATTTTGCTAGCCTTGAATGGGGCTTTCAATTGCAACTTACCATCTATTGTGGGCTTTTCAGGAACTCTTACTGCACAACACAACTTGGTGACCAGAGAGGGGAAGTAAAATCCTTTGAGTACTTCCAGGGAGCAAATGAACATCTCATGATGAAGGAGCTTGGCCATATCAAAATCATTGTGAATCATAGAACAGTAAATAGCCATTGCTCTTGGCCCGTTCATATCTGTAGTATTGCTGGAGGGTAGCAAACAACTGTTGATGATTGTGAGCCAACACTTAGCTTCCCAATTGAGAGATTGGGAGTTTAGTGTAATTCTGTGCTTTATCCATATTGGCTCACGGTCAACCACACAGATTGTTTCAAGAATTGGTGCCCACAAGACATTTGGGCGGTGATAAGCATGGTAATAATCCATCCATCCAGTGAATACCGGTTGCCTGTACACTCGGTGGATGGCCTCATGAGACGCATTCACCCGTGTATTCTGCAATGTGACCACCCTATCAACATGCTCCGGGTAGTTTGCGTAAAACTCCCATACCATAAGTACATTTGCCTCTTCCGTCTCATCAAAGAAGATATCCAGCTGACACCTCCTTAACTCTTCAAAAATACTTGGGCTTTCAGATTGCAGGGCATGCTTGTCAATGTGTACTTCAGGAAACAACTTATTGGATGCCTTGGTGTTGAACCTATCTTGAGCTGGTTTGGAAACAAACCTAGTGTGGTCAAACTGCTCCGCACTAGCCTAACCCCGAGCTCTAGATGAACTTCCATGTCCACTAGCCGAGGAACCTGTGGTACATCGCTTCTTGGACTGATGCATTGTACCTGACAAAATAGAGGCTACTATTAGTGAGGGTTTGAGTTAAATGAACCCTGGGTGGTTACTCAGACTTCACCACCACCATGGTCATATTAGCCATTACAACTCAATTGGGGAAATTTCACAAACACCTTGTGAGTATGATCTCTAATCTAACACACCTAGCATCATAGAAGCATAAACTCTTCCCCCAAATCAACCATTCTCACTTCACCATTCCACCCCGCCAAAATTAACTTTACACAACAGAACCACACTCTTCTCCACAATATTTTTCACATAACCCACTAAAAAGCAGAAAAGAAAACCAAAAACAAAATCCAATTATAAATACTACACACTTCAAACATGAAAATTGCAAAATAGAGAATCACAAGAAGGGAGAGGAGAAACTTGACATACCTTGGCTTGTAGAAATTGAGATTGATGGAAGATGGGGCCTTGTAGAAGTGTGTGTGTGTGTTTGAGAGAGAGAAGAATGGGTTAGGGCTTGGAGAGAAGAAGAAGAAGAAGAAAGAGAGAGATGTTAGTATAGGGCTTGTAGAGAGAGAGAATAATGAGGAAAGTGAGGGTGGCTTTTAGTGTTTAAGAGGAAAAGAAAAGAAAATAAATAAAATAAAAAATCTTTTTAAAACGTGACTTACCTGGGCGACAGACCTATCGCGAATTATCGCGGTCCCACCGCGACCGCGGTGAGTTGGGGGGGGGGGAGAGGGTGAAACAGAATGGTTGCATTTCACCGCGGTCGCGGTGGATCGAGCAATCCTAAAACAGAATACTCGTCATTTACTGCGGTCGCGTCGCGGTCCCACCGCGGTCGCGGTCACGAGCTTTTTTTTATGTATTTATAAGGATGTTAGTTTCCTACACATCTGGTACACCATAAAACAAAAGAAAAGAAAACAAAAGAAATCATGGGTTGCCTCCCACGCAGCGCCTGATTTAATATCGCGACACGACTCAGATGAGCGCATTTAAGGTTCGCTCGACCTCTGAGGTTCAGTCATATGGATCACTGACACTTCCTTGGATTCATCCATGCCCACATATAGTTTCAATCTTTGCTCATTGACTCTAAATGTATGAGAGTCTTTCTTTGAGGCAATCTCTACGGCACCTGAAGGGAACACTTCGACCACTCGAAATGGTCCAGACCATCGTGACTTGAGTTTACCCAGAAATAGCCTTAATCTTGAGTTATAAAGCAACACCATGTCTCCGGGATTGAAATTTCGCTCCACAATGTTCTTGTCATGCAACCTCTTCATTCTTTCCTTGTACAACCTCTTGCTCTCAAAAGTAAGAAATTGGAACTCGTCTAGCTCATGCAATTCTGTGTCTCTATTTGTTCCCGCAGCTTCCATGTCAAGATTTAGCTGTTTCATTGCCCACCAAGCTCTATGTTCTAGTTCCACTAGCAAGTGACAGGCCTTCCCGAATACCAACTTATATGGTGACATACCAATTGGTGTTTTGAAAGTGGTTCTGTAGACCCAAAGTGCATAATCTAGCTTTTTTGCCCAATCAGTTCTTGTGGCGTTGACAGTCTTGGTCAGCACATTCTTTATCTCTCTATTCGACACTTCGACATGTCCGCTGGTCTGAGGATGATATGGGGTTGCCACCTTGTGGCGCACATCGTACTTTGCTAGCAATTTCTTGAAGGCTCGATTGCATAAGTGAGTGCCTCTATCACTGATAATAGCTCTCGGGGTCCCAAAACGGGTGAATATATTCTTCTTCAAAAATCCCACCACCACCCTTGCATCATTGGTGGGAAGTGTTGCAACTTCCACCCATTTGGACACGTAAAGGAACTAATGAAGGGGCCCATGAAGTCTATCCCTCATACATCGAACACTTCAACCTCTTGAATTGGGTTCATGGGCATCTCATGGCGACGGGAAATGTTCCCAGTTTGCTGACATTCATCACAACCCTTCACCCATTGATGTGCATCCTTAAACACTGTTAGCTAGTAGAACCCGGCTTCTCGCACTTTTGCTGCCATCCTGACTCCTCCAAAATGCCCACCATATGCCGATGCATGACATGCCTGCGAAACAGAAAATTGTTCTATCTCGGGGACACACCTCCGGATCATATTGTCAACATATATTCTAAACAAATAAGGTTTATCCCAGTAATACATGTGGCACTCATGATAAAACTTTTTCTTTTGCACAGAGGAAAGTCATAGGGAACTATACTGCTTTCTAGGTAATTTGCAAAGTCTGCATACCATGGCACTTCCTCAAAGCTTGTGGCGAGTAGCTGCTTGTCTGGATAGGTTTCCAGAATATCCTCTACCTCAACTGAGTTTTCAGCTCCTTCAAGTTGCGATAGATGATCAGCGACTTGGTTTTTTTGCCTTTATGGTCACGAATCTCCAAGTCGAACTCTTGCAGTAACAACACCCAACGAATCAGGAGCGATTTGGACTCCTTCTTCTCAATCAAGTACCTGAGAGCAGCATGATCAGTATGCACAATTACCTTAGAGCCAATCAGGTATGATCTGAACTTGTCGAATGCTAACACCACATCCAGTATCTCCTTTTTAGTCATAGTGTAGTTTAGGTGGGCTCCACTCAACGTTCTACTGGCATAGTAAATTGGGTACATTAGCTTGTCTTTCCGCTATTCTAGCACTGCCACCCTTGCATAGTTACTGGTGTCACACATGAGTTCGAATGGTTGCTCCCAGTCGGGGACAACAATGATGGGTGTTGTGACTAGCCTTTTTTTTAACTCCTCAAATGCTACCCTGCAATCATCATAAAACATGAAAGGGTGATCTTTTTCTAACAACTTATAGAGAGGGTTGACAATTTTTTAGAAGTCTTTTATGAATCGCCGGTGGAAACCGACATGCTCGAGGAAGCTCCTGATTTCCTTGACTAATGTGGGGGGTGGCAGATTTGCTATCACATCAATTTTAGCAAGATCCACCTTGATTCCCTTGCTTGATACCCGGTGTCCCAAGACTATGCTCTTTTGTACCATGAAATGACACTTTTCCCAATTAAGTACCAAGTTAGTCTCAATACATCTTTTCAACACTCGGGTCAAATTTGTAAGGCACTCATCGAATAAGTTTCCCACCACTAAGAAATCATCCATGAACACCTCCATTATGTCTTCAACCATGTCAGTGAATATGGCCATCATACACCTTTGGAATGTGGCGGGTGCATTGTATAGGCCAAAGGGCATCCTCCAAAAAGCGTAAATTCCATATGGACATGTGAAGGAGGTCTTCTCTCTGTCCTCTGGTGCAATGGAGATTTGGTTGTACCCTGAGTACCCATCCAGAAAACAGAAGTGGAACCTCCCTGCCAGTCTATCAAGCATCTGATCAATAAAGGAAAGTGGGAAGTGGTCTTTCCGGGTGGCCAGATTTAATTTCCTATAGTCCATACAAATTCTCCAGCCTGTGACGGTTCTTGTAGAGATCAACTCATTGTTATCATTTTTGACCACCATCATACCACCCTTCTTACGAACACATTGCACCGGGCTAACCCAGTTGCTGTCAGAGATGGGGAAAATGATTCCCGCATCCAACCACTTAATCACCTCCTTCTTTACCACTTCCTTCATGTTGAGGTTCAGCCTTCTTTGGTGCTCCCTGGAAGGTTTGTACCCCTCTTCCAGCAGAATTTTATGCATATAATATGCCGGGCTGATCCCCTTAATATCTGCCATGGTCTACCCAATGACAGTTTTGCACTCCTTAAGTACCTGGAAAAGCTGTTATGCCTGCACATCTAACAAACTAGATGAGATAATAACAGGTAATGTGGAGTTAGGTCCTAGGAACGCATACCTGAGATAGGTGGGCAGTGGCTTTAACTCCAGCTTTGGTGGTTTTCTATGGATGGTTTGGTTGGAGGAGTTTCTCTATTTTCTAAGTGCAGGGGCTCGAATTCAAGTGTTCTCTCCCAAAACCCTCTGCCCTCTAGAGCTAGCACCCATTCTGCCAATTCTTCCCCATTCACCTCATCTAAATTCACAAGACATGCAGCAAGAGGATCATCAATAGTAAATGTCTCGTCATCATCTTCCACGATTACATCCACAGAATCAATAAGAGAACAATTGGCGAATTCACTTGGTCGCCTCATCGATTTTTGCACGTTGAATGTTCTTTCCTCATTGTTCAACCTCATCTTGAGCTCCCCAGTTTCACAATCAATAAGGGCGCGCCTTATGGCCAAGAACGGCCTTCCCAAAATTATGGGAATTTCTTCATCCACTCTACAATCCAGAATCACAAAATCTGCAGAGAACACAAATTTCCCTACCTATACTAACACATCATCCAAGATACCTGAGGGTCTTTTCACAAATCTGTCAGCCATCTGCAACAACATAGACGTGGATCTAGCTCTTCCAATCCCCAACCTCTTATAGATCGCTAGGGGCATAAGATTTATGCTAGCCCCCAAATCACAGAGTGCCTTGGCAAAGGCAAAGTTGCCAATGGTGCAGGAAATTGTGAAACTCCCTCGGTCAGACAACTTCTCAGCAATTGGTCTAGTCACCACAACACTGCAAGTCTGAGTTAGAGTCACTGTGGCCAAATCTTGGAAGTCGAATTTTCGGGACATCAAGTCCTTCATCATTTTTGCACAACCAGGCATCTCCTTCAAAGCATCATTCATGGCATATACACCTAGATTTGTTTCAACATCTCTAAGAACTTTTTGTATTGTTCCTCTTTCTGGTATTTGGATAGCCTCTGTGGGAATGGTGTTGGAGGTCTCTTCTTCCCAATGATTTGGGTTTTCTCATTGTTAGACACCACCTCAACTACCGGTTCCTGGGTTGTCTCAGCTTCTTTCTCAGCCTCAATCTGTGTGTTAGTTTCTTCCTGGGTAGGTTGGACTGTCACCTCTGTCAGTTTCGCTGAATCATCTAACTCAATGGGCACCGGTACAAGTATCTCAACTTGTCTGCTTTCTCGAGCCGTCTCTTACTCCAAGTCTAAGTCTCTACCATTACGTAGACTCACAACCATCAACTGCTTCGGGCCTTGATCTTTTGGATTTACCTGGGTGTCTCCAGGCAATGTCCCATGAGGCAACTATTCAAAGACATTGAGATCTGACCCATTTGCACTTCAATATTCTTTATAGCTGACTCATGTGCATCTACTCTTTCACTCATTTTCGCATTTGACCTAATAACCTACTGCATCATTGCCTTGAGTCTAGCAAACCCATCTTCCTATCTCCCACCATGTTGCTACTGAGGAGGATGATAACACTGCTACTGATTTTGGTGGTTGTATCCCTATAGAATTTGGTAGAGCGCCACATTATTTTGAAGTCACATGATTCCCATATTTCTATTGTTGTGGATGAACTAGCATGTATGTCTGATTCTATTGGCTGCAATTTTGACCACCATGTCTCTGGCCCCCATAATTAGACATATACTTCATGTCCTCAGGGTAATAATGATGATCACTTTCTGCATTCCATTGGCTACCAATTGGTTGACTAATGCAAGATGTGCATAAGCCCTCATTGGTTATATCTACGATGTGCACCTGCTGCTGTCACACCTCCTTTTTGCGCGCCCGCCCCGAAGGGTAAATGCGCGAGGGGAGTTTTTCCAGTTTAAGTGACAATATTCGAAATGGGATTATTTATTTATTTCAGAGTCTCCACTTGGGAAAGGTTTGATTTTTGGTGTCCCAAGTCACCGGTTTGTCTTGAATCCCAAATCGAGGAAATTTTTGACTTTTCCAAATGAAGTCTGCGAACCAGAAATTCTAAGTAAGGAATTCTGTTGACCCGAGGGAAGGTGTTAGGCACCCTCGAATCCCGTGGTTCTAGCACGGTCGCTTAAATTGTTATAATGGCTAAATATCTGATTTAAATACATGTTGTGACTTATGTGCTTTTATTAATTTAAACCGCTTTTATTATTATCATTTATTTTTATAGAATTGCAACGTCGTGAAAATGCATCTCGAACCACGTCACAATCAATGCACCCGTAGTTGTTAACACATTTCGACTCCGTTGAGATTTGAATTTGGGTCACATAAATGCGCACCCGAATTTAAGAATGTAATTTAATTAAGTCGCGCCTAAAAAGTCTAACGCGTTATTATCTTTGGGGAAGGCAGTGGAATTCACTAAACAGTCCATCCCAAATTCTAAGTATTTATTATGACCAATTATTGAGGGCCCCGCAATTTGCATTTGTATTTGGCGAGGCTCGTCTCATTATTTTTTTTAAGGATAATCTTAGCACGACTACATTTTCTATTTTTTGTATTCTAAAATAAATGAAGATAAGGTCCTACTTTATTTACATACTTTCGAATTATCATAGTCAAGTTTTGAAAGTGAGTCGTTTAAAGAGTTTACATGGACAACAGATATAATGTTCTATATACAGACAGTAAAAGAAAGAAAAGACTACATTAAACTACAACTTCAAATCTTTCTCATTTCTTGCATTCATGCTTCGAGTGGCTTACAAGATGAACCAGTATATCAGTTTGTGTACCTGGAAATGGCAGTACAAGAAGAAAAGAAGTAGGAGTCAGCAGCAATAATACCACAGCAACAGCAGATTCAACAACACCACAAACCCAGTAACGACCAGTAGAATAACCCAGTAACGGATTGAAAAATCAGCAATACCAAAGTGCAATCGCAGTCAAAGCAGAAGAGAGACAAATACAAGATGCAGTAGTTTTGATTTTGAATAACACTCGAGGAAAGGCAAATGGAATTTATTCAAGTAGAAGTTCAAGTTGTCTTTCTCTTTTTCAGTCTAAAAACTCTCTCGAGTCTTGTCTCTTTTTTATGTTCAAGTTTTCCTCTCTCAAATCTTGGTCCCTTTTAATGTCAAGAATGACTCTATATATAGCAAGACCCTAGCCCCAAATATTCCCTAATGACATACTTTGTTCCCCACTACATTAAATAAATACATCAACCTCAACCCATTACAATTTGTCCCCCATGCCTAACATAAACAAATACAATATTCCCTCCACTACATTATGTCTTGTCCCCCATTATGTTAAACAATTATATCAAACCCCACCCCATTATATTTTGTCCCCCATGCTTAACATAAAGAATTACAATAATGTTCAATTACCAAACTACCCCTCCGACCTTATTGCAATTACCATTTTACCCCTGAACGTACTGCAATTTACCAAACTACCCCCATCAGCTCTAAACAATCAATTAATCATAACTTAACCAAAATATAGCCAAGATGACCAATTTCTCAACAATCTTCAACAACAAATTACACGAACACGATGAACAACACAACTCAAAATTAATGGAAATAAATTAACCATATTGGGAACCAATCCTGGTTAACTTAGACCAAAAATGAATGAACAAAGAGACAACAATACAAACAACAATATGCATGATTCAAATTAAATCAACAAATCAAAAACCAAAACAAACTCAAATTAAATTACTGGACGAACTTCAAACAATGAATAAACATGCATTAAAATCTATTTTAAACAACAAACATGACGGATTCAAACGATTCAAACAACATTAATAATTTATGGAAAATACATAACAATATGAAACAAATTGAAGGAATAATCAATTAAATTTCAATTTGAATCTGACAAACATCAAACTAACAAATTTTTACCTAAACAATAATACAAATATGAAATAAACATGAAAAACAACAAATT
Source organism: Nicotiana sylvestris (assembly GCF_000393655.2). Classification (NCBI taxonomy): domain Eukaryota; kingdom Viridiplantae; phylum Streptophyta; class Magnoliopsida; order Solanales; family Solanaceae; genus Nicotiana; species Nicotiana sylvestris. The sequence continues at coordinate 202,551,201 of NC_091059.1, forward strand.
AAACTTCCATTTGAAATCTGAAAATTAATTCAACAAAACACATGAACATGAACAAAACCAAAAATCAAATATCTACCGATTTTAGATTCGAGAAATATCAACACGAAATACGGATAAAATAAAACTCAAAACCTACTAACCGGATTGAACGAAATATATATGGACTGTTTTGACGAACCTCGAATAGGAATAAATTTGTCCGGACCCAACGACTAACTCAACGACGAGCTCACCTCCCTTTTAAACTTGACGAACCCAAAACGACGCTCGACGTCCTCGACTAAAACTTTGAACAAACAAGATGGTTGGGACTGAAGGCGACGAGGATAAAGAAGAAGATGAAGGAGATGGCAGAAGCAGGTGGGTCCGTTTGGACGATGAGACAGCAGCTGAGCAACCAGTAGCCTTCTCCTTCATCGAAACGGAGCATCAGCTCCTGCAGAACTGAGGTCCATGGCGGAGCATCAGCATCAGCATCAGCTCCTGCTGGGTCCATGGCGGAACTGAGGTTGCAGCAGTGAAACAGAGGAGCTGGAGAAGATGAAGCAACAGCTGGTTGACGCGGCATCAATGGAGGAAAAGGAGCAGTGGTCGTCTACTGCTGCTACGTTCAGCAGCTACGGAAAAAATGGAGCAGCAGCTCGAGCTTGAAGCGGACGACGCAGAGGCAACAACCGTGATGGGCAGTCGTGGAGAGCTTGGTGTTGAAGACGATGAGCGTGAAGACGCAGCAACGAGTTCTGTTGGGACGTAGCAGAAGCAGAAGAAGCGAGGCGGAAGAGGCGACCATTGGAGGTTCGACGACGGGGAGCATCCATGAAAATGAAGTAGGCGTCCATGGATGTTAGACGTGAGGGGTCTGTTTGGGAGGTGAAGAAGAAGATGAAGACGTGAGGCAGCTGGTGGGAAGCCATGGGAGCTCATTATTTTGGAGATGGAGAAGAAGAAACCAAAGTTGGGGGGGGGGGATCTCTTTCTTAGTTTTAGGGTTTTTTGTGTTCTTTTTTTTGGTTTTGTTTTGTGTTGGACAAAAATGAAGAAGGGGTTTGGGTTTTTGGGTTAATGGGGCGGACCGGGTCGACCCGGTTTGAAGTGGACCGGGTCATGGGGAAGATTAGGCAATTATTTGGGCCTGGGGTTGAAATTTGAAGAAGTGGCCCAATCCGATTTTTCTTTGTATTTTTGTTCTCTTTTCTTCTTTTATTTTCTAAAACTAAATTATAAAAATACTTAAATTATTATTAAGAAACTAAATTAAGTTATAAAAACGCAAATTAACTCCCAATAACAATTAACGCACAATTAAGTAATAATTAAGCATAAAATTGTATATTTGGACATTAAATGCTAAAAATGCAAAAGGTGCCTATTTTTGTAATTTTCATTTTTTGTAAACAAACTTAATTACTAACAAATTGTAGAATTAAATCCTACATGCAAAATGCGACATATTTTTGTATTTTTTATTAATTTAACAAATAAACATGCAAGGAAAAATACAAATAATCGTCCAAAAATGTCACAAAAATACTCAAAATTGCACACCAAGGAAAATCATTTTATTTTAAATTTTTTGGGAGTAATTCTCATATAGGGCAAAAATCACGTGCTTACAGCTGCTTCTGCCCTGACTCTTCCACCTTTTTGGTGAGATCTGTGTCATTAAGGTGGCCATATTTTCAGCAAAAGTGTTGGGTGGATTTGAGGGTACTGAGTGAACTACTGGAGTGATATTTCCTGGTAGTCCACCCCGAATTTTGTGTCATCTTGTCAAGCAGGCTCTGGCTTTCTCTCCATGTTTTGCTCAAGAATGCTCCACTAGATGAAGCATCAACATTAGCCTTCACGCTATCTGTCAAACCCATTAAAATCATTGTCCCAACATCTGATCTAGAATACCTTGGTGCAGACATATAACCAACATCCTTTTGAGTCATTTACATGTTTCTTGCAGCGTTTCCATTGGTTTCTGTCTGAAGCTCAAAATTTCATCAATTTGCTGAGCAATCTTGTTGGGTGGATGAAACTTATTCACAAACTGCTTGACTAACTCATCCCAAGTCGTGATGGAATTAATGGGGAGTGAATTTAGCCAAGTTTGGGCAGCTCCTGTCACTGAGAATGGAAACAGCAACAACTTTATTGCTTCCTGAATTACGTTGGACTGCCTTTGAGTTTTGCAGATTGACAGAAAATTCTTCAAGTGCTGTTGAGGATCTTCAATGTATGACCCCGAAAATAGTCCCCTGTTTTGCAACAAATGCAACATGTTGTTTGTGATTTAAAAATATTCGGCCTGTATCTGCGGGACTAATATTGCTGTGGCCAAATTCTCTGATGTGGGTTGTGCCCAGTCATATAGAGGAGCCTCTTGCACTAGAGGCGCCACTACCTGCGCAACTGGGTCTACCACGTTATCCCTATTGTTGTCTCTGTTGTTTACCTGGTCTGCCATGTCTGGTTCAGGTTGTTCAGTTGATTGTTGTTGTTTATTTTCCCGGTTGGCCCGATTCAAGGCCTTGAAAACTTTCTCGGGGATCTGATAATGCTTCAAACACTTCACCAGTTCTCGATGAGTTTCTAGGCATTCACCTATACAACCAAGTCAACAAACATTAAAATTTCAATGTATGGATTGAAAATAGAGAAAACTGACTATACTAAGAAGTTTTGTTTTTCTTTCAACTGTAATTGATAACACCGTTAATTCTCAGGCAACGACGCCAAAATTTGATCAGGCCCAACTATGCCTTATAAAAAGGACAAGCGGTCGTTGCAAATATAATCAAGGTATTTAGCCCAGAGTCGAATCCACAGGGAATTAACCTACCAATTACTCTTGTTAGACTCACTAAATTCTTCGTAATCAACTTCCTAGATAGTTTGAATAACAATTGCTGATTTTTCTACTAACTATGACTGAATAAAATCAAGTACACTAAGAGCTAACTATGCCTGAGTTGTAAACAAATAAGAGAAGAATCTAAGGTTGTGACTTCCCCTATTGATGGAATCCATTCCTGTTATGTTTCGCATAGATTTGCCTAATCATCTCTATCAATCATGAGCACTCTTACTGTCGTAAATCTCTCCCGAGTAATCACGATAATTTACTAGACACACTCTCCCAAATTACGCTAGTTGGCTTTTCTTACAACTCACTTAGATCGCACCCAAGGTTTCGTCATCCCTAATCTCACCTTTAAACCCTCGGTTATTGATTCCTCATATACGTCGGAAGTGATGTTGTTCAACAACTACTAAATATGCACTCTCTCCCGAGCAATACATACTAAATAGGCACAACTAATTGAGGATCCTATCAATTAACTACAACAAGAACGTAGTTCAACTAATAGAGATTAAACCGGACAAACTATATTAACACAACAAGAAGTTCATCCCTCAACAGGTTCCATCAAAACCCTAGACTAAATAATTAGCTACTCATAGCAAAGCAAGATAAAAACATAGAATCATTCATAATTCACAAATAATGAAAACAAGAAGAAGATTGAAAAACTCTAATGGTGTCTTGATCTTCTCACACTTGTTCTTGCCTCCAATTAGTCTAAAAACAAGCTTAACCTTTGCTTGGGCGAGTTTGTTGAGTTTATTAAGGGTTAGGATAAGTTTCCACCGATTTACACTTTAGTCCCCAAATTTCTGGAGATTACACAGTCGATCGCGGCCGTGGCAAAACGCGGCACGACCGCGGTGAAATGCATCCATTCTGCCTCACTCGTTTGGCCCACCGCGTTCCAGCCGCGGTCGACCACGGTCGCGGTGGCCTCAAGTCTAGTCATCCTTTGCCTCTTTCTTGCTTATTTTCATTTGGGTTTTTCTTGATTGGCCTTATATCCACATTTTTTACTACAACACACTCCATAGTCTCTTCCTAACTTGGATTAGTTCCTGCAAAGCAAAAGAACACTAATTAAAGTATTTTGTTATCATTTTACATTTAAAACAACAATAAAGTATGGTTCATTTTTAGAGTGTAAATAGCATCTATATAGCCTACTATCAGCTATATATACAGTTTCACAAATAAAGTGTCCAAGACCAATAGCATTTTCGACGTCTCTTCATAATAATTGTGATGGAGAAAATACCAATCCAAATTGAATGAATTTAAGATAATGTTACGACATGGAACGGGATATAAATAATATTGATCTATCAGGTATTGTATTACGATTTCTTCAGCAAATAGATCCTTCAATTGATCTAATTTTTCACTTGTAAGTCCTGGTATTGACTATATCCGACAATAAACTTATGTAATTCAGTTCTGAAATATTTGTACACCTCTGATCTTTTCTTTACCTTCATATTATAAGTTAAATTTTGTCATCGTATTTACAATTGTGTATGAGATTTTATTCATGTTTCTAGATGTAATAAAATTAGTCACACCTTTTAACTAGTGAACTCGAAATAACAAAATTTTGTTAGAATCTGACTAAACTTCCTGTATAATTTTGTGAAACAACATTATATCATGTGTACTAATATTATGATTTTGGGTAGTAACAAAGTGTAAATCACTTCACCCGCTTGAAGGACCTCTGTCTTTTATTTCCTTTATACATTGGTCATTTGTAATGTGTGTGAAATGGGAATAAAGAGGCTCAAAAGGCGTTGAATAAAAGGCAAGATTTGGAGTTAGTTGAGTCAAAGGCAAAAGGGTTTAATAATGAAAATATGAATGAAGTCTTGTCAATACTGTATTTCTTAATCAGCATTGCAACTTGTAATTTGGGGTTCTTACATAAGTTGGTCCCACCAAAAGCTCTTGAGTCGCATTCTTAATTAATCTTCCTCAAAATTCTTAGGTGGGAAACGTGGATTAATGTTATATATGCTTGCCGTAATAATGTACCTAGTGCTCCACTTATTAGGTGTTACGGGTAATTGGTAATCGTTTGTGAGTCCAATTAATATCTCTATTTTGTGCTTATCTATTTATCCCTTCCTTCACCCAAAAAGAAAAAAAGAGAGGAAGTGATGATGGGTAAATATTCGGTAAAATACTTAAAGTTGACACGACATCCCTTCCATCAACTAACAAAAAAAGCAGAGAAATAATCTTAGTAAATCCTTGGAAAAAAAAACTAAAGATTTATTGCAATTTTGTGGTATAAAATGGTAGACGGAAAGAAGTAGCGTCCGTTTCTTCACCTTTGAAGTCTAGGTTATACTTATATATATATACGCTTAGCCTTAAGAACTTCCAAAAATATTTTTAATGCTTGTGTCATTTCTAGAGAACGTCAATAATACTCAAGTGGAATGACTCTATACAACTGGAATAACAGCAAAGCATGCGAACTAGTAATCCACTCAGAGGCTGGTGAATTAATTGTAATTCTTAATAAGAGAAAGAAAGAAAGAAAATTGGCCTTCGTAAGTGGTAAATGACAATTGGATTATTGTGCAAGTATTTACATGACGAGGTAATGAAATATGAACCACATAAAGTTGAGAATAACCAAATTGTTGGATGCTCTTACTCTCTAAGTCAGTACATCTTTCGGCAATTTGGACAAGACATGAGTAAATATTTAAAAACAATAGCACGATTGAAGCAATCTCTACCCATAGCTCTTCCGATCCCTATATCAACACACGACATGACATATGGTGACACACTTTGCACTTTAATTCCCTTGCATACTATTTCTATTTCATTTTATGAAAGTGTTTAACAGAATACATAATTATAATAGGATTCTTGATACATGAGCTAAATATGCTAAAAATATTCATAGGATCGCCATGCATATATATCAAGAATAAAATGAGAATGTTAGAATAATGATATGAAGGATAGACATTAAGATAATGGTCAAAATTAGTGATAAGTTGCAGAAGTAGTTTGTATTAAAGATGGAATTTATTAGCAGGCAAAGCAAGTGGTAGCTGGCCAAATTGTTGGAGAAGAAATCGCAGGTACACATAGATATGTAGTAGTAATACTTGTAGTTAGGTCACCTCCCAATTTGCTCTTGCGAGTTTACGAAGGCAAGGTTCGTGCACTTGGAATTGGGAATAAACACCGTTGACTGCCTTCTTTTCATTTGAACTTCTTATGGCGTGCCAAACTTGACACACTCCACCACGTGGATATTATTTTATAGTACTCCATTATTTATGCTCCCTCAAAAACAACTTCCTGGGATATACCAAATATTTCATTTATATATATATATACTACTATCTTTCTTGTAGAAATGCAGGGTAAGACCGCATACAATAAACCCTTTTGATTTGGCCCTTTTCGGATCTCGCGCATAGCGGGAGCTTAGTGTACCGGACTGCCCTTTGTTATGTTAAATCTTTTACTAAGTGACAATTTCTTTCATTTTCAAATACTCCTCTTCTTTTTATAAATCTTTTAAGTGGCAATATCTTTTAGCGAAAGATCAGGTGTAATTTTTTCTGACTTCACCAAGTTATCTCCCTTTTTGTTCTGAAGTTTAAAAGCTCATGTTTAGAATAGTCTTTTACTTGCAGAGTAGCAGTTTGTTCTCTTCTTTCTATAGCTGTGTATTTTTTGCTTATTATGATAAGATAAATACCTTATTATCATGCCAACCCTTTTAGAGGACAGCAGAAGATATACTCCCACCGTTTTAATTTATGTAAACTTATTTGACTGGACACAGAGTTTAAGAAAACATAAAAGACTATTAAATTTATTGTGTAAAATGAGGCGCATATATTTAGTATGGTTATAAATCATTGTTTAAACGTAAATTATTTTCAAATAAGAAAATAAATATCATTCTTTTTAGCACGAACTAAAAAAAAATAAGTTCGCATAAATTGAAAAGGAAAGTATATATTTGCATCTCATATATACCAGTAGCTGCGATGATTAAAGCACTTTGGGGTAATCTGCTAATTCTGATTAACCAACAAATCACGTCCTTAACGGACTATGAAAAGACAAAACAAATAAAATGTGATTACCAGTAGATTTTATTCTTTCCCAGTGGACACGCCACGAAGAATTATAGACGTTAATTAAACAAAAAAAAAAGCAATTACGAAACGAGAAAGTAGCAATTAGTCTATGACTATGAGGCCTAATCGAATGACAAGCTCATTATGTTCGACACGCTATACAATAAGACCACACGCGGCCAAATCAAACAACATTTGCTTTCTCTAATGAATTTAATTAAAACCTTAATCATTTCACATTTGGTACTATCAACTACCGTCTCATCAATTGCCGTTTTTACTTCTTTTTCCTTTTGGGTGTAAAGCAATCTGACACCCGGTGCAGAGAATATAAAAATAAAGAAGAGTTTTAACAAAAAATTGTATAAACTCAAAAGCAATCACATTCTTGGCTACCATAAAGAATGTCCCATGTGGATTCAAAAGAACCATGTATCTCTCTCACAAGAATTAAATCTAAGGACCTCCTTGTATAATGCCAAGAAAAAACTAAATGTAAATAAGAATTCAAATAAGTCTAAACGTCGTGACTTTCTTGTATGAGTCAAAATCTGACCACAGTGGTTAATCAAATTGGGACCTCGCATGTGGAGAAATGTCGAGAAGTACCACGACCAACCTCAGTCCAATCATCGACAGTGTATGTCAAGTAAAAACGGTACTTGAATAACGACGAAAAGACCGTCACGTGAAGAACACACTGGTCAAAGAATATAGTAAAATTCCGAGAACTATATATAGAAGGGAGATTCTCGAAGAAGGGCAAAGACTTTTCTTCTCAACTCTTTCTCCTGCAGTTTCCTCCTCTGAAGGATGCAAATTGATATTTCTTTCTTCCTATCAAAGATAGGGTTGTAACATCAAGAAATCTAGAATGTTCCCTCTATTTTGTTATTCATTATCCTGCAATGCATTTTTAGATCTGAAAGTGATTATGCTTGGCTAAGATTTTCCTCTCCTCATCATTAATTGGTTTAGTCAAAAGATCTAATACTTTTTGGTCAAATAATTTGGCGCCGACTGTGGGAATTTCTTAGCCAAATTTTCTAGTCTCCTTCAGGTCCGAAACCGGAGAACATAATCACCCACCAGAAAGAATGGTAAGTGAACCCCACATGCTAATCTAGATCTTGATGCTACATTAAAGCAGAAGTTACAATCAATATCTACAAAAACCTCACAAGAGGAGACGCCACCTGCTGCGCGATCCTATAGAAAATTGGACAAGTCTTGCCCTACTTTGACGTTCCTCCCTCCCACACACCGAATGGCCCATGAACGAGATAAGGAAAACCCAACCCACGCGGAGCCAGGGCATAAAAAAGGGGGAGAAAAGAGAGTTGAATATGGCTGCTGAATCCACAAACCACCATTCTATCAACCACTTAAACGCCAGGCAGAGCGAACAATGCTATAAGGCTACCCTCGTTCATCGACCCATCGGATCGAGGTAAGGAAAATCTCATCTTGGTTTACCTTTTGTTATTTGCTTAAACAAGAACGCAAGCGTCGTATGGGCAAGCGAGCAAAGAAACATTCCGACTGGAAAGTGGAAGAACTATTACAAAATAACTTGAATATCGCCCATCTTAGACATTTCAACTGCTGGAAAATGATGTCCCTTAAGTCGTACTCCTTCTCCTCACCCAGGTGTTGTCCCGATTGGGTTCTCTTGGTGAGGTTTTGAACGAGGCAATGAGGGAGACGTCACCAAGTTCAAAGGATAGTTCATCGCCCCGCCTAGCGACGAACTCTCCAGGCCGAACGATGAAACGGTTGAATATGGAAACTCCAATATATGCATAAAACGAACGTTGGCAAGGTAGCAACGTTCAATACTCTCTGGCATAACACTCTCCAATACAAACAAAATTAAGCAAACTGGGACTAATCCAGGAAACACACAAGTTAAGCAAACTGGGATTCACCCAGGAAACACACAAGTTAAGCAAAACTGGGACTCCCCCAGAGGACACCCAAAACTCTCCAAAAAAATGGACTCGCAATGGATTAACATTTCGACAACAGCTCGAAATAACACCCCTACGGCCAAGGGCCATTGCCAAAAAAGAAGAGTTCGACCTCGCTCGAATTATAATGGGTTAACATTTCAACAACAACTCAAAATAACACCCTTACAGCCAAGGGCCATCGCCAAAAAAGAAGAGTTCGACCTCGCTCGAATTACAATGGGTTAACATTTCGACGACAGCTTGAAATAATACCCCTAGGGCCAAGGGTCATCGCCAAAAAAGAAGAGTTTGACCTCGCTCGAATTGTAATGGGTTAGCATTTCAACCAGCTCGAAATAACGCCCCTACGACCAAGGACCATCGCTAAAATAAAAGAATTCGACCTCGATCGAATTGCAACAGGTTAACATTTCGACCAGCTCGAAATAACACCCTTATGGCCAAGGGCCATCGCCAAAGAAGAAGAGTTCGACCTCGTTCAAATTGCAATGGGTTAACATTTCGACCAGCTCGAAATAACACCCATATGGCCAAGGGCCATCGCTAAAATAGAAGAATTTGACTTCGCTCGAATTATAATGGGTTAACATTTCGACGACAGCTCATAATAACACTCCTACGGCCAAGGGCCATCGCCAAAAAAAAGAGTTCGACCGCGCTCGAATTATAATTGGGTTAACATTTCGATGACATCTTGAAATAACACCCCTACGGCAAGGGCTATCGCCAAAAAAGAAGAGTTCGACCTCGCTCAAATTATAATGGGTTAACATTTCGACGACAGCTCGAAATAACACCCCTACGGTCAAGGGCAATCACCAAAAAAGAAGAGTTCGACCTCGCTCGAATTGCAACGGGTTAACATTTCGAGCACCTCGAAATAAAGCCTCTACGCCCAAGGGCCATCGCTAAAATAGAAGAATTCGACCTCGATCGAATTGCAACAGGTTAACATTTCGACCAGCTCGAAATAACACCCCTACGGCCAAGGGCTATCGCTAAAATAGCAGAGTTCAACCTCACTCGAATTGCAATGGGTTGACATTTCGACCAGCTCGAAATAACACCCCTACGGCCAAGGGCCATCACCAAAATAAAAAAGTTCGACCTTGCTCGAATTGCAACGGGTTAGCATTTCGATGCTAGCTCAAAGCAACATCCCTACGGCAAAGGGACATCACAAAAGGAAAAGTCCGAACTCATTCGAGCCCAATAATGCCTTTGCAGCTATCAGTCACCATTGTGCTTTTTTTTCCTTTCTATTTATTAAAAAATTGATTTCTCTATAAACCCCAAGTTCGACCTTGCTCAGATGTAAAAAAAAGTGACTTCGCCCGAGTCAACGACAGTTTTATCCCATACGAACGCCTCAAGTCAAGACTAACTTTGTGCAGAACAGCAAATTATATAATCTCATTTGAATCAAAGATGAATATGCTTAAACCCATAAGTCACCAGTCGATTCCTCCCCAAATAGGCGAATCGAATGAGACTCTATTCGGACTCATGATGAAGTCCTACTCAGTCCGGCTAAAGTTGGTTTCCCTAAAAAATCAGGAATCCACCATACACAGATCCGATAATTTACGCCAAAGTTATGTAAAGAAAAAAGGGGAGATATACAAAGGATTTACAATGATGAAAACTCCTTTATTCAAACAGTTGCGCAAAACCGATCCAGTACAAGAAAAAGAAGAAGAAAACAACAACACAAACAACGACAAACAAGAAAAGACAACAAAAGTAATTTTTTCACTCGGAGCCATCACCGCCGTCCTCCTCGTTGCCATCTCCAAGGAACTCCCCCTCAGCATCAACATCCTTGTCGGCCTCCGGTGTCGCGGGATCATAACCACAGTTAATACGAGCCTCTCGTGCTTTCGCCCGAGCTCCTTCATAAGCGGCCTCAGAAACATTACCTGCTTCCCACAAACTATTGTATATGTCCCTCTAGGCTTCGGCATGAACCCAGAGTTCATGCAAATGGCAAGGAACAACGGCGGAGGCGAATTCAACTTGGGCCAACAATTGTGCCTTTTCGACCTCAAGAACAGCGACCGATCTCCCAAAGTTGAAGCTTCCCGGTCAATGTCGCCAATACGCTATTCGAGCCTCGCCTCCCTAAGCATTTCCGTCGCACTCTCAGACTCTTTCTCGGATTGAAGGACACGGATAGCGTCCTCTAAAGTTGTCGCCCTGGCCGAAGCCGACGCCCAGGCACTCTCGACACTCTCTAACTCGGAGACCTTTCTCTCTAGCTCGGCTAATTTCCCCATCCATTATGCACTCCAAGCCTCGACTCTGATGGCATTAAGGTCCAACTCGGACTGCAACGAATGCACCCTCGCCTGAAGACGCTCTATGGCGACCCCTTTGCCCAATTCATGTTCTTTGTCCTTTACACGAAGTTGCTCCTCGAGCTCGTTATTCCTGATAATAGCCTGTATCAGCTCCTGATCCCTCTTCTCAAGTTCCTCACCAAGAGATCGATCACTGGCGTTCGCCCTCAGCCGCTCGTGCATCTCACGGCACTTGTTGCGGTAGCCCCGATACTTCTCCAACATCATCAAAAAAAATTTTGCCCGGGTGTTAGCCTTACGAGCACTTTCAATCTCCACCATGTACGTATGGAAGACGAAAAGAGTTGGTAAAGGCCAAGGCCGCCAACGATAAAAGGATTGCAAAAAGAAAGAGGAAAAACTTACCTTCAGGCCCATAACAGCCACTTCATGCATCAAATCAATGTCACGGACATCCCAAAGAGCCTTACACTCGACGGCAGAGCACAAAAGTTCAAATTGTGGTACCATGTCCTTTGTATCTCCCAAAAGGTTAATCTCCGACAGGATTTCAAGTATACGGGTCGGGCCTCCCACGTGTACCACCATACGAGTAAGGCCTTCCTCGAACATCCTGACATCGTCACGATCAAGATTTGATTCAGATTCGTGGTCATCGACCACGACACCCTTTCCCCTTTTTGTGTCTGGGGAAGAAGCACGACCCGCTCTGGAAGAGGAAAGCCCTCCCAAAGTAGCAACATCGACCTTAGGATTCCGACTACCCATCGTAGTAGTTTGTTGGTTAATAATAACAGCTGGAGTCTTTATCGACGGGTTGGTCAAGGTAACTAGCTCTACCTCTGCAGACAGGTTAGCGTCATCCCCAATCTTAGACTCCGTCAAGGGGATGCCGTTCTCTAAACATACCACGACTGAAGGAACCGTTTCGGACTCCACTCATCGTCTCTTTGACGGCCCTTCCCTGTCCTCGACATGGGAAGACTCCCCCGTTGAGCAGGTAGTAGGAGTTGGAGCCCTAGATTAAGGAACAGTTTCTGTGCACATGCCTACGGTCGTAGATTCAACTTGAGCAGCCCTTGCTGTAGTTCAGACAGCAGAACTTGGTAAGGGCCGAGCATGAGACGTCAGCTGACAAAATGCAAGCGGAAGATCCCTCACCCTTCGCACTCTCCCTAATAATGACAAAAGTCATATAAGTAACAAAGCCAAATTGCAAAGTGGAAAAAAGAAATTGCGGCAAGACTAATTACCTGTAAGGGGCTTACGTCTATATTTCTCATAGAAGGACGACCATTCGCGAACTCCCACTGTATGAGAAAGAATGGCATTCACCCATTTGGGGATATCATCGACAGGCGCAGGGGGTAGTCTCGCAGCTGCAAAAGCAAAAGCAGTTCAATACTGTCCAAAGAAAAGCGGTCGACTATCATTCCGACAAAAGATACAAAAACTCACGTGCGAAGTTCCATTTTTCGGGGAACCGTGAATAATCCGCCACAAGGTTCTTGGTCCGCACATAAAAAGTAATTTTTGTAGAAACAACGGTTGGCTCTATCGTCTATCTTCACCACCAGACTCTTCGTCCCTCGATGGTGCATGTGAATCATCGTTCCTCGAATGAGTTGAGGGGAAAAAAATTAAGCATATGTCTTAGAGTGATTCCCCAACCAGCAAGCTTCGCGAACTTGAGTAGCATGAGGAAACATTTATACATGTACGACAAAAGTTGAGCCAAACACACCTCGTAGAAACGGCAAAAATCTACCACCAAGGAAGGGAGAGGAAGCGTATACCCGACAATAAAAGGACATGCGTAGAACGTACAATATCCTGGGCGGTCGAAATATATGATATCAACTCCCACCGCTGGCAGCATCTCGACGTGGTGCGAAATCCCCCACCTAACCTTCAGCTCCGCAATCGCCGCCATATTTATAACAGAGGAAACAGGTTCTGGTTCCTCTCCGGCGAGGCTATTGAAATCGGTCCACGACTTCCCAGGATGAGGCAATATTTTGGCTGCCGTTGGAACCTCCTCATCCTCTACTAATTCTACTCCTATGGGAACATGAACATCATTTTCTGGCACCGGAAATGCAGCAAGATCGTCAGTGCGGGAAGAAAAACCAGCCATTTGTCTCAATTGAATAGAATGAATGAACAATGCAAGTAATGGAGAAGACGAATATGCCAATTTCTGACCAACAAGAGAGAATCGAAAAATCTGAAGTATCGGGGAAGAAGAGAATTCACAAAATTCTTTTGATAAACCAAGAAAGTGTGCTAACGGGTTGGTGTTTTCCCCCTATTTATTAGGATATAAATGCCCCAAGCGAGAAACCCAAGAGTCGCCAATTAACACTGATAATTCATGAAACACTTCAATCCCCGGGAAACGTGTGTCATAATGGCAGTAACCATAAACGATATTTCAAATCAACACAACGTTCCGATTCCGAATGGATGCGGCGAAACAAAGGCTTTATTGAAGCGTTGTGCTATCGCCTCGATCTAGAAACCTCGTTCAATGCATGAATAGTCAGATTTCTCCTAGCCTTCGAATCTACAAAACCCGTCCACCAAGCCCGCTAAGGGACGACCTCGACGGATGGAGGGACTAATTGTATGGGTCAAAATCTGACCACAGTGGTCGACCAAGCTAGGACCTCGCCTGTGGCAAATGTCGAGAAGTACCACGACCAACCTTAGTCCAATCATCGATAGTGTATGTCAAGTAAAAATGTACTTGAATAACGACGAAAAGACCGTCACGTGAAGAACACACTGGTCAAAAAATACAGTAGAGTTCCGAGAACTATATATAGAAGGGAGATTCTCGAAGAAGGGCAAAGACTTTTCTTCTCAACTCTTTCTCCTGCAGTTTCTTCCTCTGAAGGATGCAAATTGATATTTCTTTCTTCCTATCAAAGATAGGGTTGTAACACCAAGAAATCTAGAATATTCCTTCTATTTTGTTATTCATTATCCCACAATGCATTTTTAGATCTGAATTTGATTATGCTTGGCTAAGATTTTCCTCTCCTTATTATTAATTTGTTTAGTCAAAAGGTTTAACACTTTTTGGTCAAACAATTCTTCTCTTTTTCTCCCACATAGTGTATGGTATCCATTTTGGGGCTCCGCTGATCTAAACTCGCGTTTGAAAGTTTTAAGGTTATAACACTTTTCACGAAAGGCTACTTTATTTTTAAGCCTCGAATCCGAAATATCCGATAAAAGATAAAGGAATACTTATCACTGCATCACAATCTTTAGTAGTCGTAAGATTCAATTCTTAGTAATTATACGTTAAATTCAATTCCCAGAAAAGAAATACTCCTATTACTCTTTTCAATTTCATTGTGTCAAATATTGAAAAATGAAATATTAACTCTTATTTATTTATTTATTTATTTATTTATTTTCTTATCCTTTTGTTGAAGCTAGGTGCCCTGGGTTTCGAAGGAGTCTCAACCAAATTTATTAGGCAGAAAAAAGAGAGCACTAATTAGGTCCTAATTTGATTTTTTGAATAAAGATAATTATAGAATTTTTACCTCATATAGCAAAGGTTGATACTTTATTTATTTTAAATAAATATCATTTAAAAAAATTATATTCCATGGCTACTTTTTGATTTTTATAGCCAAATATCTATTTATGGTCACCTCCTACCCTTAAGTCATAAAATACGCTTTGTATTATTTTTCTCTCCCATTCTTTCAATTTTTTCTTCACCCTCTCTCTCAACGCCCGTTTTCTCCATGAATACAAACTCATGGATTCTCTCTCGTCATTTCCTCCGTCGATGGTAGTTCCTTGTGTTGAATTTGGCGATTTTGAGGACATCAAACATCTTTTGAGGGTTTTCCCTAATTCATCAAATTCAAAGATAATAATAATATAATATATCATCTTCAAGAAGCTGCACCATTGCCAACAAAGGACAAAAACGCCTTCTTCACATTCTTCTTCACCGGGTAACTGACTCGAAAACGCTTCGAATTTCCCATTCCACAGCCAAAACAGAGTGTTGAAGTTGGTGAAGTAGGGATCTGCAGCATTTCATGATCATACTCCTCAATTTCTGATCTCGAACGGTAGCTCCTTGTGTTGGAATTATAAGCAGTTATTGGAATGGAAGACATTGAAAACGACGAACAAGACGATGAAACAGTATTTGTGATGTAAAAGATGTTTGGTTAGGGCTGCAACTCGACGAGACGACGTTAGGGTTGTTTTTGAACAAAGATGACGGACTCTGGAGTTGAGCAACTTGAAGATTCTGTTACCTTTTTTTTAAGTGTATTTCAATGTATCTCGCTGTATTTTCATGCATTTCATTGTATTCATTGTCTTTTTTCACTGTATTTCATTGTATTTCATTGTATCTCGCTATATTCTATGTATTTCATTATATTCACTATCTCGCTATATTCCGTGAATGTATTCATATAATTTTTTTAATTAATATAATGTATGTATGCAGATGTATATATGTATTCAAATGTATTTGCAGTATGTATTCATATATTTTTGCACTATAGATGACATGATATACTCCATGTATTCAATGTATTTTTATGTATTTAACTATATTCAATGTAATTATATAATCTCTCTAAAGATTGCTGTATTTTTGGGGTGTTTTTCGGTTGAGAATTTTTTTTATAACTAGAAATACAATTTTTGTGTGTTATAATTGAGTTTGTTGAGTTATATTAGGAGTCTATTATGTTAATTGATTCACTTTCCGTTTAAAAATGGTTGTAATCCCCTACTTCACGCCGTGTATATAAATGAATAAAATAATCTATGTAGCTATAATTTTGTGTTTCATGCCGTGAATACAGTCGAATACAATAATCTGTCTAAGCTTTAATCCTCTGTTTCATGCCTAGAAATGCGACTGTATTCATGAATACAGTAGCTTAAATACATCAAAAACATTCTAAAAAACCTAAAAACATAGCTATAGAAAGTAATATAGTAAATGATAGCTATAACTAGCTAATAACCACTAAAATATAGTGATTTCTGAAAGTTTTTTTTTCATGAAAGTAGGTGAGCATTGAAATTCTGTAGAAATATGAAGGACCAAAATACTTGCAGGCCTTGTCCATTTGGGCCATTAAAGCCTAATACATGGAAACTGGCCCATTGCTAGCGTGGCCCATTTTGAGTCAGTAGAAATATAATGAATAAATCCTAGTGGTCAAAAACACTAGCCATCCTTGTTCATAGTGGTTGGGGACTTCTCTCCTACTTATTACTAGGTCAAGGGTTCAAGGCTAGGTAACAGTAACAACAAACAACAACAATAGAGGTATTCTAAAATACCTTTATTTTATATAATTAAAGAAATTGTTTATATTATATCAGAGTTCTTTTTGTTTTTGATCCATTTGTTGTGATTATTCACATTTACTGTAATTATTAATTAGTACTTTTCAACTTAATTATTGATGTGTTATGTTAAAGTTGTATTGTTTCTGTATTTAGCGGTAATATAGTTTAAGAAATAGTTCAAACGTAACATACTTTTCACCTAAAGGGACCCAAAACACACACATTTCAGTTAATTAAAGGTTAAATGTGTTTAGTAAAATATCACAAAAATCAAAATTAGAATTTATCAACAGAAACTAAATTTAAACAGAAACCAAAAACAGGCCAAAACTTCTCACATCAACTAATTCGCTCAGCTATTAGGTTTAAACTACTGGGCTTTTTGTAACAATGAAAAATAAGATTAAAAAAAATCACAAAATAACCATTACAATAAATGAGTTGAAACTAGCTTTCATTATTAAAAAAGAAAAGAATAAAAGAAACAGTACTAATTAGCTTGTGACATCAGCAATTGAATATCTTCACTTACTAGTCTCCAATAGCTTGTTTGGCCAAGTTTTTTTTTTTTTTCAAAAGCATTTTTGGCCAAAAATTGAGGTATTTGGCCAAGTTTTTGGAAGGAAAAAAAGTGTTTTTGAGGAGAAGCCGAAGCATTCTTGGAGAAGCAGAAAAAAGTAGTTTCTCTCCAAAAGTATTTTTTTGAGAAAAATACACTAAGAAGCTGTTTTTTAAAGCTTGGCCAAACATTAATTGCTGCTCAGAAATGCTTTTCAAACTAATTAGTCAAACACAAACTGCTTCTCACCAAAAGTATTTTTGAGATAAACACTTTTAAAAAAAAACACTTCTCAAAATAAGCTGATTTTTGCAGCTTTGCCAAACGGACTATAAGTCGGAGCAAAATTTTAATTTTACTGTCTCGAGAAAGCAAAGAAAGCAAAAATAAAAATTATTACATGTTCCATTTTGGGTGAGTAGAAGAAACATTTGAGGTAGAAACTTTCTAAAACTGCAAAGCGTTCAGTTTTGAATACCTTGCCTAATTTAATCAGTTTAATAAGTTCTCTAATAATTAATGATTGATAGTCAAAGCAATATTGTTAATATAAACTGGATAGATTCTAACAAATACCAAACAGTTTTTCTTAAAACTCTTTTTTCTTATCGTAATATATGAACTTACTTTGGTACTCGATAAATTTGATATTAGAGGTGAAGAGGAAAAAGAGTACAACCAATGCTTATTATGTTTCTAATCGAATATTAGTTCTTCAATATCAAAATCAATGAAGTGTTCATAATTAAGCCTTTAGCTATAAAAGCAAAGTAAAATACCTAAAACCTCCTTAAACTTGGCACGAATTATTAATTACAGTCCTAAACTATTCGTGGTCTTAATTACCCTTCTCAACTTGGCCTTTTGAGAGTCATTACCCCCTGGATGCTGATGTGGCAAAGAGTGTGAGTGCACTTTCTTTTAAGCGTGTGGGAGTGAAGAAAAATTGAAAAATCAGCTTCCAAATAGGTTATTTTTTAACTTTTAATTGTCATATAGTCATATATAATGATTTATTTGTTACAACTATGTATTTCTTCTTGCTTCAACTTAACATACAACGTGGATTTTACTCTAACTTTAATTATGTTTAATTTCTTCTAAGATATAATGTCTATTTGTTCCAACTGCATATTTCTTTTTTGTTTTTGGCCGAATTTGAAAAACGTTTGGTAGGAACTCCATCATTTTATACAAATAAAAAACTTTTAATAAAAATAATGGAGTACCAGTTGTGTCTATTTCCTTTTTTTTTTCTTTATATATAATGTCTATTTATTTTAATTATGTATTTTTATTTTCGAGTCAAACAATAAAAAATTTGACCATAGCTCCATTATTTTTTACCAAATAAAAAAAGTATAGCGAAAATAATGAACTTGCAATTGTAAACTCTTTTTATTTCTTCTTTAGATGCAATGACTATTTATTTCAATTGTGTAGTTTTACTTTTTCAGGTAAAATCTATAAAAAAAAAATTATAGCACCATAATTTAGAGCTATATAAAAAATTATAGCCAAAATAATAAATTTCAAACTATGTATTTTTTATAACTTTTTAGATGCCTTGACTATTTATTTCAATTGTATAAATCTTTATTTTCAGGTAAAAAAAAAAAGAATAACTAAACTTTATTATTTTTAGCCAAATAAAAAAAATTCCTAAATAATGTAATTCTATCTAAGTTTTATTATAAATTTTATTCGAAAAAAAATTATCTAGAAAAGTAACATACTTAAAAAGGTAAAACTATATTTTATTTTTCAAAAAAATATCACATAGGCAAAAAGGTCCACGTGGCATGCGAGTGCATGCCACTTTCTTGGGATGAGATCGTCCAAGGGGGTAATATCTATCGAATAACCAAGTATAGGGGATAATTAAGACCATAGATAGTTCAAGGATGTAACCAATAATACGTGCTAAGTTTAGGGAGGTTTTAAGGTATTTTGCCTAAAAGCAATCCCTTTCCGAAGGTGTTTCTTTCACCCAAAAAGAAAATAATGGAAATAGTCGAAAACTATTTTTCGCACAAAAAAATCATGTATTGATAATAAATATAAAATATGAAGCAAAAAAGACTTATCAACACTAAGTATTTACATTAACCCGATGAATATATAATATGTGACTTTACATAAATCGCTATGAGTTTTTTTAGGGTTACCGAGCAAAGCAATATGGGCTTGTAATGCAAGTCGGGGCATGATGATGATAGGACATTGGGCTCCCTCATATGATTAGACTCTAAGGAGTTTGTTTGGAAATTACACTCAATGACCTTGAAAATGGATGGTCTTGATTTTTTGATCTCCACTTATCCTATGGAGAAATATTTAAGATCAAAAGTGTTAGCTATAAAACAAGCGAGGGGCAACTCTTGATAAAGTTGATTTTTTTGCCCATGCGGCAAACGAGATCAGAAAATCAAAATCACTCACTTCCAAGGTTATTCTTGCAAATCATTGTGTTAGCTTTGCCAATCCATACAAAGTGTCGGGCCATATAATATGGGTAATGGGCTTGAAGCGGAAAGCGGGGCCGATGTGGCTCGTAACTCCTAAGGTTGCTGGCAAATGTGAGGCTGGTCTCACAGTAACAGAGCAAAACACCTCTTCGATAAAATATTACACTGCTTAAATAGATTTAAAAAATTACGTATGTTTATCATATTTTGAGTTTTCTTAATTTTGTTGCGTGTATAATTTATATATTTTTATTTTACTCGGTAAAATTTCCGCCAGTGCTTGTAGTGGTGGGTTCCAGTCCAACAAATGGTTGTTGGCTCAAATACGGACCGGGGTGTACGCAAAATTTTTTGTAATTGGTATCAAATTTTTTAAAAGAATGAAAATAAATACCTTTAGTTATCAAAATTTGCAGACAACAAATAGCCCATTAGCCCATTAGTTTTGTTGATTCCTAAGTTAGAAAAGGTCTTGGGTTCAATTCTACTTAATCACAAATTTTAATCATAGAGACTCTCAAATATTTTCAAAAACATGTGCTAGTTTAGATTTGAACCTCCCACCTCTTAGAGCAAAAGAGAAAACACAACCAACAAACCAAGAAACAATCTATGTCAAGTGGTGTCATTTTTTTCTACTTACTCGTTTCCTCGTAGTATATATTAATAAATATAGTAAAAAAATTCAACAAAACGGTATCGCATGACACCGCTTCTTTGAAGGTGCATCCGCCCCTGAATACGAACCATTATTTCTTTAATTTCCCCTAAGGGTGTCTAACGGGCCGGGGCAACCCGGTTCCGGACCGGCCCAGACCAGTTAAAACCGAAACCGGCCCGGACCGGTATAAAGGGGCCCGTGTAGGCTGTGTTAATAGGGTAAGGGGTTGGTGTGAGCACGTGATTTTTGCTTCACGAAAACTACTCCAAAAGAAATCAAAAATAAAATAAAATTCTCTTGGTGTACAATTTTTAGGATTTACGTGGCATTTTTGGATAATTATTTGTGTTTTTGTCCGTAAATATTTACCTTGTTGTAGTTAGTTGAAAAATACAAAAAATACATGTTGCATGCATATTTAGGATTTAATTATGCATTTAGGAATTAATTAAACCATCATTTGGCTCTAAAAAGAAAATCACAAAAATATGCGTTTTATTCTATTTGTTGTCATTGTGTGATTTATTTTAAGGTTTTAATTTGTGTGTTAATTGTTGTAAGTGTTAATTAATATTTTTGTAGTTTTATTTTTGATTTTACAATTTAATTAGGAATTGTGTTTAGATTAGAAATTAAAGAAGGAAAAGGAAAAGAGTTCAAAAAATGAAGAAAACTCAGATTGGGCCAAAAGTGTAAAATGAGATTGGGCCCAAATCAATACCAATTTTGACCCAGTCCGGTTAGCTGGTCTCTCAGACAAAGGAAACGACGCCGTATTGGCACTTTCCATCTGGACCGTTGATCAAACAGATCTAACGGACCAGTTTAGTTCTTTCATTAAACCAAACGACGTCGTATGGTTGTATTTGATCGGGACCGTTCATTGCTTTTGATCTAATGGATCATAGGCTTCCCTCATGACCCGACCCACTCCCATCTGAGACCGACCCAATCCCCACTCAATCAAAATGGCACTGTTCCCTTAAGTGAAGAAATCCTGGCCATCAATCTCACTTGATCCAACGGCCAGGATCCATCCCTCCCCTCCGTATATAAGGCCAATTCTCACCCCACGCCCCCATAACCAAACACCCCCTCATCCCTATTCATCGTCTCTTTCAGAGACGAACCCCAAACCCTAGCCGCCCTGAAACCCCTCCGTTTAAAAGCCGGCGGCAACAACGCCGGTGATCACCACCTTAACACCCTAAGACCATCTGACCACCCCCATTCCAAATATGTTACTCGTGTGGTTCGAATCTTCCCCCATCTTCTCGAATCTTCATTTGAATATTCGAGCCAAACGGAAACCTATACCAACTAACCCCAAACTCACCCCAAGGCACCCCCTAACCACCCTCATTACGGATCTGTTGGTTGCTCACCTCGAATCAACTTCCAACTTCTCGAATCTTCAATCGAAGATTCGAGCAGGACTTAGATCTACCCCCATCCACTCCAAATTCATACCAGGCAACCCCCAGACCTCCCTCATACCCTAAATGACTTTGGTTCCGTTCAAATCTGTCTTGAAATGTTCGAACCCTAAATCGAAAACCAGTAACCCTAGACATTCAAATCATGGAATCCCTCCAAATTAAGTGAGGATTTGGGGTCTAATAGACCTTAATCGAAGTACTAAGGTCTGTTCGACCTCAAAGTGTCCGAGTCCAAAGATCGAGCCTGGGTCCGTGTAGTTCTGATATTCTGAGGTATTTTCCTTTTTCTGTTTGTTCCATTTTCGTGTTTGTTTATCCTGATTACTTTGTTTAAGTATAGCTTTATGGACTTTTCAATTGTTGTCGATTGATTCTGTCTTTCTTCATCAAACCTTTTATTTGGTCCAATTCTATCATTTACTTCTGTTTGCTATAATTGTTATGTGTAATAATTTGCGTAATCGATTAATAAGTTGATTAATTAGTTTCTTGTTAATCCCTGTTTCTGCCGATACCACTGAAATTACCCGAGTTGCCTGTTTCTCTATTTCTGATTGTTCAGTGTCAATTGTAATATGTAATCAATTAATTAAGCTTCGTTGATTAGGTCGTTCGTATAGTTGGAATCATTTGGCGTTCTGTTGTTTATAGTTTTTTCAATTGATTGGTTGTCTGATTAATTAAGATTCTGTTTGATTATAAGCATTGTTCTGAATCACTGAAACCCTTATATTTGATGTATTTTCTTCCTTAAAGTACTAGCTGAATTGGTTATAGCTGTTAATCAAATTAGTTTAGTTAATTGATAGTTAAGCAGATTTTAGAATCAAAAGTTTTTATACATTTGAATAGTTGCATTTAGGAAATAAGTAATATTAAGGGGTTTTCAGGGTTAATTTGAGAATGAAACAGTAGGAATAATATGTTAATGTTAGTGTTTTATTAGTGGGATGTTAGTGTCTTTAAATTAATGTGATAATGGGGAACAAAAGGGAATAGGGGGCTGAAAATAAGGAAAAGCTTCCTTAGTGGATTTTAAGTGGAAAATTCAGATTTATAGTGGAAAAAGGGGGTCGGGCAGTAGTTTTAAAAAAGACAGGCAGACTTGTATAAAAAGGGTAGAGAAGAAGACTGAAAGGAGAGAGCTTCTGAAAAATACAAAAGAGGGAAAAGTTGGAGAGTTGGTTTTTCTTTCACTTCTGAAAAATCAGAATCAGTTTGGTTAAGTGTTTAATAAAAAGTTCAAAGTGTTTCTTTCTTGGAGAGTTTTAAAAATAGAAATCAAAGTTTGCTGCTTTATTGCACTTCTGGTTCTATTGTTCTATTTGTGATTGCTGATTTTTCTGGGATTTCATTGAGGTTTCAAGTAATTTTCTGAGTTTGTTATTTCTGGTTTCCTGGTTATTTGTTGCTGATTCTAGTATATCTGTGTTACTATTTGGCACTTCTGAAATTGCAACTAGATTTGGTCCTGAGTTTGTTGTTGGTTAAACAAAACTGTTCCATTGGTTGTTTTGCTGGATTTGTGTTGGTTTTTATCAATTTCTGGTTTGCTGCCGCTTGGTTGTCACCACTGGTGCTACTCACTCCTTCTTCCTATTCTTATATTTCCAATACCAGGTACATGGCTGTAACCTTGTCGATATTGTAAGCTGAAATGTGAAAGCATGAATACATATGAAGAATGAAACTTTGAAGTTTTAATTTAGCTTTTTCTTTGTTTCTTTTACTGATTGTATTTAGGCTATTTCATGTATTATTATTCTGTAAATTTCTGTCGCTTTGCATAACTAGGCATCTTGTAGTGATGTATTAAATAATACTCTGCTTTAGTTTGATTATTAGGTAGTATATATTTAAGCATGCTCATTACTGTCAAACTGTTTAATAATTGGAATAAGAGAAAAATAACATAAGTTGGTCTTTAGTGAATCGGCTTGGCAAGACTGATTAGTTCGCTAGCTATGAAGGTTTTAATATTGTCAACAGTAGGTTAATCATGAACATGTAGCTAAATTTAGTTAAAGCATGAATTTAAATTAATTTCGTGAATTAGGCATTATGGCATGATTTGAGTTCAAACAAGACGAGTTAACGTTTAAATTTAATAAACTTTCGAATATGCATTAGTAATTAAGATTGATTCTAGTTTCAAATAGTTGTAAATAATTAATTCCAACGGTTCAAGTCATCTAACAATGCGAGTTTAATCTAGTTATAGGATAATTAGTTTCTTTTGAATATATTATTTGTCGATTCCGTATTTTATTTATAATTTCAATTTTAGTAATATTCCTTTCCGTTAACATTTGTCTTAATCTAGCATTTAATATGTTACGCCTTTTTTTAAGCATGTAATTAATTAGGATTTTTTCTCTTTTATTTTAGAGACGAATTTAATAGAAATGTAGTCACTTTAGGATATCCTTAAAATAAATGAGGCGTGCTTCGTCAAAATAAATCACAAGTTGCGGGGCCCTCTATACGTGTTGGTAAAATTACTTAGACTTCGGGATGGACCGTTTAGCAAAATTTCACGGCCCTACCTAAAATAATGATACGTTAATCGCTTTAGGAGCGTATTTAATAATGTTATCTTCTTAAACTCGGGTGCACATTTATGTGACCCAAATTCAAATCTCAACAGAGTTGAAATGTGTCAATAACCACGGGTGCATTGATGCGACGTTGTTCGAGGTGTATTTTTGCGATGTTGCAATTCTCGGTAAAAAAATAATAATAATAAAAGTTGTACACAGTTAAAATTTGCACATAGATTCAACATGTATTATATCAGATAATCAAGCCGAATATGACAGTTGAGCGACCGTGCTAGAACCACGGAACTCGGAAATGCCTAACACCTTCTTCCGGGTTAACAGAATTCCTTATCCGGATTTCTGGTGCGCAGACTGTTAAACAGAGTCAATATTTTCCTCGATTCGGGATTAAACTGGTGACTTGGGACACCATAAATCTCCCAAGTGGCGACTCTGAAATAAATAAATAAATCCCGTTTTGATTGTTCTTTAATTGGAAAAACTCCCCTCCGCGCCCCTTTGAGGCGGCGCGGGTGAAAAAGGAGGTGTGACAGCTCTGGCGACTCCGCTGGGGGGGTAACCCAGAATCTCTGGTTCAGGGTTCAAAATTCGAGCTTAGATGAATTGTTATGTTTGGCTTTATTTATTATTTGATCTTATTACATGTTTTGGCCTAAAGGTGCAAAATGATGTTTTTTTACCGCTTTGATATTATTTGAACTGTACATATAAACTGTGCCGAAACCTTCTCTTCTCACCTCCGAGGATGTGCTTACTGGTTGAGACTCCCTATTCTGTTAGTGTCATACCCTGAAATAAAAGAGGCTCGGAAAGTTTCTAAGCCGGCTGGCTTTTGGTTCCCGGAAAGGAGCTCCTTCCTCAACTCAAGTTG
The DNA here is from genome assembly GCF_000393655.2 of Nicotiana sylvestris. Lineage (NCBI taxonomy): Eukaryota > Viridiplantae > Streptophyta > Magnoliopsida > Solanales > Solanaceae > Nicotiana > Nicotiana sylvestris. Next base: position 202,576,357 of record NC_091059.1, read on the forward strand.
TCCGCTCGGGTACACTGTCTAGAACATATACCCAGGTTGAACCTTAAATAACTTGACTTCATGCCGGATCCCTAGTAGGAACGTTTATTTGCATCATGTTGCATTTAACTTAGGAGACTCAACACAGGGGTTGGATCCGTCTAGGAAAAGCAACCTGAAATGAAAAAAGACCATCCTGTTGCATCTTGTTTTTTTGCACATTTATTTGCTTCAGATCTGCATGCTGACCGGCTTCTGAAATTGGGAATTTTTGAAAAATTGTAGAAAAAAAGAGAAAAAGAAAAAACCAGTGTAGGGAGATAACTACTTATTTTTAGAAAAATAAAACCAATGTCCAAGTAGTGTCAAAACCCTGCCGAAATTTTGAATTTTTTTTTGTCTTTTATAGTTTGATTTATTTGAAAAACAAAAGAAAGGAGTCTTGTTTACAAGTTTAGTTTATGTTGGGCAAACTACGCCGGTTTGATTCTCACAGGACGTGAGATACGTAGGCAACCCTCGTCGGGTCCAACCTCCCATTTTGCAAAATTAGCCAAAAAAAATGCCAAAGATTTTAATTTTTCGTCATAGAGATTGGGTGATGCTGTTTTTGCCAAAAATAGCCGAATGTTCCCAAAAGGGACGCCGGAAGGCTAACTTTGCATAAACAGCCACTTCTGTCATTTTTTGGATTATTGATTGGTTGACTCACACAACCTTAAAATCTTCGTCCCTGAAGTGCTGAATGGTCGTGTTCGGAAAATCGGGTCTTTCTTTTATGAAAAATAATCAAATCATTTTGAGTCAAATAAATTTTCTTTTGTTTAATCACATTAATAAATGTGCAGAATGAGCACGACTCAAAATGAACCTTTTTCAATCATGAATAAAATCCCCCTCCAGTTGCGGCTATGGTGGAATGATTTAGGCAAAGAAGGGCGAGACGAAGTCAAGAAACATCTGAAAAGTCTCACGGGTTTGTTGGGTATCAGGCCTCGAGGGGATATTATAAAGGCACTGGTCACTTATTGGGACCCGACGCACAATGTCTTCCACTTCTCGGACTTTGAACCACCCTGACTTTAGAGGAAATAACAGGGTACATCGGCAGTGCTGAGGTTCCGTTGAGGCGTAAATACCTGGTTGCTCCAAGAGCCGTAGCGGTGCACCGATTTTTGGACTCGTTAAAGGTAGTCAGAACGATCCATAACCCAGACTTCGAGAAAGGTTTTTGCACTCTGAGCTTCACATACCAAAGATACGGCCACATAGGAGGATTCGACAAGCCAAAAAACAAGTTGTGCAGCAAAAGTAACCGTCGAAAGTGGGATGAACATAGAAGGGTTGCTTTCATGATAACCTTCTTAGGGCTTTTAGTGTTCCCAAGAAAACACGGGAATATTGACATAAAGATAGCTGGGGTCGTCAGTACTTTGCTCACTCAAGATGACAGCACGCTTGCGCCCATGATTGTATCTGATATCTTTCGAGCTCTCACGGCCTGCAAAGCCGGAGGGAATTTTTTCGAAGGGTGTAACTTGTTATTGCAAATGTGGATGACCGAACACCTATGTCACCGAGCCCAGTTCTTGAGCCATGAATCTTCTAAGAAAACCTGCATAGAGGAGTTCTACACCAGAATTAATGAGGTCCGCTTACCTGAAGGAGTCTCGGCAGGGACCTCATACTTTCGGACCCTCAACGCCAGTCAAATACAGTGGACACTGGGATGGTTACCGATCGATGAAGTCATATATATGCCAGCAACTAGGCCCCATTTTCTCTTGATGGGGTTTAAGAGCATTCAACCTTATGCGTCGTATCGGGTTTTGAGGCAGTTTGAGAGGTGTCAGATAGTGCCGAAAGATGAGGACCTGAGCACCCAAGTGATTGAGATCAGTTCCGATGGCTAGTTTCCTGAAGCAAGGGTCCGCCAGATTTGGAGCCAATGTCAATACTTGGAGGCAAATACTTGTGTACTGAATCGGGCAAGAGGGGAAGTTTCACCCGGATATCAGGCTTGGTACAAAGGGAAAGTGTCGTCTGGAAGGCCGGCTAAAAACCTCACCTTCAAGAATTTTCCAAGTCCTCACAAGAGCATTGAGACTAGTTGGCGAAGGAAAAAGAATACAGGGCCACAATAGGCAAGTTGGAGCAGCAGGTCATAGATCTTCAATTTGAAAGAGAAATTCAGACCGCGGCCGATGAAGGGGACAGAAAGAAATCAGCCCAAGAAAATGACTCCCTCAGAGATCAAAACCGACAAGTCATAATGGATGCCGACAACCAATGGAGAAGCCGGTCCGATAAAAGGCTGATAGCAGGGTTAAGGAATCAGGTCATTGAAAGCCGAAAAGACTTGGAAAGATTCGAGGCTAGCATACCAAGAATGCGGGCTAGATGGGCAAAAGGTGCAACAACGCGGAAAAAGCACCTATGGCAAGTGATAAGGGATTATGAAGGGAGCATTGCAATATTAAGAGAAACAAATTCCACTCTCAGAGATCGGGTGTTTAAACAAGCCTGAGATGCTAGAACGGACAGGGAGCACTGCTATGATTCAATAGCCCGAATGGAAGAACAAATGTAGAGGTTCCAAGATCAACTCGTTGACAACACTCAAGTATTGGGATTAAAGAATCAACGAATAGAACAGTTGTGTATGGAAAGGGATAAAATCAGGGGTAGGATCGATGAGATTGGGCACTACATCACCACGAAGTGCTTAACATGTGAAAAAATGCCCTGTGATACCCCTTTTGCCTCAGTCATGGGTTATGTCCACCAGATCATGGAGGAATTAAAAAGCTTGCAAAGAGTCCTGACACCAAAGCCCGCGGAAAGGCCGAACGATGCCTCGCGGGCACCAAAATTCAAGACCCTAATGTATCCCTAATTCAAGTCTGCATTGTTGTTTTCAAAAGTCTGTTATCTGCCCTTCTGTTCTCTTTTCATATCAAACAATGTTAATAGTGTGGAGTCTTTATTTTGTTTGTCCTTTTCAAATAGGTAGCTTGTAATAGCATATTTTGGTAATAAAATAAAATAAAAATTGTGTCTTTATTTTACTTGTGGCAGAACTACGCCCGGTCTGATTCATGCGGGGACATGATACATAGGCAATCCACATAAGATTAGACCATTACTAAAAAGAAAAAAGAGGCATTGTGAATAAAAGAAAGGAAAAAGGACATAAAAAGAAAGAGTAAGCCGGAATGACGCATGCAATCGAAGCAAAAACATGTTAGAAATGGTTAAACTGCCTAGGAACATTGCATTCCCCAGTGTGAAATTGCAATATGTGTTAAACTCTAACGCTAACAAGTTTGTTGTTTATACCAGAGAAAGAGATTTCAAAACAGTTAGCTCGTTGGAACATTCTGGCATATTACCATTACCACACAAGATCAAAAGGGCCCATTCCGAAAAGTATGTCTGGTTCGGACAAAAGTGTTGAGGAGGAAAAAACGGAGATGCAAATGGTGAAGGAGGAAGTAGACAGGTTGAGACAAGAGATAGCTGGGATACACCTAGCCTGGGCTAAGGGACAAACACCACCAATACTTCCCCCTACTCCTACCCTTTCACTAGCTCGGACTCCGGAACACCCTTCCACTGGTCCATCAACGAGCTTCCCCATTGCCCAATACTATCAAGGGTAAACTTCCTATAATCCCCAAGCTTCACCACCCAAACAAAACCCCCTCCACCAGTTGTTCCTATTTTCGTGGCACCTCCACCTGCCACATTGCAAAAATCATCCGATGAACCAGTGTTTTAGGTTCACGACAATCAATACTATCCTCCTGAACTCACCTTCAAAGCACCCGAGCCATACACTTACACCCCTCACCTTCAGCTCCCGACAGAAACTGAGAGGCCAGCTAAGAATCCGGAGTAGGACGAAGTGCTCCGTAAAGTGAAAAGCCTGGAGCAATCCTTCAGGAATATGCATGGATTGGGCAGCCAAGTCAGTGTGTCCTATAAAGATCTGTGTCTTTTCCCCGATGTTCAATTGCCAGCAGGTTTTAAGATGCCAAAGTTTGATTTATATGAGGGATATGGTGATGCCATAGCGCATCTACGAGGTTTCTGTAGTAAGTGAGAGGGGCAAGTGGAAAGGATGAGCTGCTGATAGCTTATTTCAGTCAAAGTTTAAGCGGGTCCACATTAGAATGGTACACGAGGCAGGATCCTAGCAGGTGGTATACCTGGGACGATCTAGAACAAGCATTTGCAATTCATTTCCAGTATAAACTTGAGATCGTCCTCGACCGTCTCACACTGTTAAAACTTGAGAAAAAGCCCGGAAAGAGCTTCAGGGAATTTGGATTCCGTTGGAGAGAACAAGCAGCAAGAGTCGATCCACCAATGAGGGAAGGTGAAATGGTGGACTACTTCTTACAAACGTTGGAGCCAACTTACTTTGACCACCTTGTGACATCAGTTGGTAAATCTTTCAATGAAGTAGTAAAAATGGGCGGTATGGTTGAAGAAGGACTCAGGTCCAACAAGATAATGAGTTATTCAGCAATCAAGGCTACAACTCAGGCTATCCAAAGCGGCACGGGAGGTGCGCTCGGGAAAAAGAAGAGAGAGGAGGTCGCAACAGTCGAAGCAGGTACTTGGTCCAGATCAAGAGGTCCTTCCCCTCGCTACCAACCCAGACCCCATTACCCAAACTATCCACACACTCCATACAACCCTCCACAACCCTATTATCCACCACACGAGCCACATTTCTCCGTCCATCATGCCCAAACTTACACCTAGCCTCCGGCTCGCCCACAATGGCGTGCGTCGGCTCCCCAACATACATATCCACCTCCCCAAAACACATATCCACCTCCACAAAACACATATCCACTACCAAGGGCCTACAGGAATCTTTCAGGGCCAAGCTTCCGTGGAAATCAGGTTTTCAGGAACGAAAGGATGCAGAGGCCGAGAACATTTACTCTGTTGCGAGAAACCTATACTACTCTGTTCCACAAGTTGAGGCAGATAGGCCTATTAAGTCCTGTTGAACCCAAATTGCCAAATCCCTTTCCCAAAAATCTGGACCACTCAGTAAGCTGTGAATATTGTTCGGGGGCTCCCGGGCATGATACTGAGAAGTGTTGGAAGTTGAAGACTGCCGTACAAGATCTTATTGACACAAATAGGATCGAGGTTCAGGCACCAGAGGCACCCAACATCAATGAAAACCCATTACCGATGCATTATATGGCCCACATGATCGAACAAGTGCACGAAGGAGGGAAACCTAAAACACCATCACAAACGGTAATGATAATTCGTGCCAGTCCAAACGAAACGTCGACCAGTGGAAAGGCAGTGGTACAATTGGGAAAGGTAGATGACAAGCCATTTGTTGTAGTGGGGAAAGGTTCGTCTGTTGCTGCGAAGAAGCCAGAGTCAGTCAAGGCAGTGCTGCAGTTAGTATCAAGCACACCAGTGTTGGTGGTGAAGGGGGTCCACGTAGAACCAGTTGTTATCAGGCCAGTAATGCAGTTGCCGATAACAAATGAGAAAGTTGTGCCATGGAGCTACAGTCAAGTGACAGTTATGCATAAGGGGAAGGAGGTTGTGTAAGAAATATGCGAGGCCCAGGGGTTAAATCATTCGAAAAGGTTTTTTGTTCCCGTAGAATTGAGAAGGGCCAATCCTGTAACAATAAAGAAGCCAGTAACGGAGGAAGAAGTAGAGGAGTTTTTAAAGAAGATGAAGGCACATGACTATACCATTGTAGAGCAGTTAAGGAAGACCCCAGCCCAGATCTCGTTGCTATCCTTGTTGATCCATTCAAACGATCATTGTCAGGCATTAATGAAGATTCTGAACGAAGCCCATGTCCCGGACAAGCTCTCAGTGAACCATTTGGAGAAAATAGCGCACAAAATCTTCGAAGTAAACCGAGTGACATTCTTTGACAATGAGTTACCGGTAGAGGGTACAGAACACAACAGGGCACTCTGCCTGACAGTGAAATGCGAAGAATTGGTGGTCACTCGAGCACTAATTGATAATGGGTCAAGTGCCAATATCTGTCCTTTGGCCACTCTGAACAAAATGAAGGTTGCTGATGATAAGATCCACAAGAATAGTGTCAGCATCCGAGGTTTTGATGGGAGCGGTATTGACGCAGTGGGTGATATCATACTGGAATTGACAATTGGTCCGGTCGAGTTCACCATGGAATTTCAAGTGATAGATGTGGCGGTGTCGTATAATCTTTTGTTGGGATGACCCTGGATCCACGCAGCCAAAGTAGTGCCTTCTACACTGCATCAGATGGTCAAATTTGAATGGGATAGACAAGAGATTGTGGTACATGGGGATGACGGCACACATGCCGTCAGTGATGCCATTGTGCCCTTCATAGAAACCGACGATGACAAGGGCCCATGGGTTTATCAGGTTTTTGACGCAGTCTCAGTAAACAAAATTCCTAAGGGTGGGGGCCTTCCACTTCCCAGAATCGCAGCTACGACTTTCATGATAGCCTCGGAGATGTTGAACAACGGGTTTGTACCAGGAAAAGGTTTGGGGATTGATCTACAGGGAATGGTCCAGCCAATTTCTTTGCCCAACAACCTGGATACTTTTGGGCTAGGATTCAATCCTACCACAACGGATGTAAAGCGGGCCCGCAAGTTGAAGAAAAGAGTCTGGGTCCTTCCTAATCCAATCCCGCGCCTATCAAGATCATTTGTCAGAGCAGGGTTCAGAAAGTTGCCGGTCCCGGAAGTTCTCGGACCCCTGATCGGGCCAGATGGAGATTTGAATAAGGGTTTTGAAAGAATGTTCGCTGATGTCAACATGATAGAAGCTAGAGAGGATTCCAGTAAGGCAGACATACAGTTTGTGGGTCCTAGGGCCAATGTCAACTATTGGACAGGTACTCCTCTTCCTACTCGGAGGGAGTCCTGTAAGTTGGCTCTGATTTTCCTTCTTGTTTTCTGGATTATTCCAGGGTTGTAATCCAGATTCCTTTTTATTTTATTATTGCTCAACAAAGTGTGCAACCTTGTTATCCCATAATTCAATAAAATGAAAAGTTTCTTCTTCATTCCTTATTTTATATTTTATTTTTAATTTTTGTTTCCTTCTTTTCTTTTTCTGAACAGTTCTCTTTATACTGGTCTTAACGACATGGCATGCACGATGGATCTTCAACCTAGTCTAAAAGATCAATCTGATTTCGAACTAACTATACAAGAGGTCGATTATGATAATGAATCGGAATACGATGAGGATGAAGCCTTCGAAGAGATAAATAGAGAGTTAAGCCAGTTTGAAGAGAAATCCAGGCCCAACTTAAATGACACAGAAACCATCAATTTAGGGGATGCAGTCGATATCAGGGAAACTAAAATAAACATCCACATTGCACCAAATATCAGGGAAGAATTAATCAAAACACTTATTGAGTTCAAAGATGTTTTTGCATGGTCGTATGATGACATGCCAGGGTTAAGCATGGATTTAATGGTTCATAAATTGCCCACTGACCCGGCATGCCCTCCCGTCAAACAGAAATTGAGGAAGTTCAAGACGGATATGAGTGTGAAGATTAAATAGGAAGTAACCAAGCAGCTGCAAGCAAAGGTTATTTGTGTCACTCGATATCCTGATTGGTTGGCTAATGTGGTGCCGGTGCCGAAGAAAGATGGGAAGATCAAGGTGTGTGTTGATTACCGCAATCTGAATAGGTCAAGCCCAAAGGACAACTTTCCTTTACCCAACATCCATATCTTGATCAAAAATTATGCTGGACGTGAGATCAGATCTTTTGTAAATTGTTATGCTGGGTATCATCAGATTCTGATGGATGAAGAAGATGCGGAAAAGACGACATTCATTACGCCGTGGGGAACTTATTGCTACCGGGTAATGCCATTTGGTTTGAAGAATGTTGGGGCAACGTACATGAGAGCAATGACTACTGTGTTTCATGACATGATCCACAAAGAAATTGAGGTGTACGTGGACGATGTGATCATAAAATCCAAGCATCAGGAAAACCACGTAGCAAACTTAAGGAAGTTTTTCCAAAGGCTTCGAAGGTACGATATTAAGCTCAACCCGGCCAAATGTGCATTTGAAATTCCATCTCTGAAAGCTGTTGGGATTCATCGTCAGTCGGCGAGGTATTGAACAGGACCCATCGAAGATCAAATCTATCTAAGATTTTCCACCGCCGAAGAATAAGACAGAAGTAATGAGTCTGTTGGGAAGGTTGAATTACATCAGCAAGTTTATTGCACAACTCACAGCAACCTGTGAACCCATTTTTCGGCTATTGAAGAAAGATGCTGTGATAGAATGGACGGTAGAATGTTAGGAGGCATATGACCAGTCAAAGGATATTTATCAAATCCACCTGTGTTGGTTCCACCTGAGCCGGGGAGCCCATTATTCTTTATCTAACGGTGCTGGAGAATTCGTTTGGCTGTGTGTTAGGGCAACACGATATTACAGGAAGGAATGAGCAAGTCATCTATTATCTCAGCAAGAAGTTTACAGTATATGAGGTTAAGTACACTCAACTCGAGAGGACATGTTGCGCCCTAACTTGGGTGGCCCAGAAATTGAAGTATTATTTGTCCTCATATACTACTTATCTCATTTTACGCTTGGATCCACTAAAGTATATTTTCCAGAAGCCTATGCCCACAGGGAGGTTAGCGAAATGGCAACTATTACTCACGGAGTTTGACATCGTCTATGTGACGAGGACGGCCATGAAATCCCAAGCACTGGCCGATCACTTGGCTGAGAATCCCGTTGATGAAGAATACGAGCTGTTGAGGTTGTATTTTCCTGACGAGGAAGTAATGCATATAGATGAGTTGGAATTACCTGAGGAACCAGGTTGGAAGTTTTTCTTTGATGGAGCCGCAAATGCGAAGGGTGTTGGAATAGGAGCGATGCTTATTTCTGAAACAGGACGTCATTATCCTGTTACAGCTCAGCTGCATTTCTATTGTACCAACAACATGGCTGAGTATGAGGCATGCATTTTGGGTCTGCGACTAGCTGCAGACATGGATGTCCAGGACGTTTTGGTCTTGGGAGACTCGGACCTCCTGGTGCATCAGATTCAGGGTGAAGGGAAATACGGGATTTGAAGCTCATACCATATCGACAATGTTTGCAATATCTGAGCAAGCGATTTTGATCAGTGGAGTTTAGACACATCACAAGAGTTCACAATGAGGTTGCCGATGCATTGGCCACTTTAGCATAGATGTTGCACCACCCAAACAATATTCATGTTGACCCGTTGCACATCTAGGTTCGTGATCAGCATGCTTATTGCAACATAATAGAGGAAGAAGTGGATGGCGAGCCATGGTTTTATGACGTCAAGGAGTACCTCAGGATGGGGATATACCCGGAGCAGGCCACCGGAGATCAAAATAGAGCCATTCGGCGATTGGCAAGTGGATTCTTCCTCAGTGGAGGAGTGTTGTACAAAAGAACCCCAGATTTGGGATTGCTGAGATGTATAGATGCCAGTCAAGCCACGACAGTTATGACAGAGGTACATGCTGGAGTTTGTGGGCCACATATGAGCGAATATGTATTGGCAAAGAAGATTCTTCGAGCAGGGTATTATTGGCTCACTATGGAGCGTGATTGTATCAATTTCGTGCGGAAATACCATCAATGTAAGATACACGGATATTTGATTCATTCTCCGCTGACAGAATTGCATACAATGTCAGCGCCATGGCCATTTGTTGCCTGGGGCATGGATGTCATTGGACCTATTGAGTCGGCAGCTATCAACGGTCATAGGTTCATTCTGGTGACCATCGACTATTTCACTAAGTGGGTTGAAGCTAAAACTTTCAAGTCAGTAACCAAGAAGGCAGTGGTGGATTTTGTTCACTCCCATATCATCTGTAGATTTGGAATCCCAAAGGTGATCATCACAGATAATGGTGCTAATCTTAACAACAATTTGATGAAAGAGGTATGTCAGCAGTTTAAGATTACACACCGTAATTCCACACCATATCGTCCCAAGGCGAATGGAGCAGTTGAAGTAGCCAACAAGAACATCAAGAAGATACTGAGGAAGATGGTAGAAGGATCCAGACAATGGCATGAAAAATTACCATTTTCATTGTTGGGTTATCGCACCACTGTCCGTACTTCAGTAGGGGCAACTCCTTATTTAATTGTATATGGAACTGAAGCAGTAATACCGGCGGAAGTTGAAATTCCATCCCTTCGAATTGTCGTTGAGGCTGAGATTGATGATGATAAGTGGGTCAAAACCCGTTTGGAGCAGTTGAACTTGATTGATGAAAAGAGATTGACAGTTGTGTGTCATGGCCAGTTATATCAAAAGAGAATGGCGAGAGCCTACAACAAGAAGGTGCGCCCCAGAAAATTTGAGGTGGGGCAGCAAGTGTTGAAACAAATCCTGCCACATCAGGCCGAAACAAAAGGCAAGTTCGCCCCGAATTAGCAAGGACCATTCATTATAACCAGAGTGTTGTCCAATGGCGCTTTATGTTTAACAGATATCGACGGGAAATGCGTCGACATGGCTATCAATTCCGACACAGTTAAGAGATATTATGTATGATTTCTTTTGATTGTAATTGTTGTTTGTTTGTGGTTGGCATTTATCGGAGAATGAAATGGCGGAGGCAATTCTTTCTTCTATACAAACACTTTAACCTTTGCTTCCCCTTTTGAGCCTTATTTATTCTTTCATATCCCTCTTTTGGAATCAGTAATTAAAATGAAAGAAAAAGAACAAGAGAAAAATAATGATGATAAGGAAAAGTCACAAGAAAAACAAAAGAATTGGGAACTATGTTTGACCTGATTCCTCAAAGAAGGATACGTAGGCGCCTCACGGCTCGGTCATAGTGTAACATAGTGTGCATAATGTAACATAGTGTAACAAAATAAAAATCCCCAAGCAAGAAAAACCGGGGCAGAAGTTTGTGTTTGTAATTTTGGTAAGAAAGTTTGATTCCAAGAGTTGTATTGTTTTACCCATCAAAATTATTTTGAACTTTTGATACCCCTTTTCCTTTTTAACCATACACAAAAACCCATATTGATGTCCAAAAAAGACCTCCCGATCAGTATCTGAGAAGTGCCAAGTCAATGCAAATGGAAGTCGGGAATAAGACTCTGATCCCCAACAAAGAAGAAGATCATAAAATGGAAATGAATTAATAGCCGAAAGAATCCCCAGCAAAGAGAGTCATATCGACAACACTCCAATCCCCAGCTGAAAAATAAAAAAATGAGAGAGTCTTATCGGTGAAAACCTTCACAGGCACCATGAGGCGACATGAGTTGAGAGAAATGAGAGAGTCTTATTAGTGAAAACCCCTCGAAGGGCACTATGAGGCGACAAGGCAAGATTGGCGGAAAGGGTCCACATTTGTCAAATAGTTGAGTGTTTATTTATCCCCAGCAAGATGAGGCCATCCGAAAGATTGATTGATATGAATAGACTGGGTTGATTAATCCGGAATGCACGACAATGATCGTTGGGATCAGTTATATCATTCAGATAAGCTTTTTTTTCTTTCCTTTTCCCCAGCATTTGTTCAGAAAGACTTCTTCTTTTTCTATTTTTTGAAATCATTGTCACACCTCCTTTTTCCGCCCCCGCGAGGGGCGTAGGAGTTTTTCCAATTGAAGTACAATCGAAACGGGATTTTTTATTTATGTCAGAGTCGCCACTTGGGAGATTTATGGTGTCCCAAGTCACCGGTTGAATCCCGAATCGAGGAAAAGAATGACTCTATTTAACAGTCTGCGCACCAGAAATCCGGATAAGGAATTCTGTTAACCCGGGAGAAGGTGTTAGGCATTTCCGAGTTCCGTGGTTCTAGCACGGTCTCTCAACTGTTATATTTGGCTTGACTATCTGATTTAATACATGTTGAACCTATGTGCAAAATTTAACTTTTAACCGCTTTTATCATTTACTGTTATTTTTATCAAGAATTGCAACATTGTGGAAACACATCTCGAACCACGTCACATCAATACACCCGTGGTTGTTGGCACATTTCAACTCTGTTGAGATTGGGATTTGGGTCACATAAATGTGCACCCGAGTTTAGGAAGATAACATTATTAAATACGCGCCTAAAGCGACTAACGTATCATTATTTTGGGTAGGGCCGTGAAATTTGCTAAACGGCCCGTCCCGGGATCTAAGAACTTGAAATAACTATCTGTTGAGGGCCCAGAACTTTGGGTATTCTTGTTTGTCGAGGCTCGTCTCGTTCGTTATTATTTATTATTATTATTATTATTATTATTGGATGAATTTGCAACGTTGTGAAAACGCATCTCGAGTCACGTCACAATCAATGTACCCGTGATTAAAGATGCATTTCGACTCCGTTGAGATTTGGATTTGGGTCACATAAATGTGCACCCGAGTTTAAGAAGATAACATTATTAAATACGCGCCTAAAGCAACTAGCGTATTGTTATTTTGGGAAGGTCGTAAATTCGCTAAACAGCCTGTCCCAAATTCTAAGTATTTTAATAAGGCTTCTATTAGTCCCAATTTCGCTAGCGTATTGTTATTGTTATTAAACCCAACTTCTATTACTAAGAAAAATAAGAAATAGGGCTTTAACGCTAGTAGTCATGATTTTTTCATTCAGACGTTCACATACCTATTACAATGAGAGTACATAATATACGTGAGTACATACGTTCGCAACAATTCACTGGATGTCAAATTGTTCCCTTATTAAACACAAGTATATGCATAGAAGTAAACATTCTCGTAAAAAACTTAAGCTCACGATATGTTCTCACATTTACTTTAAGCATATGCAGTAACTAATCATGAAATAAACATTTTTAACAAAAACAACAAAAAATTACATTGTTGATATACATCCATATCAAATACTCTCATTCACCTTGAACCATAATATGCAAAACGAACAAAATGAAACAAAGGATGAAGAACAATAACCTTCGAACCTCGATAACCTCAAAACGACAAACACGACCCCGACGGAACTCAAACCGGACCTCACTGAACGAGGAACAACGACGAAACCTCGGATAACCACCTCGACGTACCGGACCTCGACGAACAACGACGACCTCGATGAAAATAGAAAGCTCGGACCAAAACTGTCAACGACCCGAGATGTTGGTTGCTGCTGGGTTTTTTTTTCGACGCAGCAGGTTGGTTCGAGAAGATGAAGCAGAAAGGGGTCGTTTGGATGTGAGGAAGGAGCAGCTATGGAGGGTCGTTTGGGCAGTGGTCGATGCTGCTACTGGTTGCTGGGAATACGAGGGGTCGTTTGGGCAATGGTCGATAGTTGGAGGTGTCGCTGGACTGGGGATGGCGAAACAGCAGTGGTCGTCGGGGATGGACGTGATGGAGGGAGTTGGTAGCGATGGTGGTTTCACGGAGGAAGAAGGCGATGGGGAGGCTGGTTGGAGGTGGTTCACGATGGGAAGGTGACGGAGGGAGATGGAGACTGGTCTGACCACGGAGCTGAAGTAGTAGCGGCTTGGAGGAGTTGCTGCCCGCTAAAGTTCAACGGAAAAGGGTGGTCGACGGACTGGTGGAGATGGAGTTCCGACGAGGGGGGCTGACGGGTCTGTTAGGGTTTTTCTAGGGTTTTTCCTTGTTTTCTTTAGGAAGAAGAAGATCCAGTCAAAATCTTCTCAAAATCCCCCCCCCTCTAGCCTTGTTCGTGTGTTTTTGTATATGTGCAAAGAAACATGGACCTCACGTGTGTAGGGGTCCAAGATTTGTGTCCCCCATGCGCGGTGGGGTTCCCCGTGTGTGGGGTTCCGTCCGTGTTCCCCACGCGTGTCCCCCATGTGTGGTGGGCTCGGATTATTATGGGCTAAGTCCGAAAATTAGGCCTAAAAACGGGTAGTTTGAACCCAAATATTATTCTTTTGCCCGGACCTGAGAATAAGAACACGACATTGCTCAACTAATCCAATGTAAGCAAAATAACTACCAAAATAAGGCTAATATTTAAAACAAAACTATATCTTTTTTTCAGTATTTTTCAAGATTAAAATAGTTACAAAACATTAATAAAACTATATATTTTTTATAATTTTTGAAATTATATAAAGTACAAAAATAAGGTACTATTTTTTGTATTTTTTCAAGTTTATGAGAAATAAATGAGCTAATATATATATATATATATATATATATATATATATATTTGTAATTTTTCTTTTGCGACGAAATAAAGTAGAATAGTTAAAATAGCTATATTAGATCCAATTTAAAAATCTAAGCTAAAAATGTGAAAATTCCCGGGGAGGGTCAAAAATCACACGTCTACAGCTGCCCCTCTTTGACTGGAAACACGAAGAGTTTTCCGACAAAGAACGACTAGACATGTTTTTGACCCGACCATTATTTGGAGGGACTACACTAAGGAAAGGAAGGGAATGTGACCGAGCCCTGGTATCTGAGCTGCCTACATATCCTTGGCTATAAAGGAATCAGGCCACGTGTAGTTCGGAAATGAGAGAGATGGTAGAGTGTACCGAGTTGAAGAGCCGATCGAGGTGCTATTCCGTCGAGGTTCCGGTCCGCGGTCCTGTCATTACATCAAAGATGAAAAATGAAAAAGACTAACTAAGCCTATCAACCACTAGTTACAAGGATTCCTATCTATAAGTCTTCTGAAACTTGATCTTGAGTCTTGAAAGATGCTTCATACAGACTTTGGATTTGAACCTTGATACTTGCTAGTTGTAGGTACTAGTTCTTGAGTAGACCACATCTGTTCTCCACTTCCGTACTTTGGATTTTTTTTTCTGTGCTTGCTTTATTTCTTTTCTTGTTTTTGTTTTTGTGACTAGCTTCTGTTGATCATCTCAGACTGTTTACTCGCATTCTTGAGGCGAGCTTCTACTATTTCTAACTTGGATTGAATGTTGGGGATTTCTGTTGTAACCTTCTGCCTTCCAATGGGTTACTGCTTGACCTTGAAAGATATTCCTCTGTTCTACAGGCGGACTCCTGACTTCTTCAATCTTCGACATACAACAACCTTCGTTCTACAGGCGGGCTCCTGACTTCTTCATCTTGAACATATAATAACCTCCGTTCTACATGCGGGCTCCTGACTTCTTAAACTTCTTAAAATTTAATTCAGCCTCCATTCTCCAGGCGGGCTCTTGACTTCAACAACTTTCTCAAAATAATTCAGCCTCCATTATCGAGGCGGGCTCCTGACTTTAACAACTTTTCAAAAATTTATCACCTCCATTCTCTAGGAGGGCTTCTGACAACCAAAACAAACAAAACAAACGAAATTTCCTAACCCAGTTTGCACTGGGAAGATTTGTGATTCATTAGCAAAATTGTAACCCACTTATACTACTGATGCAATGATGGGAGTAAACTAAAGACTAGACTAGGATGTGCATCTCCTACGAGTAAAAACAACAAAAAAAAACTCTTGCTAGCAAATGTGTCTGCTAACATAAAACCTCAATGACTCAAACTAGGAAGTGCGTCTTCTATGGTTGAATTGGAATGAGCTAAACTAGGAAGTGCGTCTCCTAGGGGTGAAAACTTCGGTGACTAAAACTAGGAAGTGCGTCTCCTATGAATAAAATCTCAATTTAGGAAGTGTGTCTCCTGAAAAACTTGAAAGACCTTAATTAGGAAGTGCGTCTCCTACAGGAAAAACTTCAATAAACTAGACTAGGAAGTGCATCTCCTATGGTCGAACTTAAAATGAATCAAACTAGGAAGTGCATCTCCTAAGTGTGAAATCTCAATTCCGGAAGTGCGTCTCCTGAAATAAAATATAACCTGAAAAAGCCAAACTAGGAAGTGCGTCTCCTATAAATGAACTATCAATTTTAGGAAATGTGCCTCCTATGGGTAAAATCTCAATAACTCAAACTAGGAAATGCGTCTCCTACGAATGAAATCTTAAATGAACCAGACTAGGAAGTGCGTCTCCTAAAGCAAAAATATAACCTGAACGACCCAGACTAGGATGTGCGTCTCCTATGGGTGGAATTTTAATGATTTCGAACTAGGAAGTGCGTCTCCTAATAATGAAAACTTAATTCAGGAAGTGTGTTTCCTATGCATGAAATTAAACTTAGGAAGTGCGTCTCTTAGGGGTAAAATAAACTTAGGAAGTGTGTCTCCTATGGGTGAAACCTTAATGATTTTGAACTAAGAAGTGCGTCATCTATGAGTGAAAATAATTTAAGAAGTGTGTATCCTATGCGTGAAATATTAATTTAGGAAGTGCATCTCCTATGGGGTAAAAGTAAACTTAGGAAGTGCGTCTCCTATGGGGTAAAATTAAACTTAGGAAGTGCGTCTCCTATGGGCAAAACTAAACTTAGGAAGTGCGTCTCCTATGGGTAAAATAAACTTAGGAAGTGCGTCTCCTATTGGTAAAACTAAACTTAGGAAGTGCGTCTCCTATTGGTAAAACTAAACTTAGGAAGTGCGTCTCCTATTGGTAAAACTAAACTTAGGAAGTGCGTATCCTATGCGTGAAATCTTAATTTAGGAAGTGCGTCTCCTAGAGGGTAAAAGTAAACTTAGGAAGTGCGTCTCCTATGGGGTAAAAGTAAACTTAGGAAGTGCGTCTCCTATGGGCACAATTAAACTTAGGAAGTGCGTCTCCTATGGGCAAAACTAAACTTAGGAAGTGCATCTCCTATTGGTAAAATTAAACTTAGGAAGTGCGTCTCCTATTGGTAAAACTAAACTTAGGAAGTGTGTCTCCTATTGGTAAAACTAAACTTAGGAAGTGCGTCTCCTATTGGTAAAACTAAACTTAGGAAGTGCGTATCCTATGCGTGAAATCTTAATTTAGGAAGTGCGTCTCCAATGGGGTAAAAGTAAACTTAGGAAGTGCGTCTCCTATGGGGTAAAAGTAAACTTAGGAAGTGCGTCTCCTATGGGCACAACTAAACTTAGGAAGTGCGTCTCCTATGGGCAAAACTAAACTTAGGAAGTGCGTCTCCTATTGGTAAAACTAAACTTAGGAAGTGCGTCTCCTATTGGTAAAACTAAACTTAGGAAGTGTGTCTCCTATTGGTAAAACTAAACTTAGGAAGTGCGTCTCCTATTGGTAAAACTAAACTTAGGAAGTGCGTCTCCTATTGGTAAAATGAACTTAGGAAGTGCGTCTCCTATTGGTAAAACTAAACTTAGGAAGTGCGTCTCCTATTGGTAAAACTAAACTTAGGAAGTGTGTCTCCTATTGGTAAAACTAAACTTAGGAAGTGCGTCTCCTATTGGTAAAACTAAACTTAGGAAGTGCGTCTCCTATTGGTAAAACTAAACTTAGGAAGTGCGTCTCCTATTGGTAAAATGAACTTAGGAAGTGCGTCTCCTATTGGTAAAACTAAACTTAGGAAGTGCGTCTCCTATTGGTAAAACTAAACTTAGGAAGTGCGTCTCCTATTGGTAAAACTAAACTTAGGAAGTGCGTCTCCTATGGGTAAAATTAAACTTAGGAAGTGTGTCTCCTAGGGGTAAAACTAAACTTAGGAAGTGCGTCTCCTATGGGTAAAATTAAACTTAGGAAGTGCGTCTCCTAGGGGTAAAACTAAACTTAGGAAGTGCGTCTCCTATGGGTAAAACTAAACTTAGGAAGTGCCTCTCCTATTAATGAAATCTTAACTTAGGAAGTGCGTCTCCTATGCGTGAACCATTTCCTTCTTCCTGAATTATTTACTTACCTGTGTTGTCTTCCCTCGAAACTGTTGGGGATAACACTGCTGGGAATTATTTACTTACCTGTTGGGGATTTTTTTTCCTTCAAAATTGTTGCTCCACTCTTCTGAAGCCTGCTGGGAGCGACACTGGCCCTTTGCCTTTCCAAACACAAGTTTCAATCTTTTTGTTCTGTCCGCTGGGGATATAGCTTCCTTTATTAAAACTTGGGAATAACACTGGTTCAAAGATCAGCTCCCTTGAGACTGGTGTTATATATGGGTACCTGCATTCAAGAAAATTTTCACAATGAGAAAATTTTCTGCCCCGGTTTGATGATCTTCTTTATGGCCTGTCTTTCTGCCATCAATAACATTCATTTTCCCTGTTTCAAATCAAAGAAAATTTTGTTAGTTTAAAAACATGGTGAGCAGTCATGCCACTCCTGCTGGGGAAGGTTTCCTCTTTCTCCTTTCCCCGCTTTGTGTTCCATTATGCTATCAAAACTTGCTGGAGATGATATTAATTGCTGACACTGGCCCATCCCTTTTATCAATCTCATATTGATGGGGATACCCTTCTTAACACGGGCTTTGCGCCTGTTCCTTGCTGACTATACCACTCGGATGTACTAGTTGATGGCCTATTTTGAAGTCATTTCCCACTGGTTCTGACCAAACAGACTTTACTAAGGAATTTTTCTATGAGAGGAGAAAAAGGAACAGAATAAAAGACAAAGGAAAAAGATGACTCTTTAACAAAAGAAACTATAAATAAAAATCTATCAAATGCAGATACCGACTCTAATGGTCATGACATGCATATGTGGCCTATCCTCCACCGTCAAACGTCTTTTAAGACCTTCCCTTGACGATTCCCCATCTGATTCCCAATCTTATTCGACTTGTAGTGCCCAAAGGGTTTTCACTATCAAGCCTCTCTCATTTTGGTTTTTCTCTCAGCTTTCATCGCCTTATGGTGCCTGTAAAGGTTTTCACCGATAAGACTCTCTCATTTGTATCACTTTCCAGCTGGGGATTTGGAGTGTTGCCGGTATGACTCTTTCTGCTGGGGATTAGAGTCCTTTCTGCTGTGGAACAGAATGTTATGTTCACTGGTAAGACTCTCATTTGTATGACTTGGCATCTTTTGAAGACTGATCAGAAGGTCTTTCTTTGGACCGTAATGTGGGTTTTGGATAGGCTAGAAAGAAAGGGTATTTAAGGCTCAAAAACAAAATAAATTTGGGGTTTAAAATTACAACCTTCGGAATCATATTTGTTTACAACAAACGCAACCCTTGCCCCAGTTTCTTGCTTGGGGATTATTTATTTTTATTTTTAATTTTAATTTTTCAACACCATGACCGAGCCGTGAGGCGCCTACGTATCCTCTTTGAGGAATCAGGTCGAACGTAGTTCCCAACTCCTCTATTTTGTTCTGACTTTTTTTTTTGTTACCATTTCTCTTTTCTTTTCTCTTTTTCTTTTTTTTCTCTTCTTTTTGTTCGTTTTGTTGTTTTCTTTTCCTTTTTTTTCTTTACCTGCCATGCTTGCGTTTTCTATTCGTTTCTACTGATTCCGAACTAGGGGTACGAAAGAAAAACAATAAGGCTCAAAAGGGGTTAACGAAGGATAAAGTGTTTAGGTAGCAGAACAAAATGCCTTCGTCATTCCAGTTTTAAAAACATGCCAAGTGCAAATAACACAATTAAATAAAGATTTGCGATCTCTTCTGATGGTGTTGGACTTGACAATCATATTCACATTTTCTTTTTCATTTGTCAATTCTAAAGCACCGTTGGGCGACACTCTCACTATCATTATCTTGAACGACCCTCGTGCCAATTCGGCGAATCTTTCTTTTAATGGTTTTCTTTGTGTTTTACTTGCCCTAGCTCCACACGACTCGGGCTCCAAATAATCTCAAACCGTTTTTATTTCCTTTAAATGCTTTGATCACCTTCCTAGGGTTTTATGATTAACTTTTAAGATGAGGCCCAAACTGTGTGCGCATGTCATGTCACTAGAATCGGTGTTTGAACAAAAGACACAACAAAAGAATAGAAGAACTAAACAAAGAAAATTACTGGAAATAAAAGACCGAAATTTGCATTAGACTAACGGTGGAATGGTTCGAATAACAAAGCAAGCAAAACAAACCAAAGTACACCATGAAACAAACCTGGACCAAACTAAAAAAATGGAGGGACATGAGGGTTTGACACAACAGAAATGACAACAAAATAAACCATCAAAGATCCTCTCTGGCTGACCCAAAATGGAGTGTCTTTCCAACTACCAAGCACGACATTTTAGCCATTGAGCTCTATATCAACATTGCCAAGACCATCACCAACTTCAGTATCATCAACATCAGTCAACAAGTTCTTAAGAGGATTCGCGTGCTCCCTGTCACTGTCATTGACCACAATTACCCTTTCCTGAATCATTCTTTCTATTTTTTTTTTCAAAGAACGACAGTCTTCAATGCTATGTACTTGGACATTAGAGTGGTACATGCATTGTACAGCAGGATCAAATCCTTTTGCATACGGGTCTGGAGTATAGCCAAGGAGCGGCTCAATCAGGCCAGAAAGCTTTAACTTTTCTAACAAACTTGTGTAGGACTCCCCAATCAGCGTGAAACTATTTCTTTGCCTTTGTTCCCCTCCATGCCCCTGTTTTCTAGGGTCGTTGGGTGCTCGAAAAAGTTGTGAAGGCAAGAATGCATTATGTGGTGCTGGCCCTCGCCATAGGGGGTGATCTGATGGTTGAACTATGACCGGACATTGTTCGGAGGATAATACTGAGGCGGATTATATGGAGCTCGGGGGCAGGTTTGGGCATGATGGGCTGAAAAGAGTGGCTTTGATGGTGGGTAGTAGGGTTGTGGAAGGTTGTATGAAGTGTGTGGATAATTTGGGTGACGAGGTCTGGGCTGGTAGTGAGGGGAAGGACCTCTGAATTTGGACCCAGTACCTGCTTCGACTGATGCGACCTCGAGCGCACCTCCCGCACCGCTCTGGATGGCCTGAGTGGTTGCTTTAATCACCGAATAGCTCAGGATTTTGTTGGATCTGAGTCCCTCTTCGATCATACCGCCCATTTTTACTACTTCGTTGAAAGATTTACCAACTGACATCACTAGGTGACCAAAGTAAGTTGGCTCCAAAGTTTGTAAGAAGTAATCCACCATTTCACCTTCCCTCATTGGTGGATCGACTCTTGCTGCTTGTTCCCTCCAACGAAATCTGAATTCCCTGAAGCTCTCTCCAGGCTTTTTCTCAAGTTTTAATAGTGTGAGACGGTTCGGGACTATCTCAAGGTTATACTGGAAGTGACCCGCAAATGCTTGTGCTAGATCGTCCCAGGTATACCACCTGCTAGGATCCTGCCTCGTGTACCATTCGAGTGCGGACCCGCTTAAACTTTGACCGAAATAAGCTATCAGAAGCTCATCCTTTCATCCTGCTCCTCTCATCTTACTACAGAAACCTCGCAGATGTGCCATGGGATCACCATGCCCCTCGTATAGATCAAATTTGGGCATCTTAAATCCTGCCGGCAATTGCACATCAGGGAAAGGGCACAGATCTTTGTAGGCCATACTAACCTGGCTGCCCAATCCATGCATACTCTGGAAAGATTGCTCCAGGCTTTTCGTTTTACGAAGCACTTCATCCTACTCCGGATTCTTAGTCGGCCACTCAGTTTCTGCTGGGAGTTGGAGGTGAGGGGTGTAAGTGTATGGTTCGGGTGCTTTAAAGGTTGGTTCAGGAGGATAATATTGGTTATCATGAGCCTGAAACAACGGCTTGCTGGAGGATCTTTGCAGTGTGGCTGGTGGAGGTGCCCCGAAGACGGGGACGATTGGCGGAGGAGGGTTTTATTTAAGTGGTGGAGCTTGGAGATTATAGGAAGTTTCCCCTTGGTAGTATTGGGCAATGGGGAAGCTTTTTGAAGGGCCGGGTGAAGGGTTTTCCGGTATGTGTCCCGGTGGGGAAGTAGGGGTGACGAGTGGTTCGGGCCCCTTTGGCACCTTAGCCACGGCTAGCCGCATTTCATGCATATCCAATCTCATTTTTTCTATATTGGTCATCGCCTCCTTCAACATCTGATGCGCCGTCCTTTCCGACTCAACACTATTTTCTAAGCCAGTCATGCTTTCTGGTATAATCCCTTTTGATCTTGTTTGATAATGGTATGGTGCCAGTACGCTTTAACAATTAACTGTTTGGAATTGGACAAACAACAAACTTGTTAGAGTTTTAACAGATATTGCAATTGCATGTTGGGGGATGCAATACTCTTAGGCAGTTAACCATTTCTAACATGTTTTTGCTCCTACCGCGTGCATCCTCCCGGCTGGTTTTTATTTGTGCCTTTTTCAAGTGTTTCGGAAACCCTCCATTCCACTTTTTCCTTTTTTATTTATTCACTTTCCTTTTCTTTTTTTCTTTTTTTTTCGTTTGTGGTCGAATCTTATGAAGATTGCCTACGTATCATGACCCCGCATGAATCAGAACTTGCGTAGTTCGGCCCATAAAAGATAAACAATAATAAATATTTTCTCAATTTTCATATTAGAACAAACTGGGTTTCAAAGGTTTGAAGATGACCTACAAACTCGAAAATCAAACAACCCACATATTCTAATCAAAAGATTTACAAACTTCAAAAACAAATGGCCAACTTCCTTTCTCCGTTTGCTAATTTTAACCAAATGGTTGTTTTTGCAAACGTGGCCCCTTCCAACTTTCACATGAATTTTGAGGCCGAAGAGGATAATTTTATGACACTTTACAAACTTGTCCGTTCTTTTACGAAAATAACCTTTCAACAACTGAAAGATACTCTAAGGCTATTTCGGCAAGAACGGTTTAAGATGCGGCCGAAGTTGGCTCGGCTTATTATGACAAAAAATTCAAACGGCATTCACCTGACCGCTGACTCTTTGTTTTTGTTTTTTCAAATTATAATAAAAACCTGGTGTCGTAAACACGACCTTTCAGCGTCTCAGGGACGAAGATTTTTAAGGCTGTGTGGGTCAACTGGACCAAATCTAAAAAAATGACCCAAGGTGGCTGTTTATGCAAGGTCAGCCTTCCGGCGTCCCTTTCGGGAACATTCGACTATGTTTTGACAAAACATCGTCACCCGACCTCTTTATGAAAAAATTAAAATTTGACATATATTTTTTGGCTATTTCTAGCAAAATGGGAGGTTGGACACCACCCGACTTATTTATGACAAGATTGAAATTTTTGACATGTTTTTTATTTATTTATTGGTTTTTGGCTATTTTAGCAAGAGGTGGGGTTGGACCCGATGAGGGTTGCCTACGTATCTCACATCCGGTGAGAATCAAACCCGCGTAGTTCGGTCAAATAAACTATTTTTGAGAAGACCCTTATCCATTTTCTATTTTTTTTCACAACAATCAAACAAACTATTATTTTTCATTCATAACAAACAAACAAACTAACGAAAAACATAAAACATTCCTTCTTTTTTCTTTTTCTTTTTTTCAAAATTTCGGCAGAGTTTCGACACTACTTGGACATTGGGTTTTTTTCTAAAAATAAGTAGTTATATCTCTACACTGTTATTTTCTCCTCTTTTTCACGATTTTCTAATTTGTGGAGAATGATGACAACATACAAAATCTTTTTGAATTTTCAATGCTCTTTTTTATTTATTATTATTTTTGTTATTATTTTCAAAAGTGTGGCATGGGAGGACATAGGGAATTCCAAGACTTCTTGGATTCCACAAATGTTCCCCATGTGTTTTTCCCAAAAATGAAGCGTGGGGGACATAGGGAATTCCAAGACTTCTTGGATTCCACAAATGTTCCCCATGTGCTTTTCCCAAAAATGAAGCATGGGGGACATAGGGGATTCCAAGATTTCTTGGATTCCACAAATGTTCTTCATGTGTTTTTCCCAAAAATGAAGTGTGGGGGACATATGGAATACCAAGGCTTCTTGAATTCTACAAATGTTCCTCATGTGCTTAATTAACATAATAGCATGCTTATCTAAAAAATCGTGCAACTTTCTTATTTAACGTGATCAGCATGATAAGGAGTGTCATTTGTCCTCAACTATCATTGGTCCGCCAAATGACCCTTTTACCCTTGAATAAATACAACATGTAGCACATAAGATGCCTTAAGATGGTCTATTATTTTCAGGTTGCTTGTCCTAGACGGACCCAACCCCTGTGTTGAGTCCCCTAAGTCAAATGCACATGATGCAAATAAACGTTCCTACTAGGGATCCGGCATGAAGCTGAGTAATTCTAGGTTCAAATCTGGGTATGTGTTTTAGACAGTGTACCCGAGCGGACAACTCGAATCGAGGAGGGGGCTACGTACCGGGGACCAGCGGGGTCGTCCGGCTTTGTAACTTGTCCGGCCTCTTTCTTATTTCAAGGTATGACACTAACAGAATAGGGAGTCTCGACCAGCGAGCTTCTCCCCGAAGGTAAGAAGAGAAGGGTTTCGGCACAGTTTATATACAGTTCAAATAATATCAAAGCGGTAAAAGCATCATTTAGCACATTGAGCCCAAACATATAACAAAATCAGATAAAACCAAATATAACAATTTATCTAAGCTCGAATTTCTAACCCTGAACCAGTGGTTCTGGGTCTATCCCCAGCAGAGTCGCCAGAGCTGTCACACCTTCTTTTTCCGCCCCCGCGAGGGGCGTAGGAGTTTTTCCAATTGAAGGACAATCGAAACGGGATTTATTTATTTATGTCAGAGTCGCCACTTGGGAGATTTATGGTGTCCCAAGTCACCGGTTGAATCCCGAATCGAGGAAAGAATGACTCTATTTAACAGTCTGCGCACCAGAAATCCGGATAAGGAATTCTGTTAACCCGGGAAAAGTTGTTAGGCATTTCCGAGTTTCGTGGTTCTAGCACGGTCGCTCAACTGTCATATTTGGCTTGACTATCTGATTTAATACATGTTGAACCTATGTGCAAAATTTAACTTTTAACCGCTTTTATCATTTACTGTTATTTTTATCAAGAATTGCGACATTGTGAAAACACATCTCGAACCACGTCACATCAATACACCCGTGGTTGTTGGCACATTTCAACTCTGTTGAGATTGGGATTTGGGTCACATAAATGTGCACCCGATTTTAGCAAGATAACATTATTAAATACGCGCCTAAAGCGACTAACGTATCATTATTTTTGGGTAGGGCCGTGAAATTTGCTAAACGGCCCGTCCCGGGATCTAAGAACTCGAAATAACTATCTGTTGAGGGCCTAGCACTTTGGGTATTCTTGTTTGTCGAGGCTCGTCTCGTTCGTTATTATTTATTATTGTTATTATTATTATTGGATGAATTTGCAACATTGTGAAAATGCATCTCGAGTCACGTCACAATCAATGTGCCCGTGATTAAAGACGCATTTCGACTCCGTTGAGATTTAGATTTGGGTCACATAAATGTGTACCCGAGTTTAAGAAGATAACATTATTAAATACGCGCCTAAAGCAACTAGCGTATTGTTATTTTGGGAAGGCCGTAAAATTCGCTAAACAACCTGTCCCGAATTCTAAGTATTTTAATAAGGCTTCTATTAGTCCCAATTTCGCTAGCGTATTGTTATTGTTATTAAACCCAACTTCTATTACTAAGAAAAATGAGAAATAGGGCTTTAACGCTAGTAGTCATGATTTTTTCATTCAGACGTTCACATACCTATTACAATGAGAGTACATAATATACGTGAGTACATACGTTCGCAACAATTCACTGGATGTCAAATTGTTCCCTTATTAAACACAAGTATATGCACAGAAGTAAACATTCTCGTAAAAAACTTAAGCTCACGATATGTTCTCACATTTACTTTAAGCATATGCAGTAACTGTCACACCTCCTTTTTCCGCACCCGAGGGGGCGCAAGGGAGTTTTTTCCAATTAAAGGACAATCGAAACAGGATTGGTTTAATTATTTCAGAGTCGCCACTTGGGAGATTTAGGGTGTCCCAAGTCACCAATTTTAATCCCGAATCGAGGAAAAGAATAACTCCATATTACAGTCTGCGTACCAAAAATCCGGATAAGGAATTCTGTTAACCCGGGAGAAGGTGTTAGGCATTCCCGAGTTCCGTGGTTCTAGCACGGTCGCTCAACTGTTATATTCGGCTTGATTATCTGATTTTATACAAGTGTGAACTTATGTGCAAAATTTAACTTTTAACCGCTTTTATCATTTACTGTTTTTATCAAGAATTGCAACGTTGTGAAAATGTATCTCGAACCGCGTTACAATCAATGTACCCGTGGTCGTCGACACACTTTGACTCCGTTGAGATTTGGATTTGGGTCACATCAATGTGCACCCGAGTTTAAGAAGGTAAGATTTATTAAGGCGCGTCCTAAAGAGTCTAACGTATTGTTATTTTAGGAAGAGGCCGTGAAGGTTCATTAAACGGCCAAATCCAAAGTCTAGTCAATGGTTATGTATTTTATTGAGGGCCCCGGCGGTTTGTGATTTATTTGGCGAGGCTCGTCTCATTTTTATTTTAAAAGGATAAACCTATAGCGACTACATTTTCTATTAAGTTCGTCTCTAAAATAAAAGAAAAATCTCCTAATTATTTACATGCTGAAAAACGCAACTTATTAGTTATTAAGTTACGGCTTATGTGAACGGAAAATTGCGATCGCGTTTGTACAAGGAAAAACTGCTTTCATTCCACATTTTATTATTTGCTAGAACATGAGATAAATACACAATAATATCAAAGCCGATTAACTATTCTTCAAATAATTTAAACTAGCATTATTAGATGAAGAAATCATACATATGCAGCCTCATTACTCATTAATTAATCGACTACATTTTTATACGAAGAGAGGAAAATTAATATTCAAACACAGATCCAAACAAAAGAATTCAACAGGAACAGGAGCCTGATTAATATTTCATTTTTCGCTTCAAGCCAAGAGTGTACAAATGTGTACCTGGAAACAGCAGTACAAGAACAAAGAAGTAGGAGTCAGCAACAGTAATAACGCAGCAACAGCAGGTTCCGCAACACCGCAAAACCAGTAACGACCAGTAGAATAACCCAGTGACAGATTGAAAACTCAGCAGTGAAAAAAGTACAATCGCAGTCAAAGCAGAAGAGAGAAAAGACACGAGATGCAGTAGCTTCGGATTTTTGAATAACACTCGAAGAAAAGCAAACAGAAATTATTCGAGTGAAAGTTCAAATTGGATTTCTCTTTTACTCTCACAAACTCTCTCAAGTATCTCTTAATATTCAAGTTCTAAAAACTCTCTTCTTTTTTCTCTCCAAAAAAAATCCTCTCAAGGTTTAAGTTCTCCTCTCTCCCCAGATGTCCTTTATATATAGCAAGATAAGTCTTCAATTCCTAACCCCAAAATTATTCCCCCAATGGCATGCTTTGGCCCACTATTAAATGTCTTCTTTATTTTAAATATTGTTCCCCATGCCTACATTAAACAAGTACAAGATTCTCAACCCATTACAATATGTTCTCCATGCCTACATTAAACAAGTACAAGATTCCCAACCCATTACAATATGTTCCCCATGCCCACATTAAACAAATACCACACTCCCAACCCATTACAATATGTTCCTCATGCCTATATTAAACAAGTACATCAAAAACCCCACCCCATTATATTTGTCCCCCATGTTTAACATAAAGAATCAAAATAATGTTCAATTACCAAACTACCCCTCCGACCTTATTACAATTACAAATCTACCCCCGAATGCAATGCAATTTACCAAATTACCCCTCTGCTCTAAACAATCAATTAATCATAACTTGACCAAAATTTGATCAAGATGACCAATTTCTCAACAATCTTCAACAACAATTATATGAACACGATGAACAACACAACTCAAAATCAATGGAATGAATTAACCATATCGGGAACCAATCCTGGTTAATTTAGACCATGAATGTATGAGCAAAAACACAACAATACAAACAACAATATGCATGATTCAAATTAAATCAACAAATCACAAACAAACATAAACTCACATTAAATCATTGGATTTAAACTTCAAACAAAGATGAACATGAATTAAATCTATTTTTAGCAACAAACATGACGGATTCACATGACTCAAACAACATTAATAATTTCTGGAAAATACATAACAACATGAAACAAATTGAAGAAAATAACTAATTAAATTTCAATTTGAATCTAACAAACATTAAACCAACAAATATTCACTTAAACAACAATACAAACATGAAATAAACATGAAAAATAACTAATTAACTTCCATTTGAAATCTGAAAATTAATTCAACAAAAACACATGAACATGAACAAAACAAAAAATCAAATATCTAAACATAGACATGAACAAAACACACATTTGCCGATTTTAGATTCGAAAATATCAAAACAAAATGCGGACAAAATAAAACTCAAAAAAACTACTAACCGGAGATGAAAAACGACGGATTCGATTGTATGAACTGTTTCGACGAACCTTAGATGGGAATAAATCTGCCCGGACTCAACGACGAACTCAACGACGAACTCGACTTCCTTGTAAACTTGGCGAACTCAAAACTACGCTCGACGACCTCGACTAAAACTCAACTGAACGAAATGGTGGCAGCAACTCAACTGAACGAAATGGTGGACGATGAAGCAGCAGCGCGAGCTTGAAGCGGACGACGAAGATGGTGAAAGTGAGGCAGCAACTTAGAGAGATAAGTAGCTGTTCGTTGAGGCAGCAATAACACAGCCAAAATGACTGGTTGACGAGCTTGGCCATGGAAATGACTGGGCATAACGGTGGTGACGACGGGAAGGCAATCGACGCAGCAACAATGGTCGACGAGGTCTGTTTGGAGGTGAAGAAGCAGCAGCTGGGGGGGGGGGACTGGACGTCGGGCAGTGACGACGAAGGCTAAGCAGCAGCGTTCGTCAGATTTAATGGAGGATCGTTTGGGCAGTGACGACGGGACGACGAGGCTGGTTGCTGGGACAGAGGGACGATGAAGCAGAAAGCAGCGCAGTAGCAATGGCGTATGTTTGGACGTGAAACAGAAGAGGCTATTCCGACGAAAGCAAAGCACGGAACGGGCAGTCATGGTCGCCGGAAGTGAAGGACGTCGCGAAGAAGATGGGGCAGTAGCGACGGGGCTGGACGATGGTGGTGGTTGTGAGCCGGAGGAGACGGAAGTGCTGCCATGGATGCTTGGTGTGTTTGGTATCTTGGAGAAGAAGAAGAGAGGGTGGGGGGCGGATAGTTTAGTTTAGGTTTTTTAGGGTTTTTTGTTTGTGTTTTGTTTTGTTTTGTGTTAGGACAAAAATGAAAAGTGGGTCTTGGGTTAATGGGTTAATTGGGCGGACCGGGTCGACCCGTGTAAAGTGGACTGGGTCATGGACAATTGTTTGGGCCTGGGGTTGAAAATTGAAGAAGTGGCCCAATCCGATTTTTATTTGTATTTTTGTTATCTTTTCTTCTTTTATTTTCTAAAACTAAATTATAAAAATACTTAAATTATTATTAAGAACTAAATTAAGTTATAAAATCGCAAATTAACTCCCAATAACAATTAACGCGCAATTAAGTAATAATTAAGCATAAAATTGTTCATTTGGACATTAAATGCTAAAAATGCAAAAGATGCCTATTTTTGTAATTTTTAATTTTTGTAAAACTAATTTAATTACTAACAATTGTAGAATTAAATCCTACATGCAAAATGCGACATATTTTTTTATTTTTTATTAATTTAGCAAATAAACAAACACAGACAAATACAAATAATAATCCAAAAATGTCACAAAATACTCAAAATTGCACACCAAGAAAAATCATTTTATTTTGCATTTTTTGGGAGTATTTCTCATATAGGGCAAAAATCACGTGCTTACAGCTGCCCCTCTTTGCTCGGAGACACGAAGAGTTTTCGTGCAAAGATAAAGCGAGCGATTTTTGCCCATCCGAGTACTCCGTGTGAAGCATTTTTTTGAAAAAGATTTAACCGAACCTTTGCTTCAAAGGTTTCCTACATATCCCTGGCTAAAGGGGAATCAGGTTAATGTAGTTCGGGAAATTTTGGTAGCTGGGACTACCGTGGGATTGCAATGTTACTGCTGTTGCATGTTGTTATCACTGCTTACCGATCTCCTTATTACACCGTACTTAAAATAAAAACAAGAAGCTAGGCTAGACTAAAATTTGTTCTTGTTGCCTGGCTTTCTCGTCGGCTTGTGTTTCCTCCGGTGCTTTTCTTCCGATGCTTTTCTTCCTTTTGACCCATGCTCTTGAGTATGTGCTGGGACTTTATTGTTTCCTGTTGGGGATTCCTGCTGTAACCCTCTGTTTTATTGTCCTCTAACTTGATCTTGAAACCTATGCCTCTGTTGTATGGGCGGGCACCCAACTTCAATCCTTGAAAATTAATGCTGAATGTATTCCTCTGTTATCTGGGCGGGCTCCCAACTTCAACGCTTGAAATGTAAAGACTGAATGTATGCCTCTGTTATCTTGGGCGGGCTCCCAACTTCAACACTTGAAAGTAAAGACTGAATGTATTCCTCTGTTATTATGGGCGGGCTCCCAACTTCAACACTTGAAAATAAAGACTGAATGTATTCCTCTGTTATTATGGGCGGGCTCCCAACTTCAACTCTGGAAATATAAAGACTGAATGTATTCCTCTGTTATTATGGGCGGGCTCCCAACTTCAACTCTGGAAATATAAAGACTGAATGTATTCCTCTGTTATTATGGGCGGGCTCCCAACTTCAACTCTCTGGAAATATAAAGACTGAAATGTATGCCTCTGTTATCTGGGCGGGCTCCCAATTTCAACACTTGAAATATAAAGACTGAATGTATTCCTCTGTTATCTGGGCGGGCTCCCAACTTCAACGCTTGAAAGTAAAAACTGAATGTATTCCTCTGTTATTATGGGCGGGCTCCCAATTTCAACAACAACTTAGGATTGGGTAAAACTAAACTTAGGAGGAAATGCGTCTCCTATGGGTAAAAGTAAACTTAGGAGGAAATGCATCTCCTATGGGTAAAACTAGACTTAGGAGGAAATGCGTCTCCTATGGGTAAAAACGGACTTAGGAAGTGCGTCTCCTACTGGTAAAACTAAACTTAGGAGGAAATGCCTCTCCTATGGTTAAAAACATAAACTTAGGAGGAAATGCGTCTCCTATAGGTAAAAGTAAACTTAGGAGGAAATGCGTCTCATATGGGTAAAACTTAGGAAGTGCGTCTCCTATTGGCAAAACTAGACCTAGGAAGTGTGTCTCCTATTGGTAAAGGCATGGAATGTATTCCCTTGTTATACAGGTGGGTGCCTGAAATGAACAGACAAAAAAGTATTCCTCTCGTTATTCAGGTGGGCGCCTGTTTAAACTAAGACTGGAAAGTATTCCTCTCGTTATTCAGGTGGGCGCCTGGCTTTTGAGAAAATTTTCGCGATGAGAAAATTTTCTGCCCCGGTTTGATGATCTTCTTTATGGCATGTTCTTCCGCCATCGGTAACATTTCTTTTCCCTGCTTCAAATCAAAGAAAGATTTTGTTAGTTTTAAAAGAAAAAAACATGGTTGCTTTCCCTTTTTTTTTCTTTTTTTTTCTTTTTTTTTCCG
Organism: Nicotiana sylvestris; assembly: GCF_000393655.2. Lineage (NCBI taxonomy): Eukaryota > Viridiplantae > Streptophyta > Magnoliopsida > Solanales > Solanaceae > Nicotiana > Nicotiana sylvestris. The sequence goes on from NC_091059.1 coordinate 202,607,705, forward strand.
GTGTTCCATTACACTATACTATTTATTGGGATGATACTATTTATTGGGGATGATATTACTGTTGGGGATCATGTCCCTGCTGGTGAACACATTCCCGTTGGGGGTGGTTTTCCTCTTCTTTCCTTGCTCCACATTGTCCGACCTTTTTGGAATTTGGTCGATGATCGGCCAAGGATGCTCTTGCATCTCGACCCCTTTTTCACTATACCCCCTTGACATTTAGGCCAACTCATCATTCGGTCTTGCAACAAATGTCTTTTCCGTTTCATTGTATTATCTTTGGCATGTCCTGTTCGCCTTTTGCTTCGCAGCATTTTGGCAATTAGTAGTAAGCTCTGAAAAACAAAATCCTTCTAAAAAACAAACTACTGGAGAAAAACACTATAAACCCAAAATAAAAAGTGATGACTTTAAAAAGATGAAAGAAAAAGTCTTTCTGAACAAATGTTGGAGAAAGAAAAAATAAAGAACTTATCCGAATGGTACAATCAATCCCAATGATCATGTCATGCATTTCTGGATTAACCAACTCAGTCTATTCATATCGATCAATTTTTCTGACGGCCTTACTTTGCTGGGGATGTGCAGAAGCCCAACTTTCGCCGGATGCGGATCTTATCTTGCTAGCCCCCTTTATATCCTTGTCGCCTCATAGTGCCCTTCGAGGGGTTTTCACTGATGAGGCTCTCTCATTTCTCTCAATTCTCGTCGCCTTATGGTGCCTGTGAAGGTTTTCACCGATAAGACTCTTCTCATTTTATTTTCTAAGCTGGAGATTGGAGTGTTACCGACATGACTCTTTGCTGGGGATGTGCAGAAGCCCAACTTTCGCCGGATGCGGCCCATTTTTTGCCAATCTTATCTTGCTAGCCCCCTTTATATCCTTGTCGCCTCATAGTGCCCTTCGAGGGGTTTTCACTGATGAGACTCTCTCATTTCTCTCAATTCTCGTCGCCTTATGGTGCCGATATGACTCTTTGCTGGGGATTCTTTAGGTTATCAATTCGTTGCCGACTTTCTCTGCTTTTATTTGCTTAACTTGGCTTTCCTCGGATTCTGATCGGGAGGTCTTTTTGGACATCAACATGGGTTTTTTTTTGTTTATGGCTAAAAGAAAAAGAGGGCATCAAAAAGGGTTCAAAATAATTCTGATGGGTAAAAACCATTACAACTCTTGGAATCGAACTTCTTTCCCAACATTACAAACATAACTTCTGCCCCAGTTTCTTGCTTGGGGATTCTTATTTTTTGGTTATACTATGACCGAGCCGTGAGGCGCCTACGTATCCTTCTTTGAGGAATCAGGTCAAACGTAGTTCACAACTCCCTTTTCTTTTCTTTTTTCTTTTTTTTTTCTTTTTTTTTTGACTTTTCTTTTGTTTTTATTATCATTATATTTTCTTCTCTTTTTTCTTATTTTCATTACTGATTCCAAAAGAGGGGTATGAAAGAATAAATAAGGCTCAAAAGGGAAAGCAAAGGTTAAAATGTTTGGATAGAAGAAAAAATTGCCTCCGTCATTTCATTCTCCGATAAATGCCAAGTATAAACAAACAAACAACAATTAATAGCCATGTCGATGCATCTTCCCTCGACATCTGTCTGACATGAAGTGCAACTGGATAACATCTTGGTCACAATAGACGGCCACTGCCAATTCGGGACAAATTTGCCATTTTGTTTTGGCCTGATGTGGGAGGATCCGTTTCAACACTTGCTGTCCCTCTTTAAATTTCCTGATATCGTCTGCATCCCCTAAATTGATGTCTTATGCGTCATTTAATTTGGGCTTGGATTTCTCTTCCAACTAGCTTAACTCTCTGTTTGTCTCTTTGAAGGCTTTATTATCACTGTATCCCAATTCGTCATCGTGATTGACCTTTTGTATAATCAGTTCGAAATCAGATTGATTTTTAGACTAAGTTGAAGATCCGTTATGCATGCCATGTCATTGGAATCAGTATAAAGAGCATTGTTTAGAAAGAGAAAAGGAAGAAAAATAGACTCAAAACAAAATAAGAAGAGAAGCTTTCACTTTACAAAAATACGGGATAACAGAGTTTCACACTAAAACAAAACTGGATTACAACTCTGCAATAATCCAAAACAAGAAAGAAAAATCAGAGCCCACTACCAAGACTCCCTTCGGATAGGAAGAGGAGTAGCCGTCCAATTGTTGATTTTTTTTTAGATTTATTTTCACCGGCACGGATCGTCATTAATGTTTGGCGGCTCTGGAACCTGAACCTCGATCCTATTTGTGTTGATGAGTTCTTGCACGGCATTCTTCAACTTCCAACATCTCTCAGTATCGTGTCCGGGAGCCCCCGAACAATATTCACAACTTGCTGAAGGGTCAAGATTTTCAGGAAGAGGATTTGGTAATTTGGGCTCAATAGGATTCAATAGGCCTAACTGCCTCAATTTGTGGAACACAATAGTATAGGATTCTCCCAGCGGAGTATATTTCTGCTTCCTCTCATTCTTAAAAGCTTGATTCCCCCGGAAACCTGACCCTGGAGGATTTCTATAGGCCCTCGGAAGTGGATATATGCTTGTTGGAGGTGGGTATGTATTTTGGGGAGCCGGCGCATGCCATTGTGCGTGTGCTGGAGAGTGGGTATAGGTTTGTGCATGATGAACGGAAAAATGGGGATCTGGCAGTGGGTAATAATGTTGTGGAGGGCTATATGGAGTGCGGGGGTAATTTTGGTGGTAGGGTCGTGGTTGGCTATAGTATGGTGACGGGCCTCTAGATCCGAACCATGCTCCCGACTCAACAGTCGTGACATCTTCTTTCTTATCCTTCCCCAGTACACCCTCAGTGCCGCTCTGGATGGCCTGAGTGGTTGCTTTAATTGCCGAATAGCTCAGGATTTTGTTGGACCTGAGTCCCTCTTCGATCATACCGCCCATTTTTACTACTTCATCACTAGATGACCAAAGTAAGTTGTCTCCAAGGTTTGTAAGAAGTAGTCCACCATCTCTCCCTCTCTCATGGGAGGATCGACTCTGGCTGCTTGCTCTCTCCAGCGGAACCCAAACTCGCGAAAACTTTCCCCGGGTTCTTTCCGGGTCCTCAACAATGTGAGACGGTCAGGGACTATCTCGAGATTGTATTGAAAATGACCCGCGAAAGCCTGTGCCAGATCATCCCAGGTGTACCATTTGCTGGAATCCTTCCTGGTATACCATTCTAGTGCCGATCCACTCAGACTTTGGACGAAATAAGCTATCAGCAGCTCATCTTTGCCGCTTGTCCCTCTCATTTTACTACAGAATCCCCACAAATGTGCCACGGGATCACCGTGCCCTTCATATAAATCAAACTTAGGCATCTTGAATCCAGCCGGGAGTTGGACATCCGGGAAAGGGCATAGATCTTTGTAGGCCATGCTGACCTGGTTGCCCAATCCGTGCAGGTTCCTGAAGGACTGCTCCAGGCTTTTGAATTTCCTCAATACCTCATCTTGTTCTGGGGCTTTAATCGGCTTTTCAATTTCTGCCGGTGCCTCCAAATGTGGATTGTGGGCATGTGGTTCGGGGGCATGGAATGTAGGCTCAGGGGGATAGTATTGCGTATCGGGAGCCTGAAGCAATGGCTCACTGTTTGATCTTTGCAGGGTGGCTGATATGGGTCCCATAAAAGTGGGAACATTTGGTATTGGGAGAGGTTGATGGGGCGGTGGAGCTTGGGAATCATGGGGGCTTCTCTCCTGATGATAACGGTGATTCGGGAGGCTTGTTGAAGGGCCGGAGTGAGGGTATTCCGACATGTTCCCCAACGGCTCAGGGCTCTTTCGTGCTTTGGATAGAGCTAGCTGCATTGCATTCATCTCTAATCCCATCCTTTCTATCTTTTCCATTGCTTCCTTTAACAACTGGCTCACCGGCCTTTCTTCCTCGGTACTATTCTCTGAAGTAGTCATGCTTGTTGTTATCGGTCCTTTGGATATAGTTTGGTAAGGGTGTGTTGCCAGAATTCTTTAACAACTAACTGTTTGAGATTCGGAAAACAACAAACTTGTTAGCGTTTAGAGTTTAACAGATTTGACAACAACACATTGAGGATGCAATGCCCCTAGGCAGTTAACCGTTTCTAACATGCTTTGCTTTAAACAACATGCGTCACCCCGGCTTGCTTATTTGTCCCTTTGAAGTACTTTGGGAACCCCTGTATTTATTTTGTATTTTCTTTTTCTTTATTACTGGCGGTCGAATCTTATGTGGATTGCCTACGTATCACGTCCCCGCGTGAATCAGACCTTGCGTAGTTCGGACCACTAAAAGATAAACAATACTAAACATTTTCATATTAGAACAAACTGGGTTTCAAAGGTTTGAAGATGACCTACAAACTCGAAAATCAAACAACCCATATATTCTAATCAAAAGCTTTACAAACTCAAAAACAAATGGCCAACTTCCTTTCTCCGTTTGACAAATGCAACCCAACGGTTATTTTTGCAAATGTGGCCCCTTCCAAACCTCACATGAATTTTGAGGCCGGGGAGGATTATTTGGACATTTTACAAACTTGTTCATTCTTTTACGAAAGTAACCTTTCGACAACTGAAAGATACTCTAAGGCTATTTCGGCAAGAACGATTTAAGACGCGGCCGAAGCTGGCTCGGCTTATTATGACAAAATTTGAACGGTATTCACCTGACCGTCGACTCTTTTTTTCAAATCACAATAAAACTTGGTGTTGCAAAACGCGGCCATTCAGCGTCTCGGGGACGAAGGTTTAAAAGGCTGTGTGGGTCAACTAGACCAAAAATCCTAAACATGACCCCAAAAGGTGGCCATTTATGCAAAGTCAGCCTTCCGGTGTCCCTTTCGGGAACATTCGGCTATTTATGACAACAACATCACCCGACTTATTTATGACTCTTTTTATCGTTTTTCAAATTAGAAAAGTCAATATTGCAAACACGGCCTTTCAACGTCTCGAGGACGAAGATTTTTAAGGCTGTGTGGGTCAACTGGACCAAGTCTTAAAAATGACCCAAAGGTGGCTGTTTATGCAAAGTCAGCCTTCCGGCATCCCTTTCGGGAACATTCGGCTATGTTTTGACAAAACAGCGTCACCCAATTTCTTTATGACAGAACTAAAATTTGACATATATATTTTTTGATTATTATTTATTATCTGTTTTTGGCTATTTTAGCAAAATGGGGGTTGGACCCGATGAGGGTTGCCTACGTATCTCACATCCGGTGAGAATCAAACCCGCGTAGTTCGGGCAATCAAGAATAAGTAGATGAACTAACTTTTTTTTTTTTTTGAATTTGTGAAAGAACCACTTTAAAGGAAGTATATTTTTGGATTTTTGATTGATCTTCTTTTTGAAAGAAATACTTCTAAGATATATTTTTTGAATTTCATTTGCCTTTTTTTTTATTCTAAAGAAGAAGAAGAAAGTATTTTTCGGAATTTTACTTTTAATAAAAGAAATGCTTCTCAAAATGTTTTTGAATTTTAAATTTTCTTTTCAATTTTGAAAGAAGAGTCAAAATATTTTCGGTTTTTTTTTATTATATATATATATATATATATATATATATATATATATTTTAAAACAATTAGAAAGACTTTCTAAAGAAGTCAATAATGGAAAAAATATTTTTGGATTATTTTAATTTTGTCATTTTCATAAACAAATAAATAAAGCATATTTTAAAAACAAGACCTTTTTTTTTCATTTTTATGGCAAGACAAAACTATTTTCTTTTCTATTAATGTTTTTTTTTAAAAAAAGAAGAAAAAAACAAGGCAAAACAATAATGATTTTTTCTGCTTTTCCTTTGCTTTATTAAAACAAACTAATAAGACATTTTTTTTTTATTTTCTCAAAATTTCGGCAGAGTTTCGACACTACTTGGACATTTGTTTTTTTTTCTAACAATAAGTAGTTATATCTCTACACTGTTATTTTCTCCTCTTTTTTCACTATTTTCTAATTTGTGGATGGTGATGAAAACATACACAATCTTTTTTTTTTTTGAATTTTCAATGTTTTATATATACATATATATATATATATATATTTTATATTTTCAAAAATGCGGCATGGGGGACATAGGGAATTCCAAGACTTCTTGGATTCCGCAAATGTTCCCCATTTGCTCTTCTCAAAATATGAAGCGTGGGGGACGTAGGGAAATCCAAGAATTCTTGGATTCCACAAATGTTCCCCTTGTGCTTTTTTCCCAAAAATGAAGCGTGGGGGACATGTGGAATACCAAGGCTTCTTGAATTCCACAATGTTCCCCATGTGCTTAATTAACATAATAGCATGCTTATCAAAAATAGTGCAACTTTCTTATTTAACGTGATCAGCATGATAAGGAGTGTCATTTGTTCGCAAATATCATTGGTCCGCCAAATGACCCATTCACCCTTGAATAAATACAACATGTAACACATAGGATGCCAAAGATGGTCTATTATTTTCAGGTTGCTTGTCCTAGACGGACTCAACCCCTGTGTTGAGTCCCATAAGTCAAATGCACATGATGCAAATAAACGTTCCTACTAGGGATCCGACATGTGGCTTTGTTATACTAAGTTCATAACCTGGGTATTTGTTCTAGACCTGGCTTACCCAAACGGACAGTTTGAGCCGAAGCGGGGGCAACGTACCGGGAGCACGAAAGTCTGTCCGGCCTAGTTACTTGTCCCAACTCCATCTTATTTGGTATGACTTTAACAGAAAGGTGGGTCACGCGCACGTGTACACCATAAATTCAGAAGACTCAGAAAGAAGGGTTTCGTAGCAGTTTTATATACACAATTCAGATAATATTAAAGCGGTAAAAGCATCATTTAGCACATTAAGCATATATCATGTAAAAATCAGATAATAAATAAAGCCAAATAACAACAATTATTCTAAGCTCGAATTCTTAACCCTGAACCAATGGTTCTGGGTTATGTCCCCAGCAGAGTCACCAGAGCTGTCACACCTCCTTTTTCCGCACCCGAGGGGGCGCAAGGGAGTTTTTTCCAATTAAAGGACAATCGAAACGGGATTGGTTTAATTATTTCAGAGTCGCCACTTGGGAGATTTAGGGTGTCCCAAGTCACCAATTTTAATCCTGAATCGAGGAAAAGAATGACTCCATATTACAGTCTGCGTACCAAAAATCCGGATAAGGAATTCTGTTAACCCAGGAGAAGGTGTTAGGCATTCCCGAGTTCCGTGGTTCTAGCACGGTCGCTCAACTGTTATATTCGGCTTGATTATCTGATTTTATACAAGTGTGAACTTATGTGCAAAATATGACAGTTTAACCGCTTTTATCATTTACTGTTTTTATCAAGAATTGCAACGTTGTGAAAATGTATCTCGAACCGCATTACAATCAATGTACCCGTGGTCGTCGACACACTTTGACTCCGTTGAGATTTGGATTTGGGTCACATCAATGTGCACCCGAGTTTAAGAAGGTAAGATTTATTAAGGCGCGTCCTAAAGAGTCTAACGTATTGTTATTTTAGGAAGAGGCCGTGAAGGTTCATTAAACGGCCAAATCCAAAGTCTAGTCAATGGTTATGTATTTTATTGAGGGCCCCGGCGGTTTGTGATTTATTTGGCGAGGCTCGTCTCATTTTTATTTTAAAAGGATAAACCTATAGCGACTACATTTTCTATTAAGTTCGTCTCTAAAATAAAAGAAAAATCTCCTAATTATTTACATGCTGAAAAACGCAACTTATTAGTTATTAAGTTACGGCTTATGTGAACGGAAAATTGCTATCGCGTTTGTACAAGGAAAAACTGCTTTCATTCCACATTTTATTATTTGCTAGAACATGAGATAAATACACAATAATATCAAAGCGATTAACTATTCTTCAAATAATTTAAACTAGCATTATTAGATGAAGAAATTCATACATATGCAGCCTCATTACTCATTAATTAATCGACTACATTTTTATACGAAGAGAGGAAAATTAATATTCAAACACAGATCCAAACAAAAGAATTCAACAGGAACAGGAGCCTGATTAATATTTCATTTTTCGCTTCAAGCCAAGAGTGTACAAATGTGTACCTGGAAACAGCAGTACAAGAACAAAGAAGTAGGAGTCAGCAACAGTAATAACGCAGCAACAGCAGGTTCCGCAACACCGCAAAACCAGTAACGACCAGTAGAATAACCCAGTGACAGATTGAAAACTCAGCAGTGAAAAAAGTACAATCGCAGTCAAAGCAGAAGAGAGAAAAGACACGAGATGCAGTAGCTTCGGATTTTTGAATAACACTCGAAGAAAAGCAAACAGAAATTATTCGAGTGAAAGTTCAAATTGGATTTCTCTTTTACTCTCACAAACTCTCTCAAGTATCTCTTAATATTCAAGTTCTAAAAACTCTCTTCTTTTTTCTCTCCAAAAAAAATCCTCTCAAGGTTCAAGTTCTCCTCCCTCCCCAGATGTCCTCTATATATAGCAAGACAAGTCTTCCATTCCTAACCCCAAAATTATTCCCCCAATGGCATGCTTTGGCCCACTATTAAATGTCTTCTTTATTTTAAATATTGTTCCCCATGCCTACATTAAACAAGTACAAGATTCTCAACCCATTACAATATGTTCTCCATGCCTACATTAAACAAGTACAAGATTCCCAACCCATTACAATATGTTCCCCATGCCCACATTAAACAAATACCACACTCCCAACCCATTACAATATGTTCCTCATGCCTATATTAAACAAGTACATCAAAAACCCCACCCCATTATATTTGTCCCCCATGTTTAACATAAAGAATCAAAATAATGTTCAATTACCAAACTACCCCTCCGACCTTATTACAATTACAAATCTACCCCCGAATGCAATGCAATTTACCAAATTACCCCTCTGCTCTAAACAATCAATTAATCATAACTTGACCAAAATTTGATCAAGATGACCAATTTCTCAACAATCTTCAACAACAATTATATGAACACGATGAACAACACAACTCAAAATCAATGGAATGAATTAACCATATCGGGAACCAATCCTGGTTAATTTAGACCATGAATGTATGAGCAAAAACACAACAATACAAACAACAATATGCATGATTCAAATTAAATCAACAAATCACAAACAAACATAAACTCACATTAAATCATTGGATTTAAACTTCAAACAAAGATGAACATGAATTAAATCTATTTTTAGCAACAAACATGACGGATTCACATGACTCAAACAACATTAATAATTTCTGGAAAATACATAACAACATGAAACAAATTGAAGAAAATAACTAATTAAATTTCAATTTGAATCTAACAAACATTAAACCAACAAATATTCACTTAAACAACAATACAAACATGAAATAAACATGAAAAATAACTAATTAACTTCCATTTGAAATCTGAAAATTAATTCAACAAAAACACATGAACATGAACAAAACAAAAAATCAAATATCTAAACATAGACATGAACAAAACACACATTTGCCGATTTTAGATTCGAAAATATCAAAACAAAATGCGGACAAAATAAAACTCAAAAAAACTACTAACCGGAGATGAAAAACGACGGATTCGATTGTATGAACTGTTTCGACGAACCTTAGATGGGAATAAATCTGCCCGGACTCAACGACGAACTCAACGACGAACTCGACTTCCTTGTAAACTTGGCGAACTCAAAACTACGCTCGACGACCTCGACTAAAACTCAACTGAACGAAATGGTGGCAGCAACTCAACTGAACGAAATAGTGGACGATGAAGCAGCAGCGCGAGCTTGAAGCGGACGACGAAGATGGTGAAAGTGAGGCAGCAACTTAGAGAGATAAGTAGCTGTTCGTTGAGGCAGCAATAACACAGCCAAAATGACTGGTTGACGAGCTTGGCCATGGAAATGACTGGGCATAACGGTGGTGACGACGGGAAGGCAATCGACGCAGCAACAATGGTCGACGAGGTCTGTTTGGAGGTGAAGAAGCAGCAGCTGGGGGGGGGGACTGGACGTCGGGCAGTGACGATGAAGGCTAAGCAGCAGCGTTCGTCGGATTTAATGGAGGATCGTTTGGGCAGTGACGACGGGACGACGAGGCTGGTTGCTGGGACAGAGGGACGATGAAGCAGAAAGCAGCGCAGTAGCAATGGCGTATGTTTGGACGTGAAACAGAAGAGGCTATTCCGACGAAAGCAAAGCACGGAACGGGCAGTCATGGTCGCCGGAAGTGAAGGACGTCGCGAAGAAGATGGGGCAGTAGCGACGGGGCTGGACGATGGTGGTGGTTGTGAGCCGGAGGAGACGGAAGTGCTGCCATGGATGCTTGGTGTGTTTGGTATCTTGGAGAAGAAGAAGAGAGGGTGGGGGGCGGATAGTTTAGTTTAGGTTTTTTAGGGTTTTTTGTTTGTGTTTTGTTTTGTTTTGTGTTAGGACAAAAATGAAAAGTGGGTCTTGGGTTAATGGGTTAATTGGGCGGACCGGGTCGACCCGTGTGAAGTGGACTGGGTCGTGGACAATTGTTTGGGCCTGGGGTTGAAAATTGAAGAAGTGGCCCAATCCGATTTTTATTTGTATTTTTGTTATCTTTTCTTCTTTTATTTTCTAAAACTAAATTATAAAAATACTTAAATTATTATTAAGAACTAAATTAAGTTATAAAAGCGCAAATTAACTCCCAATAACAATTAACGCACAATTAAGTAATAATTAAGCATAAAATTGTTCATTTGGACATTAAATGCTAAAAATGCAAAAGATGCCTATTTTTGTAATTTTTAATTTTTGTAAAACTAATTTAATTACTAACAATTGTAGAATTAAATCCTACATGCAAAATGCGATATATTTTTGTATTTTTTATTAATTTAGCAAATAAACAAACACAGACAAATACAAATAATAATCCAAAAATGTCACAAAATACTCAAAATTGCACACCAAGGAAAATCATTTTATTTTGCATTTTTTGGGAGTATTTCTCATATAGGGCAAAAATCACATGCTTACAGTAACTAATCATGAAATAAACATTTTTAACAAAAACAACAAAAAATTGCATTGTTGACATACATCCATATCAAATACTCTCATTCACCTTGAACCATAATATGCGAAACGAACGAAATGAAACAAAGGATGAAGAATAATAACCTCGATAACCTCAAAACGACAAACACGACCCCGACGGAACTCAAACCGGACCTCACTGAACGAGGAACAACGACGAAACCTCGGATAACCACCTCAACGTACCGGACCTCGACGAACAACGACGACCTCGATGGAAATAGAAAGCTCAGACCAAAACTGTCAACGACCCGAGATGTTGGTTGCTGCTGGATTTTTTTTTCGACGTAGCAGGTTGGTTCGAGAAGATGAAGCAGAAAGGGGTCGTTTGGATGTGATGAAGGAGCAGCTATGGAGGGTCGTTTGGGCAGTGGTCGATGTTGCTACTGGTTGCTGGGAATACGAGGGGTCGTTTGGGAAATGGTCGATGGCTGGAGGCGTCGCTGGACTGGGGACGGCGAAACAGCAGTGGTCGTCGGGGATTGACGCGATGGAGGGAGCTGGTAGCGATGGTGGTTTCACGGAGGAAGAAGGCGATAGGGAGGCTGGTTGGAGGTGGTTCACGATAGGAAGGTGACGGAGGGAGATGGAGACTGGTCTGACCACGGAGCTGAAGCAGTAGCGGCTTGGAGGAGTTGCTTCCCGCTAAAGTTCAACGGAAAAGGGTGGTCGACGGACTGGTGGAGCTGGAGTTCCGACGAGGGGGGGCTGACGGGTCTGTTAGGGTTTTTCTAGGGTTTTTCCTTGTTTTCTTTAGGAAGAAGAAGATCCAGTCAAAATCTTCTCAAAATCCCCCCCCCCCCTCTCAAGCCTTGTCCGTGTGTTTTTGTATATGTGCAAAGAAACATGGACCTCACGTGTGTAGGGGTCCAAGATTTGTGTCCCCCATGCGCGGTGGGGTTCCCCGTGTGTGGGGTTTCGTTCGTGTTCCCCACGCGTGTCCCCCATGTGTGGTGGGCTCGGATTATTATGGGCTAGGTCCAAAAATTAGGCCTAAAAACGGGTAGTTTGAACCCAAATATTATTCTTTTGCCCGGACCTGAGAATAAGAACACGACGTTGTTCAACTAATCCTATGTAAGCAAAATAACTCTCAAAATAAGGCTAATATTTAAAACAAAACTATATCTTTTTTTCAGTATTTTTCAAGATTAAAATAGTTACAAAACATTAATAAAACTATATATTTTTTATAATTTTCGAAATTATATAAAGTACAAAAATAAGGTACTATTTTTTGTATTTTTTCAAGTTTATGAGAAATAAATGAGCTAATATATATATATATATATATATATATATATATATTTGTAATTTTTCTTTTGCGACGAAATAAAGTAGAATAGTTAAAATAGCTATATTAGATCCAATTTAAAAATCTAAGCTAAAAATGTGAAAATTCCCGGGGAGGGTCAAAAATCACACGTCTACAATCATCACTTTTTCATTTCTTGGTTTAAAGACTTTACCTCCCCAGAAGTTTGTTTTTGAAAAGGATTTTCAGAGCTTACTACCAGTTGCCAAAATGGTGCAAAGCAAAATGCGAATAGGACATGCCAAAGATAAGGCAACAAAGCGAAAAGAAGTTGTCGCAAGACCAAATGACGAATGGGTCTAGATCCCAAGAGGACCAAATTTCCAGGGGAAGTCGGAGAAAAACAGAAAGAACAACAGTTAAAAAGTTATGGATCAAATTCCAAGAGGATCCCCAACAGATTTGCGAGATACATGAACAACTCCGACAGATTCTCGACCAAGCTCCATAAGGGTCGGACAACACATAACGGGGAAGGAAGAGAAAAGAAAAACCATCCCCAGCAGGAATATCAGCCCCAGCAAATAATATCATCCCCAACAAGTTTTATAGCAAAGCAGGGAAAAGAAAAGGAAAAAAAAATCATCCCCAGCAGAAGTGGCACGACCACTCGCCCCGTTTTAAACTAACAAATTTTTCTTTGATTTAAAGCAAGGAAAGGAAATATTATTGACAGCAGAAAGACAGGGTCACAAAGAAGATTATCAAACTAGGGCAAAAAAATTTCTATCATTACGAAAATTTTCTTGAAATCAGATAGCCATTTGGGAAAGAGAGAAGATAACACAAGTTTTTGAAGGAAGTATCCCCAGCAGTATACGAGAAGGGAGATACAAGTTTTAAAAGAAAAGCAATCTTGGAAGAAGCAAGATAACCCAAAGTTGTAAAAACAATGACCTTTGAATCAATATCATCCCCACCATTGTTAAAAGAAGGAAGATAATTCCCCAGTAATGTTATTCCCGACAGGTTTCAGGGAAGTGAAAGCTCCAGCTTTAAAGGAAATAGTCTTTGAAGAAGGAAAATGACATATTGGTGAAATAAAATATCGGTGTTATCCCCAGCAGTTTTCAGAGGAATAAAACACCAGTTTTGAGGGAAGCAGTTGAAAGAAAATGATTCAAGTTAAAGGAGTCAAGAGCCCGCCTGGAGAATGGAGGCTGAAATTTTTAAGAAATTGTTGAAGTCAGGAGCCCGCCTGGAGAACGGAGGTGTTACATTTAAGAAGATGTTGAAGTCAGGAGCCCGCCTCGAGAATGGAGGCTGACATTTTTAAGAAATTGTTGAAATCAGGAGCCCGACTGGAGAATGGAGGTGTTACATTTAAAAGGTTGGAGAAGTCAGGAGCCCGCCTGGAGAATGGAGGCTGAATTATTTTTAAGAAGTTGTTGAAGTCAGGAGCCCGCCTGGAGAATGGAGGCTGAATTATTTTTAAGTTGTTGTTGAAGTCAGGAGCCTGCCTGGAGAATGGAGGCTGAATTATTTTTAAAAAGTTGTTGAAGTTAGGAGCCCACCTAGAGAATGGAGGTTGACATTTTTAAGAAGTTGTTGAAATCAGGAGCCTGCCTGGAGAATGGAGGTGTTACATTTAAAAAGTTGGAGAAGTCAGGAGCCCGCCTGGAGAATGGAGGCCGAATTATCTTCAAAGTTGTTGAAGTCAGGAGCCCGCCTGGAGAATGGAGGCTGAATTATTTTGAGAAAGTTGTTGAAGTCAGGAGCCCGCTTGTAGAATGGAGGTTGTTAAATTTTAATTTGGAGTCAGGAGCCCGCCTGTAGAACGGAGGTTGTTATATTCTAAGATTGGAGAAGTCAGGAGCCCGCTTGTAGAACGGAGGTTGTTATATTTAAAGAAGTCAGGAGCCCGGCTGGAGAATGGAGGCTGAATTATTTTCAAGAAGTTGTTGAGGTCAGGAGCCCGCCTGTAGAACGGAGGTTGTTTATTGTAAAAAGTTGAAGGAGTCAGGACCCCGCCTGTAGAATGGAGGTTGTTATATTTTTGAATTACTGTTGAAGTCAGGAGCCCGCCTGGAGAATGTAGGTTGTGTCATCTTTCAAAAGTCAAGTTGGAGTCAGGAGCCCGCCTGCAGAACAGAGGAATACCTTTCAAGATCAAATCAGAAGTTAGTAATGAGGAGGGTTACAACAAAAATCTCCAGCATAACAAGCTTTAATGTAGGAAGTAGTATCCCCAACAGACAGAGCAGAATGATAAAACTTGTGTTCACAAAAGCAAAAGGCCAGTGTCATCCTCAGCAGTTTTCGAAAGAAAAGCACCAGAGGAAACACAAGCCGACAAGAAAGCAAGGCAACCAGAGCAAGTGGAAGATAGATAAGATTTTGTAATTCCTAGTTTAGTCTAGCCTCTTGTTTTCTTTTGAGCACAATGTAACCAGGAGATCGGTAAGCAGTAGTAACAACATGCAACAACAGTAACAGCAAAAGGCAGTCCCATGGTAGTCCCAGCTGCCAAAAATTTCCTGAACTACATTAACCAGATTCCCTTCTAGCCAGGGATATGTAGGAAACCTTTGAAGCAAAGGTTCGGTTAAATCTTTTTCAAAAAATGCTTCACACGGAGTATTCCAACGGGCAAAAATCGCTCGTATCCGCTCACTTTATCTTTGCACGAAAACCCTTCATGTTTTCGGACAAAGAGGGACAGCTGTGAGCACGTGATTTTTGCTTCACGAAAACTACTCCAAAAGAAATCAAAAATAAAACAAAATTCTCTTGGGGTACAATTTTTAGGATTTGTGTGGCATTTTTGGATAATTATTTGTGTTTTTATCCGTAAATGTTTACTTTGTTATAGTTAATTGAAAAATACAAAAAATACATGTTGCATGCATATTTAGGATTTAATTATGCATTTAGGAATTAATTAAACCATCATTTGGCTCTAAAAAGAAAATCACAAAAATATGTGTTTTATTCTATTTGTTGTCATTGTGTGATTTTATTTTAAGGTTTTAATTTGTGTGTTAATTGTTGTAAGTGTTAATTAATATTTGTGTAGTTTTATTTTTGATTTTACAATTTAATTAGGAATTGTGTTTAAATTAGAAATTAAAGAAGGAAAAGGAAAAGAGTTCAAAAAATGAAGAAAACTCGGATTGGGCCAAAAGTTTAAAATGAGATTGGGCCCAAATCAATACCAATATTGACCCAGTCCGGTTAGATGGTCTCTCAGACAATGGAAACGACGCCGTATTGGCACTTTCCATCTGGACCGTTGATCAAACATATCTAACGGTCCAATTCAGTTCATTCATTAAACCAAACGATGTCGTATGGTTGTATTTGATCGGGACCGTTCATTGCTTTTGATCTAATCGCTCCCAGGCTTTCCCTCATGACCCGACCCACTCCCCTTTGAGACCGACCCAATCCCCACTCAATCAAAACGGCACCGTTCCCTTAAGTGAAGAAATCCTGGCCATCAATCTCACTTGATCCAACGGCCAGGATCCATCCCTCCCCTCCGTATATAAGGCCAATTCTCACCCCATGCCCCCATAACCAAATACGCCCCCCCCTCATCCCTGTTCATCGTCTCTTTCAAAGACGGACCCCAAACCCTAGCCGCCCTGAAACCCCTCCATTTGAAAGTCGGCGGCAATAACGCCGGTGATCACCACCTTAACACCCTAAGACCATCTGACCACCCCCGTTCCAAATATGTTACTCGTGTGGAAACCTACACCAACCAACCCCAAACTCACCCCAAGGCACCCCCTAAACACCCTCATTACGGGTCTGTTGGTTGCTCACCTCGAATCAACTTCCAACTTCTCGAATCTTCAATCGAAGATTCGAGCAGGACATAGATCTACCCCCATCCACTCCAAATTCATACCAGGCAACCCCCAGACCTCCCTCATACCCTAAATGACTTTGGTTCCGTTCAAATCTGTCTAGAAATGTTCGAACCCTAAATCAAAAACCAGGAACCGTAGAAATTCAAATCATGGAATCTGTCCAAATTAAGTGAGAATTTGGCGTCTAATCGACCTTAATCGAAGTGTTCTCAGTTGAGAACACTTCGACTATGTCTGTTCGACCTCAAAGTGTCCGAGTCTGAAGATCGAGCCTGGGTCCGTGTAGTTCTAATATTCTGAGGTATTTTCCTTTTTCTGTTTGTTTCATTTTCGTGTTTGTTTATCCTGATTACTTTGTTTAAGTATAGCTTTATGAACTTTTCAATTGTTGTCGATTGATTCTGTCTTTATTCATCAGACCTTTTATTTGGTCCAATTTTATCATTTACTTCTGTTTGCTATAATTGTTATGTGTTATAATTTGCGTAATCAATTAATAAGTTGCGTCAATTAATTAGTTTTCTGTTAATCCCTGTTTCTGTCGATACCACTGAAATTACCCGAATTGCCTGTTTCTCTGTTTCTGATTGTTCAGTGTCAATTGTAATATGTAGTCGATTAATTAAGCTTCGTTGATTAGGTTGTTCGTATAGTTGGAATCATTTGGCGTTCTGTTGTTTATAGTTTTTTTCAATTGATTGGTTGTCTGATTAATTAAGATTCTGTTTGATTATAAGCATTGTTCTGAATCACTGAAACCCTTATATTTGATGTATTTTCTGCCTTAAAGTACTAGCTGAATTGGTTATAGCTGTTAATCAAATTAGTTTAGTTAATTGATAGTTAAGCAGATTTTAGAATCAAAAGTTTTTATATATTTGAATAGTTGCATTTAGGAAGTCAGTAATATTAAGGGGTTTTCAGGGTTAA
Organism: Nicotiana sylvestris; assembly: GCF_000393655.2. Classification (NCBI taxonomy): domain Eukaryota; kingdom Viridiplantae; phylum Streptophyta; class Magnoliopsida; order Solanales; family Solanaceae; genus Nicotiana; species Nicotiana sylvestris. The sequence goes on from NC_091059.1 coordinate 202,624,820, forward strand.
TTTGAGAATGAAACAGTAGGAATAATATGTTAATGTTAGTGTTTTGTTAGTGGGATGTTAGTGTCTTTAAATTAATGTGATAATGGGGAACAAAAGGGAATGAGGGGCTGAAAATAAGGAATTTTAAGTGGAAAATTCAGATTTATAGTGGAAAAAGGGGTCGGGCAGTAGTTTTAAAAAAGAGAGGCAGACTTGTATAAAAAGGGTAGAGAAGAAGACTGAAAGGAGAGAGCTTCTAAAAAATACAAAAGAGGGAAAAGTTGGAGAGTTGGTTTTTCTTTCACTTCTGAAAAATCAGAATCAGTTTGGTTAAGTGTTTAATAAAAAGTTCAAAGTGTTTCTTTCTTGGAGAGTTTTAAAAATAGAAATCAAAGTTTGCTGTTTTATTGCACTTCTGGTTCTATTGTTCTATTTGTGATTGCTGATTTGTTTCTGGGATTTCATTGAGGTTTCAAGTAGTTTTCCGAGTTTGTTATTTCTGGTTTGTACTGGTTATTTGTTGCTGATTCTGGTATATCTGTGTTGTTGTTTGGAACTTCTGAAATTGCAACTGGATTTGGTCCTGAGTTTGCTGTTGGTTAAACAAAACTGTTTCATTGGTTGTTTTGCTGGATATGTGCTGGTTTTAAGCTATTTCTGGTTTGCTGCCGCTTGGTTGTCACCACTGCTGCTACTCACTCCTTCTTCCTATTCTTATATTTCCAATACCAGGTACATGGTTGTACCCTTGTCGATATTGTAAGCTGAAATGTGAAAGCATGAATACATATGAAGAATGGAACTTTGAAGTTTTAATTTAGCTTTTTCTTTGTTTCTTTTACTGATTGTATTTAGGCTATTTCATGTATTATTATTCTGTAAATTTCTGTCGCTTTGCATAACTAGGCATCTTGTAGTGATGTATTAAATAATACTCTGCTTTAGTTTGATTATTAGGTAGTATATATTTAAGCATGCTCATTACTGTCAAACTGTTTAATAATTGGAATAAGAGGAAAATAACATAAGTTGGTCTTTAGTGAATTGGCTTGGCAAAACTGATTAGTTCGCTAGCTATGAAGGTTTTAATATTGTCAACAGTAGGTTAATCGTGAACATGTAGCTAAATTTAGTTAAAGCATGAATTTAAATTAATTTCGTGAATTAGGTATTATGGCATGATTTGAGTTCCAACAAGACGAGTTAACGTTTGAATTTAATAAACTGTTGAATATGGATTAGTAATTAAGATTGATTCTAGTTTCAAATAGTTGTAAATAATTAATTCCAACGGTTCAAGTCATCTAACAATGCCAGTTTAATCTAGTTATAGGATAATTAGTTTCTTTTAAATATATTATTTGTCGATTCTGTATTTTATTTATAATTTCAATTTTAGTAATATTCCTTTCCGTTAACATTTGTCTTAATCTAGCATTTAATATTTTACGCCTTTTTTTAAGCATGTAATTAATTAGGATTTTTTCTCTTTTATTTTAGAGACGAATTTAATAGAAATGTAGTCACTTTAGGATATCCTTAAAATAAATGAGGCGTGCTTCGTCAAAATAAATCGCAAGCTGCGGGGCCCTCTATACGTGTTGGTAAAATTACTTAGACTTCGGGATGGACCGTTTAGCAAAATTTCACGGCCCTACCTAAAATAATGATACGTTAGTCGCTTTATGCGCGTATTTAATAATGTTATCTTCTTAAACTCGGGTGCACATTTATGTGACCCAAATTCAAATCTCAACAGAGTTGAAATGTGTCAATAACCATGAGTGCATTGATGTGACGTGGTTCGAGGTGTATTTTCGCGATGTTGCAATTCTCGGTAAAAAAATAATAATAATAAAAGCGGTACACAGTTAAAATTTGCACATAGATTCAACATGTATTATATCAGATAATCAAGCCGAATATGACAGTTGAGCGACCGTGCTAGAACCACGGAACTCGGGAATGCCTAACACCTTCTCCCGGGTTAACAGAATTCCTTATCCGGATTTCTGGTGCGCAAACTGTTAAACAGAGTCAATATTTTCCTCGATTCGGGATTAAACTGGTGACTTGGGACACCATAAATCTTCCAAGTGGCGACTCTGAAATAAATAAATAAATCTCGTTTCGATTGTCCTTTAATTGGAAAAACTCCCCTCCGTGCCCCTTTGAGGCGGCGCGGGTGAAAAAGGAGGTGTGATAGTTGGTCCATTTACCTTGGGGCAACCGGTTAATCGGTCTGGTCAAACCTGGTCAACGGGATTTAATGTAGAACTAGTCAACCGGCCCGACCCGGACCGGTCCAGACCGGTATAACGACTATTTTTATTTTTATTTTTTAAAAATTGGGGCCTGACTTTTTCTGACCTTTGGCAGCAGTCTTCTGGCCCTTAGGGCCATTGCCCAAGGGCAAATTTGCACAAATAGCCCATTTTTGGGCCTTTTTTAAAAAAGAATTAACACCTTTTGTAATTATCTAATTAGCCCTTTGAAAAACTATAAATACACCCCTCCCCTTCTTCATTTCTTCACTCATCTCTTATTTCTCAAACTCATATTCTCAATTATCATTCTCTCATTCTTCATCTAAAGTGCAATTAAGTATTTGGCTCTCATTTTTTTTGGAATTTCATTTATCGTATTATTTAATATATGAAATTTGAAGTTTGAACAATTGACGTTTCTTTGTGGTAACAATGGAGTTGCGAAATCATCAAGTGTTCAATTTATTGCCGAATTCTGTGCACTCCCTCCAACTCTTTCTCTTATTTACTATTTTATTTGCATATTTAATTTTTGCTAGTAGTTAAATTTTCACAATATGTTTAATGCTGCAAAAAGAGTTTGTAATAAGGTTACTAATCGGGAAAATAAAAAAAGAGGTAGTACTTGTGTTTCAGCATCTGGTAGTAATTTAAATGACTCTACACATATTCCTGAAATATTACCTGATAATAATATAGATTATGAACAATTACAGAAAATATTTGGTATAGAAGATAATGAATTAGAAATGGAAGATAAGATACCACTTACACCTAGTAGTGTTGGAGTTAGTGGCAGGGGTGGCGGTCGTGGTACTGTAGTAGACAACCTGTGGCCTCGACTACTAATCGGAGAAAAAGAAGTAAGGTTTGAAATATTTTTGACGAAATAGAAGGTACTGATAGAGTTAAATGCAAACTTTGTAATGATACTTTTAAACATAAGACTGGAGGACAATTAGGGGGGGACTGGGACACTTTAGTAGACATATGAGAATTGAGCATCCTATAGAATGGGGATCTACTGGAGATGAAAATCAAGCAACTCTAAACCCTACTACTGGAGGACTTATAAAATATAATAAAATGAAGGATCGTGAGAAGTTAGCAAAAATGATTGCTTTGGGTTTTCTACCTTTTTCTTTTGCTTCTTTGTCATATCTTATTATATATATTCAAAGGATTTATAATCTTTTATTTAAAGGTATCCCCAGAAGTACTTGTAGATCTGATATCTTTAGACTTCATGGACAATATCAAATATACATTCATTATTTGTTTAGCCACATTTCTTGTAGAGTTTCTCTAACTTCTGATAATGGCCATGTTGTTAATGAAAATGATTATTGTAGACATGTGATTTTTGACCCTCCCCAAGATTTTTTATATATTAGCGTAAAATATTTAATTTAGGCATAATATAGATATTTTAAGTAATTTTGACTCTTTTACTTTATTTTATTACAAGAAAAAAAATCACAAAAATAGGTTCATTAATGTTTTGTAGTCATTTTTAATCTAAAAACAAATCTTAAAATAAATATATACAACAATAGTATCGTATTTTTATTTTAATATGATATTTGAAAATACCAAAAATACATTTGTTTTAATGGTTAGTTTTATTTTAATAATTATTTGAATAGTAGGAATAATTAACAAATGGGACCGTATTTTTAATCTCGTTCGCAGCGAAAGAATAGAGCTTGGGCTCGGCGCAACCTATCTTTAGGCCTAATTTTGGATCTAGCCCATAATTGCCAAGCCCATAATTCCTAGGCTCATACCCCTTAACCTAAAACCCTACCTAAACCTAGACTATAAAAATAAAAAGAAAAAAAACAAAAAAATAATGGAGGAGGGCTGGAACGAAAAAGCAGCAAAGCTGCGTATGATAATAACGAAGAAGGCTGGAAAAACGCAGCTGCGCAGGGAATGAACCCCACCCCCCTGCGTCGTCTTCTTCACGACCCCCCACCCCCCTTCGTTTTAATCTCCTTAAGCAGCCATGAATAAGGAAGCAGCCACCTACTGAACCTTCTCTGAAACTCGCCGGAAAGCAGCAGCAGCCATACACGACCCATGCACGCCGGACCAACTCCCCAGCTTCATCTTCTTCACAACTTAGACGCGAGAAAACCCCAGAAACCCAACGAATGAACCATTGCTGAAGTCAAAACTCTTCTTCGCTCGCTGGATCTGGTTGCCAGCGGTGGCTTGGCAACGACGATCTCCGAGAGGCCATGAAAACTGGTCAAAAGCATCGATAAGAACTCAAAAATCCAGCTCTTTTTCCCAACTCCTCACCTCCAAACAGTATCTGAAATAGCTAAAGTGTCTTAATCGAGTCGAGTTTATCGTTGGTTCAACATCGAGTTGAATCTGTTCAGGTCGTCGTGTCCGATCCGTCGAGTTGTTCATTGATATGATGTCCGAGCTTCGGGCTGTTTTGAGTTCCTGTCGAGGTTGAAGAGTCAGGTTTGTCCGTGTTTAGTTTTATAGGCCTAAGTTTTCTTTGTAAACGGGCAACATGTTCTTACAAATTCGAAGGTAATTCACGCCCTTTTGCATGGATATTCTGGTTTGTTTTAAGCGTGTATGTGTTCTCTGTTTTGGTTGATTGGCGTGCCAAGTCACATTGTTTACCTAGAGTCGCCATGTTGTTCGATGAAATTCCTGTAAAGAACGCTGGTGTGAACTGCTTGACAATGCAAAACCATTTGTAAAGCTTGTTAAAGAGTGTGTCATCAGTGAGCGAGGGAAAGAGATAGGTGCTAGAATTGGATTCGAGTTCGACTGGGGTGAGATTTATTGAGGCGTTCGAGTCCAAGTTTCCGGTGCTAATTCGTGTCCCGTCCATGGCTCATCACATTTTCGAGTTCAAAATAATGAACCTGCTATACTGAGGTTCACCTCTTTCACCCTCTATTCGTTTGATGCAAGTTTGGTATTAATTATTTGTTTAATGACATGATCCCGTTGATTCTGTAATTGATCTCCGTTGTTTTGAATTTGCTCGCTCGGTTATCTGCTCGTGTTTACTTGAATTGGTTATAGTTGAACGTGACTTTGTCACAATATAGAAACTGGATTGCTGATCTATGTCAATTAGATTAAATGGGCTCGGGTGCGCATTTATGTGGCCCAAATCCAAGTCTCAACGATATTAAAGTATGTCAAGGACCGCGGGTGCATTTATGTGACGTGGTTCGAGACGTGTTTTAATAACGTTGCAATCTTCTTTAAATAATTAAATGAATCGGTTAAAAGGTTAAATTTGCACATAGGTTTAAAACTTGTTTTAAAATCAGATAATTAAGCCGATTATAACAGTTAAGCGACCGTGCTAGAACCACGGAACTCGGGAATGCCTAACACATTCTCCCGGGTTAACAGAATTCCTTACTCGGATTTCTGGTTCGCGGACTGTATTACAGAGTCTTATTTTCCTCGCTTCGGGATTCAACCGGTGACTTGGGACACCCTAAATCTCCCAAGTGGCGACTCTAAATATGTTAAATAAATCTCGTTTCGATTGTCTTTTAATTGGAAAAACTCCTTTACACCCTTTACGGGGTGTAGGTAAAAAGGAGGTGTGACAGCTCTGGCGACTCTGCAGGGGATCGAACCCAGAATCTCTGGTTCAGGGTTCAAGAATTCGATCTTAGATGAATTGTTGTATTTTGCTTTATTTATTATCTGATCTTATTCACATGTTTGGGCCTAATGTGCTAAATATTGCTTTTTATCGCTTTGATATTATCTGAACTGTATATATAAACTGTTACGAAACCCCTCTTTTCTCTCTCCTGAGGAGTGCACACTGGTCGTGACTTCTTTCTGTTAGTGTCAAATCCCAAATAGAACGAGGCTCGGACAAGTTGCAAAGCCGGATGATCCTTTGGTTACCGGTACGCAACCGCCTCCTCGGCTCGAGTTGTCCGCTCGGGTAAACCAGGTCTAGAACAAATAAACCTAGGTTTTAAACCTAGTATAACAAAGCCTTATGCCGGATCCCTAGTAGGAACGCTTATCTGCATCATGTGTGTGATCACGTGATTTTTGCCCTACGAGAACTACTCCCAAAAATTCAAAATAAAATGGTTTTGTGTTTGTTTGTGATTTATTTGTATTTTTGTCTGTGCATGTTTATTTCTACTTTAATTAATAAAAATACAAAAATATGTGTTGCATGTGCATTTAGAATTTAATTTTACAATTTAGGAATTAATTAAACAAAAAAGTTTGTTTTACAAAACTGGAAATCACAAAAATGTGTACTTTGCATTTTTAGCATTTAATGTCCAAATTGTGTGATTTTATCTTTATTGATGTTTAATTTCGTGTGATAATTTATTAAGAGTTAATATTTTTAGTTAATTGTCGATTTTATAATTTAATTAGGATTTTTAGTTTTATTGTTGAAAAGGAAAATTGAAAAAAAAAAGAATAAGAAGAGGAAAATTCAGTTGGGCCAATTTGGCCAAGCCCAAATCCAAAACACAGTCAAACGTGCCTAAAAAACCAGCCCATACCCGCCCCAACTCTAGTCCACCTGCGACCAATCCAAAGGACGCCGTTTTAAGTCAGTCAATCTCAACCATTCGTTTGATTGGATCGAACGGTCCAGATCAACTCCTCCAACACCCGACCCATTCCCATCCAAGACCCATCCGGTCTCGAGGTAAGTGAAGTGACGTCGTTCCCATTAAAGAATGGATCCAAGTCGTTGATACGACTTGATCAAACGGCCAGGATCTAATTCCCTCCCCCGTATATAAGTCCAACCTCTCACCCCACCCCTGAGCCATACCCCTCGTTCCTATCTCGTCTCTCTCAAAGACTAAACCAAACAGACCTCTCCTGAAACCCTAGCCACCCTGAAAACCCTTCGCCTGAAAGCTGGCGGCAACGATGACGTTGGCCATGAAACTAACACCCCTAGAGCACCTAACCACCCTCTCCACGAATCCTTTATCCGTTTTGCTCGAATCAGCCTGTAGCTTCTCGAATCTTCAATCGAAGATTCGAGTAAAACTTGAAACTACCCCAACCAGCCCCAAACTCACACCATGACGCCCCCAGACCTCCCTCGTTACCAAACCACCTTTGGTTTGGTTCGAATCAGGCCAAAACTGTTCGAACCCCAAGTCAAACCACAAGAACCCTAGAAAACCAAAGGCTGGAGTTTGTCCGAAGTAAAGGAATTTGGGTGTCCAGTGGACCTTAGTTGAAGTGTTCTCAGTTGAGAACACTCGATTAAGGTCCGTTCGACCTAAAAAAAAGGGTCTGAGTCAGAATCCAAGTCAAGGTCGTCCAGTTTCCGAGTTCTCGAGATATTTTTCCTTTCCTGTTTGTTTCATTTTTGTGTTTGTTTATATCTGTTATTTGTTTAGTGTAGTTTTATTGATTTTTCAATTTTTTGTCGATTGATTTTGTCCTTCTTCAAAGACCTTTTATTTGGTCAAACTTTTTCTGGTCATGGTCGAGTATATAATAAACTATATAATCGATTCGAATGAGCTTCGTCGACTAGTTAAGTTTCATTATAAATCCTTGTTTCTATCAATATGACTCGAATCACCTCTGCGCCTGTTCGATTCTGATTATTTGCTATTGATTGTATGTGTTGTAATTCGTGTAGGCGATTCGATAAGTCTCGCCGATTAGTTTTACAATCTTGAGTGTTAGAATAACCTGATAATAATTTGATTCATACAGCTTAAATTTTGATTGAGTCATTGTTTGAATTTAGTTGTGAATTGGTTATAGCTGTAGTACTTTAGTGATCAGTTAGAAATCAGTTATTAGGGTTGTAACTTAGAAAACAGATCAATGAAGCTTAGGGCAGGGTAGTAATATACAGGGGTTAAGGGTGTAATTTTGGGATTTAACAGGTCTGCAAGTAGATTAACTTAAGGGTCTGTTCAGTGGGTAATAGATATCATTAGTTTAATATCAATGGGGAACATAACATGATAGTATGGGAGTCAATAGGAATATTATAATAACCCATAGTTTTGATTGAAACAATGGGGAACAAGGTATGCAAGTGCGGGGAACAAAATAACTTCAAACAAGAAGACATTAAATAATGGTATTCAAAGGGGGATGAGCAGTTAGAATCTGATGGTTTCAAGGCAGAGATAACAGGCCTGTTTTTGGGTTATAAATAGGGTCATTCAAGACAGAAAAGGGGATGGTTTTTTGGAGAAGAAAAAAATCAGTTTTCTTTCAGTTTTTTTCAGAGAGTCTAGGCTGGATTTTGACATCAGAAATTCAGAGTTTAAGAGTGAAATACAAGCTGAGTTTTTACCCTAAAGAGTTCAATAGGTTGAGAGCTAAATACTGAAAAAGTGAGGTCTTCTTTACTACTGAAAATCAGAATCAGTTTGTTACTGTTTAATTGAGATTCTGAGTGTCTTTATGTGAGAATCTGAAGAACAAAAATCAGAAAAATCTACTCTCCTGTCCCATTTCTGAAATACATTTTGTTCATGTCTGTCAATTGTTTGGTATTTTCTGGTTTCACTCTTGGGTTTTTGGACTGCTTGTGCTGGGTGTTATTTCTGCTGTGTGTTCTGGGCTGAACTGGTTGTGTTCGTGGCTGTTTGAACTCCAAATCTGCTGTTATGCCTGCTGTTTGCTACTACTGACTGCTCCTTCTTCATTGTTGTAAATCCCAGGTACATGTCTCAATACTGCCTTGATGTAGCTATTGAAATAGAAATGAGATCAGCATGTTCATTTTCTCTATGTGTCGTACATTGATGGCTAGATAAATGTTAGTTAGTGTGTATATTGTTTGAGGCAAATCAGATTTGATGTGTAATAATCTGGACTTTGAACGATATTGGACTGTTAAATTTGAATTAGAATTTGTTCATTCTGAATAGTAGTTTTAGTGTAGTGTATCTTGAATTCATGTGATAATTATTTATTACAGCCTAAAATTGGCTTTGAAATCAGAATGTAGATCATGATAATGTTAAAATCGGGCCCAGTAATTGATTTAGTAAGCGCAGTACTTTAGTTTTGACACCAGTGATTTGAGCTTAAGATCAGGGAATAGGCACTTAAATTGGTGAAGTGTGTTTGATAGCTCAACTCAGTCGTTAATCACTCCATTGCCTTCGGAATATTGTGGTAATACATTAGTTAGGCATAACCCAAGCTTAAAATTGGAATCAAAATGATCAGTGTTTGCTAATTTGAGTAGGTGTACCTTGTTCTTACTTATTACAAATTATAGAGGGCACATGGAATAGCTTGAAGCAACTTCAGTAGTATTCGTTTTAATTGAATTAAGCTTGCTTGGTACAAAGATCAAGGCCCAGCGGCCTGTTTCCGGCAGTTTGAGCTTCAGCTCCTCTGATGCGGACCCAGGCCCAGTTTTAATTCCCTTCACGTTTTGACCTGGGCCAAGGTCTGCGACTGGCCAATTCTGGGGTACACACCTGGATGTAATCTCTCTTTGTTGGGATTATCCTAGAGCCCGATGGCTAGACTGTGGTGCAGAATTATCATTTGGTCCAGTAACAAATTAATTAGGACTTTTTCTTTTATTATTAGAGACAAATAGAAATAGCAAATCATAGTCGCTTTTAGGTTTGCCTTTTAAATAATAAATGAGACGAGCCTCACCGAACAAAAAATACATAAATTGCGGGGCCCTTAATAAATGGTTAAAAATGAGACATTTAGAATTCGGGAGGGGCCGCTTAGTGAGTTTCATGGCCCTCCCCAAAGATAACAATGCGCTAGTCATTTTAGACGCGTTTTTAATAATTTACTTTCTTAAACTCGGGTGCACATTTATGTGACCCAAATCCAAATCTCAACGGAGTCGAAATGTGTCAATAAATCATGGGTGCATTGATGTGATGTGGTTCGAGATGTGTTTTCACGACGTTGCAATTCACGTTTAAAATAATAGTAATTAAAGCGGTAAAAGAGTAAAAATCTGCATATAGTTTCAGCATGTATAAAATCAGATAAATAAGCTGAATATGACAGTTGAGCAACCGTGCCAGAACCACGGAACTCGGGAATGCCTAACACCTTCTCCCGGGTTAACAGAATTCCTTATCCGAATTTCTGGTTCGCGGACTGTAATACAGAGTCAATATTCTCCTCGATTCGGGATTCAACTGGTGACTTGGGACACCATAAATCTCTCAAGTGGCGACTCTGAATTAAACAACAAATCCCGTTTCGATTGTCCTTTAATTGAAAAAACTTCCTCTGTGCCCCGGGGGCGCGGGCCAAAAGGAGGTGTGACAATGTGCATTTGACTTTGGAGACTCAACACAGGGGTTGGGTCTGTCTAGGACAGGTGTACCCAAAATAACAGACCATCTTGATACATCCTATGTGCTACATGTTGCATTTCTTCAAGGGTAAAAGGGTCATTTGGCGGACCAATGATAATTGAGGGCGAATGAAAAAAAATGAAAACAAAAGAGAAAAAAGAGAGGCTGAAGTGTGAGGATGAAGCGAGTAAGGCCCGATTATATTTTTGTTACATTTTATTAAGAAAAAAGCATGGAAACTTCAAAAAGATTTCGCACTTTTTACCTTTTTTTTTCAAAAATCAGAAAGAAAAAAAAATCCAAAAGGATTTTATATGTTTCATCATTTTTCGAAAAAAAACAAGAAAAAAATGTGTTTTCTATATGTCAGTTTTTTTATTATTCTCGCCCGTATCCAATCTGCCCGAACTACGCGAACCTGATTCTCGCCTCTCGGGGCGGGATACGTAGGCAACTCACATAGGGTCCGGTCTTCCTAGTAAATCTTAAGTTCTTATCTTTGCAGGGTCTTAACCAAATTTTGCACTTCTAGCCACCATTTGGCCAAATAAGTAATTTTGCAAAAAATAGTCCCAATTGTGTCTTGCATGTATCTTAGGGAATGTTATTGTCTCACATAGTATTAGTTTAAAGTTTTCTCAGGTGTGGATTTATTTACCGAAGTTTGAGCATGACAAACACCCTGTGACCATCCGGTCAGGATCGCTCAGGCAGGAGTTGCTTAAGGAGATTTGTTTTATTTTTATATTTTGAGTCTGTTCTTCATTTGATGTCGTTTTTTACTTTCTAGTTTTGTACAGTAATATCAAGCCTTTTGTTATTGTATTTTCTGCTTTATATTTGAAAAATATGTTGTAACTCAAAATCCAAAAAAAAAAAATGTTGCATTTTATATTTCGTTATAAATTTTGTTTAGAATACTAATTCTAGAAATGAAAAATTGTTGAGGTTTTTTTTTTCTTTTTTCTTAGGCAATTAATATCTAGGACTTAAAATGAATTGTTTTTATTCAAAAAAAGAGAATTTTCTTTTAACACTTCTTTAAAAGCTTTCTTTAGGGTGTTAATTCCAAAAATCCAAAATGATTTTCTGTTGAGGTTTTTCTTTGGAAAATTGATGAAAAATGACTTGAAAAAAATTCTTTTATTTTTATTAGAACTTTAGGACATTGTACATATAAGAAAAAGAAAACAACAATACTTTTTCTTTGGTTTATTTTCGGAGTTTCTTCCTTAGGTAATCAAAATTCAAATCCAAAAACAGTTTTTTTTATCTTTTTCATTTCTTGTTTCGAAGTCTTTTCTTCAGGATATCAAGTGAAAATTCAAAATATTTTTCTTTGGTCTGGCCTTAATATTTCCTTCCTATAAAAGAAAAAAAAGAAAAAAAAAATCTCTTGTAGGGATTTTCCTTAATAATTTCCCATAGAGTATTTATTTCAAAAAGAAAATAATATGTTCTCATTAAGCTTGAGTTTAGAATTGGTTATAGAGCATTCAATCTAGAAAATTCAAAAAAAAAAGTATTTGCTTCTTTTATTTCTCTTTTCTCATCGGATTAGTCACTAAGGTAAAAAGAAAAAAAGAAGATGAAAATGAAAAGGAAAACGTTAGTTTATGTGATTTACTCTCGATCTTCCAGAACTACGCAAAGATCTGATTCATACGGCGTCATGATACGTAGGCAACCTACATAGGATTCGATCGAATCATTTTTTTTATTATTATTAAAAGAAAAAGAGGAAAAAAGAGGAAAAAAGGGGAAAAGGAGGAAACGGAAAAAAAAGATGTGAAATTGTGGGATGTGAGATATGAGAGAAAGAAAAGAGTGATGATGAAAAAAAGAGGAGAAATGAAGGAAAATGGGCAAGCCAGCAAGTGCTAGAAAAGCAAAGAAAAGAGAGGTTGAAATGAACGGATGATGCCAACTGACCTTTGTACCCTCGAAGTCATTTTAGAACCGATAACTGTGGCTAGGTGCATTGCACATAAAATGAGATTATCTTATGTAAAATGCCCAAACGTTAACGTGATGGCTTTATTTTGTTATATTCATAGCAGAAGGGTGGTTGGTTGTGGTTTTAAAGTGGTAACTCTTCTCTGCAACATAAATTCAAAAGGCAATGGCATACAACAACAGAACTGAGTTGGTTGATACCGGCGCTCGAAAGCAGTTGGTTGAACAGGACAATGGGTTGGTTGAAGAGGTAAAGATGTTAAAACAACACATGGCTGACATGTATCAGGCTTGGATGACTGGGAAGGCACCACCCCCGCCACCACCTAGCTTCCTAGATACTGCCCTTACCCAAACTTCGGACACAATGCCAGATGATCCTCCATACTCTCCAGATCTACCCGCTTATCACAATTTTCCCAACCACCCTAGTAGCTCCATCACTCGTCCTCCAACTATCTTTTCCCAAAAGTGCCTTCCTATCATATCCACTAGTCCCAACAATGAACACCCACTCAAAGCTCACGATGCCCAATATTATCCCTTAGAGGTTGCCCACAAAGTTCCTAACCCATACAAACAGAGCCCTCGGGATAAGTTGCATGTTGAAAATGAAAGGTTCACAGGAAGAGAAAGGAAAGATGGGATATCCAAGAGGCTGAAAGGCATAAAACAATCCTTGAAAAACAAGCAAGGAAGGGAAGACCAAGGTAGCATGACTTACAAAGAACTGTCTGTGTCCCCTGACGCTCGCCTGCCCGCAGGGTTCAAAGTACCAAAATTTAACTTGTATGATGGGTGTGGGGATCCGGTAGCCCATTTAAGGGATTATTGCAGTGAAATAAGAAGTGTTGGTGAGAAAGATGATTTGTTGATGGCGTACTTCAGTGAGAGCCTGACTGGGGAAGCTTTGGAATGGCACAATCGTCAAAATGTTGGTAAGTGGCCTATATTGGGTGACATGGCTCAAGATTTTGTTCAATACTTTCAATACAGATCAGGTGTTACCCCAGACCGCTCCTCCCTATCTAAAATATAAAAGAAGCCGAAGGAAAGCTTTAGGGAGTTTGGGCTCGGATGGAGGGAGCAAGCTGCTCGAGTCAATACCCCGATTGGTGAAGAAGAAATGGTTGAGCTTTTCCTAAAAGCCTAGGGGCCCACCTACTTCAGTCATTTGATCCCGACCTTGGGAAGGCCTTTCAAAGATGTGTTAAAAATGGGGGAGCTAGTAGAAGAGGGAATCAAGTCAGGCAAAATCATAAGTTGTTCGAAAGACATTCAGAACATCCCAATAAGCTTGGGTGGAAGAAAGATAAACAGAAAAGATGATCCGATGGGCTTTCCTGATCAACACTTTCAACCTCGACATCGTCCCCATGGATATCCTGATGCACCAGATGATCCTCCCCAATGCCACTTCTCTCCACAGAACTCCCAAAATCGTACATCACTCTCTCAGTACCAAGCTCCACAAAATGCCTATCTACCCCATGAGCCTACCGAAAACCCCATGGATCAGGTTTTCGGCCCAATAAAGCATTTAAGAATGAGAGGTTGCTGAAAAAGAAAAGGCTTTCACCCCATTGGGAGTGTCATACGCCAGTTTGTTCCAAATATTGAAGCAATTGGACATGTTGAAGCCGATTCATATAAAAATGCCAAATCCTCTGTCATAGAAGTTTGATTTTTCTCAAAGGTGCGCATATTGCTCGGATGCCCCGAGGAATGACATAGAGAAGTGTTGGAATCTGAAGAAAGCAATTCAGAAGCTTATTGATGCAGGTGACATTGTCATGCAAAATCCAGATGCAGCAGACACTAGCCAAAGTCCATCGCCTGAGACGCATATGGTGAGTATGATTTGTTTTGAAAAGGAATATGAAAATTCTTCTGAGATCCTCGAAGGCCCACGTGCTGCAAAGTTTTCAGTGCTATCAAAGGTTGATCTTAAGAACGAGCCAGCAAAGGGAACCCAAAAGCAATTTGTTAAGAACAATGTGATGGAAGTTTGTGAAGGTCCTAGTAATGTTGATGCGGAATTCAGTGGCTAAGATGTCGAGCTTGGCAATTGGAAAGATGCTCCTTTCTTGGTTAGCCAGGGAGGAGTTTTGGTAGTTTATTTTGTTGTCATTTCTGTTGTCCGGGTTATTTCAGGGTTGTAATCCGGATATTGTCTGGTGACTCAAACCCTTCTATCCTTTTATTTTGCCTAGTTTGTTTAGTCATAGTAGCCCGTCTAGTGTTGTCTAGGTTTGTAACCCCAGTTTAGTTTGCTTGTTTTGTTGTTCAAACTCTTTCACCATCTGTCTAATGCAACTTTATGTTCTCTGTTATTTTTAGTTATTTTTGTTTTGTTCTCTTTTCTTTTTATAGTTCTTTTCCTATTGACTCTACTGACATGACATGCACGCGTAATTCTCAGCCTGGTCTTAAAAAGTTAGTTTAGTCATGAAGCAATGAAACAATTTTGAAGATGATAGGGACATTTGAGAAAAAAAAGTAAAGGCATTTTGAGATCACTTCAAGCTCGAATTGTGAAACTGGGGCAGGTAGAACAAAAAGAAATACTGTAGAAACGCATCCTGCCGCATCATGTTGAAGCTAAAGGCAAGTTTGCCCCAAATTGCCAGGGGTCGTTCATCGTAATGAGAGTGTTGTCCAATGGTGCTTCATATTTAACAGATGTAGAAGGCGAATGTGTGGATATGGTCATCAAGTCTGGCACAATCAAAAGATGTTACAAATATTTTCCTTGGTTTGTTTAATTGTGTTGTTTGTACTTGGCATGTTTTGAAGATTGGAATGACGAAGGCATTTTGTTCTTCTATCTAAACACATTACCCTTCATCACCCCTTTGAGCCTTATTTATTTTCTTTCATACCCCTCTTTCGGAATCATTAGCAAAGATCAGAAACACCAGCGTGAAAGATAAGTAAAGGAAAAAGAGAAAAGAAAAGAGCGAAAAGGGAGAGAAGAAAAAATGAAAATTGAAAAAAAAGAGGAAAAAAGGAGAAAAAAAAGGAAAAAGAAGAAAGAAAAAAACAACAAATCAACAAAAAGAGAAAAAGGAAGAAAGAAAAGAAAAGAAGAGAGAAAGAGAAAAGAAAAATCACAACAATAGAGCAATTCTTATGTCATGAACTACGTTTGACCTGATTCCTTTTAAGGATACGTAGGCAGCCTCACGGTTCGGTCTCATCAAAATAAAAATCCAAAAGTCCCCAAGCAAGAAACTGGGGCAGATGTTATGGTTGTTGTAAGAAATCGGATTCCGAAAGTTGTAATTTTGAACCCATTTGAATTGTTTTCGAGCCTTTGATATCCTTTCTTCATAACCCCATCCAAAAGCCCATATTACGGTCCAAATAAAGACCTTCCGATCAGTCTTCAAGAGATGCCAAGTCGAGCAAATAGAGGTGATACATATCAGGGGCAACACTATGGTCCAAGCAAAAAAAAATAATAATGAAAATGAGAGAGTCTTATTGGTGAAAGCCCTCACAGGCACCATAGGGCGACGGCAGCTGAGAGAAATCCAAAAATGAGAGAGTCTTATTGGTGAAAACCCTTGTGGGCACCGTAAGGCGACGGTAAGTTGAGAGAAAGAACAAAATTAGAGAGGCTTGATGGTGAAAATCCTTCGGGCACTACAAGTCGAATAAGGATTGTGAATCAGATTGAATAATCGGAGCATTGAAGCCCAGTTTCACAGTTCAGAGGTATAACAGGGGATAAACATTAGACTTGCTCAATAGAATAGGCTACGGGTGCATGTCATGGTCATTAGAGTTGGTATCCACATCTGATAGGTTTCTACTTTGTAGTTTTCTTTTTAGGAATCATTTCTTTCCTTTGCCCTTTACTCTGTTCCTTTTGTCTTGTTTACTTCCTCTTCCTGAGTCTGTTTGGTCAAAATAAGTGAGAAATGACTTCAAAATTTGCCACCAAATTTTCAATTGCACAAAACGGGATTTGGCCAGTACATCAAAGTGGCATAAGTCAGGAAAGAACAACAAGCGCATTGAGCTGGTAATAATCAACATGCTTTGGGGTCCATCAAAAATACAAAGGTTTGGTATATTTCAATTCATGAACAGTGCAACAGATAGAGGATGTTGGGTGGAACGGGTCAAAGGTATTCTCTGTGATGAGATCAACAAAGAAAGTGTTTAACCAGTAACAAGCAAGGTATTCCAAGCCGAAATCAAAGTTATCGTGACAAGTGAGGGAACAATAGCCTTCAAGGCCAAGGCTAGTGATTTAAGTCAGGAAGGAACAACAAGCGCACTAAGTTGATGGCAATTAACGTGCTTTGGAATTCATGTCAACACAAGAAGCACGATGCAACAGATGGAGGGTGTTAGGTGGATGGATCAAAGGTATTTTTGGTGAAACACAAAGGTTGGTAAATGTCAGTTCATGAGAAATGCAACAGATAAAAGGAATTGGGTCTGAACGGAGAAGGGGTATTTTCTATGATAAGGATGACAGAGAAAGTGGTTAGTCCATAAGCAAGCAAGGTCCTCGAGTGGAAATCAGTTATCATGGGAAATGAAGGAGCAATCGCCCTCAAAGTCAAGGCCACAAACCAACCACCACATTTTAAACTGACAATATTTTTCTTTGATTGAAACAGGGGCAGAAAAGTTTGTTTGTTTCAGAGGAATTCTCCGTGAAGAAAGGCAGCCACCAAACAGGTTTGATTTTTTGATTTTCAGGACCCTCCTGGAAAATGGGACCTAGTTTAAAGTTCATAAATAACATAATCTAGCATAAATGTATCCCAAAGGAATATAAGTTGGTTTAGAAGTTTGCATGCTTGAGATAAGAATCAATTAAGAGTTTTCAGGACCCTCCTGAATAATGGGACTTAGCTTTAAGATTTCGATTAGATAATAACATTTAGCGTAAACTCTGTTGTAGGGTAGTATAATTCAGACATGAAAGTTTTTACCCTTAAGATAAAATTTGACCTTTGATTTTCAGGACCCTCCTGGATAATGGGGAGTAGTTTAAAGATCCTCTTAGATAGCAAGATTTAGCAGAAGTCACACCTGTAGAAGATATAACTTAGATTTTAAATTATCGTTTAGTTAAGAGTTGTAAAGACCCCCTTGAATAATGGGACCTAGCTTTCAAATCCTTAGTAATACTTGGTAATATGATTTAGTTTTACAATCACATCTGTCCCCAACCACCAAACTGGGGCAAAAAAATTTCTTTGTTTTTGTCTGTTTTGTTGAAGTCAGGAGCCCGCCTGGAGAGCAGGGAATACATTTCAAGTTGAAATCAGGAGCCCGCCTGGAGAGCAGGGAATACTTTCAAGTGCAGCAGTCAGGAGCCCGCCTGGAGAACAAGGGAGTACAATTTAAATTTTAGCTTTCAAATTCCTTATTTTGTCTATTATGAAGTCAGGAGCCCGCCTGGAGAGCAGGGAATATATTTCAAGTTGAAGTCAGGAGCCCGCCTGGAGAGCAGGGAATACTTTCAAGCGCAGCAGTTAGGAGCCTGCCTGGAGAACAAGGGAGTAAAATTTAAATTTTAGCTTTCAAATTCCTTGTTTTGTCTATTATGAAGTCAGGAGCCCGCCTGGAGAGAAGGGAATACATTTCAAGCTAAAGTCAGGAGCCCGCTTGGAAAGCAGGGAATACTTTCAAGCGCAGCAGTCAGGAGCCCGCCTGGAGAACAATGGAGTACAATTTAAAATTAGCTTTCAAATTCTTTGTTTTGTCTATTTTAAAGTCAGGAGCCCGCCTGGAGAGTAGGGAATACATTCAAGTTTAGCAGTCAGGAGCCCGCCTGGAGAGCAGGGAATACTTTCAAGCGCAGCAATCAGGATCCCGCCTAGAGAATAAGGGAGTACAATTTAAATTTTATCTTTCAAATTCTTTGTTCTATCTGTGTTGAAGTCAGGAGCCCGCCTGGAGAGCAGGGAATACATTTAAAGTTGAAGTCAGGAGCCTGCCTAGAGAGCAGGGAATACTTACAAGTGCAGCAGTCAGGAGCCTCGCCTGGAGAACAAGGGAGTACAACTTAAATTTTAGCTTTCAAATTCTTTGTTCTGTCTATGTTGAAGTCAGGAGCTCGCCTGGAGAGCAGGGAATACATTTCAAGTTGAAGTCAGGAGCCCGCCTGGAGAGCAGGGAATACTTTCAAGCGTAGCAGTCAGGAGCCCGCCTGGAGAACAAGGGAGTACAATTTAAATTTTAGCTTTCAAATTCTTTGTTTTGTCTATCTTGAAGTCAGGAGCCCGCCTAGAGAGCAGGGAATACATTTCAAGTTAGAAGTCAGGAGCCCGCCTAGAGAGTAGGGAATACATTTCAAGTCCAGCAATCAGGAGCCCGCCTGGAGAGCAGGGAATACATTTCAAGTCAGTAGTCAGGAGCCCGCCTGAAGAGCAGGGAATACATTTCACGTCAGCAGTCAGGAGCCCGCCTGAAGAGCAGGGAATACACTTCAAGTTAGCAGTCAGGGAGCCCCGCCTGGAGAATAGGGTCAATTTTTACTTTAGTCAAGCTTAGTTTATAGTTTTCCTAGTCTATTCTTTAGTTTAATTTCATCGCGGCATCAATAGTACAAGCGATTTACAATTTTGTTAACAACCCACAAATCTTCCTAGTGCAAACTGGGGCAGAAAATTTCTTTGTTTTGTCTATTTTGTTGTAATCAGGCGCCCACCTGGAGAACAAGGGGAAACAATTCAAGTTTCTAGGGAAAGCAGTGTCGAAGGAAGACAGTTCAAGTTTCAGGGGAAAATGGTTCAAGGTGCAAAGGAAAACAGTGTCAAGTAACAAGAGAAGACGGTTCGAGTTCAACAGTCAGGCTTCCACCTGAAGAAAAGGAAAAGCATCTCAGATTGCAATTCAAGTCAACAACCAAAGAATCTCGCGGTAAAAATGCGAGTCAGCAGTCCGGGGTGATCAACAGAAGTTAGTCACAGTAAAGAAAAAGAAAGGCAAAAAGTGAATCTAAATGCAGAAGTTGATGAAAGATGTGAACTGCTTAAGATGTGGTGGAAGTCACAAGCACTACATGTCCGGTCCTAACCCAAAAGTTGTAGAAGAACGACCTGGCACCTGCAGCTAACAAGCGCCAAGGTTCAAATCTAAAGTCTTCATAAAGAACCATTCAAGACTCAAGATCAAGCTTCAGAAGACTTATAGATAGGAATCTTGTAACTCGTAGTTGATAGGCTTAGCTAGTCTTTTTCATGTTTTGATTTTGATGTAATAGCAGGACTGCGGACCGGAACCTCGACGGAATGGCACCTCGACCGGCTCTCCACCTCGGTATACTCCATCACCTCACTTGTCTCTAAACTACACGTGGCCTGATTCCTTTATAGCCAAGGATATGTAGGCAACCCAGATACCAAGGCTCGGTCACACTCCCTTCTCTCTTAGCTTTAGTCTCTCCAAATAAGGGTCGGGTCAAAAACCTGTCTAGTCAGTCTTTGGCTGAAAACTCTGTATGTTTCCAGTCAAAGAGGGGCAACTGTAGACATGTGATTTTTGACCCTCCCCAAGATTTTTTATATATTAGCGTAAAATATTTAATTTAGGCATAATATAGATATTTTAAGTAATTTTGACTCTTTTACTTTATTTTATTACAAGAAAACAAAAAATCACAAAAATAGGTTCATTAATGTTTTGTAGTCATTTTTAATCTAAAATAAATCTTAAAAAAATATATACAACAATAGTATCGTATTTTTATTTTAATATGATATTTGAAAATACCAAAAATAGATTTGTTTTAATGGTTAGTTTTATTTTAATAATTATTTGAATAGTAGGAATAATTAACAAATGGGCCCGTATTTTTAATCTCGTTCATAGTGAAAGAATAGAGCTTGGACTCGAGCAACCTATCTTTAGGCCTAATTTTGGACCTAGCCCATAATTGTCAAGCCCATAATTCCTAGGCCCATACCCCTTAACCTAAAACCCTACCTAAACCTAGACTATATACATAAAAAGAAAAAAAAAGAAAAAAATAACGGAGGAGGGCTGGAACAAAAAAGCAGCAAAGCTGCGCATGATAATAACGAAGAAGGCTGGAAAAACGCAGCTGCGCAGGGAACGAACCCCACCCCCCACCCCAACCCCCCGTGTCATCTTCTTCACAACCCCACCCCCTTTGTTTTAATCTCCTTGAGCAGCCATGAACAAGGAAGCAGCCATAAACAACCCCCACTAAACCTTCTCTAAAACTCGCTGGAAAGCAGCAGCAGCCATACACGAGCCATGCACGCCGGACCAACCCCCTAGCTTCATCTTCTTCACAACTTAGACGCGAGAAAACCCCAGAAACCCAACGAATGAACCATTGCTGAAGTCAAAACTCTTCTTTGTTTGCTGGATCTGGTTGTCGGCGGTGGCTTGGCAACGACGATCTTCGAGAGGCCATGAAAACTGGTCAAAAGCTTCGATAAGAACTCAAAAATCCAGCTTTTTTGCCCAACTCCTCACCTCCAAACAGCATTTGAAATAGCTAAAGTGTCTTAATCGCGTCGAGTTTCTCGTTGGTTCAATATCGAGTTGAATCTGTTCAGGTCGCCGTGTCCGATCCGTCAAGTTGTTTGTTGATATGTTGTCCGAGCTTCCGGCTGTTTTGAGTTCCTGTCGAGGTTGAAGAGTCAGGTCTGTCCGTGTTTAGTTTCATAGGGCTGAGTTTTCTTTGTAAACGGGCAACATGTTCTTACAAATTCGAAGGTAATTCACGCCCTTTTGCATAGATATTCGGGTTTGTTATAAGCGTGTATGTGTTCTCTATTTTGGTTGATTTGCGTGCCAAGACACATTGTTTACCTAGAGCCGCCGTGTTGTTCGATGAAATTCCTGTAAATAAAGCTGTTGTGAACTGCTTGACAATGCAAAACCATTTGTAAAGCTTGTTAAAGAGTGTGTCATCAGTGAGCGAGGGAAAGAGATAGGTGCTAGAATTGGATTCGAGTTCGACTGGGGTGGGATTTATTGAGGCGTTCGAGTCCGAGTTTCCGGTGCTAATTCGATTCCCGTCCACGGCTCGTCACATTTTCGAGTTCAAAATAATGAACCTGCTATATTGAGGTTCACCTCTTTCACCCTTTATTTGTTTTATGCAAGTTTGGTATTAATTATTTGTTTAATGACATGATCCTGTTGATTCTGTAATTGATCTTCGTGGTTTTGAATTTGGTCGCTCGGTTATCTGCTCGTGTTTACTTGAATTGGTTATAGCTGAACATGATTTTGTTATAGTATAGAAACTGGATTGCTGAACTATGTCAATTAGATTAAATGGGCTCGGGTGTGCATTTATGTGGCCCAAATCCAAGTCTCAATGATATTAAAGTATGTCAAGGACTACGGGTGTATTTATGTGATGTGGTTCGAGACGTGTTTTAATAACGTTGCAATCTTCTTTAAATAATTAAATAAATCGGTTAAAAGGTTAAATTTGCACATAGATTTAAAACTTGTTTTAAAATCAGATAATTAAGCCGATTATAACAGTTAAGCGACCGTGCTAGAACCACGGAACTCGGGAATGCCTAACACCTTCTCCCGGGTTAACAGAATTCCTCACTCGGATTTCTAGTTCGCGGACTGTATTACAGAGTCATATTTTCCTCGCTTCGGGATTCAACCGGTGACTTGGGACACCCTAAATCTCTCAAGTGGCGACTCTGAATCTTTTAAATAAATTCCGTTTCGATTGTCCTTTAATTGGAAAAACCAGTTTACACCTTTTACAGGGTGTAGGTAAAAAGGAGGTGTGACAATTATTTGACAATTACATGTCATTGGATAGATGATAATTATTGTATGCAAAAACATATTATCGCTTTAAATATGATGAAGATAAGAGTCATATTGTTGTGTTTATAAGTACTACTATTTGTGAAATTGTTGAATTTTATAATCTCAAGCAAAAAGTATTGTGCATATCTTTTGATAATGCTTCTAACAATACTGCCACGATTTCAATATTAAAACTGCATTTGCACCTACCACTTGACGAAAATTTTCATGTTAGGTGTGCATGTCATGTTTATAATTTAATTGTTAAAAGTGGCCTTGATTTATTTTCAACTGATATTACTCATGTTAGAAGGGCAGTTGGTGTTATTCAAGGAAATAATAGACAATCTACAATTAGGGAATTTAAGAATAAGTGTACCGAGCATAACCTTAAGCCCAGATTCATGCCAGACAAAATTGTTACTAGATGGAATTATACATATATATTTTTAAAATGTTGCTACAAATATAGATTCCCAATAACTGAAGTTGTTAATGCGAATTGTACTGATCCAAACCGTATGTTAACAACTACTACTTGGGGGGCCATTAATGATGTTGTTAAATTTTTTACATAAATTTTATACAGCTACTGTTGAGTTTTCTGGAGCATATTATCCTACTGTTACTATGACTTTAGTACATATAGCTGAAATTTCTTTTCTACTCTTTGAATTTAAGAAGAAAGAAAAATATAAGGATGTTGTTGAAAAAATGCAAGCAAAATTCAAAAAATATTTCTTTCCAATTCCTCCGATTTACTTAATTGGTGTTGTTTTAAATCCTTCTATTAAGATGTCTGATTGTCATCAATTAATCAATGTTTTATATATTTATATGGAGATTGGACCAACTGAAACCCCAGATATATATGTTTGTATGAACAAGCTAAATTATTCTTTACAATAATTATATAATTATTGTGCAAATATAATTGATGATGCCGCTCTTAATGTAAGTAATGTTAATCCCATTATGCATTGTACCACTTCTACTACTGTGGATGATGATGAAGGCCTTGATAGTTTTAATATTTTTTCTATATTTTCTAACACTCAAACCAGTAGCAGGTACATTGATGAACTTCAATTCTACTTGCAAAAGCAAGGCAAGGAATTTTCACCGCTGGGATGGTGGCATGAGAATGGAAAGCAATTTACTGTTCTTTCCGCTATGGCTCGGGACGTGCTGAATGTGCCAATTTCAACTGTTGTATCAGAGAGTGCATTTAACCAAGCAAGACAACAACTTGGAGACACCTGTCACTCATCGGAAAGCAATGCTTTGGAAGTTTTAGTATGTTTCAGAGATTGGATTAGATCGGAACGAAGAAATCAAGGACGTGAAGATGTTGATAGCCTAGAAGACGAGGAACTTGGAGATATATTAACACATGGTGGCCCATCTGAATTTAACACTCCAGAAGAAGGACAATCAGTTCATATTGATTATGAAGAACTTACTAAGGCAATGCAAAACCTTTGAATTTAATCTTTTTTCGTTAATTTACTTGTCGTTAAATGTAAACCTTTCAATTTGTAAGTTTGAATTTTGAAATAAATGTAGTGTGAGCACGTGATTTTTGCCCTATATGAATTACTCCCATAAATTCAAAACAAAAATGAATTTTTCCCATTATTTGCAAATTCGTAGATTTTTGTAGTTTTGTTTGCATTTGTCTGTGCATGTTTAATTTTGTTTAATTCATGAAAATACAAAAAAACACATGGCATTTTCATTTAGGATATAATTTTGCACTTTTGTGTTAATTAGTAATTTAGTTGTTTACAAAAATAGAAAAATCACAAAAAATAATTCATTTTTGCACTTAGCTTCGAATCTTGTAGTTTTCTTTGATTTGGTAATTAATTAGTTGTTGTGAATATTATTTTTGAGTAAATAATCTAATTTGGTGGGATAATTTGGTTTGGGATTTAATTTAGGTTTTATTTTTATTTTTAATTTTAATTTTGGAAAGAAAAGAAAAACTTGAAATTGGAAAAGAGAAGAGATTTTGAAATAAAAGGATTTGAGCTTTGGGCTCATCAATTGATTTCCCCCCCCCCCAGGCCCAAACACCTTTCTCCTAAAATCTGCTCAAACCCAGCCCAAACCAAACGCCCCAACCCGTCTGCCACCCCCCCAAACCCTGACCCGTCACTGACCCGCCCCGTTATCTCTAACATAATAGACCCTTTACTAGAGAAACCTAAGTTCCCAAAAGCAGTGCCCATGTTCATCATCTTCTTCATCTCAGCCGCATTCAACTCGCCAAATCTCAAGCGAGTAAGCTCAAATTCACCCCACGCGCTCCCCCACTCTCCTCGTCAGCAAGATTCTAACGGCATCTGACAAAATAAGAAGGTTCCCTATGGATTTTTCACGTGCCCTTTAACTCTTGAGCGATTTGTTGGACGTATGGGGGCCGTGGATGGATGGAAATTAATCCATGCCCTTCATCTGTCCCTAAATCATTCACGGAAGATTGAGAGGATTTGGAGATTTTTATAAGAAGGTTCGAGATTTTTGAGGGGAGGGATAAGGTAAGGATTTTCTCGTTTA
Organism: Nicotiana sylvestris; assembly: GCF_000393655.2. Lineage (NCBI taxonomy): Eukaryota > Viridiplantae > Streptophyta > Magnoliopsida > Solanales > Solanaceae > Nicotiana > Nicotiana sylvestris. The sequence continues at coordinate 202,649,685 of NC_091059.1, forward strand.
GGGGGGGGATTTTGTTTTTTCGAGAGTTCTTGAGTTTTTTGGGGGTGAGAGTGCTCGAGGTTTTTCTTTTCAACCCTCTTCAGAAAAAGAAAAGAAAAAGCAAAATATATATATATATATACAATCTGAGTTCGATTTCATTCAGGTTTTTTACGGCATTTCAAGGTTCATCAACAAAAATCACCAAAAATAGATTTCGTTTTTTTTTGCATTTCATCTCTTTCCTGATTTCTGGTCCTCAACAATGGAGTTTGATTAAAGTTTGAGTTGGAATTTGCGTTTAAGTTCTAAATCTCGGTATTGTTTCAAATTTCTGTCTGAGCTTTTGATTTCTACTCGTTTTTGTTGCTGATTGCTGGTGTTAGCTATTGGATTTCACTTGTATTCAACGTTTGAGCAAAGTTAATCGGAAGTGTTTATTGATTCCAAGTTCATTTCTTCTTCATTATTATTTGTTTTTAGTGATTCTGTGTCGTGTGCTCATGTTCCGTTATGTTTTTAGTCTAAGACTACCTGAAAGTCAGTGTTTGTTGTTCAGATTAAAGGCAGAGTTCTGTTGGCCTTGATTCAGGTCTGTTTCTGTTTTTGTGTTTATTCTATATTGAACGACCGATTGTACGCACTGATATAATGGCTGCAGATGTATAAATTCGCACACTCGTTTGTTAAATTTGAGCATTCAAACAAATTCATGAAACCTTAAGGGTGGAAGCCTTCTTGTTTGATCGTTTCTGCTGGTTTAGCTACAATTTAAATGCTAAATGATTGTTGGGCTTGGTTCCATTGTAAATTAGTGGATCGACACGCATTTAGCTTCACCTATAAGGCCATAGAGATTAATGTTCACATTTCCAGTAGTCATTTCTGTCCTTAGGCTTCTTGAACAGAATCAGACATGAAAATTGTGAAGTATTATGGCTTCCTAGTAGCTATAAAAGTTGGTATATGTGGGAATGAGTTTTGGAAAAGAATTCTTGTTTGTGTGTGGAGTTTAAACTTGCAATAAGCCATGAGACTCCTTCTAATCACTGTCCATTTGATTGTCAATTAGTTCGGCAGCTTAGGGATATTCATTGAACTTCGATTTGTTTGGTTTTCACTTGTATGGTTGGGGCGTAACTAACTGCATATCATCTGAGCAAGTTGTCAATAAGCGGCGCATTCATGTGTTCGTATCTTAAGTATTCTGGACTGTATCTGTTGGTTTTTTGTTCGAATTCGATCTTCATTGGCCGCGCAATCTCGTCTGTTGTAGGTGCTGGAGTATTTTGGCCTCTGAAATCTTTTGAGCCATGTAGTTTGAGCTATGAGGGGCACTGTATTGTCAATATACTCTGCCAAAGGAATTGTGAACCATTATTGTGCTTTCTCTGAGTTGGTTGAGAGTCTTGTAATTCCTTTGCTGATGTAAGTTCACAGCCAGTGTTAAGAACCTTGTGTGCTATTTTGTGTCATTTATTAGAGTTATCTGTTGAGTTAATTAGGATATAAATCAGTACAAATTCGTGATAGTTTCAGCTCGACTGAACTATTTGTTTAGTTGAATTTATTCAATTGCCGTTTTATTCCTTTCCGATAAATTTTGTTCCTGAAACACGTTAACATCTTCGATGAGGCTGTAATTTGATTCGATCTTCAGATTTTTGTTTTTCTCTTTGATGAATAATTCAACCTGGGTTTGCAACACATGAACTGAGGTCTTGAACTATTCGTTCCATTTGTCTGTATCGGAAGAACTCTTTCTGTTTCTTTAAGCTTCGCCATTGCAGCTGGAAGAAATCGATAGAGCTTAACATCTTGATTTTAACTACTAGTTAGTTTGGTTTTTGTTGTTGTGATTATGTGATAAACTCATCATGTTAGCATGCTAAATGTGAATATCACTGTTTGGTATTATCTGTGTAATTAAGTGATATCCTTTACTCAATTGTGATTATCGAGTGACTAGTTCTGTGTCCTCACTAAGAATGAATAGCATAAGTTAAAACATGTATCCATTGTATAAGTCTGTTCGATCAGCTCCTGATGCATTGGTTTGGCTTTTCATTAGTTCATGTAGTCTAAATCTAAGGCTCTTGACCTTTCCCACATAATTCTTAGAATTCGAGGTGTGTCATTTAGCAAAATTCCATGACCCTCGCAAAGTTGCAAATGCGTAGTTGCTTTAGGTGCGTTGTTTTAATAATATTACCTTCCTAAATTCGGGTGCGCATTTATGTGACCCAAATCCAAATATCAACAATGTTAAAATATGTCGAAAGCCACGGGTGCATTTATGTGACGTGGTTCGAGACGTGTTTTAATAACGTTGCAATCTTCTTTAATTAATTAAATAAAAGCGGTTAAAAAGTTAAGTTTGTACATAGGTTCGTAATTATTTAGAATCAGATAATTAAGCTGAATATAATGGTTAAGCGACCGTGCTAGAACCACAGAACTCGGGAGTGCCTAACATCTTTTCCCGGGTTAACAGAATTTCTTACCCGGATTTATGGTTCGCAGACTGTTAAACAGAGTCAACCTTTTCCTCGACTCGGGATTTGAACCGGTGACTTGGGACACCATAAATCTCCCAGGTGGCGACTCTGAATCTTTTAAAATAAATCCCGTTTCGATTGTCCTTTAATTGGAAAAACTCCTTTATACACCCTCTCGGGGTGTAGGTAGAAAAAGGAGGTGTGACATGTAGAACTTGCAATTTATAAGTGCAATTTTTTCCATCTTCATTGTATTCTTTATATTTTTACTTTATATTAATATAACTTACAACAGTTATACAAAATACCAAAAAAAAAATTAAAAATTACACTAACCCGGCCCGTCCCCTTGTACCGTAACCCGTACGGTTCATTTTTTATCCGGATGAATCTGAACCCGTTAAGTCCGGTAACTCCTAACCGGCCCGGTTCCAAACCCGTACGGTTCAAAATTTTCCCGGTCCGGCCCATCCGTTAGACACCCCTAATTTTCCCTCACCGTTTTTTGTAGCCCAGAGACTACACTACCCATACTTCTACTTTTTCTTCACCTCACAATCAGTTGAACTTTAAATTGATTGTTGTTTGTAACATATTTGGTGGAGAAAAATAAAATTGCAATTACAAATAATTATAAAGAAAAAAGGATTTTATTGATAAATATTGTAGGCTACAACTTTGTTTATCCCTTGATTCTTCCCTCCGATTTATTCTACGTGATTCGAGGGCGTTAACAGCATATTTCTCGAACATAAGACTTTAAGCAAGACATATCTGACATGTCTTTGATCTCTTAATGAATATTCCAAGAGTTTTATGGAATTTCGGAGATGTCATATTTGATCTCTTTGTGCGTATTTCGAGAGTTTATGGAATTGGTGAGACCCTCTTTGAAGGACGTAAGTAGCCTTATTTATAGGCATGCCTTAGTGTTTGGGTGGAGTAGCCACCAAGTAACCCTAATAGACTCATATTATTTCAAGAGTCGTCTTGAATTTAGGATTTATCTTGATCTGTTAAAATTTCAGTGTCTATAATTATATCTCAATTCTCTTTTCTTTTTATAAAATTAAGTGGTTTACAGCTAAAGTTGGCGTAACTAGTAAAGTTACTGCCATGTGACCAGGAGGTCACAGATTTAAGCTGTGAAAACAACCTCTTGCAGAAATGCAAGGTAAGACTGCGCACAATAGATTATTATGGTCTTGCCATTTCCGGGACCCCACACATACCGAAAGCTTAGTGCACCGGACTGCTCTTTTAAGTGGTTTACGGGGAAAATCAAATTGCTTTTACGATTGACTCCTAATACTGCACTTCGAATTATGACCCACGTAAATTTAAATAGTGTTGTATAAGATCTTCCTCAAAATAGGATCGTGTCAATGGACAATTGTCTAAATAAAAAAAAAACTTTTGATCTTCTTGATGTTGTTTAAGTAAGCGTCCACTAAGATCGCTTTTATTGATTTAGTTTGGTAATTGAAAAATGTGAACCAATCCGACCTATGTACATTCATAACATCTTCTTGTTATTGTTTCAGTTAGCGTCCATTAGGATTGTGTTTATTGATTTGGTTTGGTAATGAAAAATCCGAACCAACTCGACTTATGTACACCCGTAATATTCACCAAGTATTTGCACAGTGAACACACCTGAGTGGACCTTTATGAAATTTGAACAGTTTGGGGTATAAATTCAGTGGTTGAAACGCAAGTCAATGACAATGAGCGTCATTACCTCGAATAGAATCATCTATCGCATGAGACCCAGGAGGCTCTAGTGCTACCAAAAGTGTAAATGTCATTTCTATTTCAAAGTCAAATACAATCTTCAAAGATTTTCACAACCACCATGTTGATGTTTGAAAACAATACTATAACACACAAAATTTTAAAGTTAGAAAAGGTCAAAAATTTAACCCACTTACTCATTAACCACTCAACACCGCCAAAAGAAAACATCCTCATATATTCTTTGTCCTGATACAACTACTGCATTTGAATATTAGGGTGTGTTTGGTAATGATAGAGATGAACTTTCGAAAAATATTTTTCAAAAATGACTTATTTTTGAGTGTTTTCGATCGGAGTTAAGTGGAAGATATTTTTTGCTATTTTTAATTAAATATCATTGATAATAATATGAGCAAACCTGATAGAGTTTTGAGTAGATTTTGAGGTTTAAAATTTAAAATAATGTTTAAGTGTGGTTAAAATAGTGATATAAAGTTAAGATATAAAATAATTGTGAAGAAAAATGACTTCTCCCGAAAAGTGAAAGAAGTCATTTAGAAAAATATTTTATGCGAACCAAACATCGAAAAATAACTTTTTTGAAAGAAAAAAAAAGTTAAAAATATTTTCCATCGTATCAAATACACCCTACCTAGAGCTAGAACCAATCTTCAATGACTTTGAAGAAGTGCAAAAGGCGTTTGAATTATGACTCGAAGACAAGTGTGTAACTTTACATACAAACTAAACCATAATAAATTAAACCATGAAATAATTAATCAAATGAGACCGTGTGATCTTGAGACCAGGTGCATGTTTCATGGATATTTGGCCTATATTTCCAATTAAATACTATGCATGATCTCATCATATAACTAACCAAAAGAGAAGAAGAAGCTAGAAAGAAAGACAAAAAACATTTAAAAATTAAGGAGAAAGGAATGAAAGCGAAAAGGAGGAGCCTAAACATTATCAATGACAAAAGCAAATAGAAAGAGGAAATAAAATAAATAAACAGTACAAGAAGTGTACAAAGTCAACCACTTTCTAAGCATGTCTTTGGTTATATCTAAATTTAGTAATTTCAAGGTTCCCATCAAAAACTAACAAACCCACCACAATAATATACTCAATCGTGTACTTTAATTGATTTTTTGGTTGGTTTCACGTATATTAAGAAATGCAACTTTGATATTGATTAACAATAAAATTGACCATATTAACCTTAATTAGTTCATTAAAAATATAACAAATACCCCTAGACTATTTATTCCAAAGACAACTTTAGAAAAAAGAAATTAATTCCTTCTTGATATCTATAAAAGTCAATATTATGGATCACAAAAAAAATTACAAAAAATCAATTAAAGTGAACCGGGGAGTAATGGTTAGTGTACCAAATTGTAGTGGCATAATAATTTCCTCTCTTCTTCCCATGAACTCCCCCCCCCCCCCCAATTGCTTGCCGTGCCGTCACAACTAGACTAATTTTTTGCTGAATCGATCTTATGCATCCCAATGAAATTATTTATTTCCATGATTTTCCATGATCCAAAGTCTTTACTTAATCATATTTTTGCTTCATTATACTCACCTATTATAATATAATAAATAAAAATGATTATGGCTAACAATTTCAGAGCTTATGGAAGACGCACAACAGCTAGACTAGCTAGCTCAAGATAAACTATGAAAAGATCAATCAAATATTTGAAGGAAAAAGTTGTTCTGGCTTTGAATATTGAACTTTTCTCATTATGATACAGAATATGGCGAACTTTATACTAGTAACAATGATTTTAATGACAGAATAAATAATAATAATAATAATAATAATAATACAGGAATTGTTACGTTGCAGATCAAGAAATTAAATTAAAACCTCAATGATGAAGCGGATTTGGGCCGGAGGGAACGAGGCGTTTCTCAACACCATAAATCGGGTCGATCTCGCTTTCCGGCGGCGGAGAAAGGCGTTTCCGGTGGTGTCGCATAAATGGCTTGAAGTCAAATTTACTTGCTATTAATTCTCTCCTACTGTTCAAAGTCCCGTGACTTGAAAAGGAAATAAAATGATGATTAATTATGCTAGAATTGGAGATTAAGTTGCACCATCCAAGAATAAAGCATAAGACGAGAGCTAACGAAAGAATGAGAGTGCTAACATTTTTGGAAAGTGGTGCCATAATAGAAAAGTGGGCATGGAGATTAGAAAGAGTAAATAGTATTAATAGTTTGAGGGGAACAATTTGACAGGTTGAAGAAGAAGAGAGAAAGAAGCAATAGACAGATATGTTGTTGTTAGAGAAGGTTGACATGGGAGCAATGTTTTAACTTCCATAAGACTGAAGCTAATAGCTAAGGTTGAGAAGCAAACTTTTTATATTTTTCTTACATAATATAATTTGATGTATTATAAGGTTGTATTTGTATGAATATTTGAGGAGGGAGAGAGAAATGAGGTCCAAATAATACGGAGAGGGAGGCAAGGGTTGTCGACATTTCCTCCAATAAAAACTTGCTTTGCGTTCACGGTAGAGTGGCCATTAAAGTTGCTTAGTCAAACCTTCAATTATTTATTTTAATGGAAAAATGTCCTTTATTGTTAACTTTGAAATAGGAGGCTCTCATGCTCACTTATTGACCACGCTCAACTATGTCTTATAAAAAGGACTAAGCGGTCGTTCTGGTTTACAAGTTCGGAGTCGAATCCCACAGAGAACTAAGTTTAGCTACACATGTTCACTATCACTAAGAAGACAAGCTTGAACAATTCCTAACTTATAAATATTAAGATGCTTGCGTTGAACTAATTAACTAACAATTTAAAATAGTAAATTAACAACTAAAGATACTAAGGGTTAGAGATTAAGGAGGTATAGAGTTATGATTTCACCTATTGTCGGAATCTTTTCCGCTACGTTTTCTATAAATTCGCATAAGTATTCTCTACTGATCATGAGCGCTCTGATTGTCGTAACTCTCTCCCGAGTAATTACTACAATTTACTAGACATATTCTCCCAAATTACCCTAGCTGGCATCAAGTACGGCTCACTCGGATCGCACCCAATGTTTCGTTTTCCCTAATCCCACCTTTAAACCCTCTGTATTGATCCCTCATATATGTTAGGAGTGATGTTGTTCAACAACTACCTAAATATGCACTCTCGCTCGAGTAATACACACTAACTAGGCACAATCGATTGAGAGCTCTTCAACCAACCACAATAATAATGTAGTTGAACAAATAGAGAAAATACTACAACAAATCTGTATTAACGTAACATGAAAATCATCCTCCAATAGGTTCCATTAAAACCCTAGATAACAAATTAGCTATTCATAATAGTATGCATAACTACAATACTAACATTCATAACCAATAATGAAAATAGGAAGAAGAAAGTGAAAAACTCGTAGAAGAATTTTCCGCCTTGCTCCTAGTGTGTTCTTGTCTCCTTAGGTCGAATCCCTGGTCTCCTTAGTCTCTTTAGGTCTAAATTATATCAAAAGTATGTCCTTCTCCTTAAAATAGTATTTTTACATGTATTTATACCAAGTAGGGTCGAGCCTAGACGAAAATTCCTTCTCCCGCGTGAAATAAGACTCTGGCTCTGTAAAATTTGCACAGGCATGCCGCATAGGGCAATGCGCCACACAGTGTGCTTGTGGGGAAGTTCAGAGATCTGATTCTGACAGTCTACAGGAAATTTCCACAGGTGCGTCACGTGCCACGACGCACCATGCGCCGCGTTAGTGGGAATTCGCAAAAATGCAAAAACATGAAAGGTGTAGCCCTTTCAAATAGATTTCCAACGATATATTGTGGAGCCCAAACGGAGTTCTGAGCGAAACGTTATGTGCATTTTACTAGACAATACGACGTATGCCCGCTCGATTCTTTGTTTCGCTCTTAACTATCATCTGTTGATCCTCGAATACGATCCTGGCTTAATTTCTTGGGTTTTTACTTAGAATTCACAGCTCCAATTCACTTGAATTCATTGCATAATATTTACATAGCTCGGAATTACTCCTACAAGGCATAAAATACACAATTAGTGCAAAAAAAACTAGCGATTAAAGCTCAAACTCAATTAAAGTGCAGTAAAGTAGAGTGTAATAAGCGACTAAAATACGTAATTATAGCCTATCATCAACACCTCACACTTAAACCAATGCTCGTCCTCGAGCAATCAAACTACACTTTATATAGATACGACATTTTTAAATAATTCTCCTAACTCATCACACCAAGAATATTTAAAATAGACTAAGCATAAAAGCGTAACATCTTCACCTCTAGATTTAACTCACAAGTACTACACATTATTCACAACTCACCACTTACTCTAACATAGAGGTCACTAAAATTACATTTCCTTCATGAATCAAGTGCCCTCACATCACAAATAAGAGCAGTTCCATACAATAAAATTTAAGAACAATTAGGAACTCAAGATATAAAGAATTCACCCACTCTTAGAAATAACATTTATATGCCACAAAAGATGCACCATAGGCTTGCTCGTAGTGTACTACTCTACTAAGGAAGCTCATTCAGTCTAGGATCAAGTAGGACTTTATTTGGTTGTAATGTAGGCTGTGGGACGGGTATGATACATTTAGATATAAGAGTGACTACACCTTCCTAAGCACTTTAATACATACACTTTAACATTTAAAACCCCACACTTATGTCAAACCATAACTCCGCTTCACATCAATATATATTAACTCCATACTTCTTTAAGCACAAGTATATCACTAGCCACCACCATCAAGAATTATTTTTCACAATAATACAACTAATTTTTTTTCCTTTTTCAATTCAAGTGGCTTTCATTTTTTTCTACACAGTGTACCTTTCTCCTTATTTTATTAGTTCCACTCGATCGAGGTGAGTAATGATTGTAAATGTTGTCTTGAGGGTATGAAACCCCAGATTATACATCGTTCTGCTATATTGAGGTGACACACACGCTAGATGACGAGCGTGGGTTGTGCACCATTGGGGATTGTGACTTAGTCCATCCCAAATGACTGTTTCACCGCGTATTTGACTGAAAACAAGAATCTGGGAATGCCTAACACCTTCTCCCAGGTTAACAGAATTCCTTATCTAGAATTTTTGGTTCGCAGACTTTTAAATAAAATCGGAAAATTTCCTCGAAGAGCCAAACCAACCACCCCACACTTTAACTTTTACAAAGTTCATAGCAATTCAAGTGCTCATGAGAGGTGAAAAGGTTCAAATAGATGGTTAATTCAAACAATTGGGTAAGGCTTGTAATGTGGTTGCTAAAGAAACAGGATTACATGCTCAAAAAGGTTAACTACGATACATAACAACTAGGTGGGTAAAATATACATATCTGGTTCAACAAAGAAATGCCTATATCACTTTCAAGACTGAACAAAACTACTATTTCACTTTGCAAACGCACGAGGCAAGTTCTAGACATCAAATGTAGTGCACTGAATACACTCAAACCTCACAGGCACATGACTCACTCAAGATTGGATCATCAAGACACTCTAGTCAAAACAGTTAAGCAAATTTAAAAACCTACGATTTAAGGTGCTTATACTAGAGTCAAAAATTGAGCCTAAGCGTCACTACCAAAGTACTCGCTATTCTGAAGGCATAACAAAGTCAAGAGATATTGCTTCAATTCAATCCATCTCACACTAGCTCTTACTCCTAAAAAAAATAAAACTAACTACGCCCGGTTCAAACAAAACACTTGGAAAAGAACCGCGGCACAAAGAAAAACCAAGGGGGAATTACTACACTACCTACCAAGAAAATCTTTTTTTTTTTCTTTAGACTTAAATCCTTCAAGAAAATTGTCTAGGATATCCATCGTCAGGAAAAATCCAATCTTTAAAAAAAATCATTATATAATTAAACTAACACAACTAAAATAGCATAGAGAGTCACTCAGACAATCTCTTCGCCCCACACTTAAAATTGTGCATTGTCCTCAATGCACGTCATAACTATAAGAGGGTAAAAGAAACTCCTTGGTAAGCCAAAGGCCGAAGCAGTAGCAGCTTATGGGATACTCAGACTTCTCTCAGGCTTGGTCCTTCGTGCGAGTACCTCACACTTAGTTCCATCCATCTGGTTTGTTGTTGCATTCTTCCAATAGCTTTACTTTCCATGATCCTAAAAAATCAGAAATCGACACTACAAAAACAATACAATTAAAAAATAAATAAATAAAAGAAAGCAGTAAAGCTGGGTTGCCTCCCACCAAGCGCTTGATTTAACGTCGCGGCACGACGCGAATCACTTTCTGCCTCCACTTTGAACTTATGAATTTGACCCCAAATTTTGATTCAAGCTTATGATCATGCTCCTGAGGTGGTAGAACGAATCTGACTGGCCCAATAAAACAATGTTGTATTCTGCATTTCTTGGCCTTTAGATGAGATGTGTAATCCAGACTTTCTGGCAAGAAGAATTCCAGAATGTAGGCATCTTGTCCCTTATCCCTTGACTCCTCAAGTGGCTCAGACGACTCTATTTCCATAACATTATCCAAACACAACGTTGGAGTGTGGACCAATGCGCTCAACTACATAAATATTGGGATTGTCAACATCCTCAACACTAATGATACTAGAGTCAACTAAATACGTATCATCAATGTCCTTGGTTGACTCTAGTATCTCTTCTACAACATCGGCATCCTCAAAATCTAGCTCGATTGATTGTTGGTGTTCTACTCTGGCCTTCTCCTCTAGCTCCTCCCCGTTTTTTTTTAAATCCTCCAGTATAATGACAATTTTCGTAGCCAATTCATACTCATATTGGCTACTATCCACAATTTCAACTTGTTGAGCTTTACAAGGTTCAATTAATTTATTCGTTTGAGTCTCCAAGTTGTGAATAGTTGCCTCTTGCCTTTCTATCTGACGTGGTTTCTCATCATATTGTTCCACATGGCACTTTAATATATCTTTGATATTCTCTAGGTAAGCTTCCCTAGGTTCTTTGTTCCTGTTATCCTCACAAGAAAAAGTAGAACCATCATAGTAAGGAGTTGGGAGAAGATAAGAAATATAATCACAACCATGAAAGTGACCATCTTGATCACCACACATATCATACACATTCCATATATAAGATTGAGTTGGTGCACATAACTCGCTCTTAGTAATACTTTGATAATTTTGCCCTGTGTAGTTTCCTCCACAATATGCATAAGGAGGATCAAAAGTAGAATTACCAATATCAAAATTCTCATAACTCCAAGATGCCATGTCTTTCAAGTCAAAAATAAAAAATAAAAAAAATAATCAAATACAAGAAAACAAAAATAAAAGCTCAAACTTGAAACCTAGAAATATGTACACCTACAACTATACCGTTAGTCCCTCGGAAACGGCGCCAAAATTTGATCACGCCCAACTATGCCTTATAAAAAGGACTAAGCGGTCGTTGCAAATATAATCCGGTTTACAAGTTCGTAGTCGAATCCTACAGAGAACTAAGGTGTAACTACAAGTGTTCACTATCACCAAGAAGACAAGCTTGAACAATTCTTAACTTATAGATATTAAGATTCTTGTGTTTAACTAATTAACTAACAATTTAAAATAGTAAATTAACAACTAAAGATACTAAGGGTTAGAGACAAGATTAAGGAGGTCTAGAGTTATTATTTCACCTATTGTCGGAATCCTTTCCGCTACGTTTTTTATAAATTCGCCTAAGTATTCTATACCGATCATGAGCGCTCTGACTGTCGTAACTCTCTCCCGAGTAATTACTACAATTTACTAGACATATTCTCTCAAATTACCCTAGTTGGCATCAAGTACGGCTCACTCGGATCGCACCCAAGGTTTCGTTATCCCTAATCCCACCTTTAAACCCTTTGTACTGATCTCTTATATAAGTTATGAATGATGTTGTTCAACAACTACCTAAATATGCACTCTGTCCCGAGTAATGCACACTAAATAGGCACAGTCGATTGAGAGTTCTTCAACCAACCACAATAATAATGTAGTTGAATAAATAGAGAAAATACTACATCAAATCTATATTAACGTAACATGAAAATCATTCTCCAATAGGTTCATCAAAACCCTAGATAACAAATTAGCTATTCATAATAGTATGCATATCTACAATACTAACATTCGTAACCAATAATAAAAATAGGAAGAATAAAGTGAAAAACTCGTAGAAGAATTCTCCGCCTTGATCCTAGTGTGTTCTTGCCTCCTTAGGTCGAATCTTCGGTCTCCTTAGGTCTAAATTATGTCAAAAGTATGTCTTTCTCCTTAAAATAGCATTTTTACATGTATTTATACCAAGTAGGGTCCGGCCCAGACGAAAATACCTTCTCCCGCTTGAAATAGGACTCTGGCTCTGTATAATTTGCACAAGCGCGCCACATGAGGTGACGCGCCACGCGGTGTGATTGTGGGGAAGTTCAGAGAGCTGATTCTGACAGGCTGCAGAAAATTTCCACAGACGCGCCGCGCGCCACGACGCACCATGCGCTGCGGTAGTGGTAATTCACAAAAATGCAAAACATGTAAGTTGTAGCGCTTTCAAATATAGCTTTCCAATGATATATTGTGGATCCCAAATGGAGTTCTGAGCGAAGAGTTATGTGCATTTTATTAGACAATGCATAGTATGCCCGCTCGATTCTTTGTTTTGCTCTTAACTATCATCCGTTGATCCCCGAACACGATTCCGGCTTAATTCCTTGGGCTTTTACTCAAACTTCAAAGCTCCAAATCACTTGAATCTATTCCATAATATTTACATAGCTCGGATTCACTCCTACAATGCATAAAATACACAACTAGTGCAAAACACTAGCGATTAAAGCTCAAACTCAATTAAAGTGCAGTAAAGTAGAATATAATAAGCGACTAAAATACGTAATTATAGCCTATCATCACCTATTAATCTCAAGCCTACTATAATATCATGTTTGTTGCCTCTTGGAGAAGTTAAATTTGATAGAAAGTAATTTATTCTTTTTAAAGAAAATAAAATTAGAAGAAGTATTTAACTTATATAGACGGATACTATAAATAATTTTACACTAGCAAGGTAACATGTTGTAGCAGGTTATCTATGTTATTTTCAGATTATTAACTTCACTTATTATGGACAATTAATTATATTTAGTACTATCTGTTAGATGATCTAATACTGTAAAAAGAAAAATATATATGATGTCAATATTATTCCTTGCAAAGAAAAATGATGTTACAAATTTAAGTAAATAAAAATTTAACCTTTTGATAGAAGCATGGCTTGAAGTTACCATATCAAGAATAGCCACCAAGACGCCCATTACATATTATGTCTTTTGATTTGCTGGTTGCAAATCCGATCATATATGTGATATATTGTGCCTTGTTTTTCTTCTTGTGAAAGATCAGTATGTATAGCAGACAAGAAAAAACCATCGAATTCCCTATTGAAAGGAAGCATAAATTTTTGACACACAACTTATTTAAGTAAGAATTATCAATTCAACTTCGCGTGTGGGAGCTTGCTCATATTATAGTGTTAAACTCAGATAAAGGATGAGTGATGTTGTAGGCTGATAGCCTACGTAAGATTTGTCAATTCATCATGAGTAAGAATTTATGTAGCTGACACCAACTTATTTGAGACTGAGACGATATTATTATTATTGAACAAGAATTTATAATTCAATGAAAATTATATTATTGAACGTTCTTTTCTTTTCGCTCATTATTCTTTGGTTTTTTTATTTATTTAAGGAAGAGACAAAGAACTAATAGAGCGGTATGATTTAGTCATTCCTACGGCCGAATCGATATTACCTATTCATTTTTTGTTCCCAGTCATTAACAAGAAGAACAGAAATTATAAAAGTTCGTTAAGAGCACCGCCGTCGTTAACGTAAAAAAACTTTTGACTATTCTTGCATACTATCGAAATTGAATTACAAGTGGAGTTCAAGATTAGTGTAGTGCATTCCCATGCATGTTAATTTAATGAAATTCATTTTTTTTAAATTTTCATGTGCGCTTTCCTTTAACAGAGTCAACAAAAATCATTATAGAAAGGAGGATATTTTGGTCAATACATGCTAAGAATTAACAATATCATCGTTACCATTAAAGAGAGGACATTAATTCTTTGATAATTTTTCAAATTTAGAGAGGAGGTCCGTGGGATACTGCTAACTTAAGGAGGGAGGTCCAAGTCAATGACCCTAATATTTCTATGTTAAAAAAAGCGAGTGTTGTCCAAGTCCTCAATAAAAAAAATTAAAAAAGGGAAGCAAGCTCTTTTTTGATTAGTTTGTTACGTAAATAGTTTATTAATTATTGCAATTTCTTTGTGCAGGATCCCAATTTATCTCCCCCAAATTACTAATAGTCAAAGGTTAGGTATTTGGAGTAGTACATTGAAAGGAAGTTAAATTTCATTTTTGGACTTTGATGCGCGTGCTGTAGTCGAGTTATGCTAAAGCACTTTGGATTCCAGAAATCCCTATTTTTTCCTTTTCTTTTTTCTTTTTGTATTATGGATATCATGGATCTTATATAATACAATTGATAATTGGATAAATACCGAAGGAAGAATAGAGAATTGGATTTGAACAATCAACAGGCCTGCACGACGGCACGAGTCCTATTGGTATTAGAGGACTTATTAGTCTCTCATGCCAAAAGATTTTAAACTTTTTGTTTGGTCAAACAATTAATATACTACTTAAAATATAAATTTAACTTATAGGTTCACAGTGTAAGAACATTTTTATATTATTCGAGTAACTTTATCATGTTTTCAGATTATCAATTCATATTTTTTCCAGCAAAATAAAAAGTCTCTTATTTATGCATTAGCAAATCAAAAGAGTCACGAGCTTCATGTAGAAGCCATGTCAAAAACTGATTTTTTGCAAAATTAACTAGAAGGTGACTACACCTATTTTTGTTTTTCAATAAAAGAATAACAAACACATCTAAGCTAGCGTTTGGCCATAGATTTTCAAATTTATTTTGAAAAATCTGATTTGAGTGAAGTTTGGTTTGAAGATGAAAATGTGTTAGGACATAAGTTTTCAAAATATATTTTACTTTTTTTTTATAAAAAAAAAAACATGAAACATGACTTATACCCACAAGTTCTAAAAACTATCACAAATACCCAACAGAACCTTTATCAATAACATTCATTATATTATCGCAAACCATAATCATGAACATAAATAAATTTGGTACAAAATTATTATTTTTATAATAAACCACATAATACACTATCAGATGATCGAGACGACGAAGCAGCATTGTTACAAAATAATAAATGGTGGGTTCTTTTATAAAATACAAAAGTTTGAGGCAATTTTTTAAAAATGTAATAGTGATATTTTGGGTTTTGGGAATTTGCCAAAATAAGATAAAATCTATGGCCAAACATATATTTTTCAAAAAAAATTCAAATATATTTTGGCAAAATCTATGACCAAACGGGTCCTTGTTGTCCCTTAAGTGACGAATATCTTCTTATATGTTTTGCATAATCCACGATGATAACTTCAGTTCTTGTATTATTAACTTACTCGCATCTGATAGATATGAGTTTTTCTCCATCTTTTACACTTCGCGACGCTTCCATAACTTAGCGATTCGCTTCGCAACCGACTGGATTGAAGAACCAAATCATAGTTGGCTTTTAAATATATGATAGTGTATATTAGGAGTGGAAAATGTGCGGGTCAAGACGAATATGAATGGGTCAAAAACAAATAACTAAAAAATGGATAAATTATCCGACCAAATCCGTATTTGAGATAGATAAAAAACGAGAAATCCGAAGGATAATAAAGATATCCATATTATCCATGGCTTCTTGAATATGATCACTTATGGGAGAATTCTTAGTCTTCCAAACTTGAGGAACCCAATTTGAGGCTTTACAAATGTAAAAGTTAAACACATTAGTTATTCATTGGTTATCCATTTGGTTAACCATTTTCTAAGTGGATAATATGGTTCTTATTCATATTCGATCCGTTTTTAAATGGTTCATTATCCAACCCATTTTTTTATGTATAATATGGGTCGATAACTGTTTTCTTTAGAGGCGGATCCAAAATTTAAATTCTGTGGGTTCAACTTTTAAAGTTTTTATCGTTGAACCCATTATATATTTAAAGTTATGGGTTCGTATCTACTATTTTTACAATTTTAATAAACTTTTACATATAAATTTTTACTCCGCGTCGAAAGTTATGGGTTCAATTGAACCCGTCAACGATGCATTATATCCGTCTCTAATTTTTTTTTTAAAACTATTTTGCCACCTCTAGTGTATATGTAGTATATAAATTTTAAATCCTTTACAATATTCATATAATTCAACTACTTTTATCTCGAAATAGGATACAAACCCTTTCTCCTAGTCTTAGGTTTAAGAGTTAAGAGGCGCATTTTTGTTTTTTCCTTCAAAACTAACTGTCAGCATATTCAGAGGACAAGAGAGCTCAGCGGCTAATATTTCTATCCTGTTGCGGCTCCCCTTTACTTTCGGAAGTGGCAATAGACTTTGAATTTTGAAAGCTTTTAACCATAGTGCAATAACTCTTGTCGGCTTTGCCTTTTGTTTCATGTGTGTTTTCCAAAAACACCAATCCTATAAAGATGGATTATATATATACAGGAGGTCTAGTAATTTAAATGTTGTAGGTCATATTCAGACCATCATTCTACTGTTAATCAAGATTTTGAGTAACAACTGGCTGTCTATTGTCACAATTTGGAGTTTGGGGCTTCTAAAGCTCTGTCCCTATTCCAAATTGATGTTTAATTTGCATAAACATATTATTTTGCTTTTTAAGCAGTGTCAGAGAATACTCTTGGGGTCATTTGGTTGGATGTATCAGGAAAAATAATATATATATTAACTTTGATATTATTAATTCCTTGTTTGGTAGTTTTTTTTCAAACTTATGTATTAGTTATACACCATATTAAATACTATTCTTATACATAACAAATCATGGCATTAGCAATACCATAATTTTTAATATGTGGATAAGTATATATATAAAGACAGAATTACTCTTTCAAAACCTTTTCCAATCACAAAGCTAAAAAATATAGAGGGTCTTTTTATAATCAAATAATTTTTTGACAAATTTTAATATACCAAACTAAAGAATCGATAAGAAATAATTCTAATATAACTAACCCCAATATTATTAATATTAGCATCACTAATACACTATATTCAATATTATTCTTATATACCCTACCAAACTACCCCTTAGTTCAAACTTCAAGGTACTTCTGCCATGTATTATCCTAGCATGAAGTCTTCACGTCCAATCCTCGATATATTTAACTTATCCTTCTCTTCCCTAACTTTTGAATATTGGTGAGTCAAGAAACAGATAGAAAGAGACATCCAAATGAATTTCTTATGAAAAGGTCATTCATGACACCTAGAGGGGCAACAATCCAGGGATACGACTTTCCTTAAAACGCACAATATTTTTGTCTTTTAACTACTTTAGGTTTTGGATTGTAACATATAGACGCACAAGGGTTAGAATATGACTCTCATGTTTTGGATATGACTGTCATGTTTGTATAGGGTTAGAAACGGGCTTCCCTAATTTTGTATGGCTAATTGAAATCGGGATGGCTGCAAGGCTAAGCCTTGCATTGCATCGAACCATGGCACGGAGATGGATTGCTAAGCTCATGAGTCGATGATCGATCAAGATCGAGACCGAAGCGAGATAGAGACCAAGCAAGATCGAAAGAAGTCTGCTAAACCGAATAACAGAAAGCCAAGATATACGTGATCAGACAAGGATTATCGAGTCAAGAGCGGACATTTAGCCAATCACAACATTTCCTTCAGTATTTAGAATTGTATCATAAGTAAAATTTCTCTACTATATAAAGGGAGTTCTAATCATTTTGTAATCATCATATTCACGCATAACAAAGCAATATATTACATTTTCTCTCTTAAGCTATGTTGTGTAGTTCATACTTTTTATTAGCATACTCTGTTGGTTCGAGGGTGATCAAGCTCGAAGGCCGTAATCGCTAATTATATTGGTTTGATTTATTTTACAGTTAATTTTTAACATTAATTTTCATATTTCTCAGTTTGTGCCAAGTGAAATCACATATCCTTAAAACCACCTATAAGTTTAATTGTTATCCAATTTTAAGGGTAAACAGTATGGCGTCCACCGTGGGGCTAAGAATAATAGTGATTGTCTGGTATAAATTTTCGTAACACACAATATTTCACGGGTGTTCTTTGAAGTGTCTTTGATTATAGGATTGGAAGATGTCAAACTCTCAGTCAGCACCTCAACACATTGACAATGATCTCAGCCACCACTGCAAGAATGAGAACATTGCACCAGGAAACGTTGCACCCCCTCCTGGTCACGATGGAGCCGGCTGCAGACCCAATCGACGTCAGTTCACATGTAGCCATCAATGGAAATGTGGTCGTCGATCTCAAAAGCAACATTCGTGGGGGTACCCGATCAGTTACTCAGAATGCGCATGGCGGTGAAGATAGCGGGATTAGCTTGCGGGTAATCTTCGAAATGTTATAGGCCCAGCAGGCAGCAATAACTCAGCTCCAAAATCAAAACCACACACCGAGTAGGGTCGAACTCAAGTCGTCCCAAGAAGTTGTGCACATGGTCGAATCGACTTCAAGGAAATCGAATAAGAAGGAATCGGAAACAAATCTCGATATCCAAAAAATGCTTGAAGATTTGGCGAAGCGAATTGAGACAGGAGAAAAGAAGATCGAGGAAAATGATAAGAAGGTGGAAAACTATAACTCCAGGGTCGACCAAATCCCTGGGGCACCACCGATATTGAAAGGACTAGATTCTAAAAAGTTTGTGCAAAAACCCTTTCCCCCAATTGCGGCTCCGAAGCCAATCCCCAAGAAGTTCCGTATGCCTGAGATTCCTAAGTATAACGGGACGACTGATCCAAATGAACATATCACCTCGTATATGTGCGCCATCAAAGGAAATGACTTGGAAGATAACGAAATTGAATCTGTATTGCTAAAGAAATTCGGGGAGACTCTATCGAAAGGTACCATGATATGGTGTCATAATTTACCGCCCAATTCTATTGATTCGTTTGCTATGCTTGCATATTCTTTTGTAAAAGTGCACACTGGAGCCATTAAGGTTACAACAACAAAAGTCGGACCTTTTCAAGGTAAGGAAGAAAGATAACGAGATGCTCCAGGAATTCGTATCCCGGTTCCAAATGGAGATAATGGATTTGCAAACAGTCACCAACGATTGGGTTATTCAAGCTTTCACTCAAGGTCTCAACATTCGGAGTTCCATAGCTTCACAGCAGTTGAAGCAAAATTTGATCGAGTGTCCATCTGTCACTTGGGTCGATGTACATAATCAATATCAGTCAAAGATCAGGGTCGATGATGATCAACTAGGGACTCCTTTCGGGTCCGTTTACCCTAACATACACGTAGATATAATCAAGAGGGATATTGATCGACAGCCAAGGTCGAATAGAGATCGATATCAACCGTACAATAGAGACCGTGGAGGCAGCGGATCTGGACAAAACTTTGCACGTAATAAGAGGAGAAATGATCGAGGTCAAAGTTCATGGGGACTCATGAGCAAGGGTGATTTTGACATGGATGTCGGGCCCAAAGAAGCTCCACGATTGTCGGAATATAACTTCAGTGTAGATGCATCAGCCATCAGACGTATCAAGGATACTAGATGACCTCAACCTCTGCAGACCGATCCAACCCAGAGAAACCCCAACCAAATATGCAAGTATCATGGCACCCATGGTCATAAAACAGAAGATTGCAGGCAGCTAAGGGAGGAAGTAGCATGATTATTCAATGAGGGGGATATTCGAGAATTCTTAAGCGATCGGGCCAAGAATCACTTTAAAAACAGAGATTCCAGTAGGCAGAACGAGCAGGGGAGCCACAACACGTGCTCCATATAATCGTTGGAGGGGTCGATATTCCTCAAGGACCAATATATAAATGCACCAAGGTGTCAATCACAAGGGAGAAGCGAACTCAGGACTATTTACCGGAAGGGACCTTATCTTTCAATAACGAGTATGCAGAAGGGATCGAACAACCCCACAACGACGCACTGGTAATATATGTCCTTGTGAGTAAAATTCAAGTTAAACGTGTTTTGGATGATCCAGGTAGCTCAGCCAACATTATTCGATCAAGGGTCGTAGAACAGCTCGGCCTATAAGTCAAATTGTGCCCATAACCCGAAGCCAAATGCGACTCCCTCCTTGTTGTGAATCAGGTTAACGGGACCTTTGAAGTTTGGGAGGAACGAATACAAAGATACTCGGACAAGCTATAAGTAACTCTACAGCGGTTCAAAGAATGGACTTTGTAGCATGTGCCTCGAGATCAAAATAGCGAAGACGATGCCCTCGCAAACCTAGGCTCGTTAGTCGAAGACAACAAACTCAATTCGGGGGTTGTTGTACAACTCATAAGGTCAGTGGTCGAAGAAGGACATGCCGAGATCAATTCCAAAGGCTTGACTTGGGATTGGAGAAACAAGTACATAGAGTAACGGAATACTTCCTTCAGATCCAAAGGAATCGAAGGCCCTGCGAATGAAGGTAGCCCAATTTAGCTTGTTCGAGGATGGAACCTTTCTCAGAAGGATGTTCGACGGTCCGCTAGCGATATGTCTGGGACCGAGTGATACCGAGTATATTTTGAGGGAAGTCCATGAAGGCACATGTGGGAACCACTCAGGCGTCGAATCACTAGTTCGAAAGGTAATCAGAGCCGCCTATTACTGGATTGATATGGAAAAAGATGCAAAGGAGTTTGTGCATAAATGTGATAAATGTCAAAGATATGCTCTGATGAATCATCAACCCGGAGAGCGGTTGTATTTGGTTTTATCCCCATGGATGTTCATGAAGTGGGGAATGGACATCGTCGTCCCTCTTTTATCGTCACCATGTAAGGCTTAATTTATTTTATTTATGACTGACTATTTCTCTAAGTAGGTTAAAACAGGCCTACTTGAAGGTCGAGGAAAAAGAATTCATCGACTTTATTTGGGACCATATCCGATGTCAATTCGGGATACCATCCGAAATTGCTTGTGACAACGAAAATAGTTTATTGGCAGCAAGGTGACCAAATTTCTTGAAGGCCTCAAAATCAAAAGGATCTTATCAACACCTTATCACCCTAGTGGAAATGGGCAAGCCGAATCATCCTCCAAAACCATAATACAAAACCTCAAGAAAAGGTTGACCGACGCAAAAGGAAAATGGAGAGAAGTCCTGCCCGAAGTCCTTTGGGCGTATCGCACAACTCTGAAGTCTAGTACTAGGGCAACCCTGTTCTCTATAGTTTATGGCACCAAAGCTTTAATACCGGTTGAAGTTGGGGAACCGAGCACTAGATTTCGATATGCGACTAAGGAATCTAATGACGAGGCCATGAATACGAGCCTGAAACTATTAGATGAACGACGTGAAGCTGCCTTTATTCGATTGGTCGCATAGAAACAACGAATCGAGAGGTATTACAATCGAAGGGACAAACTTCGATATTTTAATATCGGGGACTTGGTACTAAGGAAGGTAACACTAAACACCCAAAGTTCAAATGAAGGAAAATTGGGTCCAAACTGGGAAGGGTCGTACCAGATTCTCGAAATCACTGGAAAAGGATCCTATAAGCTCGGAATGATGGACAGAGCTCAGTTACCAAATAATTGGAACATAACTCATCTCAAACAATACTACTGCTAAGGTACAATCCCATTTCAATTCTTTCTATTTTTGACTAACACTTGTAGGTTATCGAGGAAAAGCGGTACGAAGCCTTCAGGTCTGAATGCACGTGTTGCACTTTTTTCCTTGAACTGCTTTTGTCCCAAATAGGTTTTTCGACAAGGTTTTTAACGAGGCAACAATGGATCGTGCTATCTTAGAATTGAAGGTCGATCACGAATCGGTATCAGAGACTATGTTCATAGTATCTGAGTACAATTAACCTCAAATTCTAGGGGGATTACCCTCGGATATTGAATTGTTCTAGCAAGGAATTTATTTTGTAATAAAGGGGTATCAATAGGTAGGATTTATTATAAGGACAAACGGTCAAAATGAACCGTGCCCACATAGATTAATCGAGCCCTGATGTAAAACATGTACGCATGTATGATTATTTTCAACAAGAATAAATAGGAGCACTTTCCTTGCAACTATTTAATGTCTTGGAAAAATTTTCAATTTACAACCCCATACTTTCTATCTATTATGGAAACAAGCTCAAGGGTCGATTGCAACCGTAGTTTGGATAATCACTCCAACACTCGGGGACTGCCATCAAAAAAATAAACTCGAACAGATCTAACCATTGAACATCGAGGGCATAAGACCTCTTAGGCAACCCTCGAATGTTAAAGGCCACGGCCACACCCACTCAGGGACTGTTATCTTTGGCAAGCTTGGATAACTCGAGAAAACGAGCTCACTAGGCTATACTGGAATTAAAAGGGTATGGCCCATTTAACACAGATCGGAGACGTTCGAAATCCATAACAAATACAGGCTTTTGAAAAAGATAAAATTCTTTCACAACCGGTTCTAAAGGCTACCCTCGGCAAAATCTTAAACTTAAAATATGTCGGGAAACAACTTCGGTAACACCGAACCGCGATAACGCCTTAAACTAGAAAGGCAATAAAAGCAAGGTTTTGTTTGAACACTCGAACACAACATCATTATTTCATGCTAAGGCATTACAACCTTTGTGAACACGAACGATAAAACAAAGGAAAAATTTTTGAAAGTCGAAAAGGGCAGAAAGCCTTATATATATATATATATATATATATATATATATATATATATATATATATATATATATATATATATATATATATATATTTAAACAATCGTTTTACAAAGATCAGATCAGTCTAATACAAAATTTACAAAGGGCTACTTTCACTTCGAGTTCGGAAAATCATTCTCACTCGACTAGAAAGCCTAAGGGATACCTTATTTCGAGTTCGAACAGGTCCTCACTCGACTATTAAGCTTAAGGGCTACATAAATTCAAGTTCAAATTATCACTCGGGGTTCATCGATTGGAAATGGTCAAGGGTAAAGGCTTAGTATCGGTCTTTACCATCCTGAATCTCGAATCCTCAAACGCAACTTCAAAATCTTATGCTAAGGCATTTCAACCCTTACATGAGATAACAAAAAAAGGGCAACAGATTCAAAAGCCATGAAGGAAAAAGGTTTCATATATTCATCATAATCTTTTTACAAGGGCCATATGTCCCAATTAAAAGTTCTTTGCAAGGGTCGATCGGCCTCAAATTAAAAGCAAAAAATTACAAAAAGTATAAAACTTAAGCAGCACAATCCTTATCGGTAGAAGTATGTTCACCCTCAGAATCTTCTCCACTGCCAGATTCACTCAAGTTCTCGGAGTCTTCCTCTGGAAAGCTAGCTTCCGAGCCTTTATCTCCTCTGTCCTGGCAACCTCGATTTCAGTGGATATATCGAGGCTTTGATCACGGGCCCCCTAAAGGGCCTCCTTTCAAGCCTGCCACTTCGCATGATCCACCGTGCTTTTGGCCTGCGCTAGGGTGGCTTCAGCATCGGCCTTGTATTGGGTCGCATTAGCCTCAGCCTTAATATTGGCCACGGCCGCCTCAGATCTGGCCACTTCAAGCTCTTTGGCCAAATTAGACTCAAGCACCTCGACTTTCTTTGCCTGAATCGAGGCATTCTCTCTTGTAGACCGAAGCTGAGACTCGGCGAATCCTGCTCTGCTTGAACGACCTCCTTTTGTGCAGCCAAAATGTCCATACACCCCTTGAACTCTTCAGCCTCGGCTCGTACTTTATCTATTTGCCTTTGGAGGTCCTTGATCTATTCGAGCCTCTGTCGAACCCGCAGAATTATATCGTTAGTTGTTATCTCTGACTCATCCTCACTATCATGAAGGACTCGTAATACCTGCCCGGCCATCTCAGCATGCTCATCTCGAGTTGTTACCAAGTCTACATGAAGCTTCTCACTGAGAAACTTGTAGGTATCGCATTTCTCAGTGAGGCCCTAAACCTCAGCCTTGCGCTCCTCTCGGATTCGAAGAAAGGCCTTATGATGCAACACCGAAGACTACAAGAAAGTAATAAAACGTTAGAAATATCTACGATTAAAATTTATAAAAAGATAATGGAATGACCCTCGAACTTACCCGATTTAGAGCATGTTGGGCCTCGTTGAACAAGCAAGCAACTTCCACTTCATCCATCTTGGCTTGGTCCTCTTCAGTGACCAAGCATTGGAGATAGCTAGCCACCCCTACGGTTCACATCGATCTAGTGTCGAGGGTGTATTCTCCACCTAAAAATCGGAAGCACTGGGGCACTGTGTCGAATTGAAGTCCTCTAGGGGGATCCATCGCGGCTATGACACCAGTAGGTTTTGATGAAGATACAATTTCCTTGTGTGGGATAGTTTTTGAGGTCTTAGCCCTTTTCTAAATGGGGAAAAACAAGACGGAGGAGGAACGCTTGGATATTTTGCGAAGAAACAAGTAAGAAAACCCAGGAAATGGAAAGCACAAAGATATGGAGAAGGCAAAGAACTGTGAAGATTAGGATGAAGGAAATTGAAAGTAAAGTTTGAAAGAATGAAGAAGGTGGCTATTTATTGGTTTCGCAACGATGTTTCAATACTGGTGGTGGTCGACTGTCGACTGACGTGAATTAAATGCCTAGGAAACTGAATGAACATGACGTTTCGATCACCTCTGCCGCTTGCATCACGATGCTTACATCATGGTAAACCGAGGGGAAGTTCGAAAACTCAATTCGTTTCTTGTCATTACACTCCAAAAAATGAGGGGACTAGAGTTAGAATCGGACTTCCCTAATTTTGTATGGCTAATCGAAACCAGGGTGGCAGACTAAGGTTCGACCTCGCATTGCATCGAACCATGGCACGGAGATGGATTGCTAAGCTAATGAGTCAATGATCAATCAAGATCGAGACCAGTTGTGATCGAGACCGAAGCGAGATAGAGACCAAGCAAGATCGAAGAAAGCCTTCTAAACAGAAAGCCAAGATATCCGTGATAGGGTAAGGACCGTGGCAGAAATTTCGGCACGTATCGAGTCAAGACCGGACATTTTGCCAATCATGAGATTTCCTTCTGTATTTCGAATTATATCACAAGTAGAATTCTTCTATTATATAAAGGAAATTCTAATCATTTTGTAATCATTGTATTCACGCATAACAAAGCAAAACATTACATTTTCTCTCTTAACCTATGTTGTTCAGTTCATACTTTTTATTTGCATACTCTGTTGGTTCGAGGGCGATCTAGCTCGAAGGCCATAACCGCTCATTATATTGGTTTGCTTTATTTTATAGTTAATTTCTAACATTAATTCTCATATTTTTCAGTTTGTGCCAAGTGAAATCACATATCCTTAAAAGCACTTATAAGATTAATTGTTATCCAATTATAAGGGTAAACAATGTTCCTTGTTTCTCTAATAGTTTCAACACATTGCATGATCTCTCAAATTTGCATACCTAGTGTTTGATGAAATGCCTAAATGAGTTGAACCTATGAACCCTTCCTGATTATGGCTCAATTTTATTATGTCTCTGTATATTATATATATCTTGTCATTTAATTTACATCCTAAAATGTTGAAACCTTTCCTAGTGACCTTCCATTTGTTGCATTTGGTGTATTTATGGGGCAAGAGAATGTTGTTCCTCCTGTATTTGTAAAATAATAATTCTGAAAATTAAAATTATTAAATTCCTTAAGCTTGTTGGACCCGTGGTTCTCTTGTATTTGTAAATAATAATTCTGGAAAAAATAAAACGTTAGCTTCTAAACGTAAATTTAAATGTGACAGTAATTAATTCGAGCCCACTGAATTCACAGTGTTTCCTTAAGGAATTTAATCCCCGCCTAGTACCCAAGGTTATAGATTATTTCCTCCCAGGATAGAACGAATTACACATTGGTGTAGCGGTACTTCAAACCCCAGTATTTCAGCGAACACAAAGTTTGGCAGCAAATCACACTTATGGATGCTTTGTTTGTAGTTAAAAACAATGCAAAATAAGGAGGACAACTCAGAAGTCGAATGGAAATTCTGAGAGGAAGGAATGCAAAGTATAGCCAATGTTGAATTCTTACTGAAGAGAATATCAGATTGCAATTCGTTTTTCCAGTGTATACGCAGTGTATACAGAGTGTATATCTAGTATATACAGAGTGTATATTAAGTGTATACAGAGTGTATATTAAGTGTATACAGAGTGTTTCGAGTGTTTTTTCCGATGTGTTCTTTTTTCTCTCCAACTTATTCTCTATTTATAGCTATTATTTGAGAGAAATCCGCCCCCCCCCCCCCATGGTGCAACAAGCACTAGGCTATCATGGAGGAAGCACTTATATGGTGGAATGTACACTTGCTTGGTGGGAGGACCACTTGCACCATTGCGGGAGGTGCACTAGGCTGCTTATTGCTTAGTGTTGCAACACAATACATGGATTGGAAAATATCCGTTACAAACACGGATTATATCACGTTAATATTCACTATTAACAAATAAATTTGGTCCAAAAAATTAATCAATCGATCGATCATTTGACCAAATCCGAATCCAAATCCCATTTCCCATTCACTCTAATTTTAAGACTATTTCATCTTAAACAAAAACTCAACAATCCCCCACATGAATGGGGAATGGCTATATCATGGAAGTATGCATGAAAAACTTGTGTGATTTGCAAACAAGAATTAATTGCATCTGGATAAGTAGGTTTCCCTTTGAACTTTCCGTAGTGAACTTATGTCGGATATACTCGGTCAATCGGTAGATTTGATATCTTTGAACCGTCGAACTTTAGTGTATACCTAGACAACCATAAGTCACACAATCAATCCCTTAACCGTCTTTGGTTCTCATTGTTGTGTTCGTTTCAGCCATGAACACTGCCTGGTTTCATAAGTGCGTAGAGAATTGGCCTTGCAAAATTCTCCTTGAAGCGGCTAACACTTCACACTTACATAGGTGATTCCTAAACGTGTCATCCCGTAGATACACTATTTGATATACCCTGTATCAAATTTAGAAATCATTAAAAAGCCTTAATGCTTTATCCTTGGTACTGAACATTGTCTCATCACGAGAATGGACTAAAAATTTTGTTGACAATGTTGAACCGTCATTAATGACTTTGTTTGATCTCCTTGAACCTAGATCTTGGGATCTCCAGTCTTCTAGGTAGAGTTACCGCCACAATGACTTGTTCTCGGCCATAGTCCCATTCCCCTCGATGATTTCTCAACCACCTCTCTAGTTAGGCCTTTTGTAAGTGGATCCGATACATTATCACTTGACTTTACATAGTCAATCGTGATAATTCCTCTAGAGAGAAGTTGCCTAACGGTTTTATGTCTTCGTCGTATATGACGAGATTTACCGTTATACATAACGCTCCCAGCCCTTCCAATTGCCGCTTGGCTATCACAGTGTATGCATATTGGTGCCAACGGTTTGGGCCAAAATGGAATATCTTCCAAGAAATTCCGGAGCCATTCAGCTTCTTCACCGGCTTTATCTAAGGCTATGAACTCAGCCTCCATTGTAGAGCGGGCAATACATGTTTGTTTGGACGACTTCCAAGATACCGCTCCTCCACCAATAGTGAATACATATCCACTTGTGGACTTCGAATCAGTTGAACCGGTGATCCAATTTGCATCACAATATCCTTCAATCACCGCAGGATATTTACTGTAGTGCAAATCAAAGTTTTGGGTATGTTCTAAGTATCCCAAAACTCGTTTCATTGCCATCCAGTGAGATTGGCCTGGATTGCTCGTGTATCGACTTAGTTTACTTATAACACAAGCTATATCTGGTCGTGTACAATTCATGATGTACATTAAGCATCCCAACACACGAGCATAATCCAATTGTGATATGCTTTGGCCTTTGTTCTTTGCTAATGCAAGATTCACGTCAATTGGAGTCTTTGCAACTTTAAAGCCTAAGTGCTTGAATTTTTCAAGTACTGTCTTAATATAATGAGATTGTGACAATGCCAGACCTTGAGGAGTCTTTTGGATCTTAATCCCCAGAATTAAATCCGCAATTCCCAAGTCCTTCATATCAAACTTGCTAGTTAGCATACGCTTAGTAGCATTTATGTTGGCAATGTTATTACTCATTATCAGCATATCATCCACATATAGGCAAACAATGACTATGTGATTTGGAACATTTTTAATGTACACACATTTATCACATTCATTTATCTTAAAACCATTTGACAACATTGTTTGGTCAAATTTCGCATGCCATTGTTTGGGTGCTTGTTTTAGTCCGTAAAGGGACTTAACAAGTCTACATACCTTATTTTCTTTACCTGGAACCACAAACCCTTCAGGTTGTTCCATGTAAATTTCTTCCTCCAACTCTCCATTTAAGAAGGTCGTTTTAACATCCATTTGATGAATTTCAAGACCATACACTGCAGCTAATGCTACTAACATCCGTATGGACGTAATCCTTGTAACTGGGGAGTATGTATCAAAGTAGTCAAGACCTTCTCGTTGTCTATACCCTTTGACAACAAGTCTTGCCTTAAATTTATCAATAGTGTCATCATCTTTCATTTTTCTCTTAAAAATCCATTTAGAACCCAAAGGTTTATTTCCAGGAGGAAGATCAACCAATTCACATGTATGGTTGTTCAATATTGATTCTATTTCACTATTAACTGCCTCTTTCCAGAACAATGATTCCGAAGAAGACATAGCTTCTTTAAATGTTCGAAGCTCATTTTCCAATAAGAAAGTCACAAAATCTGGTCCAAACGAAGTAGATGTTCTTTGACGTTTACTACGTCTTGGATCCCCCTGATTAAATGTACTTTCTTTTGTTTCTTCCCGAGGTCATTTAGATCCTTCACTAATCGACTCGCATTCCTTTTTATACGGATATATATTTTCAAAGAACTCAGCATTATCTGATTCTATAACCGTATTATTATGAATGTCGGGATTTTCTGATTTATGAACCAGAAATCGATATGCTTTACTATTAGTCGCATATCCTATGAAAACACAATCAACTGTTTTCGGTCCTATTTTTACCCTTTTGGGTTTAGGAACTTGCACTTTTGCCAAACACCCCCACACTTTAAAATAATTCAAGTTGGGCTTCCTTCCTTTCCATTTTTCATATGGAATGGATTGTGTTTTGCTATGGGGTACTCGATTTAGTATTCGGCTGGCCGTAAGAACGGCTTCCCCCACAAGTTCTGTGGCAAACCAGAACTTATCAACAATGCATTCATCATCTCCTTTAATGAACGATTCTTTCTTTCCACAATCCCATTGGATTGGGGCGTGTAAGGGGTTGTTGTTTGATGAATAATCCCATATTCTAAACATATTTGTTCAAAAGGAGATTCATATTCACCACCCCTATCACTTTTTATCATTTTGATTTTCTTGTTAAGTTGCGTTTCAACTTCATTTTTGTATTGCTTGAATGCGTCTATTGCTTCATCTTTACTATTAAGTAAGTAAACATAGCAATATCAAGTACTATCGTCAATAAAAGTTATGAAATACTTCTTTCCACCGCGAGATGGTATTGACTTCATGTCACAAATATCTGTGTGAATTAAGTCTAAAGGATTTGAATTCCTTTCAACCGACTTATAAGGATGTTTAACATACTTAGATTCCACACATATTTGACATTTTGATTTTTCGCATTCAAACTTAGGCAATACTTCCAAGTTAATCATTTTTCGCAAGGTTTTATAATTGACATGACCCAAACGTACATGCCATAAATCATTTGACTCAAGTAAGTAAGAAGAAGCTGAAGTTTTATTATTAGTTTCAACAACTATTACATTCAGCTTGAAAAGGCCCTCAGTAAGGTAACCTTTTCCTACAAACATTTCATTCTTACTAATCACTACCTTGTCAGATACAAAAACGCACTTAAAACCATGTTTAACAAGAAGTCCAGCAGAGACTAAATTCTTCCTAATCTCAGGAACATGAAGGACGTTGTTCAAAGTTACGACCTTGCCAGAAGTCATCTTGAGAAATATCTTACTGTATCCTTCAATGTTTGTTGTAGCAGCATTTCCCATAGAGAGCGTCTCTTCGGGTCCAGCAGAAGCATATGTAGAAAATGCTTCCCTCACAGCACAAACATGGCGAGTGGCTCCAGAATCAATCCACCACTCCTTTGGGTTTCCTACCAGGTTGCATTCAGAAAGCATGGCGCACAAGTCATCAACATCATCATGCTTTTCTACCATGTTTGCTTGACCCCTTTGCTTGTCTTTCTTCCGAGCACGACACTCCGTAGATTTGTGTCCGGTTTTCCCACAGTTGTAGCAGTTTCCACTGAACCGCTTCTTGCTTGGGTTGTATTTCGGACCAGAAGCCTTCTTTCTCTTTTTGTTATCTTCAACAATATTTGCTCCCATCATTGTTGAATTTCCACGGCCTCTCCTTTCAGCAGCTTTATTGTCCTCTTCGATTCTCAATCGAACAATGAGATCTTCAAGGGACATCTTCTTTCGTTTGTGTTTCAAATAATTTTTAAAGTCCTTCTACAATGGAGACAACTTCTCAGTTATTGCTGCTACTTGGAATGCTTCATTGATGACAAGATCTTCAATGAAAATTCCGTTAGTAAAATTACTAAAAATTTTACTTTCAATGTCAGTATTTATTTGAAACATACCATCAGCAAGTAGATCATGAATAATCACTTGCAATTCCTGGACTTGGGTAATAACAGACTTGCTATCTACCATTTTGTAGTCCAACAATTTTGCGGCGACGAATTTCTTCATCCCGGCATCTTCAGTTTTGTATTTCTTTTCAAGCGCATTCCACAATTCTTTTGACGTCTCCACGCCACTGTATACATTATACAGATTATTCTCCAGTCCGCTAAGAATATAATTCCTACACAAGAAGTCAGAATGCTTCCACGCCTCAATCACGAGAAAGTTATCATTCTCTGGAGTTTCATCTGGAAGATCAGGAACATCTTTCTTGATTAACTTCTGTAGACATAACGTAGTCAAGTAGAAGAACATCTTTTGCTGCCAGCGGACTTTTCGGGTTTCTCTGTCGGTGCCAACGCCGAAGTTCGACTTGTCGATGCGTTGGCAGTCATCATCGGAACAGCTTGGTTTCCGCTTTCATTTGCCATTTTTTCTGTTAAAAATGACACAAACAAACGTTTAGAAAACGTTTTAAATTTGGAGGGGAAAAAATCACGTAGATTTTAATTTCCAACAAACCGCCATGAAGGCTTTACTCTCCAAATGGGAGTACACAAAAACCACAAATGTTTTAGTTTCCAGAATATTAAGAATAACACAAATACAGAAATAAAAGTTATTAAATTCCTTAAGCTTGTTGTTCCTCCTGTATTTGTAAAATAATGATTCTGGAAATTAAAATTATTAAATTCCTTAAGTTTGTTGGATCCGTGGTTCTCCTGTATTTGTAAATAATAATTCTGGAAAAAATAAAACATTAGCTTATAAACGTAAATTTAAATGCGACAGTAATTAATTCGGGCCCACTGAATTCACAGTGTTTCCTTAAGGAATTTAATCCCCTCCTAGTACCCAAGGTTATAGATTATTTCCTCCCAGGATAGAACGAATTACACATTGGTGTAGCGGTACTTCAAACCCCAGTATTTCAGCGAACACAAAGTTCGGCAGCAAATCACACTTATGGATGTTTTGTTTGTAGTTAAAAACAATGCAGAATAAGGAGGACAACTCAGAAGTCGAATGGAAATTCTGAAAGGAAGGAATGCAAAGTATAGCCAATGTTGAATTCTTACTGAAGAGAATATCAGATTGCAATTCGTTTTTCCAGTGTATACGCAGTGTATACAGAGTGTATATCCAGTGTTCTTACTGAAGAGAATATCAGATTGCAATTCGTTTTTCCAGTGTATACGCAGTGTATACAGAGTGTATATCCAGTATATACAGAGTGTATATTAAGTGTATACATAGTGTTTCGGGTGTTTTTTCCGATGTGTTCTTCTTTCGCTCCAACTTATGCTCTATTTATAGCTGTTATTTGAGAGAAATCTGCCCCCTCCATGGTGCAACAAGCACTAGGCTATCATGGAGGAAGCACTTACATGGTGGAATGTATACTTGCTTGGTGGGAGGACCACTTGCACCATTGTGGGAGGTGCACTAGGCTGCTTATTGCTTAGTGTTGCAACACAATACATGGATTGGAAAACATCCTTTATAAACACAGATTATATCACGTTAATATTCACTATTAACAAATAAATTTGGTCCAAAAAATTAATCAATCGATCGATCATTTGATCAAATCTGAATCCAAATCAAAATTCAAATCCCATTTCCCATTCACTCTAATTTTAAGACTATTTCATCTTAAACAAAAACTCAACAGAGAATTTATCCATCACAATTATATTGGTCACATCATTGTGAAAACAACGTCGACAATTGGAGGCTTCTGCATTAGCACATAGTACAACTATATACAATCGATTCATATCATTCCATGATTTCTTCATATTTTACCATTTCTAGTCGATACAACCAACATCGCCTGCAGCTATAAAGTCTCATTCTGTAAATATATACATAGGAATATAGTTTTCACTTGTCATTTCCTTCTCGTTCATTTGTAACAAGTCGTAGATACCTTCTCATTTTATACCTTTAACGGTTCAAGACACCGAGCTTAGAGACAGCCCCACCTACTAAGAATAATTGATTCCAATTTTCAAGCAACAAAATTAAGAAATTTCCACACCTGAGGAAATAAATTAAGATGAAAATATCTGCACCTCAGCCAAGTGAAACCATCAGAACCAGAAGAAAACCATCATCAAGAGGGCATCCGAGATTTGTCGGCGTTCGGCAAAGGCCATCGGGTAGATGGGTTGCTGAGATCAAAGATTCTTTGCAAAAAGTAAGACTTTGGCTTGGGACATTTGACACTGCTGAGGATGCTGCACGGGCTTATGATCAAGCCGCTCGGACATTAAGAGGGGCTAATGCCCGCACAAACTTCGAACTACCCGAGTCTGATTCTCACCAAGGTATAAATTTTGAAAATGCTGAGCCTTTTAATTTTGAAGAAGCTTGTAGAACTGAAGAACCTGAGAATGGACTTGTTGGTGCACTTAAGGCTAAATTATTTAACAGTAAGAGTTCAAGATCTTTCATTCAAGCATATGCTTCTAGTTCAACTTCCAAAGCAGCAATTAAACCATCAGTTTCCTCACTTGAAAACAAGAAAACATTGTCACAAACAGGACAAGCTGTCACATTAGAAGCTGAGAAATTACCTAAACGAGATATTTCACATAATATTGGACAAGGTAAGAATTACTGTGATACTTTATTCCGGGGAAATCACAATCTTGATTACATTAGCCTCATGAGTAGCGATCATCAGCCCCTGATTTCATCACAATTATGGCAAAATAACCAGTGCAATGGTGGAACGAATTCAGCAATAATGTGGGCTAATGAACAAGGACGATTGCCTTGGGGAGAACCACAAATGAGTCGCGGTCACGGCGAGGTTTTATTTAGTACTACTAGTAATAATAACATTAACACTAACATTTTTGGTGGTGGTAATAGTACTAGTTGTACATGGCCAATGTCAGTTTCAGTATTAGGGACAAGTGAACCAACGGTTGATTTGTCTACATTTGGGGAAGTAGATTATTTAAATGTGCCAGTAATGATGCCCCATATGAATAATGGAGTAACACCGCAGGCAGCTTCAGTTCCAACTGAACAACAGATGATGCAATTTGAAAATGGATTATGGAGTGGTGGTGAAAGTGCAGCTTGGGATCCTTTTCTCTTATCGTCTGTTCTTGGATAATACTAGCATTTGCATAGTTGTGTGAGAGTGTTTAGAATATTTAAGATTAGTGTTTTTTCTGGAGTAAGAAATCCAATAGGGATTCAAAATCTACCATAACATAACAGAATTCTTTATTTTTTTGAGGGTTCTTTAATGTCTCGTGAGTAATACATGGAATTCAATTGTATAACGCTGGGGTAGCTATAGACCAATATTCAAATGCAGGGTAATTTTAAGAAAGAATTACAAGAATATACACATGACTTCACACCATAATAAAAAATGGCATATGTTTTTAAGTTTTACCTGACCTAGCTCATATTGTACATATTTTGAAAGCACTAGTAAATTCAAAATTTGTGTTCTTACAATCATTGCTTCTAAAAGCTATGGAGTTAAATCCGTGTTCTCACAATCATTGCTTTCACTCTCTCTTCTCCTCACATCTTCTACATATGCTTCAAAGGGTCGTCCACCATTACTGCTTCTCTCCCTGTGTCACCTAATTGCAATGTAAGAAAATTGAAAAGTAGAAGTCCACCATTGAAGGTCATTCAAAGTTTTGCTTTCGAAAATAGAATTTTTTGAGTTTGTTAGTTGTTCGGATTGGGTGTTGTTCCAATTGATTGAAAATATCAAAAGGAGTTTAAATTTTAAAATTGAAGTGATTTGGAGTACATTTGAGCAAGATTTGAGTTAAATTTCAGAAAAGACGCAAGGAAGAAGACGAAATCAGTTTTTTGTATAATCTTGTATAATAGTATATATGGATGTATAAACACATCTTATACACTATTATACACTTTTAAACACATTTATACAAGCGTCTGTAGACGAACATCTTTCACGATTTTCAGTTGCAATTCTTTTCAAAACTAGTTCAAATCCCCATTAAACGACTTCAAATTTTATATACAACCTCCTTATATTATTTCTAACAAGCCTAAATAACACCCACTCCAAATTTTTCACAAAATCAAATTCGGAATTTAAATCCACATAATTAAGCTTGTTAAAAATCTAATTTTCACCATCCAAATGGATTTGGTTTGTTAAACTAATAATTGAGTCACAGTTACTGATTCGAAAATTAACTTAAAAGCTTGAGCAATCTTTTTTAAAAACTAAATAGTAATTTCGAGAATCTATTGGAATTGAATGTTGAATATTAGCCTATTATTTTTGGCTAGTTGGTTGTAAATTAAAATATGGGCTATAAAATTGAAAAGTAAGGAACTCAATTGTTCTAATGTGAAATTTTCACATTTTAAACTATTTCTCATAGTAAAGGAATATACTTGGCATTTAACATTCTTTCTTCTCATGAGCTAACGCAAGTTGGATTAACCTCTTTAAAGAAGCACACGTCACTCACTTAACTAGAATCCATTCTGACCACTGTCCTATAAAACTAGACATATTCAAAAACTTTTTCCATAGTAATAACATCTTCAGAATAGAGTCCATGTGGTTATCTCACCCTTCTTTCAAGAACCTTGTCATGGACCAACCAAGAGAATAGACTAGGAGCAACTAAAAATTTTACGAAAAATGTAAAAGAATGGAACATTAGTACATTTGGCAATATTTTTCATAAAAAAATGTACTAGTCTCTAGAATTACTGGGATACAAAGTTTCCCAAAATACACGACCAGTCAATTCCTTCTAGATCTCGAAATAAACCTTCTGAAGGAATTAAATGACACCCTAAAACTGGAAGAGGAATTTTGGAGGCTCAAATCTCGAATACGGTGGTTGAATAAAGGAGATGCGAGCACAAAATTTTTTCACATCACCACCATGCAACGAAGAAGAAAGAATAGAATTCTAAGTCTTAAAGACGAAGTGGGCAATTGGTACTACAACCAAAAAGATGTTAAATTCTTAATAAACAACTATTATACAAATCTCTTTACAACCAGTCATAACAAGTCCCATAAAACGAACCACTACATGTCCTTTTATGCAACTCTTGATAACATGGACCAACAAACCCTGTGCCAAGATGTCATAGTCCGTAAAATTAAAAGTGTTTTAGACTCTTTCAAGCCATACAAAGCTCCCGGGCCGGATGGCCTACACTCCTTTTTTTACCAGAAAATTCTGGAACGAAACCAAAGGAGCACTAATTGACTTCTACAAATACACCTTTAGGGAGAGAAAAATGGCCGAGGATATGAATAGCACCTGTATCTGCCTAATCCCAAAATGTTGAAACCATCAAGCAATATCGATGTATCAGCCTATGTAACACCGCCTACAAAATTATAACAAAAGTCATAGTCAACAGAATCAAACCTCTCCTGGCTAAACTAATCCACCCAACACAAACTAGTTTCATGAAGGGTAGAAGATCCTTAGACAATGTTATTATTGTCCACGAGACCCTAAATCACTTTAAAAAATTAAAAGGAACAAAAGGGAAAATGCTGATTAAAATAGATCTAGAAAAAGCTTTCGATAAACTAGAATGGTCCTTTATAAAGTTCTCACTAACTTCCCTAAACTTTCCTCAAGATTTAGTTGATCTAATCATGTCCTGTATTTCCACTATGTCTACCTCTATCATTGTCAACGGATCCAACTCTGAATTCTTTAGACCGTCAAGAGGTATCCGACAAGGCGACCCCCTATCCCCTTAAATATTCATCATCTGCATGGAAATGCTGTCACGACTAATCCATCATGAAATTGACTGTTGCAGATGGGACCCAATCAAGATCTCTCCAAACAGCCCCTCGTTATCACATCTATTCTTTGCAGACGATCTAATCCTACTAGCAAACGCTAACCAAAAAAGTTGCAACTCCATCATAGATACCCTCAATAAATTTTGCGCATACTCGGGGCAATCCATCAACTATAACAAATCAAGGCTAATATTTTCCAAAAATATTCCAATTGACATAAAAACGACTTTAGCATCTGTTTTTCAATAAGCCACACTAGAGATTTCGGAAAGTACTTAGGATTTTCTATAGGGTTCTCTAACTCCTCAAAGAAAGACTTCCAGTATATCATTGATCGACTAAACAATAGATTAAAATGGTGAAAAATCAATTTCCTTAATATAGCAGGAAGGACCACACTCATAAAGTCAACTATGGCCGCAACTCCTAACCACGTTATGCAAATATTCAATCTTTCCCAAGCTACTATTAATAATATTGATAAAATACAAAGAAATTTCTTATGGGGGAGCACCTCAGAAAAAAGAAAATGCCACTTGATAAATTGGGACACTGCTACAAAGCAAAAGAAAGATGGGGGTTGGGACTATACAAAACAAAATGGAAAAACCAATCTTTCAGTGCTAGCTTAGCTTGGAGATATAAAAAAGATCATAAATCCCTCTGGAGTAGGGTACTTCATAGTAGATATAATAATAAGAACACCCAACAAAGTTGGAATCTCCAAGATAAAAATGGCTCCCATATATGGAAAAATATTGTCCGGGGCGCAAACATTTGTAAAAGAGATATACATTGGGAAGTTGGAAACGGACAATCAATTAGGACCTGGAAAGACGCCTGGCTAAGCAATGAGGAATCTCTAAGAGCCCAAATCCAAGGGTCATTGATGAATCATGAACAACACCAACCATTAGCAGACATTATTGAAAATAATTCTTATAACTTTAACAAATTATCATTCCAGCTTCCCATCGAGGTTAAGAACAAAATCAATAGCACATACATCAAGCAATTTCAACCTATCGAAGATAAATATAGCTGGGGTAAGAGTACCAATGGGATCTTCACTATCAAATCAGCTTATGAAATGCTCCAATGGAGAGAAGAAGGGGTCACACAAGATTACAAATGGCTATGGAAAATTAATAGTCTCAATAAAATAAAATTCTTCCTTTGGACGACTATTCATAATAAACTCCCCACATCACAAATGCTCTTCAACAGGAACATCACCAACTCTCCAACCTGTAACATTTGTAGCATTGAGAGGGAAGATATAATGCATATGTTCTTTAGGTGCAAGCACTCCAAAACTATCTGGGGCCAAGCTGGCTTCAAACTTCTCCTTCCAGAACCATCAGACAAATACACATTGCACATCTGGTTAAAAGCTCAAAGTAGCTCGAACATTAGATTCAATGAATATCTCGTCCGGTCTGATGTCCTTCCCTTCATCCTCTGGCATATCTGGCTGCATAGAAATGAGACGATATTCAACAACACTAGCAAACCTCTCCTATTAAAAAACATTGTTATCAAACCCATGGAATATAAACTCCTGGCCACAAACCAAAATCGATCCTCAATAACTAGAGATACCATCCTCATCAAATGGAACCCGCCGGAACAAAATATCTATAAACTAAATGTGGATGGATCGTGCTTTGGAAATCCGGGTAAAGGTGGAATAGGAGGAATCATCAGACGGGGCAATGGAGAATGGGTTTTGGGATACAACATGGGTATTTCACATGCAACCAACATTTACATGGAAACATTCGCAGTACTGCATGGCCTGAAATTAGCTATAGAGAACAATTACCTCTATCTCACTATTGAAACGGATTGTAAGGAGCTCATTAATCTAATTGATAATAAGGAATGTGCCTATAATCTAATTGATGATTGCAGATGCCTATTGAGTAGAGCAGGTGATCCGCCACTACAGCACATCTACAGAGAGGCTAACCAGGCGACTGATTCAATGGCGAAGAATGGAAGCAGTTTACCAACACTTACTTAACAACTTATCTTATTCCTCCTATTTTTGTTATTTCTATTTTGGAAAGGGACAAGCTAGGAACTACGTGTCCTAGAACAGTTCCCATTTGTAATGTACTATGGAATGACTCTTAGTATATGTTTTTTAATATATGTCTTTATTACCAAAAAAAAAAAAAAAGACAAGCAAGGCCTATCTTGTTTTCCAGCTGGCTTAATCTCCCTAGCTTATACAGCTAGCTTCTTGCTGGAACATGATCCTGTTATTAAGCACTATGTATTATTCTCTTTTTGGAAGAAAAACAAATAGAGTAACACCATTTTGTTAATCCAATCAGAGAAACTTAAGCAGTTAAGCACGATTACAATTGATACGCAAAAGCACACGAGATATAGATATTAATAACGACATTTCGGTTGTCAATCGTGACGCACCCTCCAGAAATGCTTTGTTTGTTAAAATGAGAAAATTACGCGACACATCAAACATTTACATTATATTTACCATTCGTAGCTATACTTTCACCAAATTTATCAATCGTAGCTATATTTAAATTTTATAGCAAATCCATAAAATAAGAGATTAATTATTTTGAACTGAAATGTTGGTTAGAGAGCTTGCTTAGCTAGAGAAGGTCTTTAGTTCAAATCTCAACAAGAGCGTTTATTTTTCTGCATTTCTGTATTTCGCCTAAGTTATATTTGTTGCGTGAACAAATACAATCGATACAAGTTGTATCCTTTGTATATACACATGTATACAGTTGATACAAGTTGTATACTTTGTATACACCCTTGTATTTCACCTTGGTTACTGTTGATACATATTTTATTCGTTGCACGAATGAATAGAACGAATACAATTGACATAGGTTGTATTCGTTGCGCATTCGAATACAAGTGATACAGGTTAGCTACGAATGGTAATTACGCAAATTATTGTTATTAGGCTCTAAACTATAGTGGTTTATGAAAAAATCCTCTTCTTAAATCTCAACCATAACAAAACTTTAGAAGCAAAACTTGCTAGGTTCCGTCTTTAAGGATATTAAGGATCCAGTTCATGATTTGTTCACAGCTTAGGACGCACGAACTCGTGCAGGAAGGATCTAGGTAGTGTAAATCTATTGTCACATCTTAACTAGTTCATAAGTCTTGACAAAAAGCTTTAATCCAAACTTATACTTTACGTTATCAGCATTCAGCAATGTGTGTCTGCTATTGTAAGCTAAGCTTCCAGCCCCAACTCGAGAACATGAAAAACTTCACAACAGATCTGTCCGCGTACTGTTTTCTTACTATAATTTCTCTGGCTCCCAATAGTTAACTTTGATGTATGATACAGCGAACAAATCCGCTACCCCTAAAACCATTGCCGAGGAAAATGGAAACAAGGTAGATATAAAATACAGTGTTCACGAGAAGATCGTGTACCTAAAGTTAGTATTACATTGATCCTTCAACAATCTTTTATTTCCGTCATCCAAAGCAATTGCCATTCCATTTCGACAAAAAGACCCACACCCACTTGCTGCAAGTTTATGTAACCAACAAAACGACACCTAAAATTGCTTTCATGAAGAATAATAACTCGAGAAAGATGAAACCAGATAGAGCATCCATTGACGAAACCCATATGCCGGCTTCAACCATTTTGCCTTAAATAGTTTTCTTCTCTAATTTTGTCGCACTCACATAGCTTAATCATTCTGTCACAGTTGCACCGTCCGCTTTGCCCCTTTTCTTCTCCAGCCATAGCATGGGTAACATCATGGCTAGACTCCTGAAGTAATCCATGGCTTAAGGATTACTTTGATCATCAACCTTCCTCCCAGTCTATGTCATCTTCCTCATCGTTGTCATCTCCTGAAGCATCTGCTAGCACATTCAAGTCAACCTTGAAATTTCCAGTTGTATTATCACCTGAAACATACCCAATGTGAAGATGAAAGTTGTACTTCAAAAATAAATAAATAAAACATGACATATCAATTTAGCAGCCAAAACAAATAGGCAGGAAATCCTCTCTCTCTCTCTCTCTCTCTCTCTCTCTCTCTCTCTCTCTCTCTCTCTCTCTCTCTCTCTCTCTCTCTCTCTCTCTCTCTCTCTCTCTCTGGGGAAGAGGGGGGGGAGGAAGAAGAATCTAAAGAATTGGAAGAAGACAAAATTTAGCAACAATCAGCAGATTTAAAACTCTATTCAAGCAGACAGAACAAAATAACACGTCATCCCAGCTATAAGAAGTTAGATAATTCTCATACAAGGTTGTCGTGTATTACATTATACATAGTAAACCCGCTCTTTGAATATAGAAATGAAAGACAGTAATTCTTTCGTAACAGCATGTTGACTTTGCATGTAAGTTGAAGGAGCCACCGATATGAAAGAGCACAAAAAGAGTGCAATAAAACTATGGCCAGTATGGAATGTAGAACCACTGACCAGGAAGGAATATCATCACGAGTCAATCTTCTTATTATTAGGTTGTGAAAAAAAATCTATCCTAATTTATGCTATTATTATTGTAACACTGCAAGCAATTGCAGATCAACTCCTAGTCTCTACAATAACTTATTTACTGCTCTTCTTCTTTAAATCTTTCACCAAAGGCTTATCTGTTATCCGTTATCTGTTCATCCTTTTTACTACAGGTATTCCTTTCAGCCGTCATCCGGACAAATAAATACAATCCGCAGAGGGAAATCCTACTGAAAAATGAGATTAGACATATGAAAATCAATATTACAAAGTTGACATAAAGAAGAGAAAACGTCAACATAGAACAACCTACAGCTGTGATAGAGAATATGACAAATACTCCATTTGAGTTTACTCAGTTTAAAATTAAAAAAAGAAAAGAAATAAATTTACACATACTGACGCAGTAGATATTTTGTATTAACTTGAGGAAAACAATGAGAAAAAAGAGTCCAATTGGAGAAGTTTTCTTTAACCTCCCAAGGCGTTAGATCCATAAAAAAAAAAGTGTGACTCAGAAAGGTATCCCAAGGATAAGTTGTCAATAATTTGACCCAGGAGGAACTGACCCAAGCAAGGACACAGAAGTTGGTGAATTTGTCCAGTTGCAACGTCACATTTATGCTTTTATTTGGTCGGAGATATCTTAAGGCAGACTGTTCACTAGCTAAGTTTGATAAGGATCAAGCAAGGATGCAGAAGTTGGTCGAATATTGTCTAGTTGCAATGTCACATTTATGCTATTATTTGTTGTGGGATGGCAGGTAGCTCTGAATTTAATCCAGACCTACTATACCCGAGCCGCATCCCCGGTACACCCGAGCTTTGGGGTCAATTACGGGGGAGTCTGGAAACTATATCTTAAGGCAGACTGCTTTACTAGCTAGGTTTGATACGGATCATGAGGAAGTTAAGAAAAGGGATAGTACAAGAATATCCCTGTAATTTGTCTTGAAGTTCCACCTACATAACTAAACTTCGCAGGGAACTTATTATTCCCATATTCTTGTCCAAAGTGTATCTACTGGCACTCTAGACAGTCTACGACTACTTTCTGTGAAGTGCATAACACGTGTCACTCACATTCGCTACACATGTCATTACGTATAAAAACACTTGAGAAAGCTAGACTAATCATAGCTACAAAGTATATCATTTTTATTCATTTCTTTCATTTATGGTCTCTCCATTTAAGACTCAAAAAATGGATTTGCACAATCAACATATAAGTTAAGGAGTGAATTCATGATGTAGCATGCTAATAACTTTAATAACAAACTTCAATCATCTGCTCCTCCATTTTCAACATCTTTGAACAGTCCTTGTATCATTAACTACTGAAAAGATTGAGGTATATGAACAATATAAAATTGCAGACTTGTATCATTTAGGTCTCTCCATTTTAGACTCAAAATAATGGATCACAATCAACGTATAAGGTAAGGAGCTGAACACATGATGGAGCAAGCTACTGCTACTCACTTGAATAACAAACTTCTCACTTGCTTCTCCATTTTCAACGTCTTTGAAAAGAGACTGAAGTATACGAACACTATAAAATTTACCTGCAGGTGGGGCCTCCTCCCATTCAATATCCTCTCCTTCATCCTCCTCTTCACGTTTAGATT
The DNA here is from genome assembly GCF_000393655.2 of Nicotiana sylvestris. NCBI lineage: Eukaryota > Viridiplantae > Streptophyta > Magnoliopsida > Solanales > Solanaceae > Nicotiana > Nicotiana sylvestris. The sequence goes on from NC_091059.1 coordinate 202,692,716, forward strand.
TCATGCCGACGTGGCGCTCAGTAGAGGTGTTATCCACTCCATCTGTAGTTGATGGTTCCTGTAAACTTTTGGTAGCTTCTTCTTGCTCTCTCTGTCGCTTGAATAGAGCCTCATAATATGCCTTAACATATTCATCCTACCAAAAGTAAGACAAAAAAAAAAGGTGAGGCATTAAAGCATCATTAAAGAGCATAGAGGAATTCAAGCAAGAAAGGAAGGGGCAGAAAAGGAGGAAGGGCAGAAAGAGGTTAGGAACCATACAAAAGGCAATGAGCTCACCTTTATATTTTTCACGTCCTCAGTTTCTATGGACTTCTTGTCGTCAGATGACCCCGCTGCAGCAGAAGTACCCTCCATATTGGACTCTTGCTTGACCTCTCCACGCTGCTCCTTTGTAAGATTCATTCCCTCCTTTATCATCCATGGAGGCAAAACTTTCATTGGTGTAGCTGAAATCTCAGATTTGATATCTCCTTTTTCTTCAAGACCAGAGAAAGCAACTTCAACCTGCAATCAACAGAAAAAAGTGGTATAAATTTGTAGTCATCATCGTTTAAGAGCCTATTTCACTCAAGACCAGAGAAAGCAACTCAACCAGCAGTAAACAGCAAAAAGTGGTATAAATTCATAGACAACATAGTTTTAGAACTCAACCAATCTACAACCCCTACATTCTACGTAACTCGGGCAATATTTTCTCCATCAAGTTCACAAGGAAAGACAGAGATATTTTATGGAAGCATTCAGAATAGTTGCTAAAGTATAAAAATAGAGTCAAGTGATTAGTGAGAAAGGAAACAGAAGTTTGTACACAGTATAGTAAATAACCAAACGTTGCTACGCGCAAAATGGAGAAAACTTCCAATGTTACACTAAATAGGAGGGTTAAAAACGCTGTCCTCAAGATTTTATAAGAAGAGTAACACGGAGCAAAAGCTTAATAGTGTAACCTCACTGTATGGACTAGTGCATGAAAATCCAATTCATATTTGGGTCGATTTTTGGAAAAATTCATGTAGGGGTGCAGGAGTCATAACTATGATGCATGAGCAAGAATATACACCAAATTCACTGCAGTGCATTTCCCAGAAGCAACTAGAAACACATAATGATGAGCTTCCAAGTAAAACCCTGTAACAACAGTATTTCTTTTTTCCTTTTCCAGTTGGGTAAAAGAACCTTTGTCTCTCCAACAAAAGGCATAGGTGTTCCACCAAATCCTTGTCCTGACTTTGAAGGGTCATTTGCATTATCTCCATTTGCACCTCGGGCCACAGCATTGGCTCGCACTTCCCACGCTTGAAGGCTTCCAAACTCGGGAGCAGGTAAATCTTTTACTCTGTTAAGTTGATCCATCAACGGTTTGAGTTGTGCCTACAATTCTTTTAGTTATCAGTACTTGGTCCAAAAAAAAAAATTTAGTTCTCAGCAAACTAAACGAGATGCACAGGAAAGAGATAGTAAAAACAAATCAACTATCTTAGATATCCGGGGATTACATTACAATAAGAGAAAAAAGAATGGATGAAGCAGCTCTTAAGAGTTCATCAACGGCTATAGAAATCAAGACAACGACCCCCTCTAGCTCATTATTAGCAAAATAAACTAACCAAGGGCAGTAACATTAAAATGGATGCAGTTAGGATTGTCCCAATTTTGGGGATTGAGTAGTTGCGAATCTTCTTTATGAGATACAAAGATGTACGAAGCCAAATAATCAAACTGGATAACAAGATCCAATGTCTCCTTAAAAAATTTGGCCACAAGTTATAATTTAAAGCTACCAGAAATATCATGTTATATTGAAACCAAAATATATATAGAGAAGCATTCAGTTTGGCAGAGAGAGAGAGAGAGAGAGAGAGAGAGAGAGAGAGAGGCTAGTCCATCTCAACCAAAATGAAACCAGAATATTTTGTAGAAGTGTCTTATGAGCATCCTTACACAACCATGCCAAAAATTTATGCAGCAGTCCACTAATCCATTTAAGAAATCACTGCTTATAAAAAAGGAACTAATCCATTGAAGAAAAATGCCAAATTAAGTTATTGTTGGCTCTCTAGTTCTCTTTGCTATCGGGGGCTAGATAGCTAGCTAGTAGTCTCAAAGCGCACTACGGCGGCTGCGCAAATGCTTGTGAGTGCATCAAGTTAATTAAACAGACACTAACTGGAAATCTTTTTATTCTCTTGTTGCCTATTGGGTTCAGCAGATCTTTCATCAAGCTTTTAAAGAAATACTCCAAAGTTCATCACTTTTCCTCTTTAAAAAGATTTTCCTTATTGGCATTCCATTTTCATGAGACTGTCATCTCTCCCATATACAACTCTTTCTGTCTGACTTAACAAGCAAAACCAATAATGATAACAACAACAACATACACAGTATATTCCCACATGTGGGGTCTGGGGAAGGTAGTGTGTATGCAGACCTTACACTTACCCAGTGAAGGTAGAGAGGTTGTTTCCAAAAAATTAATAATGATGATTGCGGGAATAAGATGTGCTAGTCAAATACCCATAGTTAATGAACCCTTTATTTTCCATTGAAACCAAAATGCCCGACGGGATGTCAATCCAACGAGCCTTTTTACTATTCAACTGTGCAACACCAGAGCTGGTATATACAAATCCCTACACAAGAATATGGTTCTCTACAAATTGCACCCAATCTTCTAAACAAATAGGAACCTTATAAGTGAACCAAGACTTCATGAAAGGAAATACTTTTGGCACATACTAAAAGTACCCTTAGAACTGGTAACTTTGACATGCTATTACATTTCCATGGCTATAAGAGCATGTCATTAAGGCTAAAATGGAAGTTTAAAGTTTAAAAAAAATGGAAGTTTAAAGTTAAAGAGATTCCAAATATAGAATGATGTCTTTCTTTTAACAAGAGATTAAAAAGGAAAAGAGTGTCGTATAAAATGAACACCGGGAGTATATCATATCTGTACAGCAAAATCAATTTTTGACGTGGAAAACATCAAACACAAAGCTTTATTCAAAAGAAGTTCAGAATCATAGCAGTGCATCTACTGACATAGTAAGTACCCAACAGGTGTAGATTTTGGTGGATGGCAAAGGTGTATAGATTAGTACATGCTAAAACAGTTGATTCACTTCTTCCCATGTATGTGTGCGCGTATCTACCTAGAGACCTGGAGCAATAAACCCTTATGGAGTTCACTGTAGCTGCACTCTTGCTCTTGCTTCATTTAACATATTCACAAATACCTTCCACCCAAGATCGACCAATATTACATAACCAAATGTTTCCCTAGAATTAAAAACAAAATAAATTGTGGACAGCACTTTATATATCAACATAACATCTAAACACAGCATAGAAAAAAGACAAACCTCCATCCTATGAAGCATGTCTTCCAATTTTTCACGACGCCGTCTCCTATCCTTATCATCCCCATCTACAGTCCCTTGAGAGGATAACTTGTCGCTCTCTGCCACTAGTTCCCCGTTGCAACTTTCGCAGTGGAAGTACTCATCCTCAGGAGACACCAACCGCAATGCATCCAACGCGGTATATCTGAATTCGCATATTTAAGGAAATCCTGAATTTTGTCATGAGAGGTATACCTATCAAAAAGCTAAAACTCAGCAGTATTGAAGGCAGAACCTTTTCCCACAATTGGGACATATATACTCCTGCACTGTGTTTTTGTTATCCAGCTCATCTCTTAACTTTTTCTTCATTCGGTGTAGTCTGTACCTCACGACATCAAATATCTGCAGAATTTTAAATGCCCCCAAAATCTTTCACTTTGATGGAAGTAGCAATATAGTTAAACATCAAAGATATCCAAGATGCATGAGAAGTTATCCCTGGTCAACAATCATGCTTGTGCTAGTACCATAATAACCAAAACTGGTGTTACTTTAGATTACTTAAATCTCTCTTAGTTGAATTCAACCACCTAAAATTAGATAAAACGTTTACTACTATCTTTTGGCTGTTCGTCGATTAGTCAGTCTGGGAATGCTATGACTAGAACTACCAGAATTCTTCAATAATTACAAATTTGGTAAATTTAACTAAGCAACCAGGGGTTTGGGGTGGGAACCTGAGAATAGTCCAGGCAGCAATAAGAATGAGTATGCATCTTTATTTTGTCATCTCCTTCTTTCCCATTCTGCAGGACATCAACTGTAGCTGCAACTGCAGCATTGTATACTTTTGCACCTTTTGCTCCCTGAAACAATAGATTGACAGAGAATGAATGGCAGATTATTTTGCACAATAATTGTAGGCAAAATCTGGAAAAAGTTAGTAGTATGTGATAATAACAGACGAATATATTATTGAATCACCCCATTTTCACCCATCACCTTTTGGAAGAGGAGGGAGTTGGTTGCACATTAACAACTAGGTTAGGGGGGATAAAAATGCGGGCAAATCACCCCTCGACATCACAGACAACATATGCAATCAAAAGCCCCCTTGTCACCTATCACGGCTTTTGGAAAAGGAGGGGGATATGCAAACACCTTTTTTTTTAGAATGTAAACATTTCATTAGAACGCCTTTAGTTTGTGGCATTAGCAATTAAGTTAATGAGGGCTAAGCTTAAAAATGAGCTCATAAAAGTCAAAATGGTACTTTATTGTATTGTTAATAGAAAAACTCTTCTTCCTAGTTGTCGCAGTGCATTTGTCTGAAAGGTCTTAGTTTCTTCCCAAGGCAGTGAAGAACAAATAGAATTTGCCACAAAATCAACTAGGAGGAGTATTCCGTGTAAGAGAACATATTAATGATTAAGGCAATAACAAACTAGGATTCGTTTTGGCCTAGATTAAACATTGATGAGCTTCGTAAGACCGAACTTCACACTTGGCTTCCTTATCATTTATTTGTGTTGGTAGGTAGGCAAAGGAACACAATGTAACAATTTCATATTCTTTAGATAAGATGTCGTTTAAATAAATTACATCACAAATCAATACTCAAAATGGGGTAAAGAGACACAACTTAGCATGCTCAAAACAACAAATTTCTCACATCTTACTATTTACTTAAGAGGAATTTATGTAAAAGGGATTCAATTGCTAAGTTAAGGAAACAAACAGTGCTGCTTCAGATATCTAAAGTCAGAAACACTCGGTCTGAAACTAATGCAAGAAGATAGAGTAAAGTTAACAAGAAGGGATAATTCAAGTCCACCAAAAAGATCATCTTTGTAGCAATAGAGCATAAAACCAACCTCTTTCCTATGATCTCGCGTGATGAGCTTTTCTTCTTCAAAGAAACGCAAGGTGCGCCGGAGTTGCTTTGTGTGCAACTTCAAATCCTTTGCCAAGTCTTCTTCCCTCACCCATTGCCGCCTGAAAGATATGATTTTAATACACACATATACTGCTCCATACAGTGTAGTTTGGGGGAGTCTGGGCGAGTTTGAAGACGCTAAACATGGAATTCTTGTAGTTCCATAATATTAACTTTTTTCTAAACCAAAAACAGACTATAGATGAAAGGAAAAGTATTGACGGGTAGACTGACTATAGTTCAGCTTCAAAATGGAGTAATTTATTTATCTTCCTCGGAGAGTCAAAATAGCTACAATATTTAATGAGACAGTAAAAGTTGAGAACCTTGTGAGTGCGTCTAGAATGACCACCGCAATTCCTCGATTGTCACTTCTGCCGGATTTGGGCTGATTGTCGCCTTTAGTCGTAATGTCATCGTAGAAAGCTCTAGCCGCAAGTTTGACCAATCTATCCAACAAGAAAATAATTGAACAAACAGAGAAGAGAAGAATAATTGGCGAATTCAACATATATGAAGTGATAAATTCATCAAGAACTTTACCGATTAAAGGGTTCAATACTCATTTGAATGAATTAAATCCGAAAGTTCATACAGTGAGACGTGAAAAAAAACGATTCTGAATCCCTAAATTATCACCAAGATTCGCTGTCACCGTTCTGTTCTGTAGTGATTTCTGATATTAGTCCGAAGGAGATCCATAAGGAGGTGGAATGCTTGTTGATTGTTGTGTTCTCTTTTGTGGGGTTTGAGTTGGTATTTATTTATAAAAGAATAGCTCAAGCCCCAAATATTTCGCCGTATCTCTCCGCCTCGCCCAGAATAGTTTCCAAATTTCACTACCCCACCCTAATATCCCCGCAAATTCACAATTTTGCCCCTGTACTTTGCTTGGGGATCTTCTCTCCGTTACTTGCATTTGGATCTTTATTTGGTAATATATATATATAGTAAAATAGTAATAATAAATTTTTATACAATTTTATTTGGTAAAATTTATATAGTAAAAATGGTATTTTATACGAGATAAATTTAAATGTGCTTTAACTTGTCATTTGAGTATATGTTTCACATCGAGTATATTTTTCATCAGAATTTTATTATCTTATTACGGTGATATATTTTTTTCACAAATAAATTTAGTTTAGTTAGTTTAAAGTCACCAATATTTAGCATATATATGTGACACATATGTATTATTTGATTTTGAATATAATTTATATTGCTTGTTATTTTATCTTAGTTTGATATTCCCTAAGTTGTCGTACTCAGTGGATTGCTAGCAATGTGATTTTTTCGTAAGTCTCTACAAAAAGAGCATATGTCTCCTCAACTTATCTATTGGTGAACGAGCCACATTAAATTTGGGTTGACTTAGTTGAATACCCTAAATATGAAAAGGTCATAAATCCACATAGTAAAGGTCATAACGATTCCATTTTAATCATCTCAATACAATTGAGCAATTTCACACTCCTTTTGGCATGACCTCATATGCACCACACCATTCTTTATGTTAGTTGTAATCTTACCATGTCAAAACGATGAAGGATTATCATCGATGATATAAAAAATTAGATATCATCGAAAATATAAAAAATAGACGACTGTATTAAGTAATCAATGTGTATACATGGATGAGAACAAGAAAGAAATGTATCTCTAAAAAATATAGGAGAAAATTAAAATCTAACTAAAAAGAATGGAGAGCTCACGTGATATAAGGAGGTATAGCAAGGTGGAAATTGAGCGCATGAAAAGACGAACCAAATAAGTAAACAACAACAACAACAAATCCATTAGAATCTCATAAATGAGGTATATGGAGGATAATGTTTACGCATACATAACCTTTACCTTATTAAGGTAGATAGACCAAAGAAATAAAAAGAAAAAGAAAAAAAAAAGTGAGCAAATAACATATCACATGAAGAAATAAGGAGAAAGAAGTCTTTGTCATGGAACAAAGTGGAAACTCCTATTTTTTCGTATTTGTCGTATGTCACATTATTAGCTAATTATCCATACATTTTCTTACAATTTAAGAGATTTTCTTGTTTACTTTCACAATACGTTTTACTAGTAATTAAAAGTTCTTTTACTAGCTTTTATGAACAGTATTGATTTGAGTACTGGAGCGAGCTCTTAACTCTACTGCGATTTTATGATGAACTAGTGAATTTAATCGCGCTTCGCGCGATTTTATAAAGCTTCAATAGTCTATAGAAAAATCAGAAAGCAATAACGAATTCATTATTATCCCTCTTTTATATGAGGAAAAAAATACTTGTAAATTAAAATATATTTGTGGAATAACTCGTAAATTTGGTTTATTTGTCTGCATTACACTTTTATGTAATGTACAGTTAATTAAATGTATATTAATGAAGCTTATTTAAGTTTTATCTATTAAGAAAGTTCAAGGAGTGTTAATAAATTTCCTAAAAAATTAAAATTACTAATGACACAAAAAATTAAGAGTTGTAAATTGAGAAGGTAAAAGAAGTGTAGTTATTAGAAAGACCACTTTCTCTTTGCCCATGCCGCGCAAATTTGGAACTTTTTCTGAATTTTGTAGTACATTGTCCTGCCATTTAAAACATGATTTTATGAGATATATTTTTCTAAATTTTGTAAGTCTTGTTGGAGAATTCTCATCTCAAACTTTTGATGATTACTATGTATTAGTTGGGATAAAAGTTGAACACCGTGTAGCCTATGTTCGTACTCGAAATGGCCTTGAAGAATCATTTATTAAATGCTTGCAATTGATAGCAAGACCATTACTTATGAAAATAAAATTGCTCACTACTATTTGGGGTCATTCTATCTTGCATGCAGCATCACTTATTCGTCTCAGACCGACACATCATAATAAATATTCTCCATCACAATTAGTTTTTTGTCATGAACGAAATATTGCCCATCTATGAATTTTTGGATGTGCTGTAGATGTGCCAGTAGCATCACCACAACGTAGTAAGATGGGTCCCCAAAGAAGGTTAGGAATATATATTGGGTTTGAATCACCCTCTATTATTCGCTATCTTGAACCATTGACGGGAGATTTATTTACTGCTCGATTTGCAGATTGTCGATTTGATGAAATAAATTTTCCACAATTAGGGGGAGAGAAAAAAGAAATAAAAAGAAAAATTGTGTGAAAAGTTTCATCATTATCTCACTTTGATCCACGTACCCTTAAATGTAATTAGGAGGTCCGAAAGATCATCCATTTACAGAATATAGCAAATCAAATGCCAGACGTATTTACTGATTTGAAAATGATAACTAAGTCACATATCCCTACAGAGAATGTGCATATCCGAATTGATGTCCCAACAGGACCATCTACTAGCATGAGAGCTACTGAACCTAAAGCACGACTAAAATGTGGTAGGCCTTTTGGGTTCTAAAGATAGAAAACCTAGAAAAAGAAAATTGACAAATGATCAAAATGATACTACGAAGGGATCTCCTAAAGAGACCTAAGATCTTATTAGTTCTGAGATTCCTGAAGAAAACAATGAACCCGAGACTCAGGTGAGTGAGGAACTTTTAATAAGTTCTACTAATGATAGGATTAATTTAAATCGATCTGAAACAGCGGTGGATAATATTTTTGCACATAGTGTTGCACTTATCATTATGCAAAATAGCAAGAATCTTGAACTCCGATCTGTCGAAGAATATTGACATATATCTTATTGGCCAAAATGGCAAGGGGCAATTCAATCGGAATTGAAGTCACTTGCTAAAGGAGAGGTCTTTGGACCAGTAGTCCAAACACCTGCTGATATAAAACTAGTTGGTCATAAATGGGTTTTTGTACGAAAAATGAATAATAAAAATGAAGTTGAAAGATACAAGACTCGCCTTGGCGCACAAGGATTCTCACAATGATCTAGAGTCGATTATGAAGAAACATATTCACCCGTTATGGATGTCATAACATTTCGATATCTCATTAGTTTAGCCTTACATGAAATGCTTGAAATACATCTGATGGATGCAGTTACAACTTATCTGTATGGGTCACTTGATAATGAAATTTACATGAAAATCCCCGAAGGATTTAAAATATCTGAAGCATATTCAAAATCTAGGAAAATGTACTCAATCAGATTGCAAAGATCTTTGTACGGTTTAAAGCAATATGGGCGCATATGGTACAATCGTCTCAGTGAATATTTGTTGAACTAGGTTTACATAAATAATGTTATTTGTTCATGTATTTTTATAAAGAAATAGCTTTAGAATTTATTATACTTGTTGTTTATGTTGATGACATAAATCTTGTTGGAACTCCAGAAGAGCTCCAAAAGATAATTGAATATTCTAAGAAAGAATTTGAGACGAAAGATCTTGGAAAGACAAAACTTTGTATTGGTTGCAAATTGAACATTTAGCAAACGAAATCTTTATCCATCAATTTGCTTATATAGAAAGGGTCTTAAAATATTTTTATATGGACAAAGCACACCCATTAAGTACACCAATGGTTGTTCGATCACTTAAAGTAAATAAGGATCTGTTCCGACTTCCGGAAGAGGATGAGCAACTCCTTGATTCCAAAATACCCTATCCAAGTGCAATTGGTGCACTTATGTATCTTGCTAATGCTACAAGGCCTGGCATAACATTTTATGTTAATTTACTAGCAATATATAGCTCTTCTCCTACACTAAGACATTTGAACGAGATTAATCATATATTGCGATATTTAAAGGGAACTTTTGATATGAGTTTATTTTATGCTAACAAAGATAGTGCAGATCTTGTTGATTATGCATATGCAGGTTATTTATCTGATCCCCATAAAATTCGATCTCAAACTGGATACGTGTTTACAATTTATTAGCTACTTCTTCAAATCATGTTGAGATAATAGCTATTCATGAAGCAGGTAGGGAATGCGTATGGTTGAGATCAACAATTTATTTTATTCAAGAAAAATGTGGTTTAGAATGTGAGAAAAGACCCACAATTTTATATGAAGATAATGTTGCATGCATAGCCCAATTGAAGGGAGGATATATAAAAGGAGATAGACGGAGCATATTTCACCAAAATTATTCTACACACACGATCTTTAAAAAATGGTGACATTGATGTGCAACAAATCTGTTCAAGTGACAATTCGGTAGATTTATTCACTAAATCTTTGTCAATTTCAACTTTTGAGAAAATGGTGTACAAGATTGGAAGAGTCTCAAATATTTGAAACAAGGTATTCATTAGGAGGAGTAAAATACGCGATGTACTCTTTTTTCCTTACTAAGGTTTTTCCAAAGGATTTTTCTTATAAAGTTTTTAATGAGGTAACTAGCAATGTGTATTACTAAATATGCGTACTCTTTTTAACGAGGCACATTATCTTTTAATGAACATCGAAGGGGGAGTATTATTGTCACAACCCATAAATCACAAGTCGTGATGGCACCTAACTCAAACCGCTAGGTAAGCCAACTAACAAAAACTACCACCCAACTGAGATTATAAGATGATAGAAAATAGATAACTGAACATTTAAAAATTTACCAATACTAGGTAGTACGAATCACGAGCTTTTAAGATTTGGAACTTCAAAACTGATACAAATAAATACACGTTCTGTTTGAAGATTATATAAATAGATTAGCAATAATCTAAACTACCAAGGACAAGTGGCAGCTATATCCAAACACACGAACATCTTCTGAATCAGCACCCGACATTCCAGCAACTCCGCTCCAAAATCTGCATGGGACGTGCAGAAGTGCAGTATCAGTACAACCAACCCCATGTACTGGTAGGCATTTTGTCTAACCTTGTCGAAGTAGTGACGAGGCTTTTAGTTAAAAGGATGTTTATTTCAATAACATGTACATTAGATAAACAGTAAAGCAGTTCAAAGTATAACAAATAAAAGTATCAAATACAACCCGGCGAGTCAGATAATGAATACTGTAAGAATCACAATAAAATATTTACAATCTTTCCTAGTACGAGATATATGTCAAAATGTCAAATGCCAAATTACATGGCATGGTAACACCCTTCGTGCTTTTATTTCATCCTCACCATGTATAAATGAAATTGTGTAACAATTCAATTAGCACGACAACATCCTTCGTGCGTTCAACTCATCTTTCCCAAGTGATCGTATAACAGAACCAACCATAGGACAAGAACACAATAATAGGAACTTCTAAGTAGGAAATACGCAAGTAGCAACCGTGGACAAGGTTACACATGTGGATCACAATAAAGAACTAAGAGAAAAGCACGTGAGTAACCACAAGAATTAGAAACAGAAAATATCAACTTCAATTAACTAGAATGTTGGAGGCCTAAGTATGAATATAACAATTAAGAGTAAAACAAATGTTCTTTACAAATTAACAAGTAACGGCATGAATGACTAGCATAGTAGAAGGCTTATACTGAAGTGCAACAGAATAGATACAACATATATTATAAACGCAAAAATAGACATGGTAATTGTAAGTTAAGCAAGTAAAAGACATGGACATTGCAACAACAATCGAGATAAAGGTCAAGTACAGGACAATAACAACAAGTCACCCCAAATATGTAAATACAACAATAATAGCTCAAGGTAAGGGCACAACCGTATACACGGGAAACAGATATCACATCAAAATGCATGTCCCTCGTCCTCACTTGCACGGAAACACCCTTCGTGTCATGACCTCGCCATAACATACAAACATAACAATACAAATGGAATGGCACGGCATCACCCTTCGTGTTTTTACTCTCAAATGATATGGCACGTCATCACCCTTTGTGCTTTTACTCTCAATAATGTGGCACGGAATCACCCTTCGTGATTTTACTCTCAATAATATGGCATGACATCACCTTTCGTGCTTTTACTCTCAATAATATGGCATAGCATCACCCTTCATGCTTTACACTCTCCCTCACATGATAATGTATAAATAATGGCACGACATCACCCTTCGTGTTTTACACTCTTTCTTACCAAGCATGTGAGTATCAATGACAAATAAGGCAGGAAGCATAAATAATATCAAGGAAAGTGCTTAAACGGATATTCCAAATACATTCCAAATCACAACTTTCCAAGTCAACAATGGTCCAATAATCCTCAAGAACCGTATTATTCATATACTTCCACGAATCTCATAAATGATCCACAACACAAGTATAAAGCCTAGCATCTTAAGAAATTCGGTTGTAGTAATGTGATAATGATTTCGCACAGAGATGACCGAATTAGGTACATCAATGTATTTTTACAATTTCCATCAAGTTTGATCAAGTTATAACAAACTAAGTCTTGATATCTATCATTTAATATTATGTCCTTAGTATCTAAGAGTCAAACAAGGCATTAAGCAGAATGTCACAAAATTCTACAAATGCAAATATAACATAATCCATCCCATGAGCATGATTAACCCTGACACATACATATACGCTTGTCACCTCATATATGTATCACCCCCGCAAGTAGCAAAAATGACAAATAAGAGAAAAAAAATTCTCAACAAAGTTAGACAAAACACTTACCTCGATCCGGCTAACTCAACACTCAACTTAGCCTACAAATTCGCCTCCGCTCGACTCAATCTAGCCAATGACGACTCGAATATACCACATGATGCAAGAGAAAACAATTTCAAATAATAAAGCTATGATTTTATGCATTTTCTAAAAAGTCAACAAAAGTCAACCTCCGGGCCCGCCCGATCAAAAACCCGGGTCCAAAGGTAGGTCTTGACTACTCATAGCTCCACGAGTCCAAATATGTGTTTTGTTTTCAAATCCGAGTCTTATTTGACTCCCAAATCTTAAATTATTATTTTTTCAAAACTTTGACAAAATCCCCAAAATTTTCCATAGTTTTCCCATGAATTTGATGTTAAATCTTGTATAAATCATGAAATATAGTTGAAAATTGATTAAAGATACTTACCCAATGATTTCGCATGAAAATTCCCTCTCAAAATCGCCTCACCTCGAAGCTAGGGGTCAAAAATATGAAAAAATGAAGCAAAAACTTGGAATTCTCAGCACTTAAGAGGTTGCAGCACTTAACATGTTGCAGATGTCGCATTTGCGAACTCGCATTTCCCAATAAACAGTGTTTTTGCAATTTCCATAAAAGGTTCGCAATTGCGAATGAACAGTGTCGCACCAGAAACCAACAAAACCCAAACTTCTCCGAAATAATCCGAAATCACCTCGAACCTCATACGGAACCTCCCGGACACAAATCATATATGAATTTCAATCATAAAACACGCTACGGACCTGCTTGCACACTCAAAACACTGAAAAGAGGTCGTCTTAACCCGATATTAACCATGGTCAAACTCCCAAGTTTCTTAACTTTCCTAGTCTCTTAACCAATGATCCAAAAATACACCCAAGCCCATCGGGACTCCAAACCAAAAGTGCACACCAGTCTAAAAATATCATAAGAACTAGTTCGCGCGATCAAATCACTAAAATAACACCTATAACTTCGAATTTTACACCAAATCAAATTAAATTTTCAAGAAAGCTTTGAAATCTCTATTTTTACCACAGGACGTCCAAATCACGTCAAACCGACTCCGTTTCTCACAAAAATTCACAAATAGGTCAAAATAATTATATTAGACATGTAACGGGCTTCGAAACCCAAATACGGACCCGGTATCAACAATGCCAAACATTCAATTCATTCTTAAAAACATTAGATTTTTAATTTTCTATAAAAATTCATAACTCAAGCTAAGGACCTCAGAATTCGATTCCGGACATACGCCAGATCCCATATTTCAATACGAACCCACCGGGACCTTCAAAACACGAGTCCGAGTCCATTTATTTAAAATGTTGATTGAAATTAACTAAAATTAACTTTTTAGGGAAAAAATCTTATTTTTATCAGTTTTTTTTGGCATATAAGCCTCCGGGGTCAATACCCGGACTGCGCACGCAAATAAAGGACGGCTAGAATGAGGCTCTAAAGGCTTTGAAGCACAGAGTTTGTCTCTAAATTACCGAGTGAAGTGCAGATACTCAAAATGACCAATAGGGTCGTTACATTCTCCACCACTTAAACTCACGTTCGTCCTCGAACGTGCTAGGAGCTGTTCCAAAGCTATCAAATCACGGTGTAACCTTACTAAACATAAACCTGGGGGCGATCCCACGTTACTCTAATCCATATAAGGCCCCCAAAACAACATAATTAGAGGTCTCATTTCAATCTTAGCCTTAAACCTTAGAACTCCATCTCTATCATCCAGGATTCATTACAAGATTCGATCTCCACAGTCACACGATGCATAAGTCTGAACAAGTTGTATGTCATGTGATTATTCACATGACATGCTCCATCACTTCGACAATCACAACATGAATTGTTGACCATCATTACTGCCCAAACCAAATCCAAAACAAATATGATGCTGGTAGTAAACCCCATACTGATTAGAACCTTATTCAAAACCTTTATACCCTACCGATGATGAAAGAACATGCATAATTGCTTAACCACTCATCTAATTAATAAGTCAAGAAACTCACTTGCCCGACTAGGGTCATTGCCAACTTCCCCAAAAAATATAGTGTTATTCCTCTAAACCTTCCTCATCCAAATACAATAGTGCAAATCTAGGTCTAGGAACCTCATCTCAGCCAATACAAACAGACACACCGATAAGTACCAACAATAATCATCCGGAGCCACACGCAACTCGGTTCCGTACACTAACAAGTAAAAATTCAGACATGACAGATAACAGTAAGAATTCTAAATAAGAAAACTACTAAGCAAGTTAAACAGGCAGGGAAATTTTTTAGCACTTTATTATGAACTATCCTCAACAAAGTAAAAGCAACATACACAAAATAGAAATAAGGAGCCACATCTCATCACTGTACCGTTGCGGCATGCAACCCGATCCCCATCATATCAATCCATATAGGGTACCCTTCGAGCCATAATGCTCGGACTCACTGATCACACTTGCATCAATATCAAGCACAACCGAGTGCACAAAAATATAACTGTGGGAAAAAATTATTAGGAACAAACAATACTGAGAAAGACAAGCATAACTATAGTGCAATAAGTAAATCCACATCACAAAGGCTATCTCGCCCATTGTGAGCATATGATTTTTGCCCTATATGAATTACTCCTATAAAGTCCTAAGAAAATAGATTATTTTTCTAATTATTTTCCATTTTTAGGAATTTTTGTAGAATTTTATTAATTGTTTACATTTTCTATGCATGTTTAATTTTTATTTAAATCACGAAAAATGCCAAAAATATCATGCATTGCATTTAGGCTTTATTTTTTACATTTTTAGGATTAATTAGTAATTATTTGTTTTATAAAATAAAAATCACAAAAATGCTTCATTTTTACACTTTTGCCTTTTATTTTTAGGTTATTGATTTTTCTCTTTTAATTTAGGATTAAGTATCTTTTATAATTTTTGTAATTAGTTAATTAGTTTAATTTCACATTTTTAGATAATCTAGGATTTTTAATTAAAAAAAAGAAAAGAAAAGGAAATAAGGAGTTTAATTAAATGGGTTTAAATTCGGAACTTGGGCCATTTTAAAGCCAAAATCAATCCAAATAAATTTCCCCAACCCAAGTCAAAATCGGCCCAATACCAGCCCATTTCACTACCTGGCCCAATTATTTTTTCCTTCCTTTTATTTAAACACCTGAAAAAATTTCAGATGCTCCATCCCCCTTCATCAGAGAACAACGGCGCTCTCCATCTTCAAAGAAAACCAGAGAACGCACCCTATTCCTTCATAGAAGAACGAACACCATCCCCCTTTTCTTCTCGATTTCCTCCTCTTCTCATCTCACTCATACGCCAAAAGACCTTAGTAGTAACTAAAAATGCAGAAGTTAGATCTGAAAGGGCTAAAAACATGAAGAAAACCTGGGATTGTTTGCTCCTCACTCGCTGGGTTCTAAGAGAGGGATTTAATTCCAATATCACTATTGTTTTTGCTGAAAATCTGTTGTTTCTATTTTAGTGAACTCCGATTATTTCTTATCTAGCCTCTATTTGTAATCTCCAAGTTGATTCCAGCATAATCAGTTGCTTGGATTTCGAAAGTGTTATTGAATGCTGAAACTTTTGCTGGGTTCCGATTTGAAGAATTTCGCTCTTATTTGGCTTTCGGCATATTATAGCACATTTCATGAGTCAATTTCAGAAACCCTGTCCTAATTCCTTGTTGGGTGTTGGTGTATGGGAGTAGATCTGTCTTCCTGCATATTACAGGCACTACGCTTTTAGATTCCATCTTCTGCAATTTTAAGGTGCTATTTCTTCTTTTATGATTCAATTGATTGTTCCTTTGTATTTTTTTTTAAAACGTGTTCTTACTTGCTTCACGCTTATATTAGGAAGAAAAGTGGATATGCTAGGGATGGATCAAGATGATTTCATGTCTTGATTCTGTTTATGCATATTCAGGAAAAAGACAAATTTAGAGAATAGCATCTGAATCTGACGCAAAACTGTGCTTTTCTCTCACATATATGCATTGTCATTTTCTTTATTGGAATGTCATCATTTAAAGGAGTGTAATTACATATGGTACTTTGGCACTCTAAAATGATATGTCAATATGCTCTGTAATAATCTTTGATTCCACTTTCTAGTGTTGCTCATTGTCTTGTGAATTTTTTAAACTCAATTCGCTGGTAATAAGGGGCCACTAACCAGACTGCAAATCTGAACTTTGGATAATTCAGTCTCGAAGCCTATGTACTTTAATTTTTCTTCAACTTTACGTAAGCTTCTTTACTTTAAAATGTTTGGATCATTCTTGGTTTGAACATGTTTAGTACTGCTAGTGTATGAGAATCCTTACAAAAGCTAGGGTCCAAAAATGAACTATGAATAATACTAGTTTTTAAGTTGTAATTGCAAATTGCATTGATGTGGAAGAATCTCTACACTGTATGTGTATGTAGGTTACGTTCTTAAGAAATGATTGTCAAGATCCATATACTACTTCCTTCTGTTAGTTTTATTTGTTGCTTTAGCCAAACAAATTTGATCTAAAAGAATTGTCAATTTAGGAAAACCAAAAGGGAAAACAATTATGAACATCGTAGTTTGCTTTAGGCGCGATTAATAAACCATTGTGACTATGGGTACGGTTCTCGTGACATAATTATGATGCCTAATTCCAAAATTCGGGTGTGCATTTCATGTAACCCGATCATAACAACCTTGAATAATAATAAAATAAATATATCATGAATCGTGGGTGCATTTCATGTAGCGTAGTTTGCGGTGTGTTCCAAAACGGCAAGTGCACGACAATCGCAATTTGTTCAAGAAATAATTCCATAAATCCTAAAAAGCGGCTTAAAATAATTAAAAGTGGTTAAAAGGTTTAAAAATACACAATAGGTTTAAAGTGTGTATTAATCAGATAATATGCCAATTATTAATAGTTTAAGCGGCCGTGCTAGAATTACGGAATTTGGGAATGCCTAACACCTTCTCCCCGGTTAACAGAATTCCTTACTTAGAATTTCTGGTTCGCAGACTTCAAAAGGAAAGTCGAAATTTCCTCGATTTGGGATTTAAAATAAACCGGTGACTTGGGACACCAATTAAAATATTCCAAGTGACGACTCTAAAGAAATTAAATAAATAATCTTATTTCGAATAATGTCACTTTAATTGGAAAAACTCTCATATATATCTTCGGGTGTGTAAAAAAGGAGGTGTGACACCCATAATGCCATGAGGCCTAAACTGAATCAAAATATGCGTACGAAGAATCATGTAACCCTCACAACCCGCCATAGTATAAGAGAGAAACATATAGCATAAACGAAGGCATGAATAACATCCATTCCACCCGATGATATACACATGGCAACAATTGCGTAAAACAAACAGGTCCGATCCGAGATAGAATTCACATTCTCATTAAGCTCAAAATAATCCCTAAACCAAATTCCAATCTTCTTCAACCATGTAATAACCCTACAAAAGTCCATAACAACTTTCCCATAACACCTACCGTCAATCATCCAATACCCTACATTTCTTCTCAACTCGCAATCCAGGAATAGTCTGTCAATAAGAACATTCAATCGTTGAGCCTCACGAATACCAGATTCATACCCAATCTCAACACCGCTACTCAATGGCTGACACATATCTAACACCCCGTTATCTCACGAAAAAATACCCATAAGTCAAAACACATGGTACCTGTTAACAGGCGAACCCTACTCCGATAGGAACACATAGTGCCAGCAAAACCTTAAATACCCAAAATCGTCTGAGACATCAAGAGCTCATATCCTTCCCTCCGAAACTATCTGCAACCTTATACCTGCAATTTTAAACCCACACAGCGCATCGCATCTAATATGGCACTCGCAACACTACGAAAATCTCTTAGCCAACTCTGAACCATAAGCAAATGGAACACCCTATCAACCTAGAATATTTCATTTAACCAAATCCAGGAAAACGCCATCACACACAATATAGCCTCTATACAAGTAGAAACCAACTCCGACCGTGGTCATAATCATGATAAATTCTTTGGAACTCATTAACACATAATCGATGAATAAGAATCAATCGCCTCTAACTCAATCGGGTCACGCAGACTGACAACCCAGAAGTAACTCAACCCAATATGCCCATCCTGAGGGAACCTCCTAGGAACCCGAAGCCATTTCTCACATCACTCCCACATTGACATGTAGACCCTCATTGACAAGGAAATACCGCGGATCCAATTACCATTCGTTGCTCTGTAGACAAATTCAAAAGTCCTTAAATCCACTCATCCTATTCTAATCTTTAATACGCAGCTAATACGCGTTGAGCAACCCGTGCTTCACCAACATATGCTCATTCAAAGAAATAACCATGAAAGCTCTTGGTTCCGAAACTGATACGACCCATGATCCTACAATCCAATCGTCATTTGCAGCCTCCACCACTTAGCTTGAAGCCATAGAACACCTTATATGAGACATACGATCCAAACTCATCCTGCAGAAGGTGGCCGCCGGTTATACTCATATCGACACCTTGCCATGAACTTACCTTAATCACAATAGCCAGGCCACCAACTAATCTTTCCAAATCTGCGCCTACTAACCAGACTTATAAACCCGCCTTGCACCACAAATGGACGACTAGAATATTTAACACTACATCTACTTCAAAGGCTAGACAACACATCACGATGGTGATCAAGCATCCACAACCCGCCGTAATCTATCTTCAGCATCACCGATCGTCGGCACATACCGAATACTGAGCGCACAAAATCACATATGAGCGATCGGGAAGAGTCAAAGTCGTAGGTTTCAAGCTGAAACAAGGCCGCACGATAAGGAAAAAAGAAAGGGAAATTTTTCTTAAATGCCTTGTAGCATCCCGAAGATAGGTATTGACGTCATCATACCGATCCGCAAGACTCTACTAGACACCTGCTCATGACTCGTACAACCTACGAACCTAGTGCTCTGATACCACATCGTCACGACCCAAAAATCACAAGTCGTGATGGCACCTAAATCAACATGCTAGGTAAGCCAACTAACAGAAAATACCGCCCAACTGAGATTATAAGAGGATAGAAAATAAATAACTAAACATATACAAATTTACCAAGACAAGGTAGTACGAATCACGAGCTTCTAAGATTTGTAACTTCAAAACTGATACAAATAAATACACGTTATGTTTGAAGATTACATAAACAGATTAGCAATAATCTAAACTACAAAGGATAAGTGACAGCTATATCTAAACGCACAAACATCTTCTGAATCAGCACCCGACGTCACCAGCAACTCCACTCCAAAATCTGCAAGGGACTTGCAGAAGTGCAGTATCAGTACAACCGACCCCATGTACTGGTAAGTATTTTGTCTAACCTCGTCGAAGTATTGACGAGGCTTTTAGTTAAAAAGATGTTTATTTAAATAACATGTACATTAGATAAACAGTAAAGCAGTTCAAAGTATAACGAATAAAAGTATCAAATACAACCCGGCGAGTCAGATAATGAATACTATAAGAACCACAATAAAATATTTACAATCTTTCCTAGTATGAGATATATGTCAAAAATGTCAAAATGCCAAATTACATGGCACGGTAACACCCTTTGTTCTTTTATCTCATCCTCACCATGTATAAATGAAATTGTGTAGCAATTCAATTAGCACGGCAACATCTTTCGTGCATTCAACTCATCTTTCCCAAGTGATCGTATAACAGAACCAACCATATGACAAGAACACAATAATAGGAACTTCTAAGTAGGAAATACGCAAGTAGCAACCGTGGACAAGGTTACATATGTGGGTCACAGTAAAGGACTAAGCGGAAAGCACATGAGTAACCACAACAATCGGAAAACAGAAAATATCAACTTCAATTAACTAGAATGTTGGAGGCCTAAGTACAAATATAACAATTAAGAGTAAAACACATGTTCTTTGCAAATTAACAAGTAAGGGCATGAATGACTAGCATATTGGAAGGCTTATACTAAAGTGCAATGGAATAGATATAATATATAATATAAACGCAGAATTAGACATGGTAATTGTAAGTTAAGCAAGTAAAAGACATGAGCATTACAACAACAATCGAGATAAAGGTCAAGTACATGACAATAACAACAAGTCACCCCAAATATGTAAATACAATAATAACAGCTTAAGGTAAGGGCACAATCGTATACACGAGAAACAGATATCACATCAAAATACATGTCTCTCGTCCTCACCTGCACGGAAACACCCTTCGTGCCATGACCTCACCATAACATACAAACATAACAATATAAATGGAATGACACGGCATCACCCTTCGTGTTTTTACTCTCAAATGATATGGCACGTCATCACCTTTCGTGCTTTTACTCTTAATAATGTGGCACGACATCACCCTTCGTGTTTGTACTCTCAATAGTATGACACGACATCACCCTTCGTACTTTTACTCTCAATAATATGGCACGGTATCACCATTCGTGCTTTTACTCTCAATGATATGGCACGACATCACCCTTCGTGCTTTACACTTTTTCTTACCAAGCATATGAGTATCAATGACAAATAAGGTAGGAAGTACAAATAACATCAAGGAGAGTGCTTAAACGGATATTCCAAACACATTCCAAATCACAACTTTCCAAGTCAACAATGGTCCAACGACCCTCAAGAACCGTATTATTCAAATAATTCCACGAATCTCATAAATGATCCACAACACAAGTATAGAGCCTAGCATCTAAAGAAATTCGGTTGTAGTAATGTGGTAATGATTTCGCATAGGATGACCGAATTAGGCATATCAACACATTCTTACAATTTCCATCAAGTTTGATCAAGTTATAACAAACTAAGTCTTTATATCTATCATTTAATATTATGTCCTTGTCACACCTCCATTTTACCACCCCGAAAGATGATATAAAGGAGTTTATTCCAATTAAAGTGACATTATTCGAAATGAGATTATTTATTTATTTTTATCAGAGTCACCACTTGGAATAAATTATGGTGTCCCAAGTCACCGATTCATTTTAAATCCCGAATCGAGGAAATTTTGACTTTCTTTTTGAAGTTTGCGAACTAGAAATTCTAAGTAAGGAATTCTGTTAACCCGGGAGAAGGTGTTAGGCATTCCCGGGTTCTGTGGTTCTAGCACGATCTCTTAGCAATTTATACTTGGATTTATTGTTTAATTACTCATTCTTAAAAACCTATGTGCAATTATCTTTTTATCACTTTTAAATCACTTGAATTATGCGTAATTAAAGAATTGAGTTACGCATACGTATACTCTTTTCTTTTGGTGTGTCAAAATCATGTCACGCGTACGTGTCCACAATCAATAACACTTTGTTTATTTTATTAAGACAAGTTTGGTTGAGGTTGCGCGAACGCATACCTTGATTTTAACTTAGAAAATTATAACTATGTCACGCGGACGTGTACATAATCAAAAAAAGAAATTGACTGGTTAACACCAACCTAAAGCATACTAGTGTATTCAGGATATTCCATTTATTTTTCCTTTTAGATTCGAGACATTTAGTTGTGTATTATTATATTTTGTTTCTATTACAAAGTGTCTTAAATTAGTTCCTGATTCATCCTCTTATGATTTTTAGCACTCTTTTTATTTCTTGCAATGTTCTTGAATTAATTCGCAACCCGCATCACTTCCTCTCTTATGATTATTTTTCACTAATAGGCATAAAATATTCTATGCCTATTTAGTATACTCTTCGTGAAACCTTTTTGTTAAAATTGACATATAAATGCGAGCAACAACTCGGCCAAAATTACATGGGGTTAGAAAGAAAGGGTATCAAAGGCTCAAAATAATTTGACATGGGTTTAAAATTACAACTCTTGGAATCACATTTCTTATTACAAGTACAAACTTCTGCCACAGTTTCTTGCTTGGGGATCTTTTGATATTTTATTTTACTATGACCGAGCCGTGAGGCTGCCTACGTATCCTTAACAGGAATCAGGTCAAACGTAGTTCACAATTGAATTTCCTTGTTGTTATACTTTCTCTTTTCACTTCTTTTCTTTTCTCTTTTTTCTTTCTTTTCTTTCTTTTATTGATTCCAAAAGAGGGGTATGAAATAAATAAATAAATAAAGATCAAAAGGGGGAACAAAGGGTAAAGTATTTAGATAGCAGAATGAATTGCCTTCGTCATTTCAATCTTCGAAACAATGCCCGGTACAAACAATCAACAATTATAACAAAGAAATCATACATAATATCTCTTGACTGCATCAGAATTTATGGCCATGTCTATGCATTTTCCTTCGATATCTGTTAAACATAGAGCACCATTGGACAATACTCTGGTTACAATAAATGGCCCTTGCCAATTCGGGGCGAACTTGCCTTTTGTTTCAACCTGATGTGGAAGGATACATTTCAGTACTTGCTGACCCACTTCAACCACTGCTTTCTTGGTCACCGATTTGAAAGTTTTGGCCTCAACCCACTTGGTGAAATAATCAATGGCTACCAGAATGAACCTGTGCCCGTTGGATGCTGTTGGCTCAATTGGTCCAATGACATCCATGCCCCAAGCAACGAAGGGCCACGGTGCCGACATTGTGTGCAATTCCGATGGTGGAGAATGAATCAAATCTCCGTGTATCTGGCATTGATGACATTTGCGCACAAAATTGATACAATCTCGCTCCATGGTAAGCCAATAATAGCCTGCTCGAAGAATTTTCTTTGCCATCACATATCCGCTCATATGTGGTCCGCAAACTCCCGAATGTACTTCGGATATGACAGCTGTAGCTTGTCTAGCATATATTCATCTTAATAATCCAAAGTCTGATGTTCTCTTATATAAAACTCCTCCACTTAAGAAGAATCCATTTGCCAACCATTGAATTGTTCTTTTTTGATCCCCCGTGGCTTGCACTAGATATATCCCCATTCTAATGTACTCCTTGATATCGTGGAACCATGGTTCGCCATCAAGTTCTTCTTCAATCATGTTACAATAAGCATGCTGATCTCGGACTTGAATATGCAGAGGATAGACATAAACTTTGTCCTGATGGTGCAACATTGATGCCAGGGTAGCCAAAGCATCGACGACCTCATTATGGACCCTTGGAATATGCCTGAACTCCACTGATCGAAACCGTTGACAAAGATCATGCAAGCATTGTCGATACGGTATGAGCTTCAAATCTCGCGTTTCCCATTCTCCTTGAATTTGATGTACCAGAAGATCCGAGTTTCCCAAGACCAAGACTTCCTGGATATCCATGTCTGCAAATAGCCTAAGACCTAAAATACAGGCTTCATACTCAACCATATTGTTGGTGCAATAAAATCGAAGCTGAGCCGTAACAGGATAGTGATGCCCTGTTTCAGAAATAAGCACAACTCCTATTCCGACTCCTTTCATGTTGGCAGCCCCATCAAAGAAAAGTTTCCAGCCTGGTTTTTCAATTTGCTCCAGTTCATCGATATGCATCACTTCTTCATCGGGAAAATAAGTTCTCAATGGCTCGTAATCTTCATTAAACGAGTTTTATGCTAAATGATCGGCCAATGCTTGGGCTTTCATCGCAGTCCGAGTCACATAGATGATGTCAAACTTTGTGAGCAATATCTGCCACTTCGCAAGTCTCCCTGTCGGCATAGGCTTTTGAAAAATATACTTCAACGGATCCAAGTGCAAAATGAGGTAAGTAGTGTAGGATAACAAATAATGTTTCAATTTCTGAGCCACCCAAGTTAGGGCGCAACATGTCCTTTCCAGATGAGTGTACTTAACCTCATAAGCCATGGACTTCTTGCTAAGATAGTAGATAGCCTGTTCCTTTCTGCCGATAATGTCATGCTGCCCCAGTACACAGCCAAATGAATTTTCCAAGACTGTCAAGTAAAAAATCAAAGGTCTCCCTGGTTCTGGCGGAACTAGCACATGTGGGTTTAACAAGTATCATTTTATCTTATCAAATGCTTCTTGACACTCATTAGTCCATTTGACCGCAACATCCTTCTTCAGCAATTTGAAAATAGGCTCACAAGTTGTTGTGAGTTGAGCAATAAACCTGCTGATGTAGCTCAACCTCACTAACAGACTCATCATTTCAGTCTTGTTCCTCGGAGGTGGCAATTCTTGGATGGCTTTGATCTTTGATGGGTCCAACTCGATGCCTCGCCGGCTGACTATGAGTCCCAACAACTTTCCGGATGGAACACCAAATGCGCACTTGGCAGGATTAAGCTTGAGGTTGTACCTGCGAAGTCTCAGGAAGAATTTCCTCAAATACCCAACGTGGTCGGCCTGATGCTTTGATTTTATGATCACATCATCCACGTATACCTCAATCTCCTTGTGTATCATATCATGAAACACAGTAGTCATCGCTCTCATGTAAGTTGCCCCGATGTTCTTCAAATCAAATGGCATTACCCGGTAGCAGTAAGTTCCCCATGGTGTGATGAATGTCGTTTTTTCTGCATCTTCTTCATCTATTAGAATCTGATGATACACTGCATAACAATCCACAAAAGATCCAATCTCATGCTTGGCACAATTATCGATCAAAATGTGGATATTGGGTAGTGGGAAGTTATCCTTCGGACTTGCTTTGTTGAGATTGCGGTAATCGACGCATACTCTGATCTTACCGTCCTTCTTTGGCACAGGTACGACATTAGCCAACCAAACATGATATCGAGTAACCCGAATAACCTTTGCATCCAACTGCTTGGTGATTTCTTCTTTAATCTTCACACTCATATCAATTTTGAATTTCCTCAACTTTTGCTTGACGGGAGGAAACGCTGGATCAGTGGGCAATTTGTGGACCACTAAATCAGTGCTCAAACCCGGCATGTCGGCATACGACCATGCAAAAACATCTTTGTATTCGATGAGTGCTTTGATTAACTCTTCCCGGATCTTTGGCTCGAGATGGACACTTATTTTAGTCTCTCTGACATTATCTGTGTCCCCTAAATTGACGGTTTATGTTTCATTCAGGTTGGGTTTGGGTTTTTCTTCGAAGTGAATTAACTCCTTACTGATCTCTTCGAAGGCTTCATCTTCATTGTATTCTGATTCGTAGTCACAATCTACTTCTTGAACTATTATTTCGGAATCAGATTGATTTTTAAGACTGGGTTGAGGATTCCTCATGCATGTCATGTCATTAGAACTAGAGTAAAAAGAACTTTACAAAAAGAAAAGAAAACAAAAGAAAAACTATCAGAAATGATAAAGAAGGGGAAATCGCATTTCATTAAATGATGAAAGATAACAAGGTTTACACACTTCAAACAGACTGAAAGATAAAAAATCTGGATTACAACCCTGGAATAACCCAGACAAACTGAAGGAAACTCAAAATAAAGTACCAAGACTCTTTCCGAGTGGGGAGAAGAGTAGCCTTCCAATTGTTAAGCTTTGTTTTTGGCCCGACAAATTGCACTTCCACGTTGCTAGAACCCTCTCCAATTTCTACCATGTTCACACTGTCGAACAACTTCTCAAAGTCAGGATCAGTCACAAAACTGGGAATTGCTATTATTGGGCGACTTCTGGTACCGGACTTGACAAATGATTTGGAAAGATGTGGGACTAGCTTTGAAAGGACCCATGCCTTCTGTTTTAGCTTTCTGGCCTTTCTTATGTCTGCGACAGTGGGCTTGAATCCCAAACCAAATGTTCCCAAATTTTCGGGAAGAGACACCGGCTGTATGATGCCTTGCAAAGATGAGCCCAAACCTTTACCGAGTACAAAACCATTCTTCAATATCTCATAGGCTACCATGACTAATGCGGCGGTTATCTTTGGATTTGGAATGTATTTCCCCTCCGGAACTTTCTCTACCAACATCGTGTCAGAAACCTGGTAGACCCATTAGTCCCTGGTCATCTTCCACTTCAATGACTGGTACAATGGCATTGCTGCGAGCACATAAACTGTCTTCCCCATGCACAACTATTTCTTGTCTATCCCATTCAAATTTGACTACATGGTGTAGTGTTGATGGGACTGCTTTAGCGGCGTGGATCCATGGTCGACCCAACAGTAAATTATAGGAAATAGTTATATCCAACACCTGAAACTCCATTGTGAACTCAACTGGCCCTATCGTCAGTTCCAGCACTATGTCCCCAACTGAATCTTTACCTCCGCCGTCAAATCCCCGCACACAAATACTATTCTTATGTATCCTCTCATCTTCTATTTTCAACTTGCTTAGAGTGGAGAGAGGACAGATGTTTGCGCTTGACCCGCTGTCAACCAATGCCCAGGTCACCACAGAGTTCTCACATTTTAATGTGAGGTAGAGCTCTGTTGTGCTTAGTACCTTCTACAGGCAATTCATCATCAGAAAACGTGACTCTGTTTGCTTCGAAGATTTTGTTGGCTATTTTTTCCAAGTGATTCACGGAGATCTTATCGGGAACGTGCGCCTCATTCAAGATCTTCATTAAAGCTTGACGGTGCTCATATGAATGGATTAATAATGACAATAGGGAAATTTGAGCAGGCGTCTTTCTTAATTGTTCCATGATAGAGTAGTCCTGTAACTTCATCTTCCTCAAGAATTCTTCTGCTTCTTCTTCAGTTACGGCTTTGTTTACTAGCACTGGATTATCTTTAGCTCTTCTTAACTCCTCGGGAGTAAAACACCTTCCCAAGAGAGTCAAACCATGTACTTCTCAGATTTCTTCTTTGACTTCCTTCCCTTTGTACATCACCGTTACCCGTTCGTAATTCCATGGAATAGCCTTGTTGTTGATTATTGGTAACTGGGTTACTGGCTTGATAATAACTCGATCTGTGTGGGCTCCTTCCACGATTATGATGGGTTTGCTGGCCGCTCCCGGTACAATCACCTTCACCCCTTCCTGTTTCGTTGCAACTTTTCTTAAAGACCCCTTCTCAACTGCCACAGATGGCTCAACACTCTTTTTGCTCTACTTGAGCACCAACTTCTCATCTGCTGATTCTTCATCTGTCTTGACTCTACTAGACCGAATCACTATGACGGTCTGTTATGGCTTCTTGGGTTCTCCCTCCGCATGCACTATTTTGATTATATTTGCCTCATGATGGGCTGGCATCGGATTCCTGTTGATATTGGGTGCTTCGGGAGCTTGAACTTCAATTCTATTAGTATCAATAAGCTCTTGTATCGCACTTTTCAAGTTCCAGCACTTTTCTGTATCATGACCCAGAGTACCCGAACAATACTCACAGCTGACAGTATAGTCAAGATTCTTTGGAGGAGGATTTGGCAGTTTAGACTGTATCGGCCTTAGCATATCTAGCCGTTTTAGCCTGTGGAACAAACTAGTGTATGATTCTCCCAACGGAGTAAAGGTTTTCTTTTTCTGCAACCTTTCACCCTTGAATGCTTGACTAGGCCTGAAACTTGGTCCGGGAGTGTTTTGGTAGGCTCGTGGATGTGGATAAGTATTTGGTAGGACAGGAGCACGCCATTGAGTGTGGGCAGGAGGTTGGTTGTATGCTTGTGCATGGTGGACGAAAAATGAGGTACTTGTGGGGGATAGTAGTGTTGGGGTGGATTGTGGTGATAAGTTTGTTGGTGGGGTCGAGGTTGATTTTAGTGGTAAGGTGAACCTCTGGATCCGAACCAAGTTCCTGAATCAACCATTGTTGCTTCCTCTCTTTTCTTCTTCCCAATCCCTCTTATGCCGCCCTCAATAGCCTGAGTAGTCGCTTTGATAGCCGAATAGCCCATGATTTTATTCAACTTGAGGCCTTCTTCTACCATGACCCCATCTTTACTACTTTGTTGAATGACTTTACCACAGCTGAGACCAAATGGCCATAGTAATTAGGTTCCAAAGCCTGTAGGAAGTAATCTACCATCTCACTTTCCTTCATTGGGGGATCTACTCTTGCTGCTTGCTCCCTCCATCTAAAACCATATTCTCTAAAGCTTTCACTGTGCTTCTTCTCAAGTTTAGTCAAGGACAGTCGATCTGGAATGATCTCAAGATTGTATTGGAAGTGACAAGCAAATGCTTGTGCCAGATCATCCCATGTGTACCATCTCCCATGGTCTTGGCGGGTATACCATTCCAATGTTGACCCACTCAAACTCTGAGTGAAGTAAGCCATTAACAATTCATCTTTTCCTCCAGATCTCCTTATCTTGCTGCAAAAACCCCTCAAGTGGGCTACTGGATCGCCGTGCCCGTTGTATAGATCGAACTTGGGCATCTTGAAACCTGCCGGTAATTGCACATTCGGGAACAGACATAGGTCCTTGTAGGCCACGCTGACTTGCCCTCCCAACCCCCGCATGTCTCTGAATGATTATTCTAAGCTTTTAACTTTCCTGAACATCTCCTCTTGTTCGGTATTTTTGATTGGTTTATCAGCTTCTATCGGGAGGTCAAAGTGAGGAGTATAGGAAAGGGTTTCTAGAGCTTTGAAAGTGGACTCCGAGGGGTAGTATTGGTTGTCCTGGGCCTGGAACATAGGCTCGCTAGGAGATTTGTGGAGTGTAGCTGGTGGAGATGCTACGAAGACAGGAGTTACTGGTGGAGGGGGAGTATGGAATCGGTTTAGGGGGGGAGATTGTGGTGTATGAGAAGTGGTGCCCCGATAGTGTTGGTAAATGGGAAACCTCGGGGATAGATCGGTAGCAGGATGATCCTGAGTTTGAGCCGGTGGTGGAGTGAAGGTAGGGTTAGCCGGGTAGGCGGATGGCGGTTGTCCTTTAGCCCAGGCCTGATACATTTCGGCCATTTGTTGTTTTAATTTGTACATCTCTTCTTTTATGGCGTTAACGTCCAACTCTTTTCCTTCAATGACACTGGTGTCTACATCTGGGATAGACATGATTATTTCTCCTTTGGATCTGGTTTGGTAGGGGTGGGTTGCCAGTATGCTTAGGTGTACTAACTGCTTGAATTCTGATAACAACAACCAAACTTGTTAGTGATTAGAGTTTTAACAAATAAACAACCATACATAGGGATGTAATGCACCTAGGCAATTAGTCATTTCTACCATGTATTTGCTCGGTTGCTTGTGTCATCCCATCTTTTCCTGACCTTTCCCTTTTATTGTCACTCACGCCTATCTTTTATTCCTCTCCCCTTTATTCATTTTATTCTTTTCTTTTGGTTATGGTCGAATCCTATGAAGATTGCCTATGTATCATGACCCCGCATGAATCAGACCGAGCGTAGTTCTGGCGGAAACAATTATTATTACTTTTATTTATTTTAACAAACGAAATAGTACAAAGACAGAAATGACATTACATTTGGACAATACTTTTAAAAAAATGGTTTAAAAGACTCAACATGGACTTAAACTAAAACATGACTATTATATGAAAAGTTCCAACAACTATGACCATGCTTCACTCCACAATCTTTTGCTTTTAATAATTGGAACATCTGCTCACGGTGGGGCTTGACCCGGATGACCTCCTAGTGTACGGTACATCCTCTCTAACTCCATTGCAAGATGACAGGCAAAAGTAGGTGCATGCTCTAGAAACCTCTCATAATCCATCTCTTGACAGTTCACATAACTTTGAGAGGTGTAAACAACCAAATCATGGATTTGTGCTCTGAAGTCCTGGAGATTCTGGTCTTGGTTTTGTAACTGCTGTTGGCGAGTGGTGGCTATATCTCTTATGTGGACTTTGCGATCTAAAGCCGACTCTAATTGAGCCCGAAGTTTGGCCTGATCGAGTCTTGCCTGTGCTCTCTCCCTATCAATATCTGCGTGATGATGTTCTTTGTTGTACCTTCTCATTTCTTCCAACTGTGCATGGAGTTGAGCTTCTGAATGTATCCAATGGTCCTTCTCTCTCTTGAATTGAGCCATTTCTTCTTCACATCTCATTACCTGGCGTTCCTTACTAGATTTGGCCTCTTCATTTAACTGTATGATTTTTCCTTAGCTTTGTCTAACGTCTTTTCAGTCTTTGTCAAGATGGAGTCATAATCTTGCATTTTTTCCATCAGATTGGCAATGATTTTCTGATCATTCCAACTTCTCACTGGCGCTTCAGAGGCTTTCTTCATCTGTTGAAACTAAGCGCGAAGAGTTTTATTCTCGCTAATCAGACTCTTCTTTTCACCTTCTGCTTCTTGCGCTTGTAAGTATTTCTCCAAATTGAGGGTCCCTAAGCTTTCTTCTAAGGCATGAATATTTGCTTTGTACCCCTTTTCCTTTTCACCCCAAGCCAACCGTTCTTGGATTTTGTCATCAAAGGCTTGAACATGCGGTCTTTTTATGGGCCTTCTAGGATCAGGTTCTGGTGCATTATCACGACCCAATCCCCGAACCCGGTCGTGATGGCACCTCTCGCGAAGACAAGGCCAGCCAGACCAAAACGGAACACCTCTTTTAAACAGTTAATCATCATAAATAGTAGTAACATATAATATAATATTCATAAATTACGGAATTTAATGATAATAATAGCAGGAACTATCCCGAGACAGCCCAAACCGGGGTGTCACAAGTCATGAGCTACTACATAATCTGCTATAGGTCTACAAAGTACGGAATCCGATACAACAGTCTGAAGAAAACATAAATGATAGAGGATAAGAGAGACAAGGGGCTGCGAACGTCAATAGCTACCTCGTAACTCCAAATCACTGCCTAGCCTAGAAGGAATCAGCGCTCAAGTGCGGACTCTTCTATACCTGAATCTGCACACATGGTGTATGGAGTAATGTGAGTACTCCGGCTCAGTGAGTAATAATTACAAATAATGGCTGAAAGTATGAAAACACGTAAAGGCACAAGGCAATTCCATATCAAGCAGTAAAATCACTTAAAGCAGTAAATCAGTGAAGATATTAAATGATATTCCTTTTTAAAACAAGTAAAACAGGTAATTTAACAGGTAATTAACAAGTAGAAATCCTCCCCTCGAGCACAGTACCAATCGCTCAACATAGTATCAGCCCCTCGGGCTCACTCTTAGTACAGTATCAGCCCCTCGGGCTACCTCACAATCACTCAGCATAATGGTCAGACATTGTTACCTGACCAAATTGCATCATACAGTGTCATTGTTACCACTGTTTCAAATCGCATAAGTACCCGCGCTCACTGTGGGTGTGCAAACTCCGGAGGGGCCCCTTACGGCCCAAGCGCTATATCAAGCCACCTCGTGGCATTATCACTCAACATATCCTCACATCACTCAAGCCACCGCATGGCATAAATAGTTTCTCAAGCCCTCGGCCTCATATCACTCAGCATATCCTCACATATGGCCATCGGCCTCACTCAGTCCGGAAATCATCATAATCCCCTTGGGCATTAGTAAAACAGTAGTCCTCAACCCAAAACATGATGTAAAAATATCATTTTAGTTTCAAAACTGAGTAAAAGTGGCTGAGTTTGTAAAACAATAGATATCAATATGACTGAGTTCAAATAATAAGTCAAGCACGTTCAAATAGTTGACACGAAGCCCAAATATGGCAATCAACCCAAATCATGATGATAACAAATGAATTTCAGTCAAATATTCGCTAAAATCATCAATCGGGATGGACCAAGTCACAATCCCCAGTAGTGAAAGACTTCACGCTCATCATCCAGCGCGTATCTTGCCTCAATATAGTACTACGTTTTGCAATCCGGGGTTTCAAACCCTCAGGACATAATTTACAACCATTACTCACCTCGAACTAGCTAATTCTCTAGCTCGCGACGCCCTTTGCCCCTCGAATTGGCCTCCACGCGCGTCGAATCTATCCAAAATCAGAACGAATACGTCACAATATGCTAAGGGAACAAAGCCCAAGCGAAAACATTCGAAAAATATCGAAATTAGCAAAACCCGAGCCCCGATCCCACGTCTCGGAATCGGGTAAAATTTATATTTTCAGAATCCTCATACCCTCACGAGTCTAACCATACCAAAATTATCCAATTCCGATACCATTTGGTCCTTCAAATCATCATTTTACATTTTTGAAAGGTTTCACAATTTTCTTCCCAAATTCCATCTCAAATCACGAATTAAATGATGAATTCAGTGATAGATTCATGTATTCTAGCCAAATCTGAGTTAAAATCACTTACCCCGATGAATTTCTTGAAAAACCTATGAAAAATCACCAAAATCCGAGCTCTCTAGGTCAAAATATTAAATAAAACCCAAAACCTCGTATTTATAGGTACCCCTCAAGTTTCAGTTACCGCGGGCCGCACCAAAACTCACGCGGTCCACGCAAAGGCAGCCGCGGCCGCACATGCCTATCTCTACAGTGATAGGCTTTAATGTTTTGGCCATAACATTTGCTACCGATGTCCAAATTTCTATATTTTTACCTTTCTGGAAGCTAGACACGAAGGGCTACAACTTTCGTTTTTGAATCACCTCAAATTCCTTGTAGATCAAAAGATATGAGCTTCCGAAGTAAGACTAGCGGGAGGGTTGTTCACCGCGGTCGCGCCCACTTTTGTGCGGTCCGCGTGATGCCTACCACGGTCGCGCCCGCTTTTGTGCGGTCCGCACAGCACTCACCGCGGGCGCACTCATTTTCTTGCGGACCACGTGAGTGAGTTTCGGGGCCTGCAACCCCTGTAGACCTGCTACAACTATGATTTTTGCGTTAAAACATCCCGGAACCTACCCGGAACTCCCGGAACTTCAAACCAATTGTACCAACACATCTCATGACATCGTTCAAACTTGCTCAAAACTTTGGAACGCTCACAACAACATCAAATCACCAATTTAACATAGGATTCAGGCCTAAGAACTCCAAGAACTCTTAAATTATGCTTTCGATCAAAAGGTCTATCAAATCTCGTCCGAATGACCTGAAATTTTGCACACACATCCCAAATGACACAATGAAGCTACTGCAACTCTCGGAATTCCATTCTGACCCCTATATTAAAATCTCGCCTATCAACCGGAATTTGCCAAAATATCAATTTTGCCAATTCAAGCCTATATCTTCTCTACAACTCCAAAACCCATTCCGATCGCACTCCTAAGTCACAAATCACCTCCCGAAGCTAACCGAACCATCAGAACTCACTTTCGAGCCTTCTAACACATAAGTCAACATCTGGTTGACTTTTCCAACTTAAGCCTTCTTAAAAGATACTAAGTGTTTCATTTCTTACCAAATCCTCTCCGAGCTCGAACTAATAAACTCGATCACATAAAACATGGATAACGAAGCGTAAAGAAGCTGAAATTGGGGAAATGGAGCGGTAACTCATAAGACGATTGGTCGGGTCGTCACATCCTCCCCAACTTAAACAAACGTTCGTCCTCGAACGAGTCAAGAAACATACTCGAAGCCTCAAACAAATGAGGATATCTGCTCTGTATCTCCCGCTCGGTCTCCCAGGTAACCTCATCCATGGGCCGACCTCTCCACTGCACTTTTACTAAAGTTATATCTTTTGACCTCAACTTCCGAACCTGGCAACCCAAAATAGCTACTGGCTCCACATCAAAGGTCAAATCATCATCCAACTTAACCGTGTTGAAGTCCAAAACATGAGACGGATCCCCAATATACATCCGGAGCATAGAAACATGAAATACTAGATGCACACTCAACAGGCTAGGTGGCAAAACAAGCTCATAAGCCACCTCCCCAATCCTCCGAAGCACCTCAAAAGGCCCAATGAACCGAGGACTCAACTTGCCTTTCCTCCCAAATCTCATAACACCCTTCATGGACGAAACCTTCAGCAAGACCTTCTCACCGACCATGTAGGACACATCTCGAACCTTCCGGTCCGCATAACTCTTCTGATGTGACTGCGATGTACGAAGCCTCTCCTGAATCACCTTCACCTTCTTTAAGGCATCCTGAACCAAATCTGTCCCCAATAGTCTAGCCTCGCTGGGCTCGAACCAACCAACCGGAGTTCTACACCACCTCCCGTACAAAGCCTCATATGGAGCCATCTGAATACTCGACTGGTAGCTATTGTTGTAAGAAAATTCTGCAAGTGGTAGAAACTTATCCCATGAACCTCCAAAGTCAATAACACAAGCACACAACATGTCCTCCAATATTTGAATAGTACACTCGGACTGTCCGTCCGTCTGAGGATGAAACGATGTGCTCAACTCTACCTGAGTACCCAACTCTCTTTGCACGACTCTCCAAAACTGCAAAGTAAGTTGGGTACCTCGATCTGAGATGATGGAAACAAGAATGCCATGCAACCGAACAATCTCTCGGATATAAATCTCTGCCAACCGCTCTAAAGAATAGGTAGTACACACAGGAATGAAGTGCGCAGACTTGATCAGCCGATCCACAATCACCCAAATAGCATCAAACTTCTTCAAAGTCCGAGGAAGTCCAACCACAAAGTCCATAGTGATTCTCTCCCACTTCCACTCGGGAATAACCATCCGCTGAAACAAGCCACCTGGTCTCTAATGCTCATACTTCACCTGCTAACAGTTGAGACACCGAGTTACAAATCCCACAATATCTTTCTTCATTCTTCTCCACCAATAGTGCTGCCTCAAATCCTGATACATCTTCGCGGCACCCGGATTAATCGAATACCGCGAGCTATGGGCCTTCTCCAGAATCAGCTCTCTAAGCCCATCCACATTGGGCACACAAATTCGGCCCTACATCCTCAACACACCATCATCACCGACGGTCACATCTCTGGCATTATCATGCTGGAATCTGTCCATAAGGACAAGCAAATGCGGATCATCATACTGGCGCTCTCTGATGCGATCATATAAAGAAGCCTGAGAAACCACACAAGCCAACACCCGACTGGGCTCCGAAATATCCAACCTCACGAACCGATTGGCCAAGGCCTGAACATCAACCGCAAGAGGTCTCTCCCCAAATGGAATATATGCCAAACTCCCCATACTCACTACCTTTCGGCTCAAAGCATCGACCACCACATTGGCCTTTCCCGGATAGTACAATATAGTGATATCATAATCCTTAAGCAACTCCAACCATCTCCGCTGCCTCAAATTAAGATCCTTTTGCTTGAACAAATGCTGAAGACTGCGATGATCAGTGAACACCTCACAAGATACGCCATACAAGTAATGCCTCCAAATCTTCAATGCGTGAACTATGGCAGCCAACTCCAAATCATGAACGGGGTAGTTCTTCTCATGGGGATTCAACTGCCGAGAAGCATAAGCAATAACTCTACCCTCCTGCATCAACACACAACCAATCCCAACTCTTGAAGCATCACAATACACAGTATATGAACCTGAAGCTGATGGCAAAACCAACACTGGAGTTGTGGTCAAGGCTGTCTTGAGCTTCTGAAAGCTCTCTTCACACTCGTCTGACCATACGAATGGAGCACCCTTCTGAGTCAACTTGGTCATGGGCGATGCAATGGATGAAAATCCCTGAACAAACTGGCGATAATAGCCTGCTAACTCGAAAAAACTACGAATATCTGTGGCTGAGGACGGTCTGGGCCAACTCTGAACCGCCTCTATCTTCTTCGGATCAACCTGTATACCCTCGCTGGACACCACGTGCCCCAAGAAAGCCACTGAACTGAGCCAAAACTCACACTTGGAGAATTTTACATAAAGTTTCTCCTCCCTCAGTCTCTGCAACACAACTCTCAAATGCTTCGCGTGCTCCTCTTGACTACGCGAGTACACCAGAATATCATCAATGAATACAATAACGAATGAATCCAGATAAGACCGAAATACACTGTTCATCAAATGCATGAATGTTGCTGGGGCATTGGTTAGCCCGAAGGACATAACAAGAAACTCATAATGACCATATATGGTCCTGAAAGCAGTCTTAAGAATATCTAAATCCCTGATCTTCAACTGGTGATAACCCGAACGGAGATCAATCTTGGAGAACACCCTCGCTCCCTGAAGCTGATCAAATAAATCATCAATGATAGACAAAGGATACTTGTTATTGATTGTTACTTTGTTCAATTGCCTATAATCAATGCACATTCTCATCGTGACATCCTTCTTCTTCACAAACAAAACCGGTGCACCCCAAGGGGACACACTAGGCCGAATGAACCCCTTATCTAGGAGTTCCTGAAGCTGTTCTTTCAATTCCTTCAACTCTGTTGGTGCCATACGATATGGCGGAATAGAAATGGGCTGAGTGTCCGGCACCAAGTCAATACCAAAATCAATATCTCTGTCCGGTGGCATGCCCGGTAGGTCTGCAGGAAAAACATCGGGAAAATCCCTCACAATTGGGACAGAATCAATACTAGGAGTCTCAGCTCCAACATCCCTCACAAATTCTAATGAAAGGCAACCCTTCCCAACCATATGTTGGGCCTTCAAGAAAGAGATCATTCTACTAGGGATATAATCAGTCACACCACGCCACTCGATCCGCGGTACACCCGGCGTAGCCAAAGTGACTGTCTTAGCATGACAATCTAGAATAGCACGACACGAAGATAGTCAATCCATGCCCAAAATGACATCAAAATCCACCATGCTCAATAGCAATAGATCCACTGGGGTCTCCAGACCCCCAATAGTCACCACACATGACCGGTACACACAGTCTACAACAACAGTATCGCCCACTGGGGTAGATACATGAATAGGTAAAGCAAGAAACTCATGGGGCGTACCCAAATAACGAGTAAAGTATGATGACACATAAGAAAAGGTGGAACCGGGATCAAATAATACAGAGGCATCTCTGTGGCAAACTGAAACAATACCTGTAATGACAACATCTGAAGCAATAACATCTGGCCTACCAGGAAATGCATAGAAACGGGCCTGACCACCCCCTGATCGACCTCCCCCTCTAGGGCGACCCCTAGCTGCATGACCTCCACCCCTATCTGGGTGGGTGGGTGGTGAGGTAACTGGAGTAGTAGTCGAAGGCTGACCCTTCTGCTGAGATTAACTAGCTATACGACGAGGACACTGCCTCCACACATGTCCAAACTCTCCACACTCATAACAACTCCCAAGTGCTGGAGAAGGGGACTGAAGGGAACCCCTCACACCGGAGTAACCAGCTGATGCACTCGGCATAAAATAACCCTGAGCTGACGGGGCACGAGATGAACTCTGGGCTGGAAGGGCACTGAGTGATGACTAGCCCCGCTGAGATCAATGATGACCATGACCCGAAGATGCCCCGCGATACTCTGGGCGGGCTAACTTAGCATGCCTGAAAGAACGGCCTCTACCATACTGAAACTAGCCCATCGAAGAAGCACCACTATAACTGCCAGATCCTCGAGGCTTCTTGGCCTCCCTCTCCTCTCGATCCTGACGGCGAACCGTCTCAATCTCGCGAGCGATATCGACCACCTCCTCGAACGTAGCACCCAACACCCTCTCTCGGGTCATACGAATACGGAGGTGATAGTTAAGGCCATCAACAAATCTCCTGATCCTCTCACGATCTGTTGGAACCATCCAAATGGCATGACGAGACAACTCAGAAAACCTCGACTCATACTGTGACGCAGTCATATCCCCTTGTCGCAACCACTCAAACTATCTACGCAGCTCCTCTTTGCGGGACTGCGACACATACTTCTCTAAGAAGAGAGTGGAGAACTGCTGCCAAGTAAGGGGCGCTGCTCCAACCGGCATACGCCTCTTATACGCCTCCCACCATGTAAAGGCAACCCCAGTAAACTGAAAGGTGGTAAATGCCACACCACTAATATCAAGAATCCCTGTTGTACGGAGCATCCGCTGACACTTATCAAGAAAACCGTGGGCATCCTCGCCCTCAGTACCACTAAATGACGGAGGCTGGAGTCTACCAAACCTCTCAAGATGACGCTGCTCATCATCCGGCATAACTGGCACAATAAACTCTTGAGTTGGTGCAACCGGCTGAGCTGGAGGTGCCCCCGGTGTCTATAGTCCTTGCACTACTTGCTCAGGTGTGCGAGCAGCGGGGGTCTGATTGCCTCCCCCGGCCTGTGAAGTAGTTGCAGCTGTGAGCACGTGATTTTTGTTTCGCGCGAAGATCGCTCCAAAAGAAATAAAAATGATAATAATTGGTCCTGCTGTACAATTTTCGGATTTTTACATGGCACTTTGTTAATTATTTATGATTTTTTTACCCATTTTATTTTATTAAAACAAAATACAAAAATGTATGTGTCATGCATAATTTGAACCGTAATCCGGTTGTTAAATAGAAAATCATAAATAGGCATCTTTGTCCGTGATTTTGTTCTTGCTTGATTTTACCTATTTTAAAATATTTTAAGGTGTGTGCAAACAATTGTATTAAGTGTTTATTTTTAATTTGATTTTCCTAGGTTTTTGTTTTTAAAATAAAGAAGAAAATAAAATATAAAAAAAAGGGAAGAAAGAAAGAAATCTTTTCGGACTTGGGCCAATTTTAAATAAATTGGCCCAAACAAACTCAGCCCAAAAACCAGGCTTGCCCGGTCCGTGACCTGCCCACCCCTAGCCATCCAAACGACACCGTTTAATCCAGTCTGATCTGGGCCGTTGATCTCAGATTGATCAACGGCCAAGATCTCTCACCCCAAACCCACCAACAAACCCGACCCGTCTCACCCGGACCGACCCCAACCCTTTACCCTTGAAACGACGTCGTTCCCTGTTAGTCGAAGGATCCTGGCCCTTCATCACATCTCATCCAACGGCCAGGATCCACCTACCCACTAACTATATAAGCTCATAATCTTACCCTGCCCCCCCTATCCGAACCCCAGCCTTCATCGTCTTCACCAGAACCCCAAACCCTAGAGCCGCCTCTGTACACTTTCACCATGAAAGCCGGCGGCATGGACGCCGGTGACCCTACCATCAACACCATAGATGATCCTCACCGTCCTGAACCCAAATCTACCAACCACACACCTCGAATCCTATCCCACCTTCTCGAATCTTCATTTGAAGATTCGAGTCGGAACCTGATCTACACCGATATGCCCTAAATTCATACTAGACACTCCCCAGACCCCCTCGTGACCAAACCATACTTGGTTTGGTCCGAATCTGACCAGGGAAGCATGAATCCCGGATCTAGTTTTTGAACCTTAGGGTTCCTCGTCACTGGTCCGTGTCTTGTTCGAGCCAAAGAAATTAAGGTCTAATGGACCTTAATCGAAGTGTTTCTCAAAGTCCGTTCAGCCTTAAGAAAGGTTTGTCCGAGTCCGAGTTAAGGTTTTGATCTTTCGAGGTTTAAGGTGAGTTCTTTCTTTTCTTATTTGTTTTGGTTCATCTGATTGTTGTAAAGGTCTGTTCATGTTTTGTTTGTGTCCTTGACTTTTATCAACTGTGCCTTGACCACTTTGCCTGAACCTCTGTTGTTTGATTGAGTCTTTCCATTTGTTCTGATAATGTGTATGTAAGTGTTGTGCAATTAGCTGATTTTCAAATTTGGACTGACTAATTGATTCCTCGAGTACCACTTTGCTTAGTCAGTATAATTCAAATCATGTGTCGATACTGTTAAATGTCTGATTTTTGGCTACGATTGTATGTGTTATAACTAGTATAGTCGAGTCGACATATGTTGTCAATTAGTTTCAACTATCTGAACAATAACAAATCAACTTACTTCTGCTAAGCATTTGTTTGAATCAATTAGGAACTAAGTTTGTATACTTATAGTGTTTAATTTGAATCAGAAATGTAAAAGGAATGTTTAGTCACAGTTCTGAAATTGGAGAGCATGTGCACTTATACACAACATGTGCATTTTGTGCACAGCCTGTGCCCTGCCTAAGTGCTTTTGAATTAAATAGTTTGATAGCATGTGCTGTCAGACTACATCCTGCTGCCCACACCCTACTTTAGTTTGAGAAATAATAAACATTACTAAAGGTAAGCC
Organism: Nicotiana sylvestris; assembly: GCF_000393655.2. Lineage (NCBI taxonomy): Eukaryota > Viridiplantae > Streptophyta > Magnoliopsida > Solanales > Solanaceae > Nicotiana > Nicotiana sylvestris. The sequence goes on from NC_091059.1 coordinate 202,733,389, forward strand.
TGCCGAGGGAATATCATGGGGTTTTGTCTAATATTAAATAGCTAAGTGGAACTGAAAAGGGGCAGCACATGGGGGGGTATTTTGATGGCCTAAACAGGCTGATAAAGAGATGACTTTAGGCTTATAAAAAGGGGGATCAGACAGACACACAGGGGAGGACATCGGATAGAGGAGGATATACATAGATACACAGAGGGGAGCAGGAAAAGAAAGGGGATACCACCTGAAAAGAAAAGAAAGACCCTGGAGATTAGAGGAAGAGAGCCGAAATACATACAGATATTACACACACACACAGAAAGATAGAGGGAGAAGGATATCATAAAAATCAGAAACTGTTTTCTTCCTGCTGATTGTTCAATCCTTAGTTGGTTCGACCTGTTCAAATAAGTTCTGATTTCCTCTCAAGTATCAGCTAGGTTTTGTTGTTTGGTTCGTATTGGCTGCTTTTCTCTTGGAGTTGGATTGTCTGAATTCTGATTCCACTCCCCTGCTTATTGCTGTCATTTTGCCGCCTCTTCCCATTGGTTATAGTTGCATCTTGCACTGGGATTTGTTCTGTTACTATCTGCTGTTACTGCTGCTGTTTGGTGTATGCTACTATATGTCTAACTGACTTCCCTGCTTCTTCGTTGTAAGCATTTCCAGGTACACATTTCAAGCCTCCATATTTGTGTAACCGATTGTAACAATGAAAAGCATGAATCGAAAAGTCTGAAGGAATTATAATCATCTGTTTGTTCTATTTACAACCCTTTATAAATGTTGTTAAGTTATGTACATTTTAGTTTGTAGTTCAATAGAGAATATATTAGCAAGTGTGTATTTAATCGAAGCTCATGCCGATCTAAACCACGATATGTAATTCGTTTAAAGGTATACCGGATGTAACTATAATTCATGGCATATGCAACCATTAGTGTGATTGTTAATTCAAACTCGTTCTTCAGCATATTTTGAATATATAGGGTGAATGGTCCGTTTCAATTTCGCAGAAAATACAATACAGTTTTAGATTCTCGAGTTTCAGCTTCATTAGGCAGTTTATAGGATGAGTTTCAAATATCATTAGTCGCATCTTCTAATAAGTGGTTTTAATTAATCTTGTCTAAATAAGTTAAAGTTAAGGAGCTCTTGTAGTAGTCGTAGCATTTCATCAATCTTGTATATAATTCTTCTATCAAATTAAAAGCATGTTTCATGAGGTACAACGTTTCTTCACTCTGTAAATAATTAATCAGACGATTAACCAAAATCTGGATTTGGCCAAAGCATATAATTGAATTAGCATGCATCTTTTCTTCTATTTTTAGAGACAAACGCATTAGAAATGTAGTCGCTTTAGGATGTTCCTTCTAAAATAATGAGACGAGCCTCGCCAAATAAAAATGTAAATTGCGGGGCCCTCAATGATTAACCATAATAAATATTTAGAATTCAGGACATGCCGTTTAGTGAATTTCATGGCCTTCCTCAAAATAATAACGCGTTAGACTCTTTAGGCGCGGCTTAATTAAATCATATTCTTAAATTCGGGTGCACATTGATGTGACCCAAATCCAAATCTCAACGAAGTCAAAATGTGTTGACGATCACGGGCGCATTGATTGTGACGTGGTTCGAGATGCATTTTCACGACGTTGCAATTCTATAAAAATAAGTGATAATGATAAAAGCGGTTTAAACTTAATAAAAGCACGTAAGTCATAACATGTATTTAAATCAGATATTTAGCCATTATAACAATTTAAGCGACCGTGCTAGAACCACGGGATTCGAGGGTGCCTAACACCTTCCCTCGGGTCAACAGAATTCCTTACTTAGAATTTCTGGTTCGCAGACTTCATTTGGAAAAGTCGAAAATTTCCTCGATTTGGGATTCAAGATAAACCGGTGACTTGGGACACCAAAAGCCAAACCTTTCCCAAGTGGCGACTCTGAATTAAATAAATAATCCCATTTCGAATATTGTCACTTAAATTGGAAAAACTCCCATCGCGCATTTAACCCTTCGGGGCGGGCGCGCAAAAAGGAGGTGTGACAGCAGCTGTAGTGGCTGAAACTGCTTGAGCCAGGCTAGTGCAAACTGATAAGATTTGTGCCAAGGCCTCCTGAAGACCCGGAACCACGATAGGCACAACTGGTGCTTGAACTGGTGCTGCTGGAGCATCCATAGCGGGAGCCTGATCCGGAACCGAGGCAGCAGGTGCATCAACAGGTGTTGCCCTCGCTGCTCTGCCTCTGCCACGTCTATGACCGCGTCCACGGCCTCTGGTGGCCTCAGTGGGTGGCACTGGTGGTCGTCCACCTCGTCCGGTAGCTCGCGTCCTCACCATCTATGAGAGAATGGAATATCAGAAGTTTAGTACTCGGACCAACAAGTTCGCACGACAAGAGTTTCAAGAATATGAAATTTTCCTAAAGGTTTTGCAGTCTCTCGAGGATAAATACAGACGTCTCCGTACCGATCCACGAGACTCTACTAAACCTGCTCATGACTCGTGAGACCTAAGTAACCTAGGCTTTGATACCAACTTATCACGACCCAATCCCTGAATACGGTCGTGATGGCCTCTCGCGGAGACAAGGCCATCCAGACCAAAACGGAACACCTCTTTTAAATAGTTAATCATCATAAATAGTAGTAACATATAATATAATATTCATAAATTGCGGAATTTAACGATAATAACAGCAGGAACCATTCCGACACAGCCCAAACCGGGGTGTCACAAGTCATGAGCTACTACAGAATCTGCTATAGGTCTACAAAGTACGGAATCCGATACAACAGTCTAAAGAAAACATAAATGATGGAGGATAAGAGAGACAAGGGGCTACCGACGTCAACAGCTACCTCGTAACTCCAAATCACTGCCTAGCCCAGAAGGAATCAGCGCTCATGTGCGGACTCTGCTATATCTGAATCTGCACACACGGTGCAAGGAGTAATGTGAGTACTCTGACTCAGTGAGTAATAATTACAAATAATGGCTGAAAGTATGAAAACACGTAAAGGCACAAGGCAATTCCATATCAAGCAGTAAAATCACTTAAAGCAGTAAATCAGTGAAGAAATCAAATGATATTCCTTTTTAAAACAAGTAAAACAGGTAATTTAACAGGTAATTAACAAGTAGAAATCCGCCCCTCGGGCACAGTACCAATCGCTCAGCATAGTATCAGCCCCTCGGGCTCACTCTCAGTACAGTATCAGCCCATCGGGCTATCTCACAATCACTCAGCATAATGGTCAGCCATTGTTACCTGACCAAATTGCATCATACAGTGTTATTGTTACCACTGTTTCAAATCGCATGGGTACCCGCACTCACTGTGGGTGTGCAGACTCCGGAGGGCCCCCTTACGGCCCAAGCGCTATATCAAGCCACCTCGTGGCATCATCACTCAGCATATCCTCACATCACTCAAGCCACCGCATGGCATAAATAGTTTCTCAGGGCCTCAGCCTCATATCACTCAGCATATCCTCACATATGGCCATCGGCCTCACTCAGTCCGGAAATCATCATAATCCCCTTGGGCATTAGTAAAACAGTAGTCCTCAGCCCAAAACATAATGTAAAAATATCATTTTAGTTTCTGAGTAAAAGTGGATGAGTTTGTAAAACAGTAGATATCAATAGGACTGAGTTCAAATAATAAGTCAAGCAGTGAGGAAAACAGTGATAAAAATCCCCGAAGGGTTCAAATAGTTGGCACGAAGCCCAAATATGGCAATCAACCCAAATCATGATGATAACAAATGAATTTCAGTCAAATATTCGGTAAAATCATTAATCGGGATGGACCAAGTCACAATCCCCACTAGTGAAAGACCCCACGCTCATCATCCAGCGCGTATCTTGCCTCAATATAGCACTACGTTGTGCAATCCGGGGTTTCAAACCCTCAGGACATCATTTACAACTATTACTCACCTCGAATTGGCCTCCACGCACATCGAATCTATCCAAAATCAGAACGAATATGTCATAATATGCTAAGGGAACAAAGCCCAAGCGAAAACATTCGAAAAATATCGAAATTAGCAAAACCCGAGCCCCGATCCCACGTCTCGGAATCGGGTAAAATTTACATTTTCAGAATCCTCATACCCTCACGAGTCTAACCATACCAAAATTATTCAATTCCGATACCATTTGGTCCTTCAAATCATCATTTTACATTTTTGAAATGTTTCACAATTTTCTTCCCAAATTCCATCTCAAATCACTAATTAAATGATGAATTCAGTGATAGATTCATGTATTCTAGCCAAATCTGAGTTAAAATCACTTATCTTTGCAGTCGCGGCCGCACATGCCTCCCTCTGCAGTGATAGGCTTTAATGTTTTGGCCATAACTTTTGCTACTGATGTCCAAATTGCTATATCTTTACCTTTCTGGAAGCTAGACACGAAGGGCTACAACTTTCGTTTTTGAATCACCTCAAAATTCCTTGTATAACAAAAGATATGAGCTTCCGAAGTATGACCAGTGGGAGGGTTCTTCACTGCGGTCGCGCCCACTTTTGTGCGGTCCGCGCGACACCTACCGCGCCCGTGCCCGCTTTTGTGCGGTCCGCACAGCACTCACCGTGGGCGCACTCATTTTTTTGCGGACCGCGTGAGTGAGTTCCGGGGCCTGCAACCCCTGTAGACCTGCTACAATTATGATTTTTGCGCTAAAATATCCCGGAACCTACCCGGAACTCCCGAAACTTCAAACTAATTGTACCAACACATCTCATGACATCGTTCAAACTTGGTCAAAACTTCGGAATGCTCACAACAACATCAAATCACCAACTTAACATAGGATTCAAGCCTAAGAACTCCAAGAACTCTTAAATTATGCTTTCGATCAAGAGGTCTATCAAATCTCGTATGAATGACCTGAAATTTTGCACACACATCCCAAATGACACAATGAAGCGACTGCAACTCTCGGAATTCCATTCCGAACCCTATATCAAAATCTCGCCTATCAACCGGAATTTGCCAAAATATCAATTTCGCCAATTCAAGCCTAAATTTTCTCTACAACTCCAAAACCCATTCCGATCGCACTCCTAAGTCACAAATCACCTCCCGAAGCTAACCGAACCGACGGAACTCACTTCTGAGACTTCTAACACATAAGTCAACATCTGGTTGATTTTTCCAACTTAAGCCTTCTTAAAAGAGACTAAGTGTTTCATTTCTTACCAAATCCTCTCTGAACTCGAACTAATAAACTCGATCACATAAAACACGGATAATGAAGCGTAAAGAAGCTGAAATGGGGGAAATGAAGCGGTAACTCATGAGACGACTGGTCGGGTTGTCACATGCATCATCCACACGGTATCTTTTCTCAAACCACCTAGCATAACCCGGATTTATCTCACCTTTCAAGTATCGACAACCATTCCAAATCCGCTGGATTAAAGCCTTAGGGAGAGTGGCTTCGGGGTGTAGCTCAATCACTTGTACACTCAAATCTTCATCATTAGGCACCACTTGGTATCTCCCTAGTTGTCTTAGAACTCTCTATGGCGCATACGGCTGGACACTTATTAAACCCAACAGCAGCAAATAACTCTTTAAGGTTGACATGTGTATCACCTCTCTTACCGGGAGCCATCCCAAAGTCCACTCAATTTGACTTGCCATTAAAGATCTTAAATGGGATATCCAGGCTTCCACCCCTTCTGGAGATTTATAATCTTTTATTCTTTGTTCATAACGCTCAATAAAATTGTTCTTACCCGGACCATACTGCATGAACTTGGGGTGATGTCGGAGATGTTCAGTCAACCACATTTGCAACAAAATATTACACCCTTCGAAGAATTTTGCCCCAAATTTACACAAAGTCAACGCCCGATAAATGTCTGAGAGAATGATCGGGGCAAGAGTGTGATGTTCTTTGGTAGTGAGGACTTGTACGACTCTGGCTATGCGAATATCAATCGTCCGCTCTTTGTTTGGGAAGACCATGATTCCTAGAAAAGCCACCATAAAAGCGAAGCGATGGTGAATCTGCCATGTGTCCTTGTTTTGTTTGTTAGTAAGGCCCTTTTCATGAATTTCAAATCCATCCGGCTTTCCGAACCTTGAATATAGAAAGTTGAAAGAACAACACCCTTTGACAACGTTGCTTTTTCTGATTTGATTACTGATATTCAGAAGACCAAAGAATCGGTGTACTGAGGGAGCCTTTAAGAATATAAGATTCTGGTTTCTCAAATCTCCGTCAAAACCGGAATATCCAGCTATTTCTTCTAATGTGGGAGTAAGCTCGAAATCAGATAAGTGAAAGACATTGTGAACAGGATCCCAAAAAGTCACTAGTGCCGTAATCAAATCAACGCGTGGTTTAACTTTCATAATATCTGTGAGAGCTCCCAAATACTTAATGACCCATTTCTGACCATCTCCTCCTAATTCATACTACCACATCTGAAGCCGAAATAGAAACTCATCTACATCTGTGAACGGTGGGTTTTGGATGGTGCTCATTTTGTACCTACGAGTGATTTTAATTTTAAAAACAAAAATCAAGACTCATTTTGAAAAAAAAATCGTTAAAAAAACACTTCGATGAAGAAGATTTAAAGGCTGTGTTTGCTAACCGTCAAATTTTTTATTTTTATTTATTTATATATTCTTTTTAAACAAACGACCAAAGGCGGCTGTTCTTGCAAAAACAGCATTCCGACGCCCTTTTGGGGACATTCGACATATTTTGGATAAGAATGACATCGCCTTACTTATGACAACACGACAACATTTATGTACCCATATTTTTATTTATTTATTATCTATTTCTCTTTTTTTTTTTTTAAAATAGCTGGGCCCGATGTGGGTTGCCTACGTATCTCACATCCGGCGAGAATCAAACTTACGTAGTTCGTAATAATAAAACTATTTTTAAAAGAAACACAAAATTTCCTTCTTTTGTTTTTCAAAATTTTGAAAGAATTTCAAAATATTTTGGATTTTTTTTTCCCGAAAAACAACCAATTTTCTTTCTCGGTCCTCACCTTGATTTTCCTTTTCTAACTTTTCCTATAAGCTGGTCAACATGCAAATCCGAAACAAATAAATGCACAAGTAAGATGCATCAGGATGATCTTTTCATTTCAGGGTACATCTGCCCTAGACAGACCCAACTCCTGTGTTGAGTCTCCGAAGTCAAATGCACATGATGCAACAAACGTTCCTACTAGGGATCCGGCATGAAGCTGAGTTATTCTAAGTGTAAAACCTGGGGTATACTGTTCTAGACTTGGCTTTCCCAAGCGGACAGCTCGAGCCGAAGTGGAGGTAACGTATCGGGAGCACGAAAGTCTACCCGACCTAGTTACTTGGACCAACTTCGTTCTATTTGGTATGACCTCTAACAGAAATGTGGGTCACGCGCACGTGTGCACCATAAATTCAGAAGACTCAGAAAGAAGAAGGGTTTCGCAATAGTTTATATATACAGTTCAGATAATATCTAAGCGATAAAGAGCAATATTTCGCACATTAAGCACAAACATGAAAAAATAATAAAGCCAAATATAACAGTTACTATAAGCTCGAATTCTTGAACCCTGAACCAGAAATTCTGGGTTCTTGTCCCCGGCAGAGTCGCCAAAGCTGTCACACCTCCATTTTACCACCCCGAAAGATGATATAAAGGAGTTTATTCCAATTAAAGTGACATTATTCGAAATGAGATTATTTATTTATTTTTATCAGAGTCGCCACTTGGAATAAATTATGGTGTCCCAAGTCACCGGTTTATTTTAAATCCCGAATCGAGGAAATTTCGACTTTCCTTTTGAAGTCTGCGAACCAGAAATTCTAAGTAAGGAATTCTGTTAACCCGGAAGAAGATGTTAGACATTCCCGGGTTCCGTGGTTCTAGCACGGTCCCTTAGCAATTTATACTTGGCTTTATTGTTTAATTACTCATTCTTAAAAATCTATGTGCAATTATCTTTTTATCACTTTTAAATCACTTGAATTATGTGTAATTAAAGAATTGAGTTGCGCGTACGTATACTCTTTTCTTTTGGCGCGTCAAAATCATATCACGCGTACGTGTCCACAATCAATAACGCTTTGTTTATTTTATTAAGACAAGTTTGGTTGAGGTTGTGCGAACGCATACCTTGATTTTAACTTGAAAAATTATAACTATGTCACGCGGACGTGTACATAATCAAAAAAAGAAATTGACTAGTTAACACCAACCTAAAACATACTAGTGTATTCGGGATATTCCATTTATTTTTCCTTTTAGATTCGAGACATTTAGTTGTGTATTATTATATTTTGTTTCTATTATAGAGTGTCTTAAATTAGTTCTTGATTCATCCTCTTATGATTTCTTAGCACTTTTTTTATTTCTTGCAATGTTCTTGAATTAATTCGCAACCCGCATCACTTCCTCTCTTATGATTATTTTTCACTAATAGGAATAAAATATTCTATGCCTATTTAGTATACTCATCGTGAAACCTTTTTGTTAAAATTGACATATAAACGCGAGCAACAACTCGGCCAAAATTCAGCCATGACCTTTTGTAACTAATTAACGTAATAACAAGACAATAATTTGAAAATACAGTCACATAACAATCACAATCAAGAGAACCGATTCTTGACTCTAAAAAATGGGAATCAACAAACTAATCCAATTCTTGAAACTATTTCAAACAAAATTATCCTAGTATTATCTCCTTTATATATATACTATTTTTTATACTTTCCCTTTAAGACTAAATGCACGATCAAATTAACAATTTACGGAAGTGATTTAAGCTTACAAGAATAGCTCGGTCATTTACACTCTGTTGACTATATTTATTAGAATACTCGTTTTCTTGGAATGATTCTTCTTTCAAACCTTTAATTACAAAGGACGATATTAAGAGCGTTAACACTAAATGTTAACACGGCTAGAACTTCTCAAATTCTTATACCATAAAATGTTTAAAAATATAGCGTTAACATATTTAGCAATATATATGAACCAAATATTAAATAAATGAAGAGGAACCTTTTATGAAGATCAACATGGTAAAGTTCTACCAAACAATCCATACCCCAAACTCAATATGCATAATTTAAACTACAGAGTTCAAGCAAACAATTCCCAATCTACCACAATTCTTAGTTAAACGCATTAATAGAAAACTTATACATTTTGAGCTAAACTTGACTGACTAACACAGTACATCACAAGCAGAATCGAAAAGAAAATTTTACACGGATCAACCTAATACTGAATTTATGCTTTAAGACAGCTTCTCATTTATTCTACAAATCCATTACATAAACCATTGAGGTTCAAAATGTGTACCTGATGATAGCAAAGGAAACACCAAAGAAATGAAAGCTCAGTAGTCAGCAGATATAGGAAGGAACGACCCAGTTTTAACCCAAGAAAACAGCTATTAACCCCAGATAATTTAATAAAAAAGTATATGGAAGATGGTTTCAGCCAATTCGAGATTGAAAACCAGAAAATAGAAATCAATGAAACAGTAATTTCCAGTTTTTTTCCAGTATTTTCAGAGTTATTTTTCTTTGTATTTTTAAGTACCAGCCTCTCTCTTTTATATCTATCTCCGTGTTCTTCTTCTAATTTTCAGCTCCCTTAAAAGGGCATTTAATTAGTGTCTTTTCCACTACAATTTATCTTCTCCATTTTAAATTATCCACTCAAATTAGTGCCTTTAGTTAATTCAATAATGCAATTATTACCCTACCACTATTAGAAGCTTCTCAATTAGTGACCACTTGCATAAAACTTATAATAGTCAATTTTTGTTAACACAGTGTTAAACAAGAAGTTATACCAAACTACTAAACTAATCCTAATTATTCTGACTAAGTGATTAAACGAGATACGATTTCAAAGTCTTAAAACAAGCTGATATCCCAATTATACGAAACAAATCCACAAGAGCAGTATTAAAGAAACAACAGTGAATAGAAATAATTTATACAAAGAACTGATCGAATTTCAAATGAAATTGACCAAAAAAGAAAAAGAGACGAGGAAGACGAATATCAGAATAAAATTAATAGAATATAAACATAGAATCAGGACAGAGACTCACCGGTCATTAATGATTGAAGAAAACCTTCGAATCTTCAATTTTTAAACCAGATTTTGACTTTAACTATCAAGAACACACAGATAAAGTCAAAATTAGCTTAAAGTATCAACGAATCTTGACTCTGCAGTTTTAGGTTTACAATTTTGATTCATTATTCGACAAGTTCTGGTTTAATCGAGGGTAACGAATCGTGGATTGAGGAAGAGGAGAGGGAGGTGGATTCAGGGTGTTAATTTGGGAGGGATTGGAGCCGGCGCCGCCACCAGAAGGCTGTGGTGAATGGTGGCGGCTATTAGGGTTCATCCCTTTAAATCGAGATTCGAACAGTTCTAGGGATGTTCGAGGGAACTAGAGCAGGGATTTGGTATGAGGGGCTTGTGATGTTCATGGGGTGTGGTTTTCAGGCGGATTGGAGCCGGCGCCGCCGGGTTTAGGGCGGTGGAAAAGGGTGGCGGCTACTAGGGTTACTCGTCTATGAAGAGATGACGTGAGACGAGTGAGAGGAGGGGGGTGTTCTGAGGGGGTAGGGTCTGTTTGGACAAATATATACTGGGGGTAAAATTGGATCCAAGCCGTTCGATTAAACGAGATCAACGGCTTGGATCATCTGACTAAATGGAACGACACCGTTTTAAACACCTTTGAGACCGGATCGGTCTCTGAAAAATGGGTCTGGGTCGGATACGGGTGATGGGGTGCGTTCTAGACCGTTGGATGAACGATTTTTAACGGCTCAGATTGAAGCATGTCCAAACGACGTCGTTTGGTTTAGTATGGTGATGGGCTGGGTATTGGGGCGGGTTTGGACCAGTTTTAGTTGGGTTTTTGAAGAATATTTTGGGCCTGTAGATTTGGGTTTGAAGAATAGCCCAAACTTTTGATTTATCATTTCTTTCCTTTTTCTTTTCAAATTAGTTCACTCCTTTTCTTGTTTTACTTATTAATTTTTCAAAAATTAAAATCCTAAATTAAGTTATAAAACCAAAATTAATCTAAAAATACTAATTAACTCCAAATGATAATTATCACGAATAATTAAAATACTAAATTAAAAAAAAATCACACAATTTGACAAAAAAATATGTTATTATTTTTTAATTTTTTATTTTTATAAAACACCTAATTATTAATTAAAAAAAATGTAAAATCAAATCCTAAATGTAGATACTATATTTTGTATTTTTTAATGCGTTAATAAAATTAAACATATACACAAACATATGCAAACAATCAGGAAAATAACATAATAATTCCTAAAAATAACACACAATTAAAGAAAAGACCTAATTTTGAGAATTCTTTTGGAGTAATTCGTGTGAGGCAAAAATCACGTGCTCACAATCCTTAGTATCTAAGAGTCAAACAAGGCATTAAGCAGCATGCCACAAAATTCTACAAACACAAATATAACATAATCCACTCCCCGAGCATGATTAACCCTGACACATACATATACGCTCGTCACCTCATATATGTATCACCCCTGCATGTAGCAAACAATGACAAATAGGAGGAAAAATTCACTCAACAAAGTTAGGCAAAACACTTGTCTCGATCCGGCTAACTCAACACTCAACTTAGCCTATAAATTCGCTCCTGCTTGACTCAATCTAGCCAATGACGACTTGAATACACCACACGATGCAAGAGAAAATAATTTCAATTAATAAAGCTATAATTTTTGTGCAATTTCTAAAATGTCAACCTCCGGGCCTGCCCGATCAAACACCCGAGTCCAAAAGTAGGTCTTGACTATTCATAGCCCCACGAGTCCATATAATGTGTTTTGTTTTCAAATTCGAGTCTTATTCGACTCCCAAATCTCAATTTTTTATTTTTCAAAACTTTGACAAAATCCCCAAAATTTTCCATGGTTTTCCCATGAATTTGATGTTAAATCTTGTATAAAATCATTAAATATAGTTGGAAATTAATTAAAGATACTTACCCAATGATTTGGCATGAAAATCCCCTCCCAAAACTGCCTCACCTCGAAGCTAGGGTTCAAAAATATGAAAAAATGAAGCAAAAACTCGGGATTCTCAGCACTTAACAGGGCGTAGATGTTGCATTTGCGAACAAAATTTTGCATTTCCCAATGAATAATGTTTTCGCAATTTCCATAAAAGGTTCGCAATTTGCGGATGAACAGTGTTGCACCAGAAACCAGCAAAAACTAAATTTCTCCAAAATAATCCAAAACCACCCCGAAACTTATCCGGAATCTCCCGAACACAAACCGTATATCAATTTCAATCATAAAACACGCTACGGACCTGTTCGCGCACTCAAAACATTGAAAAGAGGCCGTCTTAACCCCATATTAACCATGGTCAAACTCCAAGTTTCTTAACTTTACTAGTCTCTCAACCAATGATCCAAAAATACACCCAAGCCCCTCGGGACTCCAAAACAAAAGTGCACACCCGTCTAAAAACATCATACGAACTAGCTCGCGCGATCAAATCGCTAAAATAACACCTAGAACTACGAATTGGACACCAAATCAAATGAAATTTTCAAGAAAGCTTTGAAATCTCTATTTTTATCACCGGACGTCCGAATCACATCAAACCGACTCCGTTTCCCACCAAATTTCACAAATAAGTCAAAAATATTATATTGGATCTGTACCGGGCTCCGGAACCAAAATACAAACACGGTATCAACAATGCCACACATTCAATCAATTCTTAAAAACAATAGATTTTTAGACTTTTAATTTTGAATAAAAATTCATTACTCAAGATAGGGACCTCAGAATTCGATTCCGGGCATACGCCTAGATCCCATATTTCAATACGGACCCACCGAGACCATCAAAATACGTGTCCGAGTTCATTTATTCAAAACGTTGATTGAAATCAACTAAAATTAACTTTTTAGGCAGAAATTCTTATTTTTATCAATTTTTTGTGTGCATATAAGCCTTCTAAGCCAATACCCGGATTGCGCACGCAAATAAAAGAAGGCTAGAATGAGGCTCTAAAGGCTTCGAAACACAGTTTGACTCTAAATTACCAAGCGAAGTTACATATTCAAAACGACCAGTCGAGTCGTTACAATTATAAATATATTATATTATGTATGTTTATTTAGTACTCTGTTGTAAATAAGCTTCCTGAAGAAGCTTATCCATATAGGACTCCGCCATAAATATGCTTATCTATTTAGTACTCTATTAGAAATAAGCCTCATAAAGAAGCTTATCATTTCGATACTCCGTTATGGATAAATATTACCCCCGATAGAAGATTATCCATATATGGTACAATAACAACTTACACAGTAGCTTGTATAATAGCTTACAAGCAGTTTACATAGCAACCTGTAGCAGCAGCTTACGAGCAACTTACGAGCAACTTACACAGCAGCTTGCAGTAGAAGCTTACACAACAACTTTCTTTCTTCTATAAATAATATATTAGTACATTATTTCAGTTCATTATGTACATCGTCTTGGAGTTGAATAATATATTAGTTTACTTTACTACCTTTATTTTATACTAACATTTTGGTTATTTTATATTTTTTTGGGGAAGAGTTTAGTACTATGTTTCAATTTGGGTTAAGTATAACATGAAGTATAGAATGAATTGAGTCAATGCTCCCGTGCACCATATCCAGCAATCTCCCCACCACAGATTTCCTCACTTTAGCGTAATAAATCAAATCTAACCGTTAAATAATAAAGTCACCGACACGCGGACGGTCAAGATATAAAATTGCAATCTAGGGCACGATCCGACCAAGCAGATCCCAAACACAGAGACCCTCTCCTCTCCAATTTCAGCTCTATAAATCAACCCCCTCGACTCCCTCCACACCTTCGCTGAGACTTGCGAGTTGCGAGCTTACACTTTTTCCATTTTTTTTTCAGTGTTCGTTTTGTCTTTACACTGAGCGAAGAAAGCGATACAATACATATATGCGTGTTCAAAAATGGCGAAGGCTCGTAATAAGGGGAAGAACGAAGAGCAGAAAGGGGATAATTCTGAAGCAGTGATTCGTCATCAGAAGCTATGTCTCTCTATCGACATGGACAAACGTCGAATTTATGGGTCTGTTTTCTTTCTCTTTTACCCACCAAGATTTTCCATTTTCTCGAATTTACTGTCCAAATTCGCATCCTGCTGTTCTACTAATTTCAAGAAACCTGTGAACATCAAGATTCTTAAAGATAAATTACATTATCACTCAGTAAAATTTCAAGAAAACTGGGAATATCCACTCTTGTTGAAGCTCACGATGTTCAAACTGTTTCCCACCAAGTAAAATTTCAAGAATTATAAATTTTAGAAAACCTACAAGGTTTAGACCGTATAGTTGAGATTATGTTCCTCAGCTGATTCATTATAGAGATTCACATGTTTTTTTTGGACAATCAAATTACCTCTTTAAAAATTTGAAATTTTAAAAATCTGTTTTGGTTAAGTTTTTTTTCTCAAGTACAAGTAATGGGATTCAATTGAACCCATTTCCTTCAAGCTAGCTCTGCCCCTTGACCCTTGGTATTTGGATTGTTATTAGACTGAGTTATGTAAGCTTTGGACATTAATGCCAACTTGGGTGTTAACTTTTTGGCTTTTCAGTTACACAGAACTTGATATAGTTCCACCAGAAAACGGAATTTTGGGCTTGCACGCGGATAATTTGGTAATAGACAGTGTTACAGTTGATGGGGAGCCTACAGAATTTGAAGTTTTCCCGCACTATTTACCCTTGGAGAATGGGGATAGATGGTGCTCTGTATCATCAACTACTTCAGCTGCTGATGCCGCGGGTTCAGTGTACTTATCATCTCTAGATAGAGAATTGGTACCAAATTTGTTGATAATGTGCAGAAAATCCGCGAAGGATGAGATTGAAAAACAGGAAGTGCATTTAGAGAATGGGGTGGACTCTTCAGCTGAAAACAATCAGGTTTTTGCATATTTATTTTAGTTTGTTGGTTCACTGCTCAAGCTTTAAGTGCTGCTGACTATATTTTTGGTTCACTGCACGAAATGTGCTTTCAGATTTTTTGGCTCACCCGCAATAACATAATTTTAGTCACATTGTCCTTATTAAAAAAATAACTTAAAGTCACATCATTCTCGCGTGAGTTGGCTTGAAATGTAAAATCTTGGTTAACTCATGAATTTAACTTTCATCCAACAAAACTGATGTGTTGCCACATAACTATATTTCTCTAAAGTTTAAGCACCATAATCAGCCCAAAGGTTGCAAATTGACACGTCTCCACCATATGATACTCAAAAGGAAATATTGTCTCAAAATTTAAACGCCCTAGTCAGATTTGAAGTGCGATATAATTGGAATTTTTTTTTCCATCTGGGTACTTTAATTTATAGAGAGATTTTCTGTCTTATAACTTTGATCAGATTTCCTTTAGGATATTTAAGTAATGAGGTTTACACTTCTGTGACTTATGTAGGTTATGTTGGATGCAGAATGTGAAAAAGGTCCGTATTGATTATTGGGTAGAGAAGGCTGAAACTGGAATCCATTTTGATGGTGATGTTTTACATACTGACAACCAAATTCGGCGTGCACGATGTTGGTTCCCCTGCATGGACGACAATTTACAATGTTGCTGGTAAGATGCAAGACTTGTGAAACTTATGGATGCTGTTTGAATTTAAATTTACTATATTCATTATTGTTGCTTTTTCTGCAGCTATGATTTGGAATTTACAGTGGCCAGTAATCTTGTGGCTGTTAGTACTGGAACCTTACTTTATCAGGTGGGTGGATACATTACATCTCTTCTTCTTAGCTAGTCCACTGAGGTGAAAATCATGGTGAGGAAGTGGTTCTAGTGGAGTGAGGATTTGTGATCCGTAAAAGTCCACCATGCTTTACCTTTATGATGACAAGAATGAGTATTAGTTGGTTAGTTGATGACAGAGCTATATTTATGATTTTTTAGAATCTGCTTCTTTTCTTGACAAATATATTCTTGATAAATATTTAGTGAAATGCTAATTCCTGTATCTTCGGCTTTAAGATTTCATTGTGAAATATTAACATCTAAGGCTTCTTCTAGCTGTTTCTGGAAATGTTCTGTGCCTAGGAGCAGTTGTTTTAGTTTCCGGTTCCTTTGTGAGGAGCGAGAACCCAAAAAGTTGGATTAAAAGAGTAAAAGATGGTGCCTCTCAGAATGTTGTTGTTTCATTGCTAATATTCTTTTAAGTAAAACTATAGTTTGTTAGCTAGTGAAGTTGTATACAACAGATCAATTTGTATGAAGTTTCATGTGTGCATGACTTTTCAATTGGAAAGAACGGACAGCCTCCATGGTAAAAATGGTGCTTAAAATTCTTTTCAAAATAAGTTCTTGGCACGATTCAACATAAACCTTCAGGAAAAGGTTGCGAAAAGCAAGTAGATGTTACAACTTACAACCGTAGTTCTTGAAGATTGCGTTGCCGCTTGCCCTTCTTATGCAGTTCTCATGCCTTATGTTGTGCTAGCTGTGATTTTCTTCTTGCCTGAATGCAATTAGAGGCTCCTCAGTGAGCAAATGTTTTCAAACTGCTAGGTCTTTTCTTTATCTGAAGTTTTCTGGCGGCTGGTCATGGTGTAAGAGTAACTCTTTCTCCCCTTCTATACCCTTTTTTTCCTCTGGAGGTATTTTTTTTGATGGATTTTGAATCTATGAAACAAGTAGGTTTTGTTTTAATGGTGGTAAATACTAAAGAGGGATATGTGAAAAAGAGGGAGGCATGATCATTTTTTAACTTTGTTACGGTTAAATCATCCTTTTCTAGAATAACTTTGAATTCATTTGTGTCTTGTTGTAATGCGCTTCATAGTCACAAGGAGTTAAATCTAGTTACTTTTGTTGGGGAATGACCAATTTTTCCTTCATGTTGCAGTTTGACATTGGTTTTCAAATAAAATGAAATTGTGAGTTTACTGTTTATCAATCAGTATCAATTTTTTGCTGGATGCACTTTGCCCATATAGTGAAACCAATATACTCCAATTATGTCCTTTGGCTGCCTCTTTTTTCCCCACAATGTGTTGTCTATAGATGTATGACCAAATCTAGGTAGTTGATGTCTAACTTAATTTACTTTTTTTCTTTTTCTTTTTTCTGGTCAGATCTGGACCGAGGATGTTCCTGCTCGTAAAACATACGTCTATAGATTAAGTACTCCTGTTAGTGCTCGATGGATATCCTTGGCAGTCGCACCATTTGAAATTCTTCCCGACCACAATATTAGTCAGCTCTCGCATATTTGTCTCCCTGCTGACTCAGCAAAGCTGCGGCACACTGTGGGATTTTTTCACAGTGCTTTTAGGTATGTAATATCTCTTCACTGAAACATCTTTACTTGGGCGTCTTTTTACCCTCCCCTTCCAACCTCCCTGTTACTAATATTCAGTCAGTGGACCTCAAAGAAATTCTTTTTGTTTGTTTTTGAACAGCTACTATGAAGACTACCTTTCTGCGTCATTTCCATTTGCGTCATACAGTCAAGTTTTTATTTCTCCTGAGATGGCAATATCATCATTGAGTTTAGGAGCCTCCTTGAGCATCTTCAGCTCTCAATTACTATTTGATGAGAAGGTCATTGATAAGGTATGCTTGTACACGAAGGAAATTTTGGATTTTGATCTTCAAAATTGGGGAAAAATCTAGTGAACAGTCACGAAGGAAAATATGCAGAAGTGGCTTGTGCTTTTTGCTCCTGTTCATGCTTGTCTATTATTCTGGTTGCCCTTTTATTATTCCTCCCCAAAAGAATGTTGGTGGCATGCATTAACAATTGGTTATCAAGAAAATATCTTGGTCATTGTTTTTCCTTGTTTTTCTGTTTCTCTTGATGGGTTCAGATTTATTTAACAGACAATAGAGACAAGGATTAAACTTGCTTATGCCCTTGCAAGACAATGGTTTGGAGTATATATCACCCCAGAAGCGCCAAATGATGGTAAAGTGTTGGACATGCTGTTAACACGTGATAATCGAACTTCTGTATCTTAACTATGTGTTATTAATATTCTCAGATTGGTTGTTGGATGGTCTTGCTGGTTTCTTGACTGATATATTCATCAAGAGATTCCTTGGAAATAATGAAGCGCGCTATAGGAGATACAAGGTTTGCTTCTGTTTTATGGTCTTCATTAGCAAGCAACAAATCAATTTTTGCATTTTATTTGTAGCTCCACCAACATTTTATAGATTGAAGCTTGTAGCCCCTTTAGGCTCATTTCACTATGGCTATTCTTATGACAAGGCAGAATAGGCACATGATAGAGTAAGAAGGAAGCTTTTAGGTTCATCAGTTGTGTTATTTGTGTTGATTTGTTTATAATTTGAACCTAGCTTCTCTTGCGATACCTTATGTAAAATGTAGTTTGCTAATTTAAGTTCAAACTGCAGAAGCTTTATTCTGACATATCTTCTCTCTCTTTCTGTGTGCCCCCCCTCCCCCGGATCTTATTTCCTCCATGCCTTGATCTTACTTCCTCCATGATTTGCAGGCTAATATTGCTGTTTGCAGAGCAGATGACAGTGGTGCAACTGCCTTAAGTGCTGTTGCTTCTTCAAAGAATTTGTATGGCACCCAGTGTATTGGTTTCTTTGGCAAAATAAGATCTTGGAAGTCTGTGAGTGATATTTTGCCTTCCATTGTAGCTTAAAAAATATACTGTTACCTATCAGGTCTGATCTTTGTATTTGTCTTAATAGGTTGCGATTCTCCAAATGTTAGAAAAGCAGATGGGACCTGAGTCATTTCGCAAGGTATGAGCCTTATAGCAACTATTATTCTGTGGTGCCACTTTCATTCTTGGAATATACATCTTAGAATCTTATGGCTTTTAGGTAGGAGTGGTAAACTGTCGGGTCGAAAACAGATAATGAAAAACAGATAAATTATCCGACCCGGCCCATTTGATATGGATAAAAAGCTGGTTAACCGGCGGATAATATGGGTAACATTACCCATATTATCCATGACTTCTTGCATATGATCACTATTGGGAGAATTCCTAGTTTCCCTAACTTGAAGAACCTCCAATTTGAGGCTTCACAAATGTAAAAGTTAGACCCATTGGTTATCCACTGGATGCCCATTTTCTAAATGGATAATATGGTTCTTATCCATATTTGACCCGTTTTTAAAAAGTTCATTATCCAACCCATTTTTTAGTGGATAATATGGGTGGTTAACTATTTTCTTTTAACCATTTTGCCACCCCTACTTTTAGGTGTAGATGCATCTTGTAGAAATTATTTTGTTGGCTTCTCTACTTCATTTCTGGAAAAAATAGTTTTTCTGTAATATATAAGATATTTTTGTAAAACACATACACTTATGTATATCCTTACTGGCTGGCACAATGCTAAATCTCAGGTTCCCTCCACATACAGATGAAAAGTAGACCAACCATATTAGCTCATCAACTTGTCAAATAGGTGCTCAACAATATTTGTGTCAGAATAGAGTATGATAAAATAATATGTCTTTCCTTATTTGATCAGTCAACCAGGTTGTCCATTGATTCATCTATGATTCTGAAGTTTCTTGTATCTTAGTTAAAAATGAAATATTCCAGTGTTGTAGACGTGCTTTATTTTTAATCTCAAGGGAAATAGATGTTTTGGGATAGGAAGAACAGATTTAATTAGACAAATTATTAGCTTGGGTTTGCGATAATTATAAAGTAAATATCCTTGTGACAAAAGGACAACAAAACGCTATGTGAGGTTTTTAAACTAATATTATAAAGTGAATCATAATACAAAATCAAATTGACTTCGTGAAATGTGTGCCTAGTCAAATAATGTCACCTAAAGTAGGAGGGAGAGAGTATATGAACTTTGGTTGTTCTGCAGTTCTCCAGTAATTAGGAAATGATGCAATTTTCCCCCTAATTGCTTCACTGGGTAGCCTAAAGCATACCTATCTTTTCTAGATACCATTGTATAAAAAAGAAAAGCATTCCCATCTTTTCTAATAGAATGCTGGTTGCTTGGTTTCCTGATATTTCATTTGCCAGTCCTTTAGCTAAAAAGCATTCCCATCTTTTTTTTAGCCCTTAACTGGCCTGAATGTGCATATAGAATATAGATAGAAAAGTTATTGACTGTAGATAGCTGCAACACCACTTGCATTCGTTCTCTCTCACCCCCCCTCCTTCGTTCTTTGCCTCTTGTGAGAATGTCTTCTTTGCGCCAGTAAATATGTAGGGGTAGAATAACTTTAATCAACATTGTTCTTGGCGCGCTACCCACGTATACCATGTCTCTATTTCTGTCTCCTTCAGTGTTGAAATGCATGGACAAATTAAGGAGAGATTTTCTTTGGAATGTCAATAAACTATCAAAACCTATTTGCCTTGTAAATTGGAAAACAATCATCAAAGACAAAAGGAAGGGATCTGGGAATTAAAAACCTTGGGAGTCATAGTAGAAGTCTTTTGATGAAGTGGCATTGGAGATTCAACATGGAGAAAAATGCACTTTGGAGGAGAATTTTGGTGGAAAAGTTTTCGTTGGACAATCCTGGCGCATCAAAGAGTAGAGTGCCTCATGGCACCGGTTTATGGAAACATATTAGAGGGCATTGGAACAAGTTTGAGACATATTAGAGGGCATTGGAACAAGTTTGAGACAAATATGGGTTTTTTTCTTGGCAATGGAAGGAAAATTAGGTTTTGGGAAGATGCATGGTTGGGTCATTTGCCACTAAAAGTCCAATTTTCAGTTTTTTAGAATCTATCCTTGCGTCACTGTGGGGCAGTTGCAGATTTTCTGTACATAGCAAGGCTGGAATTTGAGTCTTAGAAGGAATATTCATGATTGGGAAATGGAGAGGATAGGTTTCTTGCTACAAATGCTAAGCATCACTGTTTTAGACCACAACAAAATGTACTCTATCAGTTGGATGGGTAGGGCATTTTTTCAGTTCAAAGCTGTTAGTGTATGCTGGATTTTAGCAACAGTGAGTTTTGGCCTTGGAAAAAAATGTGGTACAACATGGCACCTTTAATGGTCTCTTGATTCTCTTGGATTATGGCGAAGGAGGCATGCCTCACAGAAAACAATCTCCAAAAGAGGGGTGTCAAGCTGTGCAGCAGATGTCCTTTTTGTGAAGAATAATCTGAAGAAGTTACCCACCTTTTTTTTGCATTGCAGGGTTACAAGCCAGTTATGGAACATGTTCTTTTCCATATTTGGTATATCTTGGACCATAATTAACTCCATTACAGAAATGCTGAAGTGCTGTGCTGGACCAGGGAGGGTCTACGCAAGAAAGCTCAAAAGACTTGGAACACTGATCCTCAAGTTATCTGGTGGTCTGTCTGGCCTGAAAGAAACAATAGAATTTTTGAAGGCAAAAGAAGAAATATACAGTGCATTAAACTTAATTGCATTTTGTTGATCACTTTTTGGCGCAACCTATAATTACGCCTGTTGCGCTGGCTAATTGCAAATATTTATATAATATATTATTTACCCATCCAAAAAAAAATGTAGCTCTAGGAATCAATACCATCTCCATTCACTAGGTATCCTTGTTGCCGCTACAATTCTGTTGGAGTTCTTGCACAGGTTTGCTGCTGCAGTTGAATGCATGATGAATTCCTGAATCAGTCATGTTGAGGGCCACCCGGTATTTTGATTTCTTCTGTTCTGTGTTGGGGAATGTGATGTTTAAAGCCGATTTTGGTGGTATTATGGTGCCTTTCCAGACACATACTCTCCTGTTTGGTTGAAAAAATTCTAGGGATGTGAATATGTTTCAGGGTTGTCCCATATGTATTATTGGTCAGAAAGAAGCTTAACTAAAGAATAGGGTAATAATACTGACTCAGTACTTGTGCTCTCCACTATAGAGAAGGCACCACTCTTTTGGAGATCTCTTATGCTGTCTAAATCATAGAAAAATTTGTTATGGATAGGCAGTTCTTTTAAATGTTTTAGCAGTATTTAATGACACTGATTACTTATCCTTACTTGCAGATTCTTCAGCAAATTGTTTCCCGGGCTCAGGATGTAAATCGATCGTTGAGAACCCTTAGCACAAAAGAGGTATTTCTCTATTTCAGCTCTTGAAACCATTTGGTACCTATTCTCCCCTATATAACTAAGCGAAAAATGGACTAGCCTTATAAATCATGCAATTTCAGCATTGCGTATGAAGCATGCGTCTTCAGAAAGTTGTCTTCAGAAAGCATGCGTAGATGTTTAGTTAGTTTGTTCAGTTGGAACTTTCTTTCCCTCGTTAATAGCGTTGACACTTTTTTGGATTTTGTTAGCTCCCTGGTTCTAGCATAGGCGCTCTTGAGCTTACAATGTTTTTTGTCTTTTGTACGGAGCATAATTTCTGTTCTTGTAATTTGGCATCTTCCGGATGCCCTTTCAATGATATTATCTTACTTCATAAAAAAAAGAAAAGAAAGTTATCTTCCAAAATGAATGCAGAACTACTTCGGTGATTTTTTGCCATATCACCGATATTATCTTCACTAGCATGCTACTTTCTTCATCGCCTTTTGTGGTTGGTGTGGCTTTGTTTATCTGATTTTGCACTACAATTGCAGTTTCGGCACCTTGCCAACAAGGTTGGTAATCTTGAGCGCCCGTTTCTTAAAGAATTCTTTCCACGTTGGGTCGGGTCATGTGGCTGTCCGGTGCTTAAGTATGTTTTCTCCTGCACGCCTCTGTGCTTACTTTAGGCATTGAAATTGTTTTGACTGATGTCTGATTTGTCTTTGGTGTCTTAACAAGAATGGGATTCTCCTATAACAAAAGAAAGAATATGTTCGAATTAGCAATATTGAGGGAATGCACAGCTCGACTTGACTCAAGTGCTTCTATGACGAATGGTAAGCTTGACTCTGAAAAGCAAGAAGGGGACGTTGGCTGGCCTGGAATGATGAGCATAAGGGTGCATGAGCTTGATGGCATGTACGATCATCCAATTCTGCCTATGACTGGAGAACCTTGGCAGCTGCTTGAAATTCAGTGTCATTCAAGACTTGCTGCAAAGCGGTTTCAAAAACCCAAAAAGGGTTCTAAACCTGATGGCTCTGACGATAACGGTGACGTTGTGGCTAATGTAGATACACGTGCAACGTATGTTTGATGTACTTATCTCTTACATAATCTTTTCTTTAATCTTGGACAAGATTTTATTTCTTCAGCATTTAGTGTATCTGAAAGTTATTCTTACTGTGGATTTACAGCTCTGATTCCCCGTTGTTGTGGCTACGGGCAGATCCTGAATTGGAGTATCTTGCTGAAATTCATTTTAATCAACCGGTCCAGATGTGGGTAAGTATTATCCTGTGTTATTCATGAAGTGCTGTTTGTAATTCAATAATACCAGCTTAATTTTCATTTATTTGCTTAAAAAAGTTAATCCTTATGATAATTTTCGGATTCTTCCAAAGATAAATCAATTGGAGAGGGATAGGGACGTGGTTGCTCAGGCGCAGGCTATAGCAACATTTGAAGCATTACCACAACTTTCGTTTTCGGTTGTTAATGCTCTCAACAACTTCCTTAGTGACTCTAAGGTGTGCTTTCATCATTAGTCACTGCCAAACAGCTACAGCTCTTCTCTCACCTTGTTTCCTAATGCTTTATGCTAAGCCTGGTGAAATCATTATTTACCTTCTTTTTTGCTTTCTATACTTGGGGATGCCTAAGGCCTTTTGGAGGATTCGAATTGAGGCGGCGTTTGCTTTGGCCAGTACAGCATCCGAGGTATGCCAGTTCTTTTATCTCTTCTATTCAGACTAGCAGTTTATTTTTGGTAAGTAGTTTCATCTGTTTAAGGAAGGATGTGGCATGCTTCATGTCCCATTTTTTCAGTACCCTCCTACGCACTGTGTTTATTGATGCTTCTGATTTTGTGTTAGTTATTGGATTATAAGATCTCTATGTTCTCTCTACCTGCAAAATGTAATTGCTCCATTTGTTATGAAATGATATAATTATGTTTTCTGAATCATAATTTGAAAGTTTTAGTGTCATCCAGCTGAATTGAGACTTCATTCAGATGATCTTGGATTCTGGTATATTTAGTGTCCTTGATATAGATCTCTTAATCAGGATTGGGAGTAAACACTACATCCTTTCCTCATGACAATTATTTCCACATGGTAAACTCCACCCCTCAAAAGTCAAAACCCCCCTGCACTGGTGTCCAACAGTGGCACGTTCCCTCTTTTGCTCCCTCGGTGATTCGAACCCCTTAACCTTTTGGTTGAAGGTAGGGAGTTCTTACCACTAGGATATCCCTTTGTTTCATCCCTTCCTTGTGATCTAAAGAACTTGCAACTCATCTGTGAGCCAAAAAGCTTTTGTCTTCGTCATGGTAGATCTTATATCCTTCTGGAGTTATTTG
Organism: Nicotiana sylvestris; assembly: GCF_000393655.2. Lineage (NCBI taxonomy): Eukaryota > Viridiplantae > Streptophyta > Magnoliopsida > Solanales > Solanaceae > Nicotiana > Nicotiana sylvestris. The sequence continues at coordinate 202,757,869 of NC_091059.1, forward strand.
ACATCTATGTTCATGCTCAATAGTTTCAATTTAAATGTCAACCATAGAGAAGGATGTCAATTGACACTGAATTATGGTGTTCAAATGGCTTGAAGTTACCGGTTATTTTGTGAATTGGAGTAACCTGGTCAGTGATAATTCATATAGCTGACCCCAACTTGTCCCCAACTTGTTTGGGACTCGGGCATTGCAGTTGTTGATGTCTCACCGGCACATTAAAAGCTATTTATGGATCTCTTAGATGCAGATGTAAGTTAGAGTTATTTCCCTTGTGTATGTCGTCGTCGGAGATTGTTAGTGATGTTGGTCACCCTAATCCATGAGATGGGGATTCATCTCTCTTTAATTGTGTTTTTCTTGTTCTTTGACAAGGACAGATGTTTCTAAGGAAAAATGTTCATCTTGTATTTCCCTGATTTCTGGTTTTATTCTTTAACTTATTAAGATTATTGGTGTGTCTCTTTCAGATTAAAAGGTATTTTATTTTCATGGTCAGGAAACCGATTGGGCTGGCTTGATTCATCTTATCACATTTTATAAAACTCGAAGATTTGATGCCAATATTGGACTCCCCAAGTGAGTACTGCATATCTCTTTGCTGGCATCTTCACCAATTTTCTGAAATTTGGAATTCACATGCTTCTTTTTTCCTTTCCTTTTTAGGCCAAATGACTTTCGTGATTTCCAGGAGTACTTTGTACTTGAGGTAATGCAATGAGGTAGGATGTGAATTATATGTACGCTGTTGTGAATCAATGCGCTGGTTATCTGAAATTAGACATTACTTGATTCCCCATCTTTTAGATTGCTGGGAGCTGGAGGTTTGGAACGGTTTTATCTTGTCTGCTTCCCTTCACTTTATGTGCATGCATAGGATTTCTCTGTTGAAGTTCATGTTCTTATTACTATATCACACATGTGGTGAGTGTCACACTGCTCATGCTTACTGTGCACTTACGGTGTTTATACCCTGGGATAGCTACTCTTGTTGTACCTTTGAAGTATCATCTGGAACTTCAGATCTGTGATTTGCCGTTTGAAAACCTATTTTTGGATCCATTTCGTAATTTTGGTCTTGTCGGCCCATGAATCAGAACTCCTGATCTTTTCTTGGTTCTCTCTTCCTTCCCGAACACAATTACTTATAATTAAACTGCCGCAAATCAATGCGATTTGACTAATACCATGGGTTTCTTCTTTTTCTTTGGGTATCTTAACTTTGTAACTCTACGGGACACACCTAATCGTCTTTGATAACTGGAAACTCGTGTTGCACTAAAAGTTAATAAAGCCAAAATACATGCCATAATCTGTAGAAAGTCATATTACATCACGTCAAAAGCTCTCATGTTTCTTTTCTTTCAAAATTCTTACATAAGTGGTATGGGGTTACACTTCAGGCTCTATATCTCATTTTTCTCATTCTGAATCAGCTATGCATCCAGATCCCAGCCTTCTCTGTGCAGTTTATTCACAATCATAAGGTTTTTGCAATCCTCTCGGTGTCAACTTGAATTCTGAAGTTGGTATCCAAGGGAGGTTTGGTTTAGGTGACACAGAAGGCTGCACCGTTTAACGAAATTTAGGAAAACTTGCAGTCCGTTCTTGAATCCATAGGCTTGCCTAATTCTTCGCATTTCCATATCATTACTGAGCTGGAAGATGCTCATATTGATGAAAAGAATTCAACTCTCTAAAGTTAGAATTCGTAATTACGAAGATGCTCATTTCGTAATTTTGGTCTTGTCGGCCCATGAATCAGAACTCCTGATCTTTTCTTGGTTCTCTCTTCCTTCCCGAACACAATTACTTATAATTAAACTGCCGCAAATCAATGCGATTTGACTAATACCATGGGTTTCTTCTTTTTCTTTGGGTATCTTAACTTTGTAACTCTACGGGACACACCTAATCGTCTTTGATAACTGGAAACTCGTGTTGCACTAAAAGTTAATAAAGCCAAAATACATGCCATAATCTGTAGAAAGTCATATTACATCACGTCAAAAGCTCTCATGTTTCTTTTCTTTCAAAATTCTTACATAAGTGGTATGGGGTTACACTTCAGGCTCTATATCTCATTTTTCTCATTCTGAATCAGCTATGCATCCAGATCCCAGCCTTCTCTGTGCAGTTTATTCACAATCATAAGGTTTTTGCAATCCTCTCGGTGTCAACTTGAATTCTGAAGTTGGTATCCAAGGGAGGTTTGGTTTAGGTGACACAGAAGGCTGCACCGTTTAACGAAATTTAGGAAAACTTGCAGTCCGTTCTTGAATCCATAGGCTTGCCTAATTCTTCGCATTTCCATATCATTACTGAGCTGGAAGATGCTCATATTGATGAAAAGAATTCAACTCTCTAAAGTTAGAATTCAACTCTCTAAAGTGGCTTTTTATGCTTTGTGTTTTTTTTTAACTTTAACCATTCTCTGTGCTGTCTTTTTCTTTTTATTCAGGCTATTCCACATGCTATAGCTATGGTTCGAGCAGCTGACCAGAAAAGCCCTAGGGAAGCTGTTGAATTTGTTCTACAACTTCTGAAGGTGGTCATTATAGTTGCTTGATTATACTGACTGCTAGTTCCAATATATATGCTTTTTACATATCAGTTGTTTTGACTTCATGCAGTACAACGACAACAGTGGGAACCCCTACTCTGATGTCTTTTGGCTCGCCACGTTAGTCCAGTCCATTGGTGAACTTGAATTTGGACAGCAGGTATTCATCACTTCCATGAATCGTTCCCAATCTGGCCGATGGATAGCCTGTATTTTTCTCCTTTATGCAGTTTTTTATTTCTCTTATCCTTTACTCTGAAGTATTTAGTGATGGATTTTTGATTCTGCTGTGTTGATCATAAATTTGGTTGGAGCTTTTCTTTTTTCTCTGTTCATTCACTTATACCCTATGTTGCTCGGACTCTCCGAAAATGTGGCAGGATACGTGTCGGATCCTCCAAAAGTAGTGCATTTTTGAAGGATCCGACACGGGTGCAGCTACATTTTGGAGAGTCCGCGCAACATAGCTTGTACTGCATTCAGTGATGTTTCCTGAATGCCAGTTATGTGGGGTTCTCATGGCCATTTTCTTCCCTAGTTAGCTTTCTTGTTACTCAGACAGAGACGGCCTTTTAGATCCTTGCTAACCTGTTCGCATATTGCAGAGTATTGTCTATTTGTCATCCCTTCTCAAGCGAGTTGATCGGCTCTTGCAATTTGATAGGTGCATTATTTTCTGAATTGTTGGATAGGGAGGGCTAAGTACACTAGCTTTTGTCATTGATTTGAGAGTTATGTAACAGGTTGATGCCAAGTTACAATGGTATTTTGACAATTAGCTGCATCCGATCTTTGACCCAAATTGGACTAAAGCTGTCAGAGTTTGTTCCTCTTGTAAGTAGTTTCTCTTTCCGCTGCTATCCCCTCTAGGCTCTGGCATATATAAATTATCATCGTTGGCGGTTGCAGGATCGTGTCATTGAGCTTATTAATCCATTCCGGACTTCAAAAACACTTTGGAAAGTTCGGGTTGAAGCAAGCAGATCGCTTCTTGATCTTGAGTTCCAGGGCAAGGGCATTGATGCTGCCTTGACATTGTTTATTAGATATTTGGATGAAGAGCCAACTATAAGAGGTTCTGGGCAGTTTTAATTTAGTTGGCCAAAACATTTTTTCCTGTTGATGAAGTACAGCGTAGTATTTAGACTTGCAACATTAATTTCTGTTAACTTTGTTTGGATACAGGTGCAAAAAGTAAGTAATTTCTGCTTTGATCACAGGTCAGGTGAAGTTAGGTGTGCATGCCATGCGGTTATGTCAGATAAGAAATGAATCTGATTCTGACAGTGATGTGAAGGGTGAAACTCTCGTTGCTTTACTGCGTCTCCTTGAGAGCCCAACCTCGTTTAACAATGTTATTCTTCGTCATTACTTGTTCTGCATCTTACAAGTCCTTGCTCGAAGGTGCTTATTCTATTATTACCTGTATATTGTGATGGATTCTGGTACTTCAATCTGCTGTGCTATCTGCTGGAGATTGCAAGGAAGCTTGTTTTGCTTGCTCCCATTAGTTGTGGATTTCTAAATAAAGCGCCTTATATTCCTTTTAAACTTGCTTAGTGTCTGGAATCATCTGCCTGTGTGATTTACATGGTGATCCTCCTTTGTCACATACAACGATCTCCACACATGATATGAAAAAGTGAATTACAATGTTCTGCATCTTACGAGTCCTTGCTCGAAGGTGCTTATTCTATTATACCTGTTTATTGTGATGGATTCTGGTACTTCAACGAAATTTGTGTATTTCAACGCATAATACAAACTGTGACGATGCAATTCCTAGAAAATTTGCCTTTTGTTTATTAGAGCATGTTTACTTTATCAGAATCTGTTGCACGTTGAAGTATTTCCCTCCATCTGTTCAATTTGGACCACTACCTTTTCTGCTATGCAGTTAGTTTAGCTGCTGAATTTTATTGTTTACTGTTTTAAAATTTAATTTCTTTCAGAGCGCCTACACTGTATGGAGTGCCAAGAGATGGAAGTTTGAGGATGGGGCACGCCGAAACTTGTAGCGAACTTAAGAAATTTTTCGCTGCTCTTGTCAAACAATCAAAACCTTCTGAACCTTCTCTGGAGGACATTGAAGGTATACTTGATGATTCAGCCATTGCAGAAGCTCCTCAGGAAGCGGATGCTGTTCCGGGCGATGAAAATGCAAAAGCTGCTGCTAGCTCTGTACCTGATGGTTTATTTGTACCAGAGGTCCGGAAAGAAGCAGATGATGCTCTATTGAGTAACGAAATAACACACACTGTTACTGGCGCTATACCTGCTAATTTGGTTGTTACAGAGGTCCAGAATGGGGCAGATTCACTGAACCTCAGGCATGAAGGAATGCAGCCAGTGGGTGACCTCCCATTGGCTAGTTCTGCAGCTCCTTCTGGAGAAGAGCCTGTCTTACCTGATAGTAATGAGCAAACAAAGCCAATGGCGAGCCTGTTACATGAGACTGCAGCTGTGTGCATGGGCCCCCCCGCAGCCGATATTCTTGAAAGTCATGATCAAGGGAAACCAGTAATCAACCTTGTACCAGATAGTTCAGCAATTGCTGAACCTTTTAGAGAACCTGATACAGTTTCTGCAAGTCATGAAAGAAAGAAGCCGGTTTTCAAGATTAAAGTGAAAAAAACTGTGACATCCTCTCGAGCCGAAGATCATGAAAATGTAACAATGGACAAATCTCAAGATGGTTTTCGTGATGTTGACCGTGGGGCAAGCAGCTCAGTTTCTGTTGATGCACCTCAAAGAAATATTGTTGAAATCATGAGCAGTGGTAACCAGTTCCCCGAGGATGTCAACTCTTGTCATGATGTGGGATCTCATGTTACTGCCAGCATTGGAAGTGTCAAAGTTGCAATCGAAGGTGAAGAGCTAACGAAGGAGTTGCAATGCACCGCTGAGTCAAGTAAAGTTTCTCTGGTGCCACGACCTGATGATCACTTATCAACTGGTATGACGAGAGATGACGATACTGAGGTTGAACCTCATAAGTATGCAAGTTTACAATCGCTGACTATGCCTAACCTTCCAGTTCACGGCAAAGTGAAGGAAAAGAAGAAAGACAGAGGAAAGAAACGAAAGCTTGAGGGGCGCAAAGATGACCCAGAGTACTTGGAACGGAAAAGGTTAAAGAAGGAGAAGAAACGGAAGGAGAAGGACTTAGCAAAGCTCATGCAAGACGAGACAAAGGCTTCAACGTCCGTGGGGAGTCAAAGAAAGAATGAGGAGCGAGGTGCCAAAGCAGAGACAATCAGGAATGATCATCACAAGGCAAGTTCAGTGGAGCAAGAAAGTAGAAAAGATGAGGCTGATTTAAGACAGGTGATGAACGGTGTAGAAGCAAAGGCAACCTCTTCGGATTTATATAGTAGGTATGCGGATACTGGGGCTAAAGGAGCAACTGTACAACTGAAACCAGGGGGTTCTAGCGGGGTGAAGTTAAACGTAGATAGAGGTGATACAAGTGTAAATGCGCCGCCTCCACCACCTAGTTCTTCACATAAACTTAAAATTAGGATTAAAAACCGAACGCTTGGAAAATCATGATTTTGTACAGTAATTTCCTTGTAGAAATAGTTAATTTGTTTTCTTATCTGTTCAATTCAAGTGTAGTTTTTAGTGGTAGAGCCATAATGTATGAAATTTGCTTGTCCGGAGTCTTAGCTGACATGTAATAAAACGTTATTTACTCTTTTTTCTTTGTGACCTCTGATATTCTACTGTGCTGGGGTAACTATCTTTTTATTGTTTAGACTATGGGTGTCTAATGGGCCGGTGCCCGGCCCAGGTCGATTAAAATCGGAACTGGCCCGGACCGGTACAAGGGGGCCGGGTGGGGCTGGGTTAAAAGGGTAGGGGGGTTTGGTCCGTTCACATTTTGTCAACCGGTTAACCGGATCGGTCAAACCCGATCAATGTAAATTACTGTTGAACTAGTTAACCGGCCCGGTTTAAAAGCTATATTTCATTTTTATTTTATTTATTTTTTAAGGTTTTAGAGTCTAAGGCAATGCAAAACCTTTGAATTTATTTTTTTTCGTAAATTTAGTTGTTGTTAAATGTAAACCTTTCAATTTGTAAGTATGAATTTTGAAGTAATTGTAGAACTTGCAATTTATAAGTGCAATTTTTTCCCCATCTACATTGTATTCTTTATATTTTTACTTTATATTAATATAAATTACAATAGTTATACAAAATACAAATAATAAAAAAAAACCACTAACACGGCCCGGCCTGGCCCATTGTACCCGTAACCCTTACGGTTCATTTTTTACCCGGATGAACCCAAACCTGTTAAACCAGGTAAGCCTCAACCTGTAACCGGTTTGGACAACAACCCGTACGGTTACTAATTTTTCCTACCCAGCCCGGCCCGACCCACCCGTTAGACACTCATAGTTTAGACTGCCTCTAGTGGATATGTTGGATTAATCTAATTATATTATTTATTACTATTATTTAATCTATATGTAATATGTTGGATTAATCTGATTTATTTTTTTTACTTTTATTTTATTTTATTTTATTTTATTTGATGATGGTATGAGTTGAGCTTAAAGAAAGAAATAAGAAATTATATTATCGACCCTAACCTGTTTGAAATAAGAGATAAGAAATTTATTTACTCTGTGGCGTAACTGTTGTCTTTAAACCGTTGAAAATGTTTTCCATTTGGAGAAAGAAATTGACAAATCCTTGAGGAAATTACTTTTAGCTATCACTTCATTTCACTTACTGTTAAAAATATCCAAATCATTATCCTCATACCTTAACCTTGTACTGTTATAATATGCCACTTGACTATATATCGAATCAAGCACCAAAAAAAGATATAGGGTGTGTTTGGTATAACGGAAAATATTTAATTGAAAAACAAGTAGTAATTTTATTCATTTTTCGGCGTTTGGTACGCAAATTAAGGCACATGACTTCTCAAGAATATTCATAAATAATTTAAATATAATAAACATGAAGCCATAAACTTTCAAACTAACAACCTTCCGGACCCGCAAATTTCATAAATTTTCGAACCGCTAAACTTTCAAAACCGCGTGTGATGACCCAAAAGGTCATCACTTGTTTTTAAATTGAATTTTGCGTTCCGAGGCCTTAAAAACCTCTTTTAGCATCACCTCGATTTGCGTGCGTAGTCCGAGCACGTAACCGGAAAGCTTATATGTGAAAATCTGTGAAAAATGATAAATTTTGACTATAAAATAAATTAATTTGACTTCGGTCAACGTTTTGGATAAACGGACCCGGACTCGTGATTTGACAGTTTCGGAGGGTCCGTAGGAAAATATGGGACTTGGGAGTATGTCCGAAATCGAATTCCGAGGTCCCAAGCCCGAGAAATGAATTTTTAAAGAAAATTATTTTCTGAAATTGTTTAAAGGATTTGAAAATGAATTTTGATTAGAACATGTTGGTATCGGGCCTGTATTTTGGTTCCGACGCCCGGTACAGTTCTTATATGTGATTTAAGATAATTCTGTGAAGTTTGGTAAGAAACGGAATCCGTTTGACGTGATTCGGACCTTAAATGCAAAATTTGATGTTTTAAGAAGTTTTAAAATATTTCATTGATTTTGAGGTTTAATTCATTGTTTAAGGGGTTAATCTGGCGATTTGATCGCGCATATAAGTTCATATGAAGTTTTTGAGTTAGTACGTATGTTTGGTTTGGAGCCCCGAGTGCTCGGGTGTGTTTCAGAAGATTTTTGAACTCATAAAAGTTGCAGGTTTTTGCTGTTCAGTGCCAGGGATTTTTCTCTTCGCGTTCGCGTGGGCACACTCGCGAACGCGTAAGGCAAATCTCCCAGGTGCCAAATTTCTTCTTCGCGAATGCGAAGCTGGTGCCGCGAACGCGAGGCTAAGGGGGGATACCCTTCGCGAACGCGACTAGCATACGTGAATGCGATGACTTATGAGCCTGGGCAGGTGGGTATTATACCTACGCGACCACCTGGACGCGAACGCGAAGGTTCGAGGAGTTAGTTCTCCGCGAACGCGAGCCCATTTCTGCGAACGCGAATGTCTCTTAGGCCTAGCTCATCGCGAACGCGATGAGCCTGTCGCGAAAGCATAGAGCAAATTCGCCCAGTTATTTTAAGTTCCAAAAAACAGAATGTATTAAGGGAATTCTACTATTTTTCATAAACTTCATCTTCTCCACACCTCTTGGGCGATTTTTGAAGAGGAACTTCACCATAGCTTCATAGGTATGTAATCCTAAGCTCGTTTTCTTCCATTTTTATCAACACCCACTAGATTTCTAGGCCTAAAACATGAAATTAAGGGTAGAAAATTAGGGATTTGGGTAGAGTTAGGTCGTTTTGATTATTTGGGAATTTGACCTCGTTTTGGGGTCGGATTTCAAAACGAAATATATATTCGGGCTCGTGGGTGAATGAGTGATCGAATTTTGGTCCGAACCTCGTGTTTTGACCAAGCGGGTCTGGGGTCAATTTTTGACTTTTTGGGAAGAATGATGGGAAAGCTATAATTAAACATTGGAATTGGATTGTTTAGCGCTTATTGATGTTGTTAAGTCGATTATGTCTAGATACAATTGATTTGGAATCAAATTCAAAAGGAAAGGCGGTGTTTGAGGCTTGAGTCGGCCGTGGAAGTTCGAAGGTAAGTGTTCGGTCTAACCTTAGCTTGAGGAATTAGGAGTTGTGTCCTATTTTCTATTTGCATCTTGTTGAGTACGACATATAGGCATGGTGACGAGTATCTATACGTTGGTGTTGAGCATGGCCATGCGTCTTAAATTGTAATTTATTTTGTGTTCTTAAATAGTACTACAGATGCTTTAAATGATGATTCTAGATATTGAGCAAGGATTAAGTTTGTTTTCGTGGAAATTACTTATGATTGAGTATTGTTGTTAGCTGAAATGAGTAGAAGTTGAGTTAAAATTGGTTATAGTTGTTTCTTCCTTGCCGGGATGTATTTAGTTTTACTGTCGAATCCCTTGCCGGAATAGTGTAGCTTATTGTTGATCCCTTGCCGGGACTCTTGGTATGGTTGTTGCTAAAGGTATATAAATGTTATGTTGGATCGGGTTGCACGTCGCAACGATACTATATATGAAACGGGTTGTACGCCACAACAATGTTATGTTGGATCGGGTTGCACGCCACAACAATACTATATATGGAACGGGTTACACGACGCAACAATGTTATGTTGGATCGGGTTGCATGCCACAACAATGTTATATTGGATCGGGTTGCACGCCGCAACAATGTTATATTGGATCGGATTGCACGCCGCAACAGTGTTAAATGATAGAGATCGGGTTGCGCGCCGTAACAATGTTATTATGGTTTTGTTGTAAATCTTGAATTGTTCTCTCATATTTCTCTTAAGTTTCTGTTGGATTCGATATTTCCCTCGTAGCATGTACCCTCCCATGTTAATTGTTTATTCCTGTTTATTTTCCGTGGTATATTATATAACTGCACAGGTTTATCTAGAGTCTGGTCCTAGCCTCGTCACTACCTCGCCGGGGTTAGGCCAAACACTTACCAGCACATGTGGTTGGTTGTGCTGATACTACACTCTGCACTATGTGCATATTCCGGAGCAGCTTTTGGACAATAGCACTTGGGGAGCCTGCTTTCAGTCGAGCTAGAGATCTCGAGGTAGTCCTGCAGGCGTCCGCAGGCCCGACGTTCTCTTCTACTTTATTATGTACTCTCTTTTCATTAGATTTCGAGACAGATTGTATTTCTTTCAGACATTTATTGTAGTAATCTTAGTCCGTCCGCGATATTGTGACACCGGATTCCGGGTAGAGATGTGTTGTCATTATCATACTGATCTTGGTTATTATATTAGATTAAGTCTTGCGCTTGATTTCATTTATCGTTAATATCTAAATGTTGGATACCTGTTAATTCAGATTGTTAAAAAGGGTTAAAATTGAAAGAGTTAAAAATTTTCTATGTTTAGTGGCTTGCCTAGCTTCTACGAGTAGGCGCCATCACGACTCTCGAGGGTGGGAAATACGGGTCTTGACACTGCGGAATTTCGAACCCGTAAACTTTGTAATTTCCAAACTCGTAACTGTCAAACACATAAACCTCCGAACTCATAATTTTGAGCCTTTAAATCGATAAATAATAAAATTAAAATTGAAAATATATTTAAAAAATATTTTTTCGGGGGAGGGGGGATGAAAAAACAGAATTTGAAATTACGAATAAAAAGTAATTTTTTTTTGTGCGGGAGGGGGGAAGGAGATGGTGCAGAAAAACGAAAAAACAGAAATTTGAAATTGTAATAAAAAAAGGTAAAAAATAAGGTAATTTTTTTTTTTTTGCGGGAGTGGGTGGTAACGGAAAAACTGAAATTTGAAAAAAAGAAGAAAAAACCTTTTTTTTTGGAGAGGGGGTGGATTGGGTTGGTGAGGGTCGGGAAAGTTGAGAAGGAGTTTTGGAAAATGTTTTTCCTTCTCTTGATAAGAAAAATATTTTCCTCCAATTGGAGAAAAATGAGTTTATAAGAAAAATATTTTCCAAAACATTTAAGCCAATCAAATATGAGAAAATTAAAAAATATTTTCTCCTCCATACCAAACACACTTATAGTTAAGTAAGCCTTATAATCTAGCATGACCAAAGCAGTAGCCGAATTTAACACTTAAGTTCGTAACATGTTAGGCTATCTATGCTGGCTAGCTTCTTCAATTAAAGGAAAAATGCTTTCGCTATTTATTTGGAAAATAAGACAGGTTACTTATTATAATAAATAAATATAACTTAATAATATAAATATCTTTTTTTTGTGCATGTGTAAGAGTTAATATTTTTTAATTTTTGATTCATATATAGCAAAGTGTATTAGTCAAACCTATAATCAGCATGATTACTGGTAGTTTCGTAATAGAAATGTATCATTTTAGATGTAAACCAAGATGTTCTATTGTTTTGAATTTTGAAATTAGTTTTTCTAGTTATCCTTTTCCCCCTCAAGCTCTTCTGATTATACAGCCCCAGTAAATTTAACCAGAAATAGATAGTGCTTAGGAAGTGCTTGGGCCTAAGGTAGTACATATTAAGCATTAAAAAGAGAAAGATCAAAACAGTAATTAGGTACATAGGGATATAGGCGAAGTTAGGATTTCAAGTGTATGATTTCGAGATTCTAATAATTTTAATTATTGGATTATAAGTTAATAATTATAAATATTTAATGAATTTTTAAGACAAATACAATGGGTTAGGCCAGACCGTTCTCGGCAGATATAGGAAAAAGATCAAAACAGTGATGTACTGGGCTTCTGTACATTGTACATCTTTTCTCTGAACATTACTTTTCAACTTTTCACCCACTTCTCTTTCCGTCTAAATAAAATGTATTCTAACCAAAAAAGTAATCTTTTGGTCAAGATTTGTTTCACTTATTCGCACGCCATTTCAATTTCGTACTCTTTTAACTTATTAGGCTGAAATCAAAACGATGTGCATTTATGAATTGGCACATTAAGGAGTAGCTAGTTCTTTCAATCTCCCCCTTCAAGAGATTTCCTCAATGTCCCCACATTAGCCGATTTTTTTTTTATCTGTCTAAACTTTGATGAATAGATAAAGTATTATCTGATAATTGTGTTGGTATGAAATATATAACAAATATCCGGTGAAATAATATACAAGCTCGATGAGGCACCAACGTTATAAAAACAATTCGCATACTCCCCTTTCCAACCAACCATCAAAAAGAAAAATGATAAGAGTAAAAAAGGGAAGTATATACCTTTTATATTAGTAAAATATAAAGGAAAGATATATCCTTGAATCCTGAAAGAAAAAAAAATTCTGAATCAACTTGGTTATAATGCTTTCCCTTACCCATACTTCCTAAAAAATAGTACTCTCTTTGTCACAATTCATGCTAGAGTTACCGGAGTCAAAACACTTGATTTTTTTATGTAAATTCATGTATAGATACTTTATATTTTGTAAAATAAATCTTTCATATTTGTGAATAACATAAAAAAACACTAGTACAAGTCAATATGGCTAATGAATTTTGAAATATTTAAAGAAGTTTGAGAAAATATCGTAATACATTTTTTTGCTTAAACTCTTCAAAGAGTAATACCTTCACATGAGAGGGATGGAATGGTAATAAATAATAAAAAGAAACAATGAAGAGAAAAAGGAAGACAAAAGAGCTATGGTATATAAATCTGCAAGAGGGTAAAAGGATATTTCGGTGCATAAAACATTTCGCGTTCACACAGAAGCTATGACATATAAATGTGCTCGGGTCAAAACACTTGATTCTGGACGTAAATTATATTTGTATATAACATGGAAAACACCAGTACAAGTCCACATGGCTAAGATCTTTGAAATATTAAAAGAAGTTTGAGAAAAATCGTAATAAAAAGATCCGGTTAACTCCCGGAATAGTAATACCTTCACATAAAATGAGATGATAGAACGGTAATATGTAATAAAAAGAAACAACAAAGAGAAAAGGAAGACAAAAGAAGCTATGGTATATAAATCTGCTAGAGGATAAAAGCACAATCCGATGCACAAAGTATTTTGCGTTCACGCACGGTCCCGAGAAAGACCGCACCCTCAAGGATATTGTGATGTAAACAACCTACTCTAATGCCAGAGGCGGAGCTAAGTTTTGAAATTTATAAGTTCTGAATTGATTACCGAACCTATAGCTTGTCTTAGTTACTGGGTTCACAATTAAATATTTATATAAATTTTATTAATTTTCTAATATAAATACAGGGTTTAAGAAAAAGTTACTGGGTTCGTCCGAATTCGTAGCTAATGCTCTCCCTCCGCCCCTGCCTAATATAAGTATTAGTGACTGTTTCCATGACTTGAATTTGTGACCATAAGTCATACGAAAAATACTTTTTCATTGCTCCATTGCTCCCATACAAAACTGTTAGAGGGTCAAAGGGTGGCAGGGGGGAAATGATGTGCTATATAGGGGTGATTGATGCAATCTTTCTTTTGGGGATTTGTCGCTCTATTCTTTAGCTTCCCCTGTCACCCCGTAAATTACGTCCCCCTTAATTAGCTAGCTACTGCTACTGCTACTTCGTCTCTGCGCTCGTACGTATCCTTTGATATATTACACTTCTTTTGGATTCCCAGCCTTAACTGATCAGTTACCTGCATCCCCTCTCTCTACGTTATTCCTCTACATCAACAGCTTCTTGACAGCGTGCATGGACCGAAAGAATGAGCTACATAAATTGCTCTAGACAAAAATATTGAGAATGTACTATGCCAAGCAAAATAAGGTAATGGCACGAAGGGTACTTCGGTAAGCTCTCGTTATGTGCGGGGTTCGGGAAAGGGCCGGACCATAAGGGTTTATTGTATGCAGCCTTACCTGTATTTCTGCAAGAGGCTGTTTCTACGGCCTGAACTCGTAACCTCCTGATCACATGGCAACAACTTTACCAGTTACGTCAAGACTCCCCTTCTTAAGGTAATCGCAGAAATGCACAACAATATTATCTTTTAGAAATGCGAAAGAAGAAGATTTTGGAAGCTCTTTCTAAATGTTTTTTTTTCCTTAAAGATATATAATGTCTGCTAATGCTTTATATATTCATCAGCTGGAAGATGGAACTATTTTGACAGAAAGTTGGAACTATTTTGATAGAAAGAGTGTTACATAAGCATATGATTTCAGGTCAGTCTTAATCACTTCTCACGTTCGTATTTCTACTTTAAGCAGTCTGTATCGTATCCCTTTTTTCTTTTATACTATTTTGGTTTGGGGAGAATAAGCGGACTTAAAGGGAAGAAAAAACAAGAAGAGGTATGTTTGATGTTGATTTGGATCTAACATTTAGTGCAAAGTAAAGTTGTAACTATTACAACTCTTTTCTCCTCTAAATCATATCATAGTTACTCACTGTCAACCAAAAAGAAAATAGTAGTAATATACTTACTAAACTACCAAATTATACATTAGATTTTCAAACTTGCCAAATGAAGAAGGGATTGTTACACAAATAGTTTGCCAGATTCAAAAAGAACATCAACAACAACAACAACCCAGTATAAGTCACGAGCTAGCCTTTGGCCCATTTACATTGTTCATATTTGAAGCTAGGTCGAAGTTAGAGTAATTCTTCAATTTTGAGATTTGGGCGTTGTAGAAGACCTAAGTGAGTAGTCGAGGGGCAAGTGCACAGATAGTTATTCTTAGGGATGCTATTTAAAAATTAGTCGGTACTTATTTTGTTCTGAAATTTTAAACTGAAAATGACATTTTTGTCCCCAAAAATTTGAATTGGAAAACTGAAATTCAGAACATACTGGCTAATTTTTAAATAGCAATCTCTTATAGTGGCTACCTGGTGTCATTTCTATGCTGTTGAACATTGTCCGGCCCACTGTTAACCTTACGGCCCAAGCCCATCCTGGAAAATCAGTACAATATAGCATGCGGGGATAGCTTGTAAATTATATTAATTCTCGCGATTAATTCGCACTCACATCCTACCTACTTAAGGAGTAATACTCATTAAAATGTTTATTGCTTGAAACTTATCACCCTGTTGAGTATGTATAATTACATGAATTTGTCTATACGATCACCGTATTGAAAAATGCACCTAAAAATCAATAATAGTTTTATCTGTTTTTAATTTGAAATAAACGCGACCTAAGAATGATGACCAAAATCCTTCTACATATTTTAAAACATACTAGTTTTAGTGTACACGCATTGCGCGTGTTTCCTATCTTAGTAAGTAATTTTTGCTAAGAAAATTACATATATATTTTTGGATTTTTTTTTAAATTATAAAATAAAGTATAAGCTTTTGAAATTAATTAAATATTAATTCTATATAGCTAACTCAATAAAGAATTTTTTTTGTTCCTCAATATTATTCATATAGTTACCTTAAATTTTGTTCTAATTTTTTAGTTTTATCAGTTCAATTTTACCAGTTATTATACTTCCTTTTTAGTTTCAGTAAAAACATAGCCTTGGTAATTTAAAACTTTTTCTAAAAATATTTTTCAAAAGCTATTCTCAAGTTTATGCGAGAAGGCACAACCACGTTTAATTAGCACTTATATTATGATTCTTTAAAAAAATTCGTATAACATAAATTAAAAAATTAAATTTCATGTCTTCTCAATTTATCTCCTTTCAAAGGTTTCAATGTTACTTAAGTAGTAAGGTTTTGCTAAGATAAAAAAAATTTTGATTTACATAATTTTGTCGAAATGCACGTGGCAAACAAAGCATTATTAAAACATAATAAAAATTTAATAGGACGAACAAATTACTATGAAAAGTTATTGAAGTTCACTGGGTGTGTATGTACATATTAACTTAGGCATTTTATTTTTAATATATAATTCATTTTAAAGTTCTAAATTATACTTCCTATATATTTTAAATAAAAGAGATTCAATAAGTATAAATTTAATTGATTTTAAAATCCTTATTTACTAAAATATTTAAATTATATTTCTATTCAATATAAATTTATTTTTATAGAATAAAAAGTCAATCAACGTTTCCCGTAGAGGTTTTGTGCTTTTATAATATAGATTTAGGCTTTTACGATGTAATATGATTAAATATGCTATCAAATAATTATTTTGATTGTTTCATTAAACATGAATTTATTATATTATATGACTAAAATAAGAATTTTTTTAATGCACATTTGATTGTTCCATGCTAAAACAACTTAATGCTGACGCTATTGTATTAAAAAAGTTTAATTTAATATGTGATTTCATGTCGTCATACTTTCATTAATTAGATATCAATTCAAAAGCACCGAAACAAATGTTCTCATCTATTTTCAATTAGTATAATATATATAAGGTAAAATATTTATGTATTTTTTCTTACCTAGTTTAATAAGGAAAGATTTAATATGCAAAGTTTTAATTGATTTCAACGTCTTAAATATTAGGAAAGTACTTGAATTACAATTTTATCCATTATGAAAGGTATTTTAAAAGGGTAAAAAAGGCGAACGATATTTCGCTAAAGGCCTTTGTGCCTTTTATATGTATATATAGAGATGTTCATGAAAAGTATATATGTTGGAGATGCGGCTTTTAAGATTTGATAGCTGTATGAAATAATTCTTAAACATTGAAGTTTGATATACTCTCAAATATATTGTTGTGCCTTTTTGGAACAAACCAACGCAATTTAATTATAAACAATTATATTATACACAATTAAGACAAATAAACGAACACATGATAGAATGCCCTCGAAGTCTCTCTCAATCAAAAGAAAGCATTTTTTTTTAAAAAAATATTCTTTTTCCCGTGTATACAGTTGAATCCATTTTTTTTCCCATCCTAAACAAGACAAGTAACAATCTTTTCCTTTTCTTTTCATTATTCCCATTATGTTATAGTGTTATACCAATAAGTAATGATGAGACTTAAAATCATAGCTTTTTGAAATAATTTAAGCACATCAATCTTATTAAGGGTCATGTTATTAAAGCAGGGAATTTTGGTCAAATTTTGGCCAAAAGATGCCAACCGAATTGTTGGAAAAATTGGATGATTATAGAGAATAAAAGGTTTAGCTTGAGGCGTGTCAAGGATACTGTTTTTAAGGATATTTCGCCCACACCGAGATGAATAATATTAGGCGTATCCACCAGGATTCAATAAACACTTCTAGTATAACTAGGACCAGAAACAACAAAGCTTAAACAAAGTAAAACCCAGCAATGAAAGCAGTTTAGAAGAAGAGTTTTGCTTTCTGTTTCATACACTTTTTTTTTTGTCTCCCTTTCAAAATGAATTATATAGTCCAAAAGTGGACATAAGTTAGTAGGCAACGGCAAAAAACAAATCCATTAAGCTATTAATATTAAATAAACGTTATTTTGACTTTCAGGATAGTAACCTGCAAATCTCATAATAGTCATACAAAGACAATTCACAAGGTGGTTTCAAAATGAAAGCCATTAAGGCTAATCAAGTAGTCACATTTAATTTATAATCTGTTACAGAAAATATTCAAAATAACTACTATGATAAAGACTTATTAATAAAATATTAAGAAAATGAATCTAGACATAGTTTTGGAATATTTCTTTTTGAGATATCAAAATAATTTTTCTATCAATATTGACATCAATGTCTGCAACAGTAGTACTAGAATAATCGTACACATGAAAACATGGGCGGAGCTAGGGGTCTGAACCCCTTCGCCGGAAAACTATACTGTATATATAAGGTTAAAATTATTTTTTTATGTAAATATAGTAAATGTTGAATTCTCTTTATATAATTCAAAAGGTGCTCGTTTGTTTACTTATTTATATTTGTAATCCCCTTAATGAAAATCCTAATTTTCTGCTTGAAAAACAAGAAAAGAAATAGTTCTTTTTTTTTTTGGTCCAAGAGAAATAATTCTAGATAATGAACAAGTGATGAAGACATCAGCAACGTTAGTGTTTGTGTCTATGCAGAAGCACATATAAATATCTTAAAAGGGTGCCCCAAAACTTGTTTGTTAAATTCGCTTTTTGGAATGTTGACATCTCTCATATCCTTTAGTATTCGTCTTTTAAAGACTGATGCAAAATAGCAGAAGAGGATAAGGGTCCTCTAGGAATAGACAACATTTGGTTCAAGCTTTTTATTCAATTATTTTGCTGGGCTATAATGCGTTACACTAAACCACGGGAAAAAAAAAAGGAATTTGTACTTGACATACATAGAGGATGATATGATATGATAAAAGTGAAGTGATTGATCCTTTAATTTGACCCAAGCGTGACCCTTGGCGATCACAGGTGTTATGCTTCTTCTTATTGGTGGTGTGCCACTTCTCAATCAGGTCAAGTATTGTTTGGTATATGAAAAGCTATATTTTCCGGGTGTTTGAGGAAATAGCACCAATATTTATCATATAATAATATTATCTAGAAGTATTTCATAAAAAAAATAAAAAAATGATAAATATTTTTAAATATTTTAAATACAAACTTTATCCTGAAATTTTTTTCAATTTCTTCAAGTACATATACAACAAAATTGTAATTCTAGAAAAATAGTAGAATGGATAGACTTGAATGTGTTAATATGGAATATATTTACATGTTCATAAAATAATATCATTTACATCATAACTTCAAGTGATATTTTTTTATGAAAAATTATATTTAATATTTTCCGCTTAACGTATGAGTATGAATACTAGTGTCAAATTAATAGGGAGGAAATAAGGGAAAAAGGAATTTGGATCACTATGTTAATTTTTTTTTCACCCACTAAGTGGCCGGATTTGAACTTCTATTTTTGCCTTAAAACCCCTCTTAGATTAGGAGGATTTATAGTGTTTTCACAATTCCCCTTCAGCGTGACTCGAACCCAAAACCTAATGATCGTGGATGAAGGTGCTTTTATCAACTGAGCAAGCCTTACCTGTCATGAATGTCCATATATGTGGCCGGAATACTACCCTGTCACTTTTAACTAAAGATCTCGGGTTCGATTCTCGAAAGTAGAGAAACTTAAAAGCTGTATGAGGCCATGGAGTCATTTTTCTATGTACCCAGGCCCCAGCGCTCTCTCTGCAGAGGGTTTTTCAGGCATCAAATTAGTAAAAAGATCTCGACACTCTTCCATTGCTGTAGGGTTGTTTTCACTTCTATTTTCCTTTTCCTTGTTTGTTAGAAACTTTGAATTGCCCTTGATGTTTTCTTCTCTATGAGCAGAACAGAAGAAAAATGTTCCTCTGATGACTGATCTGGACCAGCAACTGTAGCACAGTTTCTTTCTCTTTCCTCTATGCCTACCTTTTTTCTCTCTCTTAAGGGTTGGATTACGTTTAGGGTTGAAAATTATCTAGTAATCTAGTTATACACAAAGTCAAGAAGATAATTTTGCATCTGATCCTTTTTTTTAACTCTCACATCAGAAAAAAGTTAGAAATACCCTATGGTATAATCATGGTACTTTGCATATATGGGGTTCTCCAGGTACAGTTTCAGATGCTTCTGCTTTAAGCCAAAACAGATCTGAAATGCTTTAGGCAATAATGCCATTTCCCCCTTAGATCTCCATAGAATCTGAGCAGAAACTTATCTTTTATCTAGGTTTCTAGTAGATCTAAGAAGTACTATTCTTCCTAGGGTTTCGACAACGCACGTGTATATACAGAAACCTTAGTTGGAAGAATTAACAGCAAATACTCCTCCTAGGTCAAAACACCTAATCTGCCCCAGCTGCTGCTTCCACCTTTAGGATAGGGACCATGGTGAATAAGAACAGTACGTAGTACTGGCCGGTTTGAAACATTTTCCTTCATATCTTCATTATTTTGACTGGAAATGGTCTGTACTATGACCATTTACCACATGGCTTATGCTACTTCCATCAATTAGTCGACACTCTTTTTTTAGATGAAGACCATGTCTTCGTTGTTCTGCACTCGGTTAGAAATTGTTGAATCCACCCAATTTAGCTGGCAACAGTATTTGGTTCAAGTTGGAGAAATGTATTTGGAGTGGAAGTTAAAAAATAGTGCTTCATTTTTTTTTATAATCATGGTGTCGGGTAAGGTTGCGTACAGAGGCGGTGTCAAAGTTTCGATTTTATGGGTTCTGAATTTTTAGAACGACTATTTCAAATGTTAATAACTGGGTTTTAAATTTAATATTTGTACATATTTACTGAAACTTTTAACACATACACTATTTGACCAAAAGTTACTGGCTTCTGCCGAACCCGTAGATGGGCTTCTAGCTCCACTCCTGGTTGCGTGCGCACCTCAACTAACTCCACAAGGTACTCACTATTTTCCATCCATACAGGTATTGAATAACTTTGTTCGACTCCAAGGCTTGGACATAAGAAAAAAATCACTTAGTGCTATTATTTTGTCTATGCTAGAATTTGAACTTAAAATCTCATGGTTCTCATCTCAACCCACTTCATTGATTATTAAGTCACACTTTTGGACACAGAAAATGGCACTCCATTTGGAAGTTGATAAACCAATAAATTTGAGAATTTCTCATGACACTTCAATAATTTCTAATTTTATAATAAAATGAAACTAAACTTAAACGCCTTTTTAAGTAGGTGAATTTTATTAAAGAAATTGCTTGATGTTTCAAACAGAAATTTTGTACTCCATTTTGTTGCTACGTCTGCTTGGAAATAGACATAAGCCTAACGTCTGCATTCTTTTCGGGGCACCGACTCTCTCCCAACAAGGAGAAAGATATTCTTTTTTTAAAATGATTAACAAGCTATATATTGTGGCACAAGGGAGTGTTTAACCAAAAGATATCGAAATCTTTTTGATTAAATCAATTAATGAAAATGAAGAGGTAGATCTTAGTCAAACATGATAAACTCCAGATTCATAAGCAAATCAGAAAAATAATGCGTAATGAAATAGGGGCGATCAATCTTATTGGGGTTTTTCGTTTCTTCTCTCACTAATCGATGGAGATGATTGTTTTACATATTCAATGGAAGATTGTTTTGTCTTCTTTTTGCTAAGAAGATTACAGGGGAGAGGAAAGAGAGAAAAAAAGCCCCCTTCCTAAATATAGTTATGAAATCCTTACTATGTTCGTGGGTCAATGCACTTTCATACCACGTCCGCTTTCGTCGTTCCCTGAATATTGTTCTTTGACTTGGCGGGTATTGTGAGTACGGGGTTTGGAGCAAACCATGTCGTCTCGCCGCTTGGACGGGATCTCAGTTGGGTCGACCGCAGTTGTCAGATTTTGACCAATACAGTTAGTCCCTCCGTCTGTCGGGGTCGTCTCTTGTCTTGCTGCTCTTGAGGTCGAAAAGGAGAAATGGTTGGCTCAATTCGAATCTTCCACCGCTGTTGTTCCCTGTCATTTGCACGAGCTTTGGGTTCATGTTGAAGTCCAGCGGGACATATATAAGAGTTTGTGGGAGGCGGGCAATGTCATCGAGGCCGCATATGAAGGAGCACGGGCGAAGGCACGAGAGGCTCGTGTTAACTGTGGAAATGATTCTGCGACGCCGGAAGCTGATGAGGGCTCGGATGACGAGGGAGGATTTTCTGGAGATGGTGGTGGAGAGGGTGGCGGTGATGGTGTAGAGTGGAAGAATTGTTGTCTTTGTCTTTTTTTGTTTGTTTGTTTATTATTTTTTTCTTGGACTCCGTTGGTTTTAGCCGTATGTAATCTGTGTCTGTTTGCGCAGTAGCTTTCTATAAAGAGGAATTTTCCATTGTCATATGCCTCATGTACTTCTTTTCCTATTTTTTTCTTCATAACTTTGGTGCAAAGAAGTAGATTTCCACGTGGTGAGTTCCCGATTCTTAGGGAATTTAATGTCACACAGGTTGAGTAAGATCTTGATGACGTCTTTGGCTGACGGGACAATGCTTTTGAACTTGTGTCGAGGTGTTGTCCCATCATAGTCCGAATGGTATCAAACTCTTTTTCTAATAGAGACCTTAGCCGTAGAGATGTTACTTTCGAGCTTATATCGAAGTACTATCCCGTCGTGAGTCCTAGTTTTCTTTCCCTCTCTTTTTTTTGATGGCCCCTGGCCTCTAGGATCTTTCGAACCTTTTCTTCGGCGATGGCCTTTGGCCTTAAGGGTGTTATTTCGAACTTTCGTCGAAATATTAACCCGTCGTTATTCGATCGAGGTCGAACTCTTCCTTTTGGCGAAGGCCTTTGGCTTTAAGGGTGTTATTTCAAAATTTCGTCAAAATATTAACCCGTCGTTGTTCGATCGAGGTCGAACTCTTCTTTTTGGCGAAGGCCTTTGGCCTTAAGGGTGTTATTTCGAACTTTCGTCGAAATATTAACCCGTCGTTAGTCCCGGGTTTTCAGAGAGTTGGGTGTCACACCTCCTTTTTCACCCGCGCCCCTGCAAAGGCGGCGTAGGAGGAGTTTTTCTAATTAAAGGACAATCGAAACGGAATTTATTATTTAATTCAGAGTCGCCACTTGGGAGATTTATGGTGTCCCAAGTCACCGGTTGAATCTCGAATCGAGGAAAAGATTGACTCTGTATTACAGTCCGCGAACAAGAAATCCGAATAAGGAATTCTGTTAACCCGGGAGAAGGTGGTAGGCATTCCCGAGTTCCGTGGTTCTAGCACGGTCGTTCAACTGTCATATTCGGCTTATTTATCTGATTTTAATACATGTTGAACCTATGTGCAAATTTTAACTTTTTACCTCTTTTATTATTATTATTATTATTTTAATGAGAATTGCAACGTCGTGAAAACACATCTCGAACCACGTCACATCAATGCACCCGTGATTATTAACACCTTCCGACTCCGTTGAGAGTTGGATTTGGGTCACATAAATGTGCACCCGAGTTTAAGAAAGTACTTTATTAAAAGCGCACCTAAAGTGACTAGCGCGTTATTATTTTTGAGGAAAGCCGTGAAATTCATTAGACGGTCCGTCCCGCAATCTAGGTGTTTTAATATATACATTTAACTAAGGCCCCATGATCTTTGTATTTTTTATTTGGCGAGGCTCGTCTCATTTATTATTTAAAGGCTAATCCTAAAACGACTATTATTATTCTATTTATTTGTCCTTAAAGAAATAACAGGGGGCCCTAACATTCACGAATAAGTTAACTGATTCGAAGTCAAGTAGACTATTGATATTAACCATTAACATGCAACTACTTGTTCCTACGTCGAAATAGTGAGCTTAACGAACCAAGGAGAGGACATTAATAACTAGCATGTTGGACTGTTAAAAGAACGTTTAACCTGAAATCGTAATAAACACCACATGTTGACTTCTGGATTATTTATAGGTTCAAACGATACTAATGTTCAATTTTTAACTCAATATTAACCGAAATCAGTAATAAACTATACTAAGTCTACAACATAATGTACATGAATTAACAGTTTAACAGTCTTTAATACAATAAAAATTAGATGGACTAAATATGTATACTACTCAAAAAATGATCAAATACAGCCATATGCATTCCAAACGAGCAAGGCTCTGGAAATATGGTTCCATTTCATTAAAATCTGCAGTTACATCAAGGTGAGTTCAAATTGTGTACCTGGAAATCGGAAATCAACAGGAAGCAGAAGCAGTTAGCTCAGTAGGGCAGTCAACAACTACTAGGCATTTCACACAGCCCCAACACACCTATTCTTCAACCCAGGAATGATTCAATGACCCAAAAAACCAAACAGAAACCCAAAGATTGACCCACAATAGTACCCAAACAAACCAAATGAACTCCAAGAGACGACCAGGATCACTTGAAACTTTCAATAGACTAAAGTTCAATCAAAAACCACTTCAGCTGGACTCAAGGTCACTCAAGATCAGTCTAGTGTATTTAAATTAAGAGAATGAAATCACTGAAGCAAGAAAAGAATTTCAATGACACGGTGAGACTTCTTCAGTATTTCTCTCTGTTCTTTTCAAGCTTAAAACTCCCCAAACTGATCCCTAAGAGACTGACTAACTCTCCAGTATTTTAAATGTTTTCAACTCTCAGATTGCTTAAAGAAGAACTGACTTGAAATGTTTTCTCACCAGCTGATTTCTTCAGGACTAGTGAAACTCCCAAGAACTCTCTCTATTTTTCCCTTTTCAGATTTTTCCTCTTCTAAGGTCTGCCCCAAAAGAAAACTAGACCAGACCAAAAAAGTCGAAAGAGAAACTGATTTTTCTCCTCTCCCAAAAACCAGCCTAAACTCTCTTAAAAAATCCCCTTCCCTTCAGATTTTCAGCCCCCTCAATCTGTCCTAAGTGACTCTATTTATAACCAAACACTGACCCTGCCCCTCAACTTTCAAAATCACTTTGGGCAGAATTCCCCACTAATTCTGCCCATCATCTCCTTTTAATTCCACTAGTATATATTTTGTTCCCCACTACACTTGTCTTTTCTTTATTTAAATCCAAATAGGTATGAGCACCATTTCTTAATCCATTTTCTTTAAACCTTTCCCCCACCATTATGTCTTGTTCCCCATTAGCACTAAACAATTGTATTAGTTTAATGGTATTTTAGTACCCTACTGTCAGCCCACTTAAACTAGCCAATTTCTGAACTTTTCAATCCCAAAATACCCCCTTAACCCTTGTGTATTATCATACCTCAGCCCCTCTCAATTTGTACCCAATCCATCAACTATAACCAATTCAACCAAGTTCGGACTCCTGACAATTGACTAAACTAAAGCTCAAAGGTGAACTCAAGTTCAATTCATATCAGCCCCCAAACATTGTTATTTGACTCAGCATACTCAAACAACAATTGAATTCAAATCATATCAAAATAAAATTGCAACAAGATGAAGGACATGGTGATTCAGGGAATAAACCAGACACAATTCCATGTTAATCCTAAATTCAGACAACACTGTAAATACATTAAATGAAAACGCTGAATTCATATACAAAGTGATGGGCAATCACAGATGACATACTTTGAACTTACAGTAATAGTGAACAAATATGGGAATAACTACAGTTTATACAAAACTTACTAGCACTGACTGATTCGACTCATTCACGAAAACAAAGAAGAAACAAAATGCAGAGTAAGCACAAAACATTCGACTTTAAACAAAAATAGGAAAGGAGTAGAGGATGAATTTACTGAACCAAAACTAATAGAAAAAGAAGGTAAAATGAAACCTACCAATTAAACGGGGCCTGGGTTCGAACCTCCGATGCCTTTTGGACTTGGGGCCAAGACGGACCCTAGTAGAGTGTTCCTAAACGAGAACACATTCGACTAAGGTCCGTTTTGCCCTCAGTCTCCGAACTAGCTTCAAATTGCCATTCTGAAACCCTTGCTTCGAGACTTTCCGTGGTGATTCGAAGGAAACTGGGCGTGGGACTGGAACGCGGGAGGTCAAGGGGTGGCAGGGTATGAGTTTGGTGACATATGAACGAATTAGGGTTTGGATCGATTCCTTTGACCTAAGATTCGAGGTGCTCGAGGGTGATTCGAAGGAAACTAAGCGTGGGACTAGAACGGGGAAGTTTTGGGGAAGCTGTGGTGTGAAATTGGAGGCTATTGGACGAAATAGGGTTCCAGCCTGATTTTCGATCAAATATTCGAAGCACACGACTGGGATTCGAGGGATAAGGGTTGGGCGTTCGGAACGGGGAGGTCGAGAAGAATCAAGGCTGTAAAAATGGGGTCGTTTGGACCACCGGAACCGCTGTGAGGCGATTTCCGGTGGGCGGTGCACGGTGGCAAGAGGCGGGGGTTATGTTTGGTCTCTGAAACTCAGAGACGAAGAGGTGAGGGGAGGTTTGGTTTAGGAGGGGCGTGGGGGTAAAGAATCAAGGTTATATATGGGGGGGGCGTTAATCCTGGCCGTTAAATGAAGCCCGACCAACGGTCTGGATCAATTCATTTAACAGACACGGCGTCGTTTTGGAGTAGTACTGGGGCGGGGTCGATCCGGGGGCAAGTGGGTCAGACCAGGGAATGGGTAAGGGGCATTGATCTGTGACCGTTTGAACCACTCTTTTTCTTCATTTTTTTTTCATTTTCTTTTAATTCCTTTTTCAACTAAAATCCGAATTGAATTATAACATTGACAATTAACTTAAAACATTAACTCTTAGTAACAGCTATCACATGCAATTAAACACCCTGGCCGTTATATACGCGGGGGGGGGGGGAGGGGTTAATCCTGGCCGTTGGATCAAGCCTGACCAATGGTTTGGATCAATTCATTTAACAGACACGACGTCGTTTTGGAGTAGTACTGGGGCAGGGTCGATCCGGGGGCAAGTGGGTCAGACTATGGAATGAGTAAGGGGCATTGATATGTGACCGTTGGATCAAGTCGTATCAATGACTTTGATTAAGAGTGACCAAACGACATCGTTTTAAGACGTCTCTGACCAGGCCAAACTGGACCTAGTTCATGGGTGATTTGGGCCTGATTTTTGCACTGAAATCGGCCCAATTTCCACTCTTTTTCTTTCATTTTCTTTTAATTCCTTTTTCTACTAAAATCCTAATTGAATTATAACATTGACAATTAACTTAAAACATTAACTCTTAATAACAACTATCACATGCAATTAAACACCCAATAAATATAAAATCACAAAATTCAGACATTAAATGCCAAAAAATGCAAAGTACATATTTTTTGTGATCTTTCCATTTTGTAAAACAAACTTGATTGTTTAATTAATTTCTAAATTATAAAATTAAATCCTAAATGCACATGCAACACATATTTTTGTATTTTTCTTAATTAAAGTAAAAATAAACATACACAGACAAAAATACAAATAAATTACAAACAACACAAAATTATTTTATTTTGAATTTTTGGGAGTAGTTGTCATAGGGCAACAATCACGTGCTCACAGCTGCCCCTCTTTGTCCATAAACACAAAGAGTTTTCGTGCAAAGATAAAATGAGCGGATACGAGCGATTTTTGCCTGTTCGGCTACTCCGTATGAAGCATTTTTTGAAAGATTTGACCGAACCTCTACTTCGAAGGTTTCCTACATATCCCTAGCTAAAAGGGAATTAGGTCAATGTAGTTCGGGAAATTTTGGTAGCTGGGACTACCCTGGAGCTGTGGATTTACTGTTACTATTGTTGCTGCTGCTGTCGCTACTTACTGACCTCCTTGTTACACCTTGATAAAAATAAAGAAGTTATACTAAGCTATGGTCTATGAATTACAAAGATTTATTCTCAAACTTGGTCATGCGACTGTTGTTGCCTTGTTGCTTTGCTGTCTTGCCGTATTGTGTTTCCTCTGATGTTTCTTTGCTTCTGACTTGACTCGTATTCTCTCTTGATTGCCAAATTTGAACTGCTTATTTCCTTCTTGTGAGCTTAGAATTATTTTTCCTTCGAAGCTTGAACTGCCATCTTCTGATTAGTGTTGTCTTCCTTCCGACTTCTGAATTTTAACCTATGTTGGGATTTTGTTGTAACCCTCCGCTTTACTGACTTCAAACTTCAATGTATTCCCCTGTTATATGGGCGGGCTCCCAATTTCAAAACTTGAAAATAAAATGCCATTCCTTTCTTCAGGCGGGCTCCTGACCTCAACAACAACTTCGAAAATAAAAGCGCCATTCCTTTCTTCAAGCGGGCTCCTGACCTCAACAACAACTTCGAAAAATAAAGCGCCATTCCTTTCTTCAGGCGGTCTCCTGACCTCAACAACAACTTTGAAAAATAAAGCGTCATTCCTTTCTTCAGGCGGGCTCCTGACCTCAACAACTTCGAAAATAAAAGCGTCATTCCTTTCTTCAGGCGGGCTACTGATCTCAATAACAACTTCGAAAATAAAAACGTCGTTCTTTTCTTCAGGCGGGCTCCTGACCTCAACAACAACTTCGAAAATAAAAGCGCCATTCCTTTCTTCAGGTGGGCTCCTAATCTCAACAACAACTTCGAAAAATAAAGCGCCATTCCTTTCTTCAGGCGGGCTCTTGACCTCAACAACAACTTCGAAAATAAAAGCGCCATTCCTTTCTTCAGGCGGGCTCCTGACCTCAACAACAACTTCAAAAATAAAAACACTATTCCTTTCTTCAGGCTGGCTCCTGACCTCAACAACAACTTCGAAAAATAAAAACGCCATTGTTTCCCTTTACCTCCTGGACCATTTTTCCTTCTAACTTGAATTATCTTTCTTCAAAACTACTTCCCTCAAAACTTATACTGTCTTCCTTCTTCAGAACTACTTCCCTCAAAACTGGTGTCTCATTTCTCTGCGAACTGCTGGGGATAACACTTTTCAAAAATATGTTATCTTACTTCTTCAAAGGCTACCTCCCTTAAGACTGATGTTTCATTCCTCTGCAAACCATTTCCTTTTGCAAAATTGGTCTTCCTCTTTTTTTCTCTTTTTTTTATCTTCTTCCTTCGAAGACTACCTCCCTTAAAACTCGTGTTATCTTCCTCCTGACATTGCTTTTCTTAAAACTTGTTTTGCCTTCTCCCAAAAAATCGCGGGGATACCGCTTTTCACCAAACTTGTGTTAGACTTCCCGAAAATTTCGAAATGAACGAAAATTTTCTGCCCCAGTTTGACAATCTTTCTTACGGCGCATCTTCCATCATCAGTGACATTCCTTGTCCCTCCTTCAAATCAAAGAAAATTTGGCCAGTTTAAAACGTGGTGGTTGGTTGCGATACTCCTGTTGGGGATGCTATCAACCATTTTCCCATCTATGCGTTGTCTGCCATAATTGGAAAGCTGATGGCAAATTTTGAAATCATTTCTCGCTTGTTCTGACCAAAGAGAACCAAGAAGAGGAAATGACAAAGGTAAAAGGAACATAGTAAAAGGCAAAAGAAAGAGATGACTCCTAACAAGAAAACTACAAAGTAAAACCTATCAGATGTGGATACCAACTCTATTGGCCATGACATGCACACGTGGTCTATCCTCCGTCGTTAATTGCCTTTCACAATCTTCGTCTGGTGCTTTCCTGTATGATTCTCAATATTTATTTGACTTGTAGTGCCCCAAAGGGTTTTCACTATCAAGCCTCTCTCATTTTGATTTTTCTCTCAACTTATAGCCGCCTCAAGGTGCCTGTGAAGGTTTTACCGATAAGACTCTCTCATTTTATTACTTTTCTGTCGGGGATCAGAGTGTTATTCTCGACTTCCATTTGCATGACTTGGCATCTTTTGAAGACTGGTCAAAATGTCTTTCTTTGGACCGTAACATGGGGTTTTGGATAGGGCTAGAAAGAAAGGGTATTAGCGGCTCAAAATGAATCAATTTGGGTTCAAAATTTACAACCTTTGGAACCAGATTTCTTTACATCAAACACAACTTCTGCCCCAGTTTCTGCTTGTGAATTTGTTTTGATATTTTTTTGTGACACTATGACCGAGCCGTGAGGTGCCTACGTATCCTCTTTTAGGAATCAGGCCAAACGTAGTTCCCACTTCCTTTTTTGTTTTCCTTTCCACTTATTTATTATTTTCTTTTCTTTTTATTTTTCTTTCTCCTTTGCTCATTTCTCCTTTCTCCTTTCTTTTTTGTTGTTTTGTTGTTTCTGTTGTTTTCTTTTCCTTTTTCTTTTTTTTTCCTTACCTTCCATGCTTGTGTTTTCTAATCTTTGCTACTGATTTTGAACGAGGGGTATGAAAGAAAATCAATAAGGCTCAAAGGGTTAACGAAGGATAAAATGTTTAGATAGAAGAATAAAATGCCTTCGTCATTCCAATCTTCAAAATATGCCAAACACAAACAACACATTTAAACATTCGCCACATCTTCTGATTGTGCTAGACTTGATAACTGTGTCTATATATTCGCCTTTTCATTTGTCATTTTTTCTTTAAAACACCGTCTGGCAACACTCTCACTTTCGTTACCATGAATGACCCTCTTGCTTTTATGGTTTTCTTTATGTTTTACCTGCCCCAGTTTCATATGGCACGGGCTTCAAATGATCCCAAGATGTTCCTATCTAAGTGTCCCGATCATCTCCCAATGGCTTTATAATTAACTCTTAAGATTAGGCCCAAACTGTGCGCGCATGTCATGTCACTAGAATCGGCGTTGAACAAAGACAAAACAAAAGGATAAAAAGAACTAAACAAAGAAGATGACTGGATGTAACAAAAGACCGGAATTTGCATTAGATAAGCGGTGAAACGGTACGTATAACGAAACAAGCAAAACAACTGGGGTACAACCTTGGACCAAACCTAAAACAATCCTAGACAACACTAAACAAACCACTATAACAAAATGGAAGGATAATAGGGTTTGACACGAGACAATGTCTGGATTACAACCCTGCAAATAACCCGGACAACAGAAATGATAACAAAATGAACCACCAAAACTCCTCCCTGACTAACCAAGAAAGGAGCGCCTTTCCAATTGCTAAGCTCGACATCTTAGCCACTGAATTCTGCATTAACATTACTAGGACCTCCACCAACTTCCATCTCATTGTTCTTAACAAATTGCTTTTGGGTTCCCTTTGCTTGCTCGTTCTTAAGAGCAACCTCTGATAGCACTGAAAACTTTGCAGCGCGCGGACCCCCGAGGATCTCAGAAGAATTCTCATATTCCTTTTGAAAACAAGTCATATTCAACATATGCATCTCATTACGAATAGGCGATGGACTTTGGCTAGTGTCTGTTGCATCTGGATTTTGCACGACAATGTCACCTGCATCAATAAGCTTCTGAATTGCTTTCTTCAGCTTCCAACACTTCTCTGTGTCATGCCCCGGGGCATCTGAGCAATATGCGCACCTTCGAGAAAAATCAAACTTCTTTGATAGAGGGTTTGGCATTTTTATATGAATCGGCTTCAACATGTCCCATTGCTTCAACTTTTGGAACAAACTGGCATATGATCCTCCAATAGGGGTGAAAGCCTTTTTTTTTTCAGCAACCTCTCATTCTTAAATGCTTGATTGGGCCGAAAACCTGATCCAGAGGGCTTTCGGTAGGCTTGTGAGGGTGGATAGGCATTTTGTGGAGCTGGGTACTGGGAAAGTGAAGCATGTTTTTGGGAGTCCCGTGGAGAGAAGTAGCGTTGGGGAGGGGAGTAGCGTTGGGAGAATATAGTTGGACGACGAGTGATGGAGCTACTCGGGTGGCTGGGAAAGCTGTCATAAATGGGTAGATATGGAGAGTATGGGGGATCATCCGTTATTGTGTTAGGTGTTTGGGTAAGGACAGAGTTTAAGAAGCTAGGCGGTGGCAGGGGTGATGCTTTCCCAGTCATCCATGCCCGATACATGTCTGCTACATGCTGTCTCAACATTCTTACCTCTTCTACCAACCCGTAGTCCTATTCAACCAACTGCTTTCGAGCATCGGTATCAACCCACTCAGTTATGTTGCTCTCTGCCATTGTCTTTTGCCTTTGTGTTGCAGGGAAGCGTTACTTTAGAATCACAACCAACCACCTTTCTGGATATTGAAAGAGAACAAAAGGGAAGCAACCTGTTAGCATTAGGGTTTTCAACAGATAAGAAAACACACATTGAGGATGCAATGCAACTAGGCAATTAACGCTTTCCATCATGCATTTGCCTCAGTTACGTGCATCATTCCGGCTTCTTGTAATTGTGCTCCCTTTTTTTTTTAGCTTTTTTTTTCTATATATTTTTCTTTTTAATGGTGGTCGAATCTTATGTGGATTGCCTACGTATCATGTCCCTGCATTAATCAGACCGGGCGTAGTTCTGCCACATAAAGGCGAAAGCAAATTTTGGGAATTTTCCATTTTCTTTACTGAAACATTATAATACAAACTAAACATTTTTGGAAAGGAGAACAAACCCGAAGTAAAACCAATTACGGACTATAAAAAAAACTACTGACACATTTTGATGCAAAAAGAGAATATACAGACAGACAACAGACTCTAAAACAAAACACTGACTCGAACTATGAATACATTAAAGCTCTAAAAGTTGGTGCCCGCGAGGCATCGTTCGGCCTTGCCGCGGGCTTGGGTGCGAGATCCCTTTCAAGTTGCTCCAGTTCGTACATTGTCCGCTTGACGAAAATCATTACTGCTGACATGAAGGTAGTCTGGGTCATATCTTCACACATTCGGCATCTCCTAATGATGGTATGGGCAATAGCCCCAATCTTGTCCTTGGTTCGGTCTTTCTCTAGTAGTAGGCGTTCTATCTGATCCCCTCTAGCCTTTAAAACCCAAGAGTCATGCAGATGTTGTTTCTATAACTATTGTATTTCATCTTCCATCGAGGCCATTAGATTATAGCAATATTCACTTTCGGTTTCAAAAGCCTTGGCTTGTTTAGCCGCCTTTCTCTCTAGGGTGGTTACCTTTCTTTTTAGACCGACAATTATCTTTTCATAATCATTCCTCGTTTGCTGTAAGTACTATGTGCGCTCTTTTGTTCTTCTTGCCCATTGCGCCTGGAGTCGTGCTATGGTACCCTCGGATTGCTTCAAATAATTCCGACACTCACTGATTTCTTTTTTCAACCCTTTTATTATTCGCTCATCCGATCGACTCCTTTGTTGGTCGTCAGCATCTATCCTTATTCGTCGGATTTGGGCTTTCAGCGCCTCATTTTCTTGGGCCAATTTGTTGTTTTCTCCCTGATCGGCGTCAACTTGCAGACAATTTTAAAATTCTAGGTTTTTAATCTGTTGCTTTAGCTGGCCTATTTCTGCCATGTAACTCTCTTCTTTAGCCAACCAATCCCACTGTTCTTGCGACGCCTTGACGAACTCCTGGAGATGGGGTCTTTTGGACGGCCTTTCATGCTCAAGTTCTCTCATGTACCAAGCAAGGTATCCTGGCGCCACTTCTCCTTTGACCTGATCCTGCACGCAAGTATCTGCTTTTAAATATTGGCATTCACTCCAGATCTGACGGACTCTTGCTTCAGAGAACTGTATGTCAGGGCTAATCTCAATTACTTGAGCACCAAGATCCTCCTCCTGTGGCACTGTTTGGCGTCTCCCGAGTTGTCTCAAAACCCGATATGGCGCGTAAGGCTGAATGCTCTTGAGACCCATCAATAGAAAGTGGGTCCTAGCTGCCGTCATATGGATGACCTCGTCAGTGGGCAACCATCCTAGTGTCCACTGTATTTGGCTGGCGGTGAGGAACCATAACTCAAGAGCTGGGAACGGTGGCAGAGATGCTCAGTCATCCATATTTGTAGCAACAAGTTACACCCCTCGAAAAAGTTCCCTCTGGCTTTGCAGGCTGTGAGAGCTCGGAAGATATCAGATACTATCATAGGCGCAAGCGTGCTTTTATCTTGAGTGAGCAAGGTACTGACGACCCCGTCTATTTTCAGATCGATGTTTCCGTTTTTCCTTGGAAATACCAAAAGGCCCAAAAAGGTTATCATAAAAGCCACTCGTCTATGCTCGTCCCATTTTTGACGGTTACTTTTGCTGCATAACTTGTTACCCGGGTTGTTGAATCCTCCGACATGGCTGTATCTGTCATATTTGAAGCATGGATTACAAAAACCTGTGGCCAAATCTGGGTTATGGACCGTCCTGGGTATCTTTAACGAATCTAAAAACCGATGCACAGTGACAGCTCTTGGAGCAACCAGGTATTTTTTCCTCAATGGAACTTCAGCATTTCCGATGTACCATGCTATTTCCTCCAAAGTCGGGGTGAGTTCAAAATCGGAGAAGTGGAAGATATTGCGTGTCGGGTTCCAGCAGGTGACCAAAGCTCTTATGATATCCCCCCGAGGTTAGATTTCCAATAAACCCGTAAGACCTTTTAAATATTTCTTGACCTCTTCTTGCCCTTCACCACCTAAATCATCCCACCATAGCCGCAACTTGAAAGGAATTTTAGTCATTATTGAAAAAGGTTCTTTTTGCATCGTGCTCATCCTGCACATTTATTAAGTTATTAAGAAATAAAATTTATTTGACTCAACAAATTGACTATTTTTTTTATTTTCCCCAGATTGAAAGGAAGATCCGGTTCCGCACACGGATTTTCAGCACTTCGGGAACGAAGATTTTAAAGCTGGGTGAGTCAACCGGTCAAAAATCCAAAAATGACTGCTGTTTATGCAAAGTCAGCCTTCCGGCGTTCCTTTCGGGAACATTCGGCTATTCTTGCCAAAAACGGCATCACCTGACTTATTTATGTTGACAATTAAAATTTGATATTTTTTTGGCTATTTTTGTAAAAGGGGAGGTTGGACCCGATGAGGGTTGCCTACGTATCTCACACCTTGTGAGAATCAAACCGGCGTAGTTCGGGCCGATAAAACAAACATCTTTTTGAAAACCAGACTCTTTTTCATTGGCAAATAAAAATATTTTTCATAAACAAAACCCCTTTTTTTTCTTTTCTTTTTTCATTTTCTCAAAAATTCGGCAGAGTTTCGACAATATTTGGATACTAGTTTTCAAAACAGGCGATTTAACTCTTTTTAACCCTTGTACCTCTATCTCTCTTTCCTCAAAATATTCAAAAGCCGGTTAGCATGCAAGTCCGAAGCAAACAAATGCACAGGTAGCAAGTTGGATGCACCAGGATGGTCTTTTGTCGTTTTGGTACATCTGTCCTAGACAGACTCAACCCCTGTGTTGAGTCTCCAAAGTCAAATGCACATGATGCAAACAAACGTTCCTACTATGGATCCGGCATGAAGTTGAGTTATTCAAGGTTCGCAACCTGGGTATTTTTTCTAGACTGTGTACCCGAGCGGACAACTCGAATCGAGGAGGGGGCTACGTACCAGGGACCCGCGGGCCTCTTTCTTATTTCATGGTATGACACTAACAGAATAGGGAGTCTTGACCAGCAAGCTCATCCCCGTAGGTAAGAAGAGAAGGGTTTCGACACAGTTTATATACAGTTCAGATAATATAAAAGCGGTAAAAGCAGTATTTAGCACATTAGGCCCAAACATGTAAAAATCAGATAATAACCAAAGCCAAATATAACAACTTATCTAAGCTCGAATTCTGAACCCTGAACCAGAGATTGTGGGTGCCGTCCCCAGCAGAGTCGCCAGAGCTGTCACACCTCCTTTTCACCCGCGCCCCTGCAAAGGCGGCGCAGAAGGAGTTTTTCCAATTAAAGGACAATCGAAACGGGATTTATTATTTAATTCAGAGTCGCCACTTGGGAGATTTATGGTGTCCCAAGTCACCGGTTGAATCTCGAATCGAGGAAAAGATTGACTCTGTATTACAGTCCGCGAACAAGAAATCCGAATAAGGAATTCTGTTAACCCGGGAGAAGGTGGTAGGCATTCCCGAGTTCCGTGGTTCTAGCACGGTCGTTCAACTGTCATATTCGGCTTATTTATCTGATTTTAATACATGTTGAACCTATGTGCAAATTTTAACTTTTTACCTCTTTTATTATTATTATTATTATTTTAATGAGAATTGCAACGTCGTGAAAACACATCTCGAACCATGTCACATCAATGCACCCGTGATTATTGACACCTTCCGACTCCGTTGAGATTTGGATTTGGGTCACATAAATGTGCACCCGAGTTTAAGAAAGTACTTTATTAAAAGCGCACCTAAAGTGACTAGCGCGTTATTATTTTTTAGGAAAGCCGTGAAATTCATTAGACGGTCCGTCCCGCAATCTAGGTATTTTAATATATACATTTAACGAGGGCCCCATGATCTTTGTATTTTTTATTTGGCGAGGCTCGTCTCATTTATTATTTAAAGGCTAATCCTAAAACGACTATTCTTCTTCTATTTATTTGTCCTTAAAGAAATAATAGAGGGCCCTAACATTCACGAATAAGTTAACTGATTCGAATTCAAGTAGACTATTGATATTAACTATTAACATGCAACTACTTGTTTCTACGTCGAAATAGTGAGCTTAACGAACCAAGGAGAGGACATCAATAACTAGCATGTTGGACTATTAAAAGAACGTTTAACCTGAAATCGTAATAAGCACCACATGTTGACTTCTGGATTATTTATAGGTTCAAACGATACTGATGTTCAATTTTTAACTCAATATTAACCGAAATCAGTAATAAACTATACTAAGTCTACAACATAATGTACATGAATTAACAGTTTAACAGTCTTTAACACAATACAAATTAGATGGACTAAATATGTATACTACTCAAAAGATGATCAAATACAGCTATATGCATTCCAAACGAGCAAGGCTCTAGAAATATGGTTCCATTTCATTAAAATCTGCAGTTACATCAAGGTGAGTTCAAATTGTGTACCTGGAAATCAGAAATCAACAGGAAGCAAAAACAGTTAGCTCAGCAGGGCAGTCAACAACTATTAGGAATTTCACACAACCCCAACACAGCTATTCTTCAACCCAGGAATGATTCAATGACCCAAAAAAACAAACAGAAACCAAAAGATTGACCCACAGTAGTACCCAAACAAACCAAATGAACTCCAAGAGACTACCAGGACCACTTGAAACTTTCAATAGACTAATGTTCAATCAGAAACCACTTCAGCTTGACTCAAGATCAGTCTAGTGTATTTAAATTAGGAGAATGAAATCAATGAAGCAGGAAAATAATTTCAATGACATAGTGAGTCTTCTTCAGTATTTCTCTCTGTACTTTTCAAGCTTAAAACTCCCCAAACTGATCCCTAAGAGACTGACTAACTCTCCAGTATTTTAAGTGTTTTCAACTCTCAGATTGCTTAAAGAAGAACTGACTTGAAATGTTTTCTCACAAGCTGATTTCTTCAGGACTAGTGAAACTCCCAAGAACTCTCTCTATTTTTCCCTTTTCAGATTGCTTTTCCTCTTCTAAGGTATGCCCCAAAAGAAAACCAGACCAGACCAAAAAAGTCGAAAGAGAAACTGATTTTTCTCCTCTCCCAAAAACCAGCCTAAACTCTCTCCAAAAATCCCCTCCCCTTCAGATTTTCAGCCCCCTCAATCTGTCCTAAGTGACTCTATTTATAACCAAACACTGACCATGCCCCTTAACTTTCAAAAGCACTTTGGGCAGAATTCCCCACTAATTTTGCCCATCATCCCCTTTTAATTCCACTAGTATATGTTTTGTTCCCCACTACACTTGTCTTTTCTTTATTTAAATCCAAATACGTATGGGAACCTATTTCTTAATCCATTTTCTTTAAACCTTTCCCCAACCATTATGTCTTGTTCCCCATTAGCACTAAACAATTGTATTAGTTTAATGGTATTTTAGTACCCTACTGTCAGCCCACTTAAACTAGCCAATTTCTGAACTTTTCAATCCTCAAAATACCCCCTTAACCCTTGTGTATTATCATACCTCAGCCCCTCTCAATTTGTACCCAATCCATCAGCTATAACCAATTCAACCAAGTTAGGAATCCTGACAATTGACTAAACTAAAGCTCAAAGGTGTACTCAAGTTCAATTCATATCAGCCCCCAAACATTGTTATTTGACTCAGCATACTCAAACAACAATTGAATTCAAACCATATCAAAATAACATTGCAACAAGATGAAGGACATGGTGATTCAGGGAATAAACCAGACACAAATCCATGTTAATCCTAAATACGGACAACACTGTAAATACATTAAATGAAAACGTTGAATTCATATACAAAGTGATGGGCAATCACAGATGACATACTTTGAACTTACAGTAATATCGAACAAATATGGGAATAACTACAGTTTATACAAAACTTACTAGCACTGACTGATTCGACTCATTCAGAAAAACAAAGAAGAAATAAAATACAGAGTAATCATAGAACATTCGAATTTAAACAAAAATAGAAAAGGAGTAGAGGATGAATTTACTGAACCAAAACTAATAGAAAAAGAAGGTAAAATGAAAACCTACCACTTAAACGGGGCCTGGTTCAAACCTCCGATGCCTTTTGGATTTGGGGCCAAGACGAACCGTAGTAGAGTGTTCCTGAACGAGAACACATTCAACTAAGGTCCATTTTGCCCTCAGTCTCCGAACTAGCTTCAAATTTCCATTCTGAAACCCTTGATTCGAGACTTTCCGGGGTGATTCGAAGGAAACTGGGCGTGGGACTGGAACGAGGGAGGTCAAGGGGTGGCAGGGTATGAGTTTGGTGACATATGAACGGATTAGGGTTTGGGTCAATTCTTTTGACCTAAGATTCGAGAAGCTCGGGGGTGATTCGAAGGAAACCAAGCGTGAGACTGAAACGGGGAAGTCTTGGGGAAGCTGTGGTGTGAAATTGGAGGCTATTGGACGAGATAGGGTTCTGGCCTGATTTTCGATCTAAGATTCGAAACACACGACGAGGATTCGAGGGATAAGGGTTGGGGGTTCGGAACGGGGAGGTCGATGAGAATCAAGGGTGTAAAAATGGGGTCGTTTGGACCACCGGAACCGCTGTGAGGCAATTTTCGGGGGGTGGTGCACGGTGGCAAGAGGCGGGGGTATGTTTGGTCTCTGAAACTCAGAGACGAAGAGGTGAGGGAGGTTTGGTTTAGGGGGCGTGGTGGTAAAGAATCAAGGTTATATACGGGGGGAGGGGGGGTTAATCCTGGCCGTTGGATCAAGCCCGACCAACGGTCTGGATCAATTCATTTAACAGACACGGCGTCGTTTTGGAGTAGTAGTGGGGCGGGGTCAATCCGGGGGCAAGTGGGTCAGACCAGGGAATGGGTAAGGGGCATTGATCTGTGACCGTTGGATCAAGTCGTATCAATGACTTTGATTAAGAGTGACCAAATAATGTCGTTTTAAGACGTCTCTGACCAGGCCAAACTGGACCTGGTTCATGGGTGATTTGGGCCTGATTTTTGCACTGAAATCGGCCTAATTTCCACTCTTTTTCTTCCTTTTTCTTTCATTTTCTTTTAATTCCCTTTTCAACTAAAATCCTAATTGAATTATAACATTGACAATTAACTTAAAACATTAACTCTTAATAACAACTATCACATGCAATTAAACACCCAATAACGATAAAATCACACAATTCGGACATTAAACGCCAAAAATGCAAAGTACATATTTTTTGTGATCTTTCCATTTTGTAAAACAAACTTGATTGTTTAATTAATTTCTAAATTGTAAAATTAAATCCTAAATGCACATGCAACACATATTTTTGTATTTTTCTTAATTAAAGTAAAATTAAACATGCACAGACAAAAATACAAATAAATTACAAACAATACAAAATCATTTTATTTTGAATTTTTGGGAGTAATTCTCATAGGGCAAAAATCACGTGCTCACATTGGGTATCTTCTGGGGGAGTCCCAGTTCGTCTGATTTTATCTGCATCGGGAGTGTGATGTCGGAGAGCGAAAAACATTGTTGCTTTGCTCACATTCATTTCATGCACATATTGGAGTTTCCCTGTCTCACATTTTTGCTTTTTGGTCTGGAGATGTCATTGCTGGGTGGGACGATGGATTACACTTTGACCTCGTGGATTTCCCCCTCGTCAGTCTGGTCTTTAAGTCCTCGGGAAGATTCTCTTAGGACACCTTCTTGGTGAGGAGAAGGGTATCATTTCCTAGGAGTTGGGTTTGCCTGGTGGAAGATATTTCGGTTTTTTTGTAGTAATTTCCCATTCTTCAGTTGGGATATTTCCTTGCTCGCTCGCACGCGCGGTGCTTGTGTTCTTGTTTGAGCAAACATCAGAAGGTGGGCCAGGATGATATTCTCCTTATACCGATCCGATGAGTTAGTAAATGAAGGTGGATCTGTGGCATTTCACTCTTTGCTTGGCATTTCAATGGTTGATGGGGATGGTATTTTCTGAATTTGTTAACCGTATTCAGCTCTCTTTCCCTCCATTTTTTGTGCCTTTGTCCTGTGCGGGCTAGGCTCATTTTTGCTTGTTCATGGGCTGCCCGGCGTGCGGGGGAGGATGTTGGTTGCAACTTCTGCTTGTGTATAGTATCAGGATCTAGGTTGGCGTGTGAGGTTCACTTACCGTTCTTTTTGGTGGGTGATCATGTTTCTTATTTTGATTTGGAGGAGACTAGGAAGTTTTCACTAAGAAATCCCCAAAGAAGGTGCCAAATTGTTTGACCCAAAAAAATCGAAAGCTTTTTAATTAAATCAATTAATGAAGATGAAGAGGTAAATCTCAGTCAAACATGATAAACTCCATATCTATAAGCAAATCAGAAAATAATGCGTAAGATGAAATAGGGGCGATCAATCTTATTGAGGTTTTTCATTTCTTCTCTCACTAATCGACGGAGATGACTGTTTTACATATTCAATGGAAGATTGATTTGTCTTCTTTTTGCAAAGAAGATTACAGCGGAGAGGAAAGAGAGAGAAAAAGCCCCCCTCCCCCTTTCTAGGAAGGTTCCTTCCTATATATAGTTATGGAATCCTTACTATGTTCTTGGGTCAATGCACTTTCATACCACGTCCGCTTTCGTCGTTCCCTGAATATTGTTCTTTGACTTGGCGGGTATTGTGAGTACGGGGTTTGGAGCAAACTATGCCGTCTCGCCGCTTGGACGGGATCTCGGTTGGGTCGACTGCAGTGGTTAGATTTTGACCAATACAGGGAGTAGCACCGCCGTCCCTAAGCAATAATTTGGTAGAAAGCGCTTCTTTTAATAGTTGTCACGTGACGCAAATTCGAATTAATTGGGATCTCAATGTGAATATCGAATACCGAGTAAAACACAAGAAATAAAGAAAGAGATGAACTAGAAATCTGATAATTGAATCTTAAAATCCCTTTCCTGACTGTAAAGTTCATCAGCTTGCTTCTTCCAAGTCAACTATTACTGCTATAACTACTATAGTAATAACCAGAAGCTGGGGGTTCGCCGGGGGGGCGGGGGGGGGGGGAGCGTAAATCAACTTGCAGATTTGATTTATGTAAGCTTAGGAACTTTTCATAGAAAAAACAAAGCAAATTATTGGCAATAGAGCAACATACAGACAACAACAATAAGCAAAGTTCTAGCTAGAAGTGTTGACGTTTCTGTCTTCTTTCTTTTCTCCTTTCTGTTGTGCTAGTTAACATTCACTACTAGTACTACCTAATTTAAATAGCAGAGGAATTCATTATTCAGACACATAATGCTAGCTCAAGTTGGAAAGCCGAGTCCCCGCCATTCAGCTAAAGATATCGCGCGTGGCAAAAAAGAATTTCTTTAGAGACTATTGTTGTTCAAGTCTTTGGTCCCATGGACAAAAAGGTGGATTTCTTTTCAGGTATCATGTGTGCAAGTGCAACCCTCGTCATTTGTTTGGATTGGAGTAAGTATATATATTTATTATATATTATATATAACATACATAACATGTAAAGACTTTTTAAGTTGTATTTGTCGTCACTTGTAAAGAACAAAGGAAGAGAAAATATAACAACGGATCACCTAATCACTGACGGGGCCTAACTAAATTAACACATTTTGGATTGCATTCGACTAAAATACATGATGAATGGACTAAAATCTGAAAATCCTAATACTCCTAACATAAAGAAAAAATGTTATAAAATAAAAGAAAATTGAGAAATCCCCCCGTGTTTTAAATATATATAATAATTCTCTTTTCCCGTTGTAATTTCTAGCGCAGACATATTTCCTATATTAGAGATATAACATATTTTTTCTTGTAAAGGCGATTATCAATAGCTAATTAGTTTAGAGAGTCTTGCCATCGAGAAAGAAGATAATCATTTTGGAATGTAATCTATAACTCACGAGGGTATGGTTTATTCCAATGTTCCCCACTTTTGTGCATCTCTTTTTTTGGTTCATTTAACCTACACAATACCTTTTCCCTTTCTTTCTTCCTCACTTCCATTCAACCTTTATTTTCATTAAGCAATCATTTGCAGGGTCCTATCACTATTTCTTGGTCCTGGAAGCCAGCCAATTTATTCCTCATTTATTCCTTTTAATTTGTGAGTGCTCTTCTCTTTGCTTATTAATCCAGTACGTACCGATCATTGAGGAACAATGTCTGCCATGAGAAAGTTGTGCTAAATTTTGGAGCATTCTGTCCAAAATTTCTATGTTTATTAATCTATTTAAAACTATGGTAGAAGAAAATCTTATGCTTTTCGTGGAATCTTCATTCATAAATTGACTAGTCTTTCTCATTTTAAAATTAATCTTTGAGCAATGGATTTGAGTTCATATAACTTAGAAATCCATCTTTTATGTGACATTTGAGTTTCTTGTTTTTTCTGCTTTATTTGTCATCCTGATATATAGTTAAACAATTGATATTAATCCCTTGGTAGTGAAGATTAGTTTGAGAAAGGCTAGCTTTTGAGGAACTAAATTATGTAATGATAGCATATCTTAATTGAAGTAAACGGCATATCTTAATATTTGTTTCCTACCTGAAAAGTGAAAATGCCGTCTAGGAATAGTGGATAAGCCACTATAATTCCATTCTCGCAGGACATTAATTAGTGTCCCTCAGATATGACTTATTATTAGTAGCATCAAATACTATGAATGTAACCTAGTAAATCATCCATAATATTACAGCATTATCCTCTTTTTTGACTTTTGAGACGTAAATGAAGAGTTGATTTTTTTCTCCTTATGGTCGAATAAAACAGAATACCAATTGTGAAAGCTCAGAACTAATTAATAGAGAGACTCTCTTGGCCACTCATCTTGCCAGGCTACACTTTAAATAGATAAATGGATATAATAGAATCATACTAGTAATTAATAATGGTGGCAACGATGATAAATCATAGAGAAAATAATTAAGCACTACTATTATTATTGTCATCTTATTTCTTTTGATTTTCCATACAAAGACAAGAAACAATTAAGGAGGGATTGAGGTCACAAATGATGATTTAGAGTTCCTGCACTAGCTTCTTTTTATTTCTCTACGTGGTCCAGAGTTGTATAGCTCCACAGCGATAATACATCAGATATTGATATGGAGAATTATTTGATTTCACAGAAACAAGATCTTAAGGCATTAGTATAGTCTAGAATCCCTCTATTTACTTAATACAGTACTCTGCTAGGAAAAAAAAAGAACTGCAGCAATTTAAAAAATTATGCAAATTAATTTTGATGGCTTACTCTAAAGAGAAAACATCTTCTATATATCTCAAGCTGACTTACTGTTTGGCCTCAACCAACCTAATGATACTCTTAATTAGGGGTGTACATAGGTCGGGTTGGTTCGGATTTTACAATTACCGAACCAAACCAATTATGTCGGGTTATTAAATCTAAAGATCAAACCAAACCAATAAAACTCGGGTTTTTCACTCTTGGTTTTTCTCGGGTTTTCTCGATTTTTCGGGTTATTCGGACTTTTTCAGGTTTTCTCGATTTTTCGGGTTATTCGGACTTTTTTCGGGTTTTTTCCCGGTAAAATCTTTGTAGAACAAAACATATAAATTGTGCTCAAAATATTTCTTTAATCCTAGTAAGATACAACTATATAAAGTATTTTCCAAGAAAATAATACAAAATATGAGATGTGTCATGGTATTATCCTAAAATATTCAACAATAAAGAAAATAAAATTATGTAATATAAATATTGCTAATCAAAAATTCATAATAAAAATAAACATAATCTAAAAGTACTAAGTCATGCTAAAATAAGTAGACTACTAAGAGAGTACCAATTACACGACTAAACACTAAAGAAAAAATAACAATAAGTTGTGATTTTTATCTAATTTATTGCAAAACAAAAAATAAATATTCAATACATTCCCGTTCATTGTATTGAATTGAATATCTTTTGTTAGCATTAGTATTGATTTGATTTTGGTTTGGGCTTTTGTTAGCATTATTTAATTTACTAATGTTAATGGCTATAAAACTTATTGGAACATTCAAAAGTTCTAAGTCCAATCTTGAAATAATACCTTAAAATGAAATTTTTAAAGAAATATTTATAAATTATATCACAATAAGTATATTTATATATTAAATATATCTAAAATTTCTATATATGTAATGTCGGCTTGGTTTGGTTTCGGTTTGACTTTCTTTAGTTAAAACCAAACCAAACCAATTATGGTTGAGTTTTTTTCCCCAACACCAAACCAAATCAAACCAAACCATAATCGGGTTTTTTTTCTCGGTTTGACTCGAATTATTGAGTTGGTGCGGTTTGTCGGTTTTTTTGTACACCTCTACTCTTAACATTGTGTTATGTTGGTATGCTATGCCCCAGTCTAGACTTTTCAACTACCACTATGGAACTTTTTTTCGCACAATCCAATAACATCCCCTTGAACTAAAATTTCACAATTTACGGGTTTTCGCCTCAAACTAA
The DNA here is from genome assembly GCF_000393655.2 of Nicotiana sylvestris. Taxonomy (NCBI): domain Eukaryota; kingdom Viridiplantae; phylum Streptophyta; class Magnoliopsida; order Solanales; family Solanaceae; genus Nicotiana; species Nicotiana sylvestris. Next base: position 202,802,133 of record NC_091059.1, read on the forward strand.
GTTCCATGGGACTCATTATAACCATCATTCACATGTTAATTTAATGAGATTCACCGTATACCGCTCACACGATCGAGCATTTAAGGCCACCAAAGCCAAAGCTAGCATTTTCTTTTGTGCGTGAGTCTCCAAGCTACCTTTGGCTGGCAAAAATAGTAAAAAAACAACTTCACCATTATGTCATCTCCATACTCGTATTGTCGAATTATTGACTCTGATACTAGTTGTTAGGTTATGTCAGCCTAAAGATACTCTTAACATAATGTGATATTGTCTACTGCATGCCAAGCCTATACTTTTTTTTTCTTCAAAAATCCTCACATCATTAAGAGTATCACTACAACTTATATGTATAATATTTTTAACTAATTTCTCAGCTATATACCAATGTGGGATTTTAATTACATAGCAACCAATTAAGTTAATCTTAGTGTTGTAGACTTTACTTTATGCCTAAAACTAAATACGATAACAACAATGCCTTAATCCAAAGCAAGGTGGGTCGGCTATATGAACTTTATTGTTCATGTTGCTCCATTTAAGCATTTCTAATATGGCCATATATAATAAAAGTTACGAAGTTGATCTAGTGCTAGAAATTCTCTTTATTCTCGACTAGTCTCTCTCTCTATATATATATATATATATGTGTGTGTGTGTGTTACTAGAATATATATCTCTAACATGCCTACCAGACTCAACTTAATAACATAACTAAAACTTAACCTCACTACTACTTGATATCGCCTATATAATTCTTTTCATTGTATCCGATTTTTTGCTAAGTCTATACAGATAAGAGAATGTTGGTACATCCATCTTAACATTCGTATTTATGCAACACTCATCTTTTGGATATATTGGATTTTAGAGGCCAAACCATTCACTCTCATACAATATTAGTCTTAATCAGGGCGGAGGCAGAATGCTGGCGGCGGGTTCGGTCGACCTCAGTATCTTTAATTCGAACTCTGTATTTGTCTTATAAAATTCATCAAATATGTATAAATTATTAATTTAGAACCCAGTAAATTTTAACGATTAGAATCCTGAACTCATAAACTTGAAATCCTAGCTCCGTCTGTAATCTTAACTACATCTGTTCAATAAAACTTGTCTTTTGCTTTGGGAGGTATATATTCTTTTGTCACATAACACTCTAGTGAAACTTTTCCTTTTCAATCATCATAGCAACTTTAATTTTATGCGTAATCTTCATCTATCATATTTAAGAGTAGAGAATAATGTAAACTAGGTAGTGTGCATTAATCATGAATTCAAAGTAACATAAATGACTGAATTCAATTATAAGAGTGACATGGACCCTACTCCTCTTAGAAAGGGGAATGAATCATTTTTCCGATTTTTCATTTTGTTTTAAGGTAGATGTTGATGATTTCCATGTTCTCGAATAATAACATACATAATTCTAGTTGATGATATATCGAGTACTGTCAATCTAATAATATATAAGCAGATGCTATGGGTAGAGAAGTTAAATTAAATCTTTGAAACGTCTTCTATAAGATTGTTGAATCTTAATTACTATAATAGCAGAAAACTGAAATATAGTTTCCCTCTATGTAAAAGACACCAAAATGCATGGAGTGTTTTTATGTGATTTTGCTGATTCGTCATAAAAATTTTGTTCAAATATAAAGTCAATTGGATCAAATTTTATGATTAAATTTGAAAAAGAAAAAAGGGAGATTTTGTATAATTAATCAAGCAGGTAAATGATCAATGAATAGAACTTTCAAATGGCGGTTATCCCATGTTTAGTGATTAGTATACATAAGAGGAGCACTATTCTCTTTTTGTTGTTTTTAGGTGGTTTGATTACATTATTGACATAACTAATTAACTATACATCAATAAGTACTAAACAAGTTACGGTTCATGTTCCCCATTAAAATTGAAAATTAATTTTGATTACATTTTTGGAATGACTTAAAAGTAAAAAAAGATCAGTTTATTTACAAACAAGTTATTCATAGAATACGCAAAACGAAATAGACAAATTTATTTTACATTACCAACAGAACCAAATAGCCTTCTTCTGGTTGAGTTGCACTAAACCAACAAGAGGTGGTGCCCCTTGTCCTAACTCCTATGCTTCCCAAAACTTCCCAGAAAACTGGAAGTTTGTAAATTGTTGCTGCAGGAAGAAAAAATATAACGAAAATGAAGAAGTAAATCAATAAATAAAGCTGATGAGAATATTTAAAACCAGGTACTGAAAGAATTTGGCTTGGAACTCATAAATCTCTAAAGCTTAACTGGAAGTCTTCTTCCCAAATTCTCTTCTTATATAGTATGTGGTTATACTCATCGGTTGATGTAATAGTCAAGCAATAGTTCAATTGAACCCACAATTTTTTTACACCATTTATATGTGTGTCTGAGTGCAAAAAATTCGAAAAAATAGTGTAAAGGTTATGTTTTGAAATCATATTTTTAAAGAACTTATCAGGTTTTGTTTTTTGGTGACTAATGTAGTCTTACATAGTGGTAGAAGATAGATAGATGTTTCAGAATTGGTTTATCCAATCTTGTATGTACCTTGAAGGTTGCTTTGATATAAGAAAGGGTCTCGCCACCAAAAAAAATATCAGAATCTTGAACTCTAAAAGAATTACTCTTGGATTTAAATGAAGTGTAAAACCTACCTCGTGAGAAATTTCAGTACTGTGGTGATAATTGAAGATGGTATATGGGTTCCAGTTGCCGGTAACAACCAAATTACAATCATCAACATTCTCATTAGTCCCCAAAAGAGGCTCCTCGTGGTGCGTGGTGTGTTCTTCAATTTGATGATTAGTACCTTGAATACCTGATTCTTCACCTGTTTCAAAAAGACTCCAACATCCTAATCGTTTTAAATCATCAGCCGCCATAGACTGATCACCAATATTTAAAAAGCTTTTCTTTATTTTTGTTCTCTCCCTTGCCCTCGCTCTAGCTTGCTTTCTTGATTCCTTTGCCACAGGATTAAATGCAGCTCTACGAACTAGTTTATTAGCCTTCTTCTTCTCCCCTACTTTACCTCTATTTGACTGCTTCTGAATATCATTAGTGGTTGTAGATTCATCAATTCCTGATACAACTTCACACTCAGATGTAGTAGAGCATGTACTAATTGCACCAATATTAGCAGTAGCGCAATTTTCTTTATTTATGCCTTGGACGAGCTCATTGACAGCACATTTGGACTTTGTTAGCAACCACTCCACAGTTTTGCTAGCCTTATCGAATCCAAGCAAGTCTTGCAAATTGAAAAATTTGCGAGCTACATCGAGAGAAAGTCTCATTCTTCGGTCTCTAGGGCCGTGAGCAGTGTTAATCTTGCTGTGTCTATCTTTCTTGTAAGCAACACGTCTCTTATTGTCACCTTTTTTGTTCTTGCAGCGGCCTTGTAATTCAACTTCTTCAGGATCTTGATTAGTACTACTGATTACGGTGTCTTTGTTGGAATCTGCTGCCATATAATGATCAGGTGTAGTCAAGAGTTGTTGTTGTTGTTGTTGTTGTTGGGGTTGAAGGAGATGATGGTCATGAAAATATTGGAAAAGTTCGTGTTCATATTGCATAGAATTCGGAGATGGAATGTGAAATAAGTTATTTGAGGAGGAAATATTGAGGCTGTAATTACAGCTGTTGCTTGACGGATACATTGAAGTGGGACTTGAGCTTGAGAAGGACGGATATACAAGCACAAGTACTACTCTTAGCTTTTTATTGAAGTTGAAAGAACCACAACATCTTCTGAATTTGTCAATTTAATAAGCTAGCTAGCTGCAGCAAGATGCAAAACAAGGTTAATTAATTAAGACTTTTGAGAGGGACAACATAACTTTTTAAGTGCATAATAAAGTGAGATAGATCATATAGCTAGAGGGGAAGGAATTATAGGTAATTTGTCAATATGTTGATGATAACATAGCTTTTTGGTTGAGAATGACAGCTAAATTAATGTGTGGTTTTACAAATATATATATATATGTAGCTAGTGGCTATAATGCATGTGTTTTGTGGGAGTACTCAAAGCATTATAAGATAGCTGGAAATACTGGAGATTGAGAAAGACAGGCAATGGTTTGTTACCTGTAGAGACAAAGAGAGCTGTAATATTGTCCTTCCATCTTTGCTAAATACCTCTAGAGAAAAAGAAAGGCTTCTTTTTCTAGCTGTGGAATTAAGCTTTAAAAGTATGAAAGGGAATTGAGGGAAAGAAAGAAAATGGAGGGGACACTCTTAGTACTTGTTGTAGTTACAACTGATTTTATGGGAAGTGAAGCATATAGACTTCTCTCTAATTGTGCCCCTTCAGTTCACGTGATAGCAACTGACAAAAATCCTTCTCTTTTCTTCCTTATCTCTAGTCTTCAACCACCACTTCTTCCTCTCCAAAAAGAAAGAACAAAATAAAAATACAAAGCTTAAGAGCTTGCATGTTAAAGGCAAGGGGTAAGCTACTACCGTCCACAGAACTCACTTATGGAATTACACTGTGTATATTGTTAAGATTTGTGTACGTTTTATCCTCTCTATACCCCATTTGTGAGATTATACTGAGTATGTTATTTGTTAAGAGCTTGCATGTTAGCTTTATCCCTTTAGCGTCAACTCCAAAGAGGAAGAAATATGGGGTTTTCTGCCTCTTTTTCCCCTTTCTTATTCCAAAAAATACTGCAAACTTGAAAATTTTAAGTTAGTAAGTTCACAATAAGTTTACTATATATATATATAGTACATATCTATTTTGAGTCGAAATTAAATAATTTGTTTAGTTAAATTCACAGAAGTCGACCTAGATCTGTCTATGACTTGGAGTCACCCTAGTTGCTGAAGTTACACGTTGACGTGGCCAAGTCCAAGATCGACAAGCAATATTGTTTCAGAGAAGAAGACAACAGTAAGAAACCATAGTGTGGATAAATTAGACCTCAAATTTGGGGGTATATGAACAGTAAGGGTCGAGAGAATGAGAGGAGAAGATAGCCTCTCAGAGGTCAGGCATTTAGAAACGTTAAGGCAAAGCAACTTTTGACCAGGGTTCTCAGTCTAGCTATATATGTCACTTTCACTAAAAAGAGAAACCTATCTCTTCCACAACTAAAACAACAACTCCCCCACCCCCCACCCCCACCCCCTTCTAGCTACTTGGACACTCTTTCTATCCCCACTTTTTTTTTTGTCTTCCCATTCTCCTTATATCTCTTTCCATCAGCATGACTTTGTGCCAATTAAGTCTATATGGCGAGTTGAGAGATAGTGATAGAGATATTTTTTTATGTTTGTAGCCAAGTATTATTAGAGTAGCATATATACTCTAATTGTACTTCCGTCTGATGTTAACAAGACCTCCGATCCCTTAAAACCCCAGCCATTGAGAGCCACTTAGCTTGTCCATCTTTCGTTTTTTTACACCTCTGTTATGTGATATTCGCTTAATTTAAGGTACTAAGAAATTCTTCATTCACATGACTCAATCTTGATATATATATTTCATTAGAGTAAATCTTAATTCTTCCACCTCACTCCTTGGTGGTATATATTTCTGCTTATACTTGCTATTGATGCTAACAAATCCCTAGCCATTGAGGCCTTGTCTATCTTTCTTTCAAATTATTTACACATTCGGTATGAATTACTGGTACGATTTATTCAGACTTCAGTGAATAGATCCACTAAAGGGTAAATATGAGATTTGATTTGATACATAATTAAGAGATTTAAAAAGTTATACTATTTTCTTATAAATTTCAACATTATAAAGGCTCATTAATTCCCTCTATTTAAAAGAGTATAGTAGAAGAATATTCCATCAGACCCCACAGTCTGATGTAGGGTGGTAATACTGCATGTACTTGCTAATGATGTTTCCAAGACCTCCCTTAAAACCTTAGCCATTGAGCCCCCACTTGTCCCTCTTCTTTCTATTTTTGAGTTATTATTATCCATCTACCCTCTTCCTCTTCTTCATTGTTAGGTAAGCCCTTTTCCACAATCATCTTTGCAAACCACTAACTTCTCTTTTCCGTATATGCATGCCGCGGCCGCCTTTGCAAATCCCTCTACTCCCCCCCACAAGTCCTAATTAAGAAGTAGTGAGATCTAGTGGGGTGGAGGGGATGTGGGCTGTCCTATTTTTGAATTTTAGACTGTCTGGCATTATTATGAGAACCACAATAAATGGTACACCTGACGGGCTTGATCTCATGAGGTTGCTTTCAGAAGTTTAGATAACTATGAACCAAAAAATAAAAAGGGATGATGGATACATAATGTACCATTTAAGGTTGGGTGACAGTGAGAGCATATATAACATAACCCTTGCATATCAAGTGCTTTCATTTCCATTGAAAAAAGATGGAAAAGCAATTAAAAAAAGTCTTATTCTTTCTTCTAGTATTACTTTTTCTTTTTCACCCGGTATTAGTTATCCGTTTTAATGCCCAATTAATCAAAAAAGTTTCATTGTGGAGATTAAAGCGCTCGTTACCAAAAGAGATTTCATGCAGAGGCTTTGAACCTTGTGAGTTCGAGATTCTTGCCTATTTATGTTGTTGGGTTCTAAATTAATAATTTGTACATGTTCAATGGATATTCTAAGATAAATACAGCCATACAGGATTTGGACAAAAGTTATTGGGTTCGGCCGAATCACAAGACCTATGCTAGCTCCTCCCCTAATATCAAAGGCGGATCTAGGATTTTAATAATATGGGTGCACCACTTAAAAGGAGAAAACAAGAAGTATTAAGTGAGATTTGATCCCTAATCCTCTAGGTAAATAACTCAACATTTAACCAAGTGCATCATTTAGCCTCTTTGGAGCATGGGTGCCAACCGATAATACTAGACCAATTCTAAAATTATGGATATAAAATATCTAGTTTGACGGAAAGATCATGGGTTCACGTGCCCCGTGTAAATGCCTACAAATCCGCCTCTGCCTAATATCATACTCAGGACTCGAATCTGAAACTTCTAGTTAAAGATGAAGAAATATACTTACCATTATACTATAACCTTCATGGTATTCTTTCATCTAGTATTACCACCTTTTCTTGTGCTTTTTAGTTGTATTTGTAGCAAATTTCAGAATCCTTTTAAACACATAGTTAAGGTGTACTGTTCATTAATTTTGTCCTTCCAGCCTGGATACAGTGCACCTAGCTTGCACTCGGAAATTTTAGCAGATGAACCAATTTCTATTGGTAGTAAAAATCTTTTACGGGATTAGTTTGCAGGACAATAATGTCTTACTGTCTCCTTATATATATGTATAGTTATTTGCATTTCCTTTTTTATAAAGTAATTGATTGATCCCTCATTTTCACATATATTAAAAGTTTCTTTATTTAGAACTAGAACTACTTTGTTTTACATTCATGTTTTGAAGACTAGCCAAAGTCCATGTTCCTTTCCATGCGCATGCCAAAACTATCTTGTCAAATAACGACCAAAAAGGGTAATAAAAAATGAAGTTGGCATCAAGATTAAAAACAGAATTAGGAAATGATCAGTATTTTCATCTAGCAAATTCATAAGGTGTATAATTATAGTAAATAATAATTACTTCCTTTTCTTTCGAGAACGTAGAAGCAATTATTCACAGGGTAGCATTTGATTTGAGGTTTGATTTTTGGCAAACAATTTCGTATCTCTGAATTTTGCTTTTAAATGAATAATTTAAAAAATAAAGATCGCGGGTGCATTTAACTGTTTTTTCAAATCTATAAAGATATAATTTTCATTCAATCTTTTGAAAAATATAGTATCTATAACTACATATATAAGCAATAGAAATTGTCATATGGCTAAAAATTAGAAAACGATTTCATATACTTATAATTTGTTAGGAGTTCTATTTTTTCCTGGTGTCTTTTTTCGTTTTCCCTGAGCTACTTGTGAAAGGGAAGGACCCAAGTAACTGTTTCTTTATAGGAAAATAAAACGACGTGAAGTGGCACTGCTATTTCTATTTTCAGAGCCATAGGTTCAAATGATGTTCCAATTAATCTAACCTGGCTATTTTTTTATGTTTTGATAACTAAATATAGAAATTATTGAAATAATCATGCAATAATTTAGGTGATAATTGAACTTTTATTTGTAGGCAAAATGCCAGATAACAGTACTAGAGCTGCACCAACTATTTTCATATATCATTGCATATTGTGGTTTTCCATTTATACAAAAGGAGAGAAATAAATTAATGTGTTGGTATTTTCTCTCTTTTTTCGTGCGATCTAATCTAATCGAAATCAATTAGCTCACATGGAATAAGGCGTTAGTAATTTTTATAGAGCTATTCTTTTTTTTTTTTTTAAATCCCTCACAATTTATGAGAATCTATAGTGTTTTGAATTTGTGCGTCTATATAGGTATATCACAGCAGTACATCAACATACACAAATCAGTTGTTCATTTGTAAATAGCATTTTCCTTTGTTTTCTTGTGCTGCGGTACGATTCTGAAGGAAAAAGACCCGTTTACAAGAAGACTACAAATACAGCTATCCGTTGTGATAATTTGCGGCAAAATGACAAACTATAGTTTAATCATTGTCACCTTAGCTATTTATGTTTTTCCCCTTTATTTCGTGTCTTGATTTTGCTTGGACGTTTACATAGAAAGGATATATTCCGTTGACTTAAAGACTTTATAAAACAACATTAATTATTGGCGGATAACTTTCAACAACAACAACGACCCAATGAAATCCCACACAGTGAGGTATAAGGAAGGTAGTGTGTATGCAGACCTTATCCCTACCCCGATGGTGCAAAGAGGTTGTTTCCGATAGACCATCAGCTCAGGAAAACGGAAAGAAAACAAGAAGAGACAATATATCAGTATCGTCAACAGAAACAATAGAAATAGTAACAACATCATAAAAACCATAAAATAGATGACATGCAATAACAATAACCAGTAATTAAGGCCCGGAGCTATGCAAAGCAGAAAGGATAGTGTGGACAGAACATTAACCACTAGATGACTAAGATCAACCGTATCAAACCAGCCTCACCCCCGGTACTAAGTATAAAAAAGCTCGATTACCTCCTGACCTACAACTCTAATGCTCGACCTCCACACCTTTCTATCAAGGGTCATATCCTAGAAAATCTACAACCGTACCATATCTTGCCTGAGCACCTCTCCCCAATACTCGTTGACAAAAAACTTTGATCCCTCAAAATTGTTAATATTGCTAGTTAAATTTAGAGCGTGATTAATATTCCAAGTTGCATTTTTTCTCCAGTGACGTGTACCTTATATACATTGAGCATCAAAATTGTTAATATTGCTAGTTAAATTTAGAGCGTGATTAATATTCCAAGTTGCATTTTTTCTCCAGTGACGTGTACCTTATATACATTGAGCAGTTATCAAACAATTGCATGTGCCAATTCTCTGTATACCAAAATTGACTTTTCCACTTTCTTCTTTTGATCTTTATAAACCAAAAAAAAAAAAAAAAAAACTACACTCTTTAGTGTAAACATCCCCGAAACTAGCGGGTGATATCGCCACCTTTGGTAACTTGATCTTTTCTTATTCACTTGTGTTGGTGGAAGAGAGATCGGCGCATGTGTTCTCGCTCGGGGAGGGGGGGGGTCTTCCCTTTCTCAATTATGATGTACTCGGTTAGGTTGTCATCTAGGTTTCGGTCGGGAGTGACTTCCAAATTATGGTCTCATTCTTCCCTTCCCTTGATTCACGAAATCCGATGGTGTTTTTCGTAGCAGTCCAAGGAGTTGATTTACTTTTGGGCATGCTTCGTTTGCTTTGCTTATTTCGACGAAATGCTCTGAATTCTATGAGGACTATAATGAGGAGGACAACAGACCCACTCACGACAATAAGGAGATGCAGCAATTTCATAACCATAAAGAAAGACCTCTCTTTCGAGATCAGTCTCGTCCCTAGATGTAGTAGTCAATCAGCGGGGCATTCAAAGAAGCCCTTCCGCTTGTAGATCGACAGAAAGCAGAAAGAGAGCCCGAGATGCTGACCCACAGCGAGGCAGGCGGGGAAGTCCTTGGCATTCCTTCCTTTCTGTCAAAAATACAATAAACATAAAAGAGAAACATTGTAGTTGTTTGTGATGGGACGGATGCGAGTTCCCTCAGTTGGTTTGGGTGGTATAGCCCGTTGCATAAGTCCCCCCCCCCCCTTTATGCATTTCTTTAGTCTTTAGGTGTTCGGGCCGTTGTACCTTTTGATTATGGTATGGTATTGTCAGATCCGAACATAGGGCTACTTTATTTGTTTGCCATATATTCGCTAGGCGACTAGGAAAACTCCGGAGATTTTATGGGAAACTGAAAACGTCGAAGTAAGTTATGGCTTATAAATAGGAAGATGTGTTTTTGCTCTCATATTGCGGGTTTTCACTTCCCTTAGTTATATTAGGGCTTTATATAACTCTACCGTGGTGATTAAGTTCTGCTTTAGTTGGTGTAAAATGAGCGGATTCTGGGATAGGAGGTCTTGTCAGTATGGAACCTACCCTTCTGGAGTAAAGGATTGTCCTCCTATAGCGGAGTGTTTTTAATTTGGTAGTGGAAGAAGAGCATTTAAAATAGGAGCAGAGTCTGTCACGTGCAACCTACTCTCTTCGTCCCCTCCTCTTATCTTTCCTTTCTTTTATAAAGCAAGGCATTTAGGCTAGCCCTCTTCTGGAAAGAAATTCTATAGCACCGAAGTCATTCAAAGAGCCCTTATTTCTATTTTGTGTGTGTCAACTATTGATTCTATGCCATCAAAGCATGCTAACAACAAAAAGTCTTCGGCTTGCACGACGTCTCCTTCCATTTGATCCAGCTATGAAAGAAAAGAATGGACGCAACACTTTATTCTCTTCTACCGTTCTTTGTTTACTTCTGGCCTTCCCGAACTCCTACACTGGCGGAGTTAGATCTTGGAGTAAGTTCCTTTCCATGGGCAATCTACTCAAGAGTTTAGGCCCTAATTCGGTCTATGTCTGGGCTGCGGCCATACTCAAAGGTGAGGGGATCCAAAAGCGAATGTGATCGTCCTTAGAGGAGAGAGACTCTGAAAGTGGATGCGATCGGCCTCATAACTACAGGTGATGGGGATCATTTGCCATAACGCTCTAACGCACGTCGTTATGATGCTTTGGAACACTACCGATCGCCACCTCTTGCAACTATCAATGCCACTATTGATGTGATTATTCCAACTATATTAAATATCATACATGTAAGAATTATAGTAAGGGCAATCAAAATGGTTCTAAACCTCCATAGCAAGCTCATTCTTGGTGAAAAGGTGATCAATATTTTATTTATCATGCTCCGAACATTATAAGTATTTGCTTGCTAATCTTATACCTTTCGTCTGAATTTATTCCCTTAACTGATTCTGAAATCCCTGCAAACTCATGTTCCTCCTTGATAGGGTGCAAGGTGTTCTGCTATCGCTTTTCCTTTTTGGTTATTTTGCACCATTTATTAAGAAAATACGTCGGGGACTACTTTTTATTTTATTTTATACTAACCCATTTTAACCACTTTTGAACAACATTGTATGACTACATTTGAAATTTTCAAAATAAAAGGTCAATGTTATTACCATTTTAACACAATTCTTTTTAAATGTAATAAAATTTGGAGTGTTGTAGTAGCTCCATCCAAACAAATGGAACAACTAAATCGAGAAGAAATGAGTAATTGTGATAAAACTATAAAAGAAGAAGAACAATATTGCAGAGAAAGAGAGAGAAAGAGGAAATTCTTATTGAATTTTGGGATGAATTAAAATGGAATAGAACCCTCTATATATAGGGAGATGGTGACTTAGCCACCAAGTAATAAAACCTAGAATCTCTCTAAATATATTCACCATAAATAAAATTTTATTTATAACACTCCCCCTGAATGTCTATTCAACAAATAATGTGCCTCGTTAAAACCTTAACTAAAATAAAACCCTGTGGGAAAACAATTCTAGTAAAGGAAAAAGAGTACACATATCTAACAATACGCCTTTTGGTTGCCTCGTTAAAAACCTTGCAAGGAAAACCCAGTGGGACAAAACCTTGTAAGGGAAAAAGAGTGCAACGCACATTAACTCCCCTTGATGAGAGCATCAATTCACATCCTTGAGCCTTCGCATCACAATCTTGTACACTAGCTTCTTGAAGGTTGACGTCGGTAAAGACTTGGTGAACAAATCAGCCATATTATCACTTGAACGAATTTGTTGCACGTTAATATCACCATTATTTTGAAGATCATGTGTGAAAAATAACTTTGGTGATATGTGATTTGTCTTATCTCCCTTTATAAATCCTCCCTTCAATTGGGCTATGCATGATGTATTGTCTTTATACAAAATTGTGGGTAGTTTGTCATACTTCAAACCACATTTGTCTCGAATAAGATGTATTATAGACCTCAACCACACACATTCTCGACTTGCTTCATGAATAGCAATTATCTCAGCATGATTAGATGAAATAGCCACAATTGATTGCTTAGTCGATCGCCAAGATATGGCAGTACCTCCACATGTAAACACATAGCCTGTTTGAGATTGAGCCTTGTGTGGATCGGATTAAAAATACCCAACATCGGCATAACCAACAAGATCAGGACTGTAATTATTGCCATAAAATAAGCTCATATCGGTAGTTCCTTTTAAATACCGCAATATGTATTTGATTCCATTCCAATATATCTTTGTAGGAACAGAGCTATATCTTGCTAAGACATTAACTGAAAAGGTTATGTCAGGCTTTGTTGTATTAGAAAGATACATTAGTACACCAATTGCACTAAGATATGGTACTTCATGACCAAGTAGCTCTTCATTCTATTCTTGAGGTCGGAATGGATCCTTATTCACATCAAGTGATCGAACAACCATCAGAGTACTTAATGGATGTGCTCCATCCATGTAAAACTGTTTCAATACCTTTTCTATGTAGGCAGATTGATGAACAAAAATTTTGTTTGCCAAATGTTCAATTTGCAAAACAAGACATTATTTTGTCTTTCCGAGATCTTTTATCTCGAATTCCTTCTTTAAATAATCAATTGCCTTTTGGAGTTCTATACGAGTTCCAATAAGGTCTATATCATCAACATATACGTCAAGTATAACAAATTCCGCTGTTGTTTTCTTTATAAAAATACATGGACAAATGACATCATTTATATAACCTTCCTTTAATAAATACTCACTAAGGCGATTATACCACATTCGTCCTCACTGTTTAGACCATACAAAGATCTTTGCAATTTGATTGAAAACATTTCCTGGGACTTTGAATTATTTGCGTTAGGCATTTTAAATCCCTCGGGAATTTTCATGTATATTTCATTATCAAGTGAGCCATAAAGGTAGGCGGTAACTACATCCATTAAATGCATGTCAAGCTTTTCATGGACAGCAAAACTAATGAGATAACAAAACGTTGTAACATCTATAAAGAGTGAATATGTCTCTTCATAATCGACATCAGGCCTTTGTGAAAATCCTTGTGCAACAAGGCGTGCCTTATATCTTTGTACCTCATTTTTCTCATTTCTCTTGCGTACAAAGACCTATTTATAGCCAACAGGCTTAACACCATTAGGTGTTTGGACTACAGGCCCAAAAACTTCACGTTTTGCAAGTGAATTAAACTCTGATTGGATTGCTTTTTGCCATTTTGGCCAATCACATGTTTGTCAACATTCTCCAACAGATTGAGGTTCAATATCCTTACTATCTTGCATAATGCTAGATGCAATGTTATATGCAAAGACACTATCCACCACTATATCCAATCGATTCAAATTTGTCTCAATATCGATTGGATTTATTAATAGTTTCTTATTTTCTTGAGTCTCAGGCTCAATGATTTCCTCATGAATCTCAGAATTTGTTAAGTCATGGATTTCTTCATGAGATTCTTTCATAGTGTCATTTTGATCATTTATTTTCCTTTTTCTAGGATTTCGATCTTTGGAACCCAATGGTCTGCCATGTTTTAGGCGTGCTTTTGACTCATTAGCTATGACACTAGAAGATTGTCCAATAGGGACATCAATACGGATTGGAATATTCTCTGCAGGGATATGCGTTTTTGTTATCCTTTTCAAATCCGTAAATTCGTCTGGCATTTGATTTTCTATTCTTTGCAAATGGATAATCTTTTGCACCTTTTTTTCACAAATAGAGGCACGCGGATCAAGATGAGATAATGATGAATTTTTCCACAAAATTTTCCGTTTGGTTTCACCAACTTCTCCCCCTAATTTTGGGAAAAGTGTCTCATCAAATCAATAGTCTGCAAATCGAGCAGTGAATAAATCCCCCGTTAATGTTTCAAGATAGCGAATAATGGAGGGCGATTCAAACCCAACATATATTCCTAACCTTCTATGGGGACCCATTTTGGTGCGATATGGCGGTGCTACAGGCACTTATACTGCGCATCCAAAAATTCTTAAATGAGATATATTAGGTTCATGACCCAAAACTAAATGCAACGGGGAATATTTATGATAATATATCAGTCTGAGACGAACTAGCATTGTTGCATGGAAAATGGCGTGACCCCAAACAGAAGTGGGCAGCCTCATTCATGAGTAACGGTCTTGCTATCAATTGCAGACGTTTAATTAAAGACTCTGCAAGACCATTTTTAGTGTGAACATGAGCTACATGATGTTCCACTTTTATCCCAATTGATAAGCAATAATCATTAAATGCTTGGGATGAAAACTCAACAACATTATCAAGTCTAATAGACTTAATTGGATTATCGGAAAATTGTGCCCGTAATCGAATTATTTGTGCCATTAATTTAGAAAACGCGAGATTGCGATATGACAATAGACACACATGGGACCATCTAGAAGATGCGTCTATTAAGACCATAAAATATCTAAACGACCCACTAGATAGGTGAATAGGTCTACAAATATCCCCTTGTATACGTTCCAAAAACGCAGGGGACTCAATTCCAATCTTTGTTGGTGATAGTAAAATAATTAACTTGCCTTGATAACAAGAAGTGTAAGAAAATTCATTAATTAAAAGAATCTTTAAATTCTTTAATGGATGCCCATTTGAGTTTTCTGTAATCCGTCTCATCATAATTGATCCAGGATGTCCCAATCGATCTGTCAAAGTACAAAAGTGTTGGAATCGGTAACCTTTTGATTTACAATAGAATGTGCCTCAATTGCACTAATTCTTGTCCAATACAGGCCACAAGACAAAGATGGGAACTTCTCAATAACCCTTTTCTGGCCAGAAATATATTTGGTAATGATGAGATATTCAAGATTATTCTCATCTATTGTCTCAATATGATATCCATTTCGGCTAATATCTTTAAAACTCAACAAGTTCCTTTAGGACTTTGAGGAGAACATTGCATTCTCTATGATAAGTATTATTCCCTTAGGCAGAGTTATAGTAGCTCTTCCAGAGCCTTCAATTAATTTACTACTACCGAAAATTGTAGTAACATCTACCTTACACATACTTAAATGAAAGAAATATGTCTTCTCTTTCAATATTGTATGTGTCGTACATAAATCAACTAAACAAATATTTTTATAGTTAAACATTGATCCAAATTTGTTTTGTAAGGTATCCATATTTGCTTCCCATGGTTTGACATACAAAAGAAATATACGAATAAACATTAGCATTTTCAGAGAAAAAAAAAGGAAAGTAAATAATGTTAACTCAATAATGACTTATAATGCAATTTCGAGCAAACTTTGATTATGATACAAACAATTCCTGTTAATAGATTGTGGCTGAAAATTACAAAATTTAATAATTTTTTTTCAGAATAAGGCGTGTATTTCCGTGGGGTATGTCACGCTTCACCGATGTCACTTTTCCCTTCTAGTTAACAATTCTCAATTCTTAACTTTTAAAATTCTCTTCAAAACTTACAAAAGAAAACAAACTGAAAAGTTCATGAAGTATAATATAATTTATTATTAGTAAGCATAAGAGAGGCCAAAAGAAAATAAGGTGACAAAGTTTTACGAGATATCGCTGGAATTACAATCACATATAACTGATTGTCCACTTGCGTTATGCAATTAGAGAAAGGTGACAACGTATTATGCACCAAAACATGTACTATTATTGATTTATTTAAAACAAATACTAGAACTAATTTTAATCAAAACGAACTAACACTATTTCATAAAAGGCAGAATGGTTCCCTGACCATTTAAATTTGTACCGGATTTTAAAGCCGATATATAAACTTTCAACCTTTCCATTTGAACACTCGAACTCATTTTTCCGGTAACTAATAAACACATTTGATCATTGACCATGCTCATGTGGTGTCAGTTGGTCCTAATCAGCAGGCTGAGTGAGGAACATGACACAAAGGAGTGTGAAAGCCCCTTCCCAACGCCCAACAGTACAAAATGGTTTTCATTTAATTGTCTTCTTATTCATTCCTTCTAAAATACCCCTTCCTCTATTTTTAAAAAAATTGAAGCTTCATTCCTCCTCCTTGTAAAATTTGAAGCTCCATTTTTATTTTTTTCATTTTTTCAGACCATTTTTTTCATTTCCCTATGGATTAAGAAGTTCTCAGAAAAAAATGGATTGAGTCACTAGAGAGATGGCTTGGCCTAAAGCTGGGCGAGGGCAGAGACAATTCCGACAAGCAGCTCAAAGTTCGTAGAATTTTAGGATGAGATATTGGAACCAAAGCTACAGTTCTTGGAGAGGTGTCTGGTGGGTAGACTGGGGGATATCACCACTAAGATCCCTCTAGTCTCATTGTCTCAGAAGTTGAAGGCTAGGCTCGTAAGTTGGAAAGTTCTGGGGAAGATCAAGATAACAAAAATGAATGGAGGTGGGTGAACGGAGAAGAAGGGAGGTGATTTTTTAAACTTCCATTTAAAATTTTTAAAGATTAATTTTTTTTAATAATATAGGACCCACAAATCCACATGTCATATAATAAAGACCAAACATGTGACATGGCATTCCTGTCACAGTGATTGGCGAACACGTTCAACAGAAAGTGTTTATTAGTATTCATTCCGTCAAGTTGAAGTGTTCAAATGGGAATAATGTAAGTTCGTGTATCAGCTTTAAAATTCGGTACAAGTTTAAGTGGCCAGAAAGCCATTACGCCTTCATAAAATAATAATACTAATGACTACTACTAATTAAAAAAAATGTGATTACATAATGTTTATTCACTAACTACTACGAATAGGCAAAAATAAAATTTAAACTACTCAATCATCTTTAACCACTGATCCATCACCGATCAAGTGGTTTATTTTTCCATCAGGGTGCTCAAAGAAGTCTTCCACATCCAAGTAGGTGATGTCAAAATTATTGTCAGAGACAAAATTGGGTTCATGGCCTTTATTCTTTAGAGATGCTTGATAAAGCTCAGCCAAATGTCTTGGTACACGACAAATATTTGCCCAGTGTCCTTTTCCACCACAACGATAACATTCAGTTTCTGGACCATTTGCTTTTGGCTTCTCATTTTTCCCTTTCCACTTTTGGTAGTTATTTCTCTTTGGGTGATGATTAACACCAAGAAAATTTCTTCCTTGTCTACGGCCACGACCACGAATAGAGTCACGGCCTTTTTTCACGGTTATCATAATGGGAATACACCTCATCCACTTCAGACAATGGTGTAGACCTAGTGGGTCGATTTTCGTGATTTCTCATGAGCAAATCATTGTTTCGTTCAGCCACAAGGAGAAGAGAAATCAACTCAGGGTACTTCTTGAAACCTCCCTCTCTGTACTGCTGTTGCAGGACCATATTGGAGGCATGAAACATTGTAAACGTTTTTTCAAGCATATCATAGTCAGTGATAGTATCTCTACAGAGTTTCAATTTAGAAGTAATTCTGAACATCGCAGAATTATATTTAGAAACAGACTTAAAGACTTGGAGCCTCAGATGAGCCCAACCATATCGTGCTTGTGGAAGAGTGACCAACTTTAAGTTGTCATATCTTTCTTTTAAGCCAATCCACAAAACAAGTGGATCTTTGACTGTGAGATATTCTATTTTCAACCCTTCATCAAGGTGATGCCGCAAGAAAATCAAGGTCTTAGCACAGTCTTGGGTGGATGCTTTAGTTTTGTCTTTAATGACATCTCCAAGACCCATTGCATCTAAATGAATTTCAGCATCCAACACCCATTTCATATAGTTCTTGCCCGAAATTTCAAGGGCAACGAACTTTCTTTTCATAATGTCAGTCATAATTAAAAAGAGAAGAAAAGTTATAACTTAATCTTCTCAAAAGCTTCTTGAGACAGTCTCGTGCTGATAACGTGTGATAAAACTATAAAAGAAGAAGAACAATATTATAGAGAAAGAGAGAGAGGGGGGAAATTCTTATTGAATTTTGGGATGAATTACAATGGAATAGAACCCTCTATTTATAGGGAGAAGGTGACTTAGCCACCAAGTAATAAACCCTAGAATCTCTCTAAATATAGACATTCGCCATAAATAAAATTCTATTTATAACAATAATTATCTTTTAGTTTTTACCATACGAAATTAAAAGAGTAATTGTTTGGAGAAGGAAATATTATAATTTTAGTACGAATTGGGGTCGTTTTCACTTTCTGAATGCCTACCAAAACCTCGGGGCTGGCCAGCAATCCTAGTCCACTCCATTAAGTTAGGAGAAATTCAAAAATAGACAGATTTGTGAGTGGTAATTGAAAAACAGTCACAGTTTCAAAAGTAATCGAAATTTAGCCACATGTAAAAATAAATCTGAACGAAAACATTTTTTAAAATCAAGAAAATATTCCAGCATAATATACTGAAGTTCCAGTGTAATATATTGGAACTCCAGTATATTATACTGGAGTTCAAGTATATTATAGGGAAAAGTTCACATAAGAACGACTGAGCTCCTTACTTTTCAATTTTATAACTCATATTTCAATTTACAACCAACTAGCCAAAAAATAATAGGCTAATACTCAACATTCAACTCCAATAGGTTCTCGAAATTACTCTTTAATTTTTAAAAAAAATTGCTCAAACTTTTAAGTTAATTTTCGAATCAGTAACTATGACTCAATTATTAGTTCAACAAACTAAATTCATTTGGGTGGTGAAAAATAGATTTTTAACAAGTTTAAATATGTGGATTTAAATTTCGAATTTGATTTTGTAAAAAATTTAGAGTGTGTATTATTTAGGCTTGTTAGAAATAGTATAAGTATATAAAAATTGAAGTCATTTAATGGAGATTTGGACTGGTTTTGAAAAGAATTGCAACTGAAAATCGTAAAACAAGTTCATCTACAGACGCTTGCATAAAGTGTATAAAAGTGTATAATAGTGTATAATATGTGTTTATACACTATTATACAAGATTATACATAACTATACAAAAAGCTGACTTCGTCTTCTTTCTTGCGTCTTTTCCGAAATTTAACTCAAACCTTGCTCAAATCTACTCCAAATCACTTCAAATTTAAATTTTAAACTCCTTTTGATATTTTCAATTAATTGGAACAACACTCAATCCAAACAACTAACAAATTTAAAAAAACCATTTTCGAAAGCAAAGCTTTGAGTGATCTTCAATGGTGGACTTCTACTCTTCAATCTTACATTGCAACCGGGTGACACAAGAGGAGACGCAGAAAATACACAGCCTCTTGAAGCATATGTAGAAGATGTGAGAAGAAGAGAGAATGAAAGCAATGATTGTGAGAACGCAGATTTAATTCCATAGCTTTTAGAAGCAATGGTTGTAAGAACACAGACTTTGAATTTGCTAGTGCCTTCAAAATATATACAATATGAGCTAGGTCGGATAAAACTTAAAAATATGGCTCATTTTTTGTTATGGTGTGAAGTTATGTGTATTTTCTTGTAATTCCTTCTATATTATACTGGACTTCCAGCATAATATATTGGAGTTCCAGCATAATATGCTGGAAGTTCCTACACAGGTGCTCCAATCTCCAGCATATTATGCTGGAACTTTCTACGTGTTGGAGTTCCAACATAATATGCTGGAAGTTCATACACAGGTGCACCAATCTCCAGTATACTATGTTGGAACTTTTCGTGTTGCAGCAAAATAGTGGCTATTTTTCAATGACTTTACAAACACTGACTATTTTTCAATTACCAGTCCGAAAACTAACTAGCCCGTATTATTTTTACCATTAAGTTGAACCCTCCTCCATTCAAAGATGGCTCACGATGGGCCAATATATAGTTAATAGGCCCAAATAGGGGTGGCAAATTGGGCGGGTCAAAAATGGTTGAAATAATATATAGGTTATTGTCCAACCCTACCCATATGTTACTTGAGCTGAAATGGATTGGGTCAAAATGAGCTAAATAATGGGTTATAGCCTAATCCGCTCAACCTGACCCATTATTTTTACTATATGTATGTCCTTTTGTTTTTTCTTGTAAGACAACAAATGCCATGAGAAATCTTTACTCTCTCCATATATGTTCTCTTTTATTTTGAATTTTTATTTTATAAGACACCATCAAAAGCTCTTTATGTATCTAAAATCACAACTAATTTTATTTTTTAAATATATTAGTATTGAGCTTGTTAATTATTGCCATTGATTAAAAAAATGGAAATTTTAGAGAGTCATTTAGTTTGCATGGTAAATTCTTACGAACAATAATAATACAATCTCAAACTGAATTTTTATTTCCAGTTGTATTTAATTTTAAGTCAAACTAATATTTTACTTTTTAAGGATGAAACATTTCAAAAATAATAATCATATGAGATATATTTTTCCACTTTTAAAATTAAATTAATCCGATTTTATTTTTAAATATTCGAAAGATATGATTTATTTGATTTATAAATATATAAAAGAACAAATACAATAATTCTATTTCATCATGAGATTATAACTTAAAGTCCACCTTTCTGGACAAGGAATTACTCCTTTTGATTGAGCATCGGTGGAGGTTCACATATGTCCAGTTTCAAGAGAGAATCTTAGACACTCACACGGGTCATAGTTGGGCACTATCATGGGTCAATTTGGGCTAGTGATTTTTCATGGGTTATTTTGGGGGGAAATGTGATTTTTACATACGTATACACTATTGAAAATTTTATTACCCTCCTTACTCAAGTTTCAATTTAATTACCTCCTATATACAAATTTACCAATTATATATACTTTAGGAATAAAATGAGTATCCCTATATTATGAATCAATTGTTTCTCATCCTTATTATCTCTCCTTCATGCTCTCTCTCTACCTCTCAATCTCTAATTTCAGTAATATAGAGCAAAGGAAAAGAGATCAGCAATTCCACCATTGACAGTCATTAAAAAGCTTTGAATTTGGGTTTCCAAAAAAATATTACTTGTTTGAATTGGGTGTTGTTGCAAATAATTGGGAATTCTCTCTACATCTCTCTCTATCTCTCAATCCATAATTCCAGTAATGTAAAGCAAAGAAAAAGAGAGCAGCAATTCCACCATTGACAGCCATTAAAAAGCTTTAAAATTTTGAATTCGAATTTGGATTTTCAAAAATCATTATTTGTTTGGATTGGGCGTTATTGCAAATAATTGGGAATATTATTTGGAGTTTATATCTCAATTTTGAGGGTGTTTTGGTAAAGATTAGACTTCTTCTTTCAGATTGAAAGAAGAAGAAGAAGACATGACATACATTATACTACAGAAATTGTAGTAAGGTTGTAGAAAAATTATACATTATGTTATATATATTATATAATATATATATATATATATATATATATATATTATATATATATATTATGAAATCATTATTTGTATAAAAGTTGAACAATATGTATAAAATTTTTATTTAAGTTGTGTGATATTGTAGTTGTATATAACTAAGTATAAATAATGTATGAAAATTGTAGATAAGTTGTATAATATATAATTAGTTGTATAAAATTTATTTTTACTATGTATAAATCAGATACAAAATATACAAAAGACATATTGTATAAAATTTATATAAAAATTGTGTTTAAGTGGTATGATATTGTAGTTGTATATAACGGGATAAAAATAATGCATGAAAGTTGTAGCTAAGTTTTAGATAAGTGTAATCTATTCCTTCAGGAAAAACGGTTAGCCACAATGGATCCTGAGGATTTGTAAACGTCGAAAGTGTGTCTTATCACCGATTCGTCGACTACCCGATTTCTCTCTAATGGGATAAATTCTAGCACATAAAAGCTCCAGCCAAAGACTTGCAATTTCATCAAACTTTTCTTACGTAGATATTTGATGTGACCTAAACATCCTTTCCTCAATGCAAGATTCCACAGGTACATCCAATCGACTTCAGTTCTGTGGTTGGCGATCAGTAGAACACGTTCTTTTGGCGGAACATGATCACCAGAAAAAATGACATTGGTTTCATTTATTTTTTCAAATAAGAATGGCTATAATCCAAGCTATAGACCAAACATAAGCGCAACAACTTTCCTACTATAAAGAGTGTTGAAGAAGCGCAAGAGTACAACTGATATATTTCCTAAATATAAATTCAATCTGGAGAGAAGAGGGGAGAGAGGAGAGAAACAAGGAAAATTGTATAACTAAATCCCTTGATTTAAGGCATAAATAATGGATTGGGAGACTTTGAAGGTGGAATGCATATATTTTGTAGACAAAACTTGTTTAGGTCGGATAATTAACTAAACATGGACATTTTTGATAATAAAGTTTCCAATAGTGTATAGGTATGTAAAAATGCCTATTTTGGACATAGCTCAAATCAGCCCATCAACAAAATCACTCTAGCCCAAACTCATTAATACTTGGGCGGGTTGGGGGGTTATATGGACTTGGGTCAATTTTGCCATCCCTGAACCCAAAAGAGAGACGAATCGTTAAATATTGGGAGTAAAAAATAGTCTCAAGAGACACGAATGAAGGATGGAGTTACCTGTGGTTGATATAATATATAATGTTAAGTTTTTTTTTAATTGAATGTCACCATAGAGGTGTTGGGTTTAGGCATGACCCTTTACCTGTATATTACCAAAAGCCAAAAAGTGAATACATGGAGGAGAGGGACATAGTGCGTTATCTCTTTTGGATCATAGTCCGAGTTAGGCCTATTTAGAAATCTACTAATTACACAAAAGCTCCTATGAGAAGGGGTACATGAGTGGTGATTACTGAGAATTTGTGAGGGGTTATTTCCCGTTCCACAATGATAGAGGATATACAAAAATATGTGGCTAATTACATACATAATCACCATGAGAGTTTGTACCGTCCCTCCTAAGTCTAATTCTAAAACATGGGAATTGTGCTCTATCCATACGGTAAGCTCCCCTTGCTTCAGCTGGTAATTCACACACCTGAGAGAAGATTCTTGCCTCTGTAGACATTTGTGAGTTGGCTCCAAATTTGGCTAAGGCATTAGCAGTTTCATTTCCCTTTCTATAGCAATGCTGGACTTTTATGTTCAAATCATGTGCTATTTGAGTCATGTATTTGATGTTATCTGTAAGCTCCCATGAAGGTTTATAAACTCCCTCCACCATATTGACAGTCATAAGGGAATTCATCTCTAAAATGCAGTTGGTCATATTATTTTGCCTGCACAAATTAAGCGCATACAATGTTGCCTGAACTTCAGTTTGGTTGTTAGTACAGAAATGAAGAGCTTTGGCAATGCCATGATCAAATCTCGATTTTTGTTCCTAACCACCCCTCCAATTCCTGCAGTTCTCTTTGTAATATTACTGCTTCCATCCGTGTTTATTTTTAGCAAACCTTCTGGAGGTTTATTCCATATAACTGGAGTGCTCGTGATTCTTGGTCTATAGTCTTCCATGTATGTGCAAATTTGATGTCATTGCCATTTCATGTCCACGGTAGCTCATCTCTTCTTCATGTATACCTTCATATGAAACAAAATAGACTATCTTAGCTTTG
Source organism: Nicotiana sylvestris (assembly GCF_000393655.2). Lineage (NCBI taxonomy): Eukaryota > Viridiplantae > Streptophyta > Magnoliopsida > Solanales > Solanaceae > Nicotiana > Nicotiana sylvestris. Next base: position 202,826,086 of record NC_091059.1, read on the forward strand.
TAATCATAGGATTTATGTTTCCATACATGATAGAGTATATATGTTTCCATAGCTCCCAACAGATAAAGATAGGAACTACTCGACATAGGTCTCTTTGGACATCATTCTTATTCTGAGTGTTCCTCCATTCTTTTAAAGTATATGCAATTGATTGGCATCCCACTTTAATTCCCAGAGGACCTGCAAAGAAATTCCAAGTTAGAAAAGCAATATCACTGTTCAGGAGAATATGAGAAATAGTTTCTTTCTTGGGATGTAGGCAACAAGAACATCTGGAAACTATATTATGACCAAATCTCTTTATGGTTTCATCCACAAGTAGTTTACCCTTAATATCTCTCCAAAGAAAGAAAGACATTTTAAATTGTACATTCTTCTTCCACACATCTTTCCACATATTAACCATATTGTGAGCACGTGATTTTTGCCTCACGAAAATTACTCCAAAATAATTCAAAAAAAAAAATATAAAAGAATTTTTTGCTTAGTGTGCAATTTTTAGAATTTGTGTTGCATTTATTAATTGTTTGTGTTTTGTCCGTAAATGTTAACTTTGTTATAACTAAACGAAAATAAAAAATACATGTTGCATGTATATCTAGGATTTAATTATGCATTTAAAAGATAATTGAAATAAAATCACAAAAATATGCATTTGTTCTAGTTTTAATGTTTCACTGTGTGTTTAACGCTTTGTCTATGTGTTAATAATTGTTAAAAAAGCAATTAATATTTTTGTGAGGTTAAAATTGTTTTATAATTAAAATTAGGAATTCAAATTAGAAAATGAAAAATAAGTTATAAAAGTAAAAATCGGACCTGGACCTAAATCCAGGCCCAAACAAAATGAATCCCATAGCCCAATCCAACATCCCCATGTCCGGTCCAATTCGAACAAACCTAAACGACGTCGTATGGGTACTTCAAATCTGGGCCATTGATTCGTTTCAATCAAACGGTCCAGTTCAGCCATTGCTTAAATGAAACGACGGCGTTTTAAGTTATCAAATCTGAACCGTTCCTCTATCTTGATCCAACGGCCTCAGGAATTCACCCAAACCCGATCCATTTCACCCCCGGGCTGACCCTTTCCCTCGACTTAAACCAAACGACATCGTTTGGTTAAGTGAGATGATCCTGACCGTGAATCTTACTTGATCGGACGGTCAATATCCCTCCACCCCTTCCCTATATAAAGTCCCAAACCACTACCCCGGCCCCCTAACTAAGCACCCCCTTCCTTACTATTCATCATCTTCCCCGAACCACACCCCTAACCCTAGCTGCCCTAGCATCCCACCGCCTGAAACCCGGCGGCAACAACACCGCCGGTCACCACCTTAACACCCCAGACTCCTCACAACCCCCTCTTCACGGATCTGACCTTAGTTTCTTTCGAATCAGACCCCAACTCTTCGAATATTAAATCGAAGGTTGGTCTGAAAACTCAACCCTTTCCAATGGCTTCCAAAATAACACCACAGCTTCCCCTAGATACCCTAGCTATAGATCTAGTGTTGGTTTGGTTCGAATCCCCTCAGAACTCTTCGAATCTTCTTTTGAAGGTTCGAATCAAAAATGAACTCACTCATATTCCTTTCAAATTAACACCAAATAACCCCTAGGCTTCCCTCACCCTTGTGTCATCTTTGGTTCCCTTCGAATCTGCCCAGAAGTGTTCGGATTTAAGATCCAAAATCTTAAACCCTAAAAATTTTCCAATCTTGGAATTTTTTCAATTCAAACGAGGGATTGAGGTTTAATCGACCTTAGTCGAAGTATTTTCAGTTGAAAATACTTCGACTAAGGTCTGTTTGATTTCAAAAAGTCCGAATCCAAGTTGAGTTTGAGTCCGGTTGAATTTGAAGGTTCAGAGGTATTTTTTCTATTTCTTATGTGTATTCTACGTGTATTTTTTGTTTGTTTCATTAGTCTGTTTAATTTTTCATAATTTTCTAGTCAATTCTGTGATTCTGCCTTATACCCGTCTATTTGATCCAAATTATACCATTGTTTCTGCCAGTATGATTATTTACAATGTGTGTAATCGACTCGATTAAGTTCGTCGATTAGTTATATTATGAATTCTCGTTTATGATAATACTGATTGAAAACAATCTGTTTCTATAGACTGTTTGTTGACAAATGTTGTAGATAATCAGTTTAATTAATACTCGTTTGTAAATCAATAAGTCTGTCAGAATAAATGTTGTATGTATATTGTTTCCTGAACATTAAGTTTCAGGGCATTGTCAGTATATTGACAATGCTCCTGTTTGTTTGATTTTAGTTCAAAAGTTGAAGTTCAGTTTGAATTATTGTACTGAATTCAGTGTAATGTTATTGTGATGTTAGGTTTAAACTCAATTTCACAAGTATTGATTAGATACCATTGTATTAGAAAAAGTACATTCTCAGTTAAGATTCAGTCCAGAACTTAAGAGAATTGGTATTAGCTGTTTTAATCCAGGTTGATAGATAGGTTTGAACAGATTTTTAATCTGTTTTGTATCAGATTCTGAATTTAAGTTTAAAGGCAGTAATAACAGTAATTACAGTAGGATTTCTGGGGCATTTCTGGGATAGAACAGTAAGGGTAATATGATAGTATAGTAGGCTGAAAGTGGAAAGTTAATGGCTATTATTTAATGTGATAATGGGAAACAAAGGGTAATGGGGCTGCTGAAAATCAGGATAAGATCACTTAATGGGATTTAAAGTATTTAAAAGCAGATTTTAATGGAACTTTCTGATTTTTAAAAGAAGAAAGGGGTCCAGACAGTAGGCTAAAAAAGAGGGGCAGACCTGTATAAGAGAGGGGGGATTGGGACTGATTTAAGGATCAGATTTTGAGAGAGATTTTAAGAGAGATACACAGAGGGAAAAGATAAATTTGAGAGAGGAAAATCACAAGCAGAAACAGAAATCTGAAAGGGAAGATAGAAAGAAAGGAAAACAGAAACATTAAAACAGAATTCTACCTCGGAAGTCAGTATTGAAGCTGATTCTGTGTTTTGAAATTGAAAGCTTTTTCAGTCTGCTTTGTTGTAAGTCTCAAAATCAGAAATATTATTCTTTTCATTAAATCTGTCCGAATTTGTTCGATCTCATTGTTCAGTTAAAAATCTGAAATTTCTTAAAAGTACTGTCACTGTGCATCTGGGTTCCTCGGGTCCTATTATTGCTCAAATCTGTGGGAATACTGGTATTCTGCTGATTTTGTTACTGCTGCAACTGCTGAAATTTACTCCTTCTACCTTCATTTCCAGGTACCTATCTTTTAAAATTCTATGTTGGGAAGAGATTCAGCATGACAAATCAATGAAACTTGGATTGCAATTCTATTTTTTCATTTGTCTAAGTTCATTATTTTAAATTTCAGTCTTGTTTCATGTTGGTTAGTATAGTAGTATGCTTGACATGATAATTATCAGTTGATCATTCTCTTTTGAAATTCATATAATTGTTGTAACAGTATTATCTATTCCAGAATTTCATTAAAGTATAGTTATGATTGAATTGTCAAAATAGGGAACACGGCATAAAGGTGGCCATTAATTAAGTCTTATGACATTGTTAGTCAGGTACAGAGTAGTATGGAAATGTCAAGAAAAATGCATTGTTAGCATATTTTGATTATTTAGTTATGGATTAAGGCTAGATGATGTTGGTTACATTTTGTCCATATATGACGTAATAATGATTATGTTTATAATCAATAGTCGAAAGTTGCATTAGTACAAGTCCGCCATGTTCACAATGTCAAAAAAAATATGGCGAATAATGTTGTATGCAATATCATTTTTTTTAGTCAATAGGTAGATTTGTTCTCTTTCTTAATAACAAATGGCCTAGGAATTTTACAATGCGAAAGTTAGTGTTTAGCAATGGCTCACATAAATTGAGAATCAAATCGGTTTGATTATATATATATATATATATCTTACTTTCAATCATAAGCAGAATTAACAAAATAATTAGGCCTATTAGATTAAGAACAAGCAATGTGGAAAGAGATTAGATTTATAATGTGTAACAAGTTTAAGATTGTAAAAAAAATAACATTCATTGCAAAATGGAATAATAAGAATTCTTCAAAAATATCATTTCCTTTCAAGAACTGATTTTTTAGTTTCATACGCTATGCACATTTTTAGTATACATATTGTATTTACTAAAATAGTATTAGTCATATGCTTATTGTGCTCTTTAAATTTGAATAACTTTGAGGAATATAATTCATACGCGAAGAAATATAATTTGCAATCAACGTCCAATAAATTGTAAATTCTTTTAAAGGAATTAGAGACTAGAGGAATATTTATTTCTCATGATTTTCCCATAAAAATACATGAACGTAATAAACAATTTATGGGAAATTTATGCTATTCTCAAAAAATATTCCACATGATTAGGGATACGTTCGCGTAACCTGATTGTATTTCCAAAAGAAATTCGGATTATGCGTTCGCGCAACTTCAAGCGAACATTTAATAAAAATGGGTTTCTTCGGAAAATATCAAGTTAATTTCATGAAAACCCGAGATGTGCGGTTCACTACTTAATTATACAAAGAGTGAATGTTTTTTTTTATTTATTTAAGCACAATTTCGAGTAAGTATTTTAATAAATATATTACCTATATTATTGTGTACACGTGCGCGTGACACGAATCCGCACGTTTTAAAAAATATAATCTATAACACGAATATACGTACGCGTGATTCGATTCAAAGAAGGGCCTTTAATTAGAAACAATCTAAACAAAAGCGGTAATAAAAATTGGGCAACAGATAAATATGCATTTGACAAATCAAAGCCAAATATAAAAACGGTTAAGCGACCGTGTTAGAACCACGGAATTCGGAAATGCCTAACACCTTCTTCCGGATTAACAGAATTCCTTACTCAGGATTTCTGGTTCGCAGAATAACAAACAGAGTTATATTCTCCTCGATTCAGGGATTAAAACCGGTGACTTGGGACGCCTTAAAATTCCCAGGTGGCGACTCTGAAACAAATAAACAAATCCCGTTTCGACTGTCCTTCAACTGGAGAAAACTCCCTACGCGCCCCGCGGATGCGGAAAAAGGAGGTGTGACAGCTCTGGCGATTCTGCTGGGGACAAAATATTGTAACCCAGAACCACTGGTTCAGGGTTTAAAGAATTCGAGCTTAAAATATCTGTGTTAATTGGCTTTATTTACTATATGATTTTCAACTGTTTATATGCTAATATGCTAAATGTTGCTTTTTACCGCTTTAATATTATTTGAATTGTGAGTATATACAGCTGCTACAAAACCCCCTTCTTTCTGAGTCTTCTGAATTTATAGTGTACACGTGCGCGTGACCCACCTTTCTGTTAAAGTAATACCAAATAAGACGGAGTCGGGACAAGTAACTAGGCCGGGTAGACTTTCGTGCTCCCGGTACGTTGCCCCCACTTCGGCTCAAACTGTCCGTTTGGGTAAGCCAGGTTTAGAACAATATGCCTCAGGTTTTTTACCTAGAATAACTCAGCCATGTACCGGATCCCTAGTAGGAACGTCTATTTGCATCATATACATCTGACCTTAGAGACTCAACACAGGGGTTGGGTCTGTCTAGGACAGGTGAACCCGAAATAAAAAGACCATCCTAATGCATCCTACTTGCTACCTGTGCATTCATTTGCCTCGAATATGCTTGTTGACCAGCTTAATTGAAATCATTGTGAGAATCGAGGAATAAAATGGGTTGTTTTTAAAAAAATCCCAAAAATAGTTTTAAATCTTGAAATAAAGGTGTTTAATAAATAAATAAATAAATAATTTGAAAAAGATTTTTTTTAAGTGTATATTTGCAAAATGAGTCTTGACTTTATTAAAATTAAATTTCAGATACAAAATGAGCACCACACAAAACCCCTCATCCACGAATACAGAAGAGTTTCTATTTCAGCTTCAAATATGGTGGTATGAATTAGGCGAAGATGGTCAAAAATGGGTCGTCAAGCATTTGGGAAATCTCACGGATATTATGAAAGTTAAACCCCGTGATGATCTGATTGCGACGTTAGTAACTTTTTGGGACCTTGTTCACAATGTCTTTCGTTTCTCTGACTTCGAGCTTACTCCTACATTAGAGGAGATAGCTGAATATGCTGGTTTTGACGGAAGTCTAAGAAATCAAAGCCTGATATTCACAAAGGCTCCCTCGGTACATCGATTCTTCGGCCTTTTGAACATCAGCAGTCAAATCAAGAAAAACAATGTCATCAATGGATGTTGTTCTTTCAACTTATTGTATTCAAGGTTCGGAAAGCCAGATGGATTTGAAATTCATGAGAAAGGCCTTACTAACAAGCAAAACAAAGACACCTGGCAGATTCACCGTCGCTTCGCCTTCATGGTGGCTTTTCTAGGAATCATGGTCTTCCCAAACAAAGAGCTAACAATTGATATTCGCACGACAAAAGTTATACAGGTCCTCACCACCAAGAAAAATCACACCCTTGTCCCCATCATTCTCTCACACATTTATCGGGCGTTGACTTTATGTAAATCAGGAGCGAAAGTCTTCGAAGGATGCAAAATTTTGTTGCAAATGTGGATGATTGAACATCTCCGACAACAGCCCAAGATCATACAATATGGGCCAAGCAATGATAATTGCATCGAGAGTTATGAGGAAAGAATAAAGGATTATAAGTCCCCAGAAGGGATAGAAGCATGGGTATCTCATTTAAGAGCTTTAACGGCAAATCAAATTGAGTGGACTTTGGGATGGCTCCCGATGAGGGAAGTGATACACATGTCAACCTCAAATAGTTATTTGCTACTATTGGGATTGAGAAGCATCCAGCCATATGCGCCACTAAGAGTCCTAAGACAACTAGGGAGATACCAAGTAGTTCCTGATGATGAAGATTTGAGTATGCAAGTAATCGAATTACACCCGGAAGCCACTATTCCCGAGGCTCTAATTCAGCAGATGTGGAATGGATGTCGATACTTGAAAAGTGATACTCAAGTCCCAGACACTACAAAGGGTGAGATAAATCCTGGATATGCAAGGTGGTTTGAGAAACGGTCTCGCGTGGATGATGTACCAGAACCTGAGCTAAGAAGGCCAACAAAAAGACCCCACATTCAAAGCTTTAATGATAAAATCCAAGAGCGGTTGATCTGGGGAGAAAAGGAAAAAGGGTACAAAGCAACTATCCATGCCCTAAAGGAAAATCTGAGGAGCCTCAGTCTGGAGAAAGATTTGCAAGCACAAGAAGCCGAAGGCGAGAAGAAGAGTCTAGCTTGTGAGAATGAAAATCTTCATGCTCGATTTCAGAAAATGAAAAAGGCTTCTGAAACACCAATGATGAGTTGGAAGGATCAAAAAACCATCGCCAATCTTTTTGAAAGAATGCAAGATTATGATTCCATTCTTGCTACAAACGAAAGGGCGTTAAGCAAAGCAAAAGAAAGAATCCAACGATTAAACGAAGAAGCCAGATCTAATAAGGAATGCCAAGATAGGCAATCCGAAGAAGACAGGGCACAATTTAAGAAGGAAAAAGACCATTGGATACGATTAGAAGATCAGCTTTGTGCACAACTAGAAGAGGCAAGAAGATGCAACAGAGAACATCAACAAGCAGACATCGACAGGGAAAGAGCACAGGCAAGATTAGAGCAGGCCAGACTCCGAGCTCTATTAGAGTCAGCTCTAGATCGTGAAAACCGTGTCAGAGATATAGCCACCACTCGCCAGCAGCAATTGCAGAATCAAGGCCAACGTCTCCAAGATTTCAGGGAACAAATCCACGACTTGGCGGTCTACACCTCTCAAAGTTATGTAAACTGCCAAGGAATGGATTATGAAAGGTTTACAGAGCATGCACCCACTTTTGCCCGTCATCTAGCAATGGAGTTGGAAAGGATGTATCGTACGCTGGGAGGTCATCCAGGTCAAGCCCCACATTGAGCAAATAATCTAATAATTTACAACAAAAGTGGAAAGTGGGGCATGTTGTGAGATGTTAAGAATTGTATCTTTTATTTTGATTTAAGTGTGTGTGTTTCAAACCATTTTCTTACAAAGATTTCAAATGTAATGTCTGTTCATCTTTGTATAATGAATAAAAGTGTTTGCCTTATATCCGAACTACGCAAGGTCTAATTCATGCGGGGGCATGATACGTAGGCAATCTCTATAAGATTCGACCACAATACAATAACAATGTATATAAGAAAATAAAATAAAAGTGAATAACAATAAAAATTTCAAGAAAGCTGGGACGACACAAGCAACCAAGCAAATACATAGTAGAAAGGAGTTACTTGTCTAGGAGCATTGCATCTCAACGTGTTATTATATATGTGTTAAACTCTCAAAACTAACAAGTTTATTCATTTCCAGAATTCAAGCAGTTAGTTTCTCTAAAGAGTATACTGGCATATTATCATTATCACACGAGATCAAAAGGACCAATACCCGAAAGTATGTCTATCCCAGATGTTGACACAAGTATTGAGCTAGAGGAGATGGACGTCGGGAAAATGAAAGAAGAGATGTTTAAACTCAAGCAGCAAATGGCTGAGATGTACCAAGCCTAGTCTACAGGGTAGTTACCCCCATCCTACCCAACCAACCCTGCTCCGTCAATGACCCAAACTCAGGATAATCTTACCACTGAATTATCCCCAAATTTCCCCATCTACCAACACTACCGAGGCACCACCTCTCAGACACCGCAGTCTCCCCTCCTAAACCAATTCCATATTTTCCTCCACCTGCAACTCCTGTCTTTGTGGCACCTCCCACAGCTACACTCCACAAATCTCCTAGTGAGCCTACATTCCAGGCCCAGGACAACCAATATTACCCCCGGAGCCCACCCTCAAAACCTCTGAAATCCATTCAACTACTCCTCATTTTGACCTCCCAACCGAAACTGACAAACCGGCCAAAAATGCTGAACAAGAAGAGGTGTTCAGGAAGGTCAAAAGTCTAGAACAATCATTCCGAGACATGCGAGGGCTAGGTGGGCAAGTCAGTGTAGCATACAAGGATTTGTGCTTATTCCCAAATGTACAATTACCAGTTGGTTTCAAGATGCCTAAATTTGACCTATACAATGGGCACGACGACCCAGTAGCCCACTTAAGGGGTTTCTGCAGCAAGATGCGAGGAGCTGGGGGAAAGGACGAATTATTGATGGCTTACTTCAGTCAAAGTTTAAGCGGATCAGCTTTGGAGTGGTATACACGCCAGGACCATGGGAGATGGTACACCTGGGATGACCTGGCACAGGCATTCGCATACCATTTCCAATACAATCTGGAAATCATCCCAGATCGATTATCTTTGACAAAATTTGAGAAGAAACACAATGAAAGTTTCAGAGAGTATGGTTTTCGGTGGAGAGAACAGGCAGCAAGAGTGGATCCTCCTATGAAGGAGAGTGAAATGGTAGACTACTTCCTCCAAGCCTTGGAACCAACTTACTATGCCCATTTGGTTTCAGCGGTAGGGAAATCATTCAACGAAGTAGTGAAGATGGGAGGTATGGTGGAAGAAGGCCTCAAGACAAATAAAATTATGAGCTATTCAGCAATTAAGGCAACTACTCAAGCTATTCAAGGCGGGGTAGGAGGAATCGGAAGAAAGAAGAGGGAGGAAGCAGCGGTAGTTAATTCAGGAATTTGGTCGGGACCCAGAAGTTCACTGCCTTACTATAATCAACAACGACCTCGCAAATCAACTTACCACCGCGATTCATCCCAACACTACTATCACCCGTCAGAGCCTCATTTTTCCATTAACCATGCACAAGCATACAATCAGCCACCTGTTCACGCTAATTGGCGTGCTCCGGCCATACCAAGTACTTACCCATGAGCCTATCCCGGACCAGGTTTCAGGCCTAGGCCAGCATTCAGGGGAGAAAGGGAACAGAAAATGAAAACCTACACTCCATTGGGAGAGTCTTACACTAGTTTGTTCCACAGGCTGAGACAGCTGGACATGCTAAAACCAATACAATCCAAGCTACCCAATCCTCCTCCAAAGAATCTGGACTACACAATTAGTTGTGCATATTGTTCCGGTACACCAGGCCATGATACGGAAAAATGCTGGCATTTGAAAAATGCAATACAAGAGCTGATTGATACTAATAAAATCGAGGTTCAAAACCCCGAAACTCCCAATATCAACAGAAATCCAATGCCAGCCCATCAGGAGGCCAATATGATAGAAATCATACAATTTGATTGGGAGACAAAGAAGCCGTCACAAACTGTCATGATGATCAGGTCTCATGAAGCCAAGCCAGATAAGCAGTTAACAGAGGAGAAGCCGGTACCTAAGCAGAACAGAAATGGTGATGAACCATCTGTGATAATCGAAAAAGGGTCTTCGAGCAAGGTTGCCACAAAGCAAGAAAGGTTGAAAGTGATAGTACCAGGGGTTGCCAGTAAACCCATTGTAGTCGTGGAAGGAGCCCGTACAGATCGGGTTATTATCACACCTGTAACCCAGCTACCAGTGATCAACAACAAGGCCATTCCATGGAACTATGAACGGGTGACTGTAATGTACAAGGGAAAAGAAGTCAAGGAAGAAGTGTGTGAGGTGCAAGGCTTGACTCGTTCGGGAAGATGTTTTACTCCCGAAGAGTTAAGATAAACTAAAATTAATCCAACACCAATAAAGAGAGTTGTGACGGAAGAAGAAGCGGAAGAGTTTTTAAGAAAAATGAAACTCCATGACTATTCTGTTGTGGATCAACTGAAGAAGACGCCCGCTCAAATTTCATTGTTGTCATTACTGATCCACTCAGAGGAGCACCGTTTGGCTTTGATGAAAATCCTGAATGAGGCTCATGTTCCTGAAAAAATCTCTGTAAATCATTTGGGAAGAATAGCCAACAGAATCTATGAGGCAAACAGAATTACATTTTCTGATGATGAATTGCCTGTGGAAGGTACCGAGCACAACAGAGCTCTTTACCTCACCGTGAAATGTGAAAACTCCGTAGTAACTCGGGTATTGGTTGACAATGGGTCAAGTGCAAACATCTGCCCTCTCTCCACTTTAAGCAAATTGAAAATCAAAGAAGAGAGGATCTAGAAGAATAGTATTTGCGTACGGGGGTTTGACGGTGGAAGCAGAGATTCATGTGGCGACATAGTGTTGGAACTGACAATAGGGCCGGTTGAATTCACAATGGAATTTCAAGTGTTGGACATAACTGTTTCTTATAATTTGTTGTTGGGTCGACCATGGATCCATGCTGCTAAAGCAGTCCCGTCAACACTACACCAGGCTGTCAAGTTTGAATGGGATCATCAAGAAATAGTTGTGCATGGGGAAGAAAGTTTAAATGCTCATAGCAGTGCCATTGTACCGGTCGAGGGAATAGAAAATGACCAGGGACCATGGGTATACCAAGTGTCCGATACAGTGTCGATAGAGAAAATTCAAGAGGGGAAGTACCTTCCGAATCCAAAGATAACCTCTGCATCAGTCATGATAGCCTATGAAATGTTAAAAAATGGTTTTATACCCGGCAAAGGTCTGGGCTCATCTTTGCAAGGAATTATACAACCAGTATCTCTCCCCGAGAACTGGGGAACATTTGGTTTGGGATTTATACCCACTATCACCGATGTGAAAAAGGCCAGAAAGCTGAAACACAAGGCATGGGTTCTTCCAAAACCAGTCCCACATCTGTCAAAGTCTTTTGTCAAGACCGGTGCTAAAAATCGCCCGATAACAACAATTCCTAAATCCCGGGTCAATCCTGAGGAGGAATTAATTGAAAGATTCGAGAAATTGTTTAATGATGTGAATATGTTGGAAAGCGGAGAAGGGTGTAGCAACGCAGAAGTTCAATTCGTTGGGCCAGAAACAAAGCTTAATAATTGGAAAGCCACTCCTCTCCCCATTCGAAAGGAGTCTTGGTAGTTTATTTTGATTTTCTTTCAGTTTGTTTGGGTTACCTCAGGGTTGTAATCCCAATGCTTATCTTACAGTTTGTTTGAAGTGTGCAAACCTTGTTATCTTTCAGCATCCAATAAAATACAGTTTCCTTTATCATTCCTGATAGTTTTCTTTTTCCCTTTCTTCTTTTTCTATACAGTTCTTTTTACGCTAGCTCTAGTGATATGGCATGCATGAGGAATCCTCAGCCCAGTCTTAAAAATCAATCTGGTTCTGAAGTAATAATTCAAGAAATATATTGTGATTATGAATCAGAATATGATGAAGATGAGGTTTTTGAAGAGATTAGTAAAGAGTTAATTCACTTTGAGGAAAAAACCAAACCTAACTTGAGTGATACCGAGGACATCAATATAGGGGACACGAGTAATATCCAGGAAACTAAAATAAGTGTCCATCTCGAACCAAAGATCCGAGAAGAGTTAATTAAAGCACTCATAGAATTCAAAGATGTTTTTGCATGGTCATATGACGACATGCCAGGTTTGAGCACTGATTTAGTGGTTCACAAGTTGCCCACCGATCCAACAGTGCCTCCTGTCAAGCAGAGGCTGAGAAAATTCAAGCCTGATATGAGTGTGAGAATTAAGGAAGAAATCACCAAACAGTTGGAAGCAAAGGTCATTCGAGTCACTCGATATCCTATTTGGTTAGCTAATATCGTTCCTGTGCTAAAGAAAGACGGCAAAATTAGAGTATGCGTCGACTACCGCAATCTCAATAAAGCAAGTCCAAAAGATAATTTCCCATTACCCAATATCCATATTTTGATCGATAATTGTGCCAAGCATGATATAGGATCTTTCGTGGATTGTTATGCCGGGTATCATCAAATTCTAATGGATGAAGAAGATGCAGAAAAGACGGCATTCATCACACCATGGGGAACTTATTGCTACCGGGTAATGCCATTCGGTTTGAAGAACGCCGGAGCAACCTACATGAGAGCGATGACCACAGTGTTTCATGATATGATACACAAGGAGATTGAGGTATACGTGGACGATGTGATCATAAAATCAAAGCATCAGGCCGACCACGTTGGGGATTTGAGGAAATTCTTCTTAAGACTTCGCAGGTACAACCTCAAGCTTAACCCTGCCAAATGCGCATTTGGAGTTCCATCTGGAAAGTTGCTGGGATTCATAGTCAGTCGGCGAGGCATCGAGCTAGACCCATCAAAAATCAAAGCCATCCAAGAATTGCCACCTCCAAGGAACAAAACTGAAGTAATGAGTTTGTTGGGAAGGTTGAATTACATCAGCAGGTTTATTGCTCAGCTTACGACAACCTGTGAGCCTATTTTCAAATTGTTGAAAAAGGATGTTGCGGTCGAATAGACCGACGAGTGTCAAGAGGCGTTTGATAAGATAAAAGGATACCTGTCAAACCCACCCGTGTTGGTCCCGCCAGAGCCAGGAAGACCTCTGATTCTTTACTTGACGATCTTGGAAAATTCATTTGGTTGTGTATTGGGGCAACATGACCTCACCGGCAGAAAAGAACAGGCCATCTACTACCTTAGCAAGAAATTCACAGCTTATGAGGTTAAGTATACTCATCTGGAGAAGACATGTTGCGCCCTAACTTGGGTAGCTCAGAAATTGAAACACTATTTGTCATCCTACACTACTTACCTCATTTCGCGTCTGGATCCGTTGAAATATATTTTTCAAAAGCCTATGCCAACGGGAAGACTTGCAAAGTGGCAAATATTGCTCACAGAATTTGACATCATCTATGTGACTCGAACTGCAATGAAAGCCCAAGCACTGGCTGATCATTTAGCTGAAAACCCGGTCGACGAGGAGTACGAGCCGTTGAAAACCTATTTTCCCGATGAAGAAATAATGCATATAAATGAGATCAAGCAAATTGAAAAACCTGGCTGGAAACTTTTCTTTGATGGGGCCGCTAACATGAAAGGAGTCGGGATAGGAGCTGTAATCATTTCTGAAACAGGGCATCACTATCTTGTTACAGCTCAACTGCGATTTTATTGCACCAATAATATGGCTGAATATGAAGCTTGTATTATGGGGTTAAGGCTAGCCGCAGACATGGGTATCCAAGAAATTTTAGTCATGGGAGATTCGGATCTTCTGGTACATCAAATTCAAGGAGAATGGGAAACCCGAGACTTGAAGCTCATACCATACCGACAATTTCTACATGATCTTTGTCAGCGGTTTCAATCAATGGAGTTCCGGCATATTCCAAGGATCCGTAATGAGGTTGCCGATGCATTGGCTACTTTGGCATCAATGTTGCACCATCCAGACAAAGCTTATGTGGATCCACTACATATTCGAGTCCACGATCAGCACGCTTATTGCAATATGGTTGAAGAAGAATTTGATGGTGAACCATGGTTCCACGACATCAAGGAGTATATCAGGATGGGGATATATCCCGCACAAGCCACAGGAGATCAAAAGAGGACCATTAGGCGATTGGCAAATGGATTCTTCTTAAGCGGAGGAGTTTTGTATAAAAGAACACCAGATCTTGGATTATTAAGATGCATAGATGCCAGACAAGCTACAGCTGTCATGTCTGAAGTACATTCGGGAGTTTGCGGACCCCACATGAGCGGATATGTGTTGGCAAAGAAAATCCTCCGAGCTGGTTACTATTGGCTTACCATGGAGCGAGATTGTATCAGTTTTGTGCGCAAGTGTCATCAATGCCAGATACACGGAGATTTGATTCATTCTCCACCATCCGAGTTGCACACAATGTCGGCACCATGGCCCTTCGTTGCCTGGGGCATGGATGTGATTGGACCAATTGAGCCGGCAGCATCCAATGGGCACAGGTTCATTCTGGTAGCCATTGATTATTTTACCAAATGGGTTGAGGGCCAAGACATTCAAATCAGTGACCAAGAAAGCTGTGGTCGATTTTGTCCACTCAAATATCATATGTCGATTCGGAATCCCAAAGGTGATCATCACAGATAACGGTGCTAATCTTAACAGCAACTTAATGAAGGAAGTATGTCAACAGTTTAAGATTACACATCGCAACTCTACCCCATATCGGCCCAAGGCGAATGGAGCAGTCGAGGCAGCCAACAAAAACATAAAGAAGATACTTCGGAAAATGGTAGAAGGTTCAAGACAATGGCATGAAAAATTACCATTTGCATTATTAGGATACCGCACTACTGTTCGCACTTCAGTAGGAGCAACTCCTTATTTGTTGGTATATGGCACTGAAGCAGTAATTCCTGCAGAAGTTGAGATTTCTGCCCTTCGGATCATCGCCGAAGCAAAGATTGATGATGATGAATGGGTCAAAACCCGTCTGGAACAGTTAAACTTGATTGATGAAAAACGATTGGCCGTAGTATGTCATGGTCAATTATATCAAAGAAGAATAGCAAGAGCATACAACAAAAAGGTGCGTCCACGGAAGTTTGAAGTGGGTCAACATGTGCTGAAACGTATTCTTCCACATCAGGTTGAGGCAAAAGGCAAATTTGCCCCGAATTGGCAAGGACCATTCATTGTGACCAGAGTATTATCGAATGGTGCACTATGCTTAACAGATATTGAAGGCAAATGCATAGATATGGCGATCAATTCTGACGCGGTAAAGAGATATTATGCATAATTTTTTGAATGTTTGTATTTAGCATTATTTCGAAGATTGGAATGACAAAGGCAATTTATTCTGCTATCCAAACACTATACCCTTTGCTTCCCTTTGAGCCATATTTGTTTATTTCCTACCCTCTCTTGGAATCGATGAAAATCAAATATATATATAAAAAAAACACTATTATTGTAGTGAACTACGTTTGACCTGATTCCTCAAAGAAGGATACGTAGGCGCCTCACGGCTCGGTCATAGGGTGCACAATATGCATAATGTGCCCAAAAAGAAACATCAAGAGACCCCAATCAAGAAACTGGGGCAAAGAATTGTATTGGAAATAAGAAAAAGATTCCAAGAGTTGTAATTTTAAACCCATACCAAAACTATTTAGCTTTTGATACCTTTCCATTCCAACCCCATACCAAAAAGACCTTTCGATCAATCCTAGAAAAATGCTGAGTCAAGCAAATGAAGATGGTTCATAACACTCTGGTACAAACAAGAAAAGAAAGTAAAAATGAGAGAGTCTTATAGGTGAAAACCCACACGGGCACCATAAGATGACATAAGTTGAGAGAAAGTAAAATGAGAGAGTCTTATTGGTGAAAACCTTCGCAGGCACCATAAGGCGAAAAGGAAGTAAGAAATGAACAAATGAGGAAAGTTTGTCAGTGAAACTCTTTGAGATATTGCAAGTCAAACAGGTCTGTAAAATGAAAAATGAAGTTGGGTTATGGAAATTTTGGGGAAAACAAAAATGAGACAATTAAAAAGAGATTGATTAAAAGACTGGGTTGATTAATCCAAAATGCATACCCTGATCATTGGCGCCAATAACTCCAATCAGATAAGTTTTTATTCCTTCTCCAACAGTCATCCAAATTTAGATTTTTCTTTTCATTCTATAATTGTCGAAATCAGCGTGTTTCGTCACTAATAATCTTACTTTTCTAAAGTTTTGAGATAAGTTTAATTCCAAACAAATAAGAAGTAATGTCAAGGTATACTACCAAGATTCAAGATTACATGATGCAAAATACGGCCATGAAAGGCAGGAGATAAAAATAATAAGATATGGGTGTAAGAAAAGTGGAATCAAAAGCGGATCAGCAATGTCAGGAGAACATATGATTACGGTTAAAAGGGTTTGAAGGAAAACATACAGAGGGGAATCCTATAGTTAAGGATCAATTACAAGGACAAACAGTCTTTTCAACCATTTCAAGGCAACAAAACAAGACAGAGAAGCCCCACCGTCGGCGAGAATGCCCAGTTAACCATCCTGTTTTAAAACTAACAAAGTTTTCTTTGATTTAAAAACAGGGGCAAAAACAACATTTGTGTCAGGAAAAACCTGATGAAAAAAGAAGAAGTCAGGCGTCCACCTGGAGAATGAGGATGAAAAATTTAAGAAGAAGTCAGGCGTCCACCTGGAAAATGAGGATGAAAAGAAGAAATCAGGCGTCCACCTGGAGAATGAGGATGAGAAATTTAAGAAGAAGTCAGGCGTCCACCTGGAGAATGAGGATGAAGAATTAGAAAGAAGTCAGACGTCCACCTGGAGAATGAGGATGAAAAGAGATAAAGAAGAAATTAGGCGTCCACCTGGAGAATGAGGATGAAGAATTGAAGAAATCAGGCGTGCACCTGGAGAATGAGGATGAGAATTGAAGAAATCAGGCGTCCCCTAGAGAATGAGGATGAAGAATTGAAGAAATCAGGCGTCCACCTGGAGAATGAGGATGAGAATTGATGAAATCAGGCGTCCACCTGGAGAATGAGGATAAAGAATTGAAGAAATCAGGCGTCCACCTGGAGAATGAGGATGAGAATGGAAGAAATCAGGCGTCCACCTGGAGAATGAGGATGAAGAGTTTAAGAAGAAATCAGGCGTCCACCTGGAGAATGAGGATGAAAGAATTAAGAAGAAATCAGGCGTCCACCTGGAGAATGAGGATGAAGAATTGAAGAAATCAGGCGTCCACCTAGAGAATGAGGATGAAGAATTGAAGAAATCAGGCGTCCACGTGGAGAATAAGGATAAAGAATTTAAGAAGAAATCAGGCGTCCACCTGGAGAATGAGGATGAAAGAATTGAAGAAATCAAGCGTCCACCTGGAGAATGAGGATGAAGAATTGAAGAAATCAGGCGTCCGCCTGGAGAATGAGGATAAAGAATTTAAGAAGAAATCAGGCGTCCACCTGGAGAATGAGGATGAAAGAATTAAAGAAGAAATCAGGCGTCCACCTGGAGAATGAGGATGAAGAATTGAAGAAATCAGGCGTCCACCTGGAGAATGAGGATGAGAATTGAAGAAATCAGGCGTCCACCTGGAGAATGAGGATGAAGAATTGAAGAAATCAGGCGTCCACCTGGAGAATGAGGATAAAGAATTTAAGAAGAAATCAGGCGTCCACCTGGAGAATGAGGATGAAGAATTGAAGAAGTCAGGCGTCCACCTGGAGAATAAGGACAAAGAAAAGAAGCAGTCAGGCACCCACCTGGAGAACAAGGGATTATAATTGAAGCAGCAGTTAGGCGCCCACCCGGAGAACAAGGGAATACAACTAAAGCAGCAGAAGTCAGGCACCCACCTGGAGAATAAGGGAATACAATTGAAGTGTTGAAATCAAAAGCCCGCTCATATGAGAAAGGAGCACACTTAGAGTCAATAAAGCAGAGGAGTCCAACAAAGTCCCCAGCAGGAAACAACAAGAGTCCCAAACAGATAAAGAAAATACGGGACACAATGAAAAGGAATACGGAATAAGCCAAATGCCCAAGAGTCACCAAGATATCAAGACAACAAGGAACGCAAGGGCATGATCTAGATAAGATTTTATAATTCATGTACCATAAGCTAGTTTAGCTTTTTGTATTACCTTTGAAGCAAGGTGTAATAAGGAGGTCAGCAAGCAGTAAAAGCAGCACGAAACAGCAGTAACATCACAGTCCCACGGTAGTCCCAGCTACCCTAAACTTCCCGAACTACATTGACCTGATTCCTTTATAGCCAAGGATATGTAGGAAACCTTTGAAGCAGAGGTTCGGTCAAATCTTTCAAAAAATGCTTCCCACGGAGTATTTGAACGGGCAAAAATCGCTCGTATCCGCTCACTTTATCTTTGCACGAAAACTCTTCGAGTTTCCGCACAAAGAGGGGCAGCTGTGAGCACGTGATTTTTGCCTCACGAAAATTACTCCAAAATAATTCAAAAAAAAATATAAAACAATTTTTTGCTTAGTGTGCAATTTTTAGAATTTGTGTTGCATTTATTAATTGTTTGTGTTTTGTCCGTAAATGTTAACTTTGTTATAATTAAACGAAAATAAAAAATACATGTTGCATGTATATCTAGGATTTAATTATGCATTTAAAAGATAATTGAAATAAAATCACAAAAATATGCATTTGTTCTAGTTTTAATGTTTCACTGTGTGTTTAACGCTTTGTCTATGTGTTAATAATTGTTAAAAAAGTAATTAATATTTTTGTGAGGTTAAAATTGTTTTATAATTAAAATTAGGAATTCAAATTAGAAAATGAAAAATAAGTTATAAAAGTAAAAATCGGACCTGGACCTAAATCCAGGCCCAAACAAAATGAATCCCACAGCCCAATCCAACATCCCCATGTCCGGTCCAATTCGAACAAACCTAAACGACGTCGTATGGGTACTTCAAATCTGGGCCATTGATTCGTTTCAATCAAACGGTCCAGTTCAGCCATTGCTTAAATGAAACGACGGCGTTTTAAGTTATCAAATCTGAACCGTTCCTCTATCTTGATCCAACGGCCTTAGGAATTCACCCAAACCCGATCCATTTCACCCCCGGGCTGACCCTTTCCCCCGACTTAAACCAAACGACATTGTTTGGTTAAGTGAGATGATCCTGACCGTGAATCTTACTTGATCGGACGGTCAATATCCCTCCACCCCTTCCCTATATAAAGTCCCAAACCACTACCCCGGCCCCCTAACTAAGCACCCCCCTTCCTTACTATTCATCATCTTCCCCGAACCACACCCCTAACCCTAGCCGCCCTAGCATCCCACCGCCTGAAACCCAGCGGCAACAATGCCGCCGGTCACCACCTTAATACCCCAGACTCCTCACAACCCCCTCTTCACGGATCTGACCTTAGTTTCTTTCGAATCAGACCCCAACTCTTCGAATATTAAATTGAAGGTTGGTCTGAAAACTCAACCCTTTCCAATGGATTCCAAAATAACACCACCGCTTCCCCTAGATACCCTAGCTATGGATCTAGTGTTGGTTTGGTTCGAATCCCCTCAGAACTCTTCGAATCTTCTTTTGAAGGTTCGAATCAAAAATGAACTCACTCAGATTCCTTTCAAATTAACACCAAATGACCCCTAGGCTTCCCTCACCCTTGTGTCATCTTTGGTTCCCTTCGAATCTGCCCAGAAGTGTTCGGATTTAAGATCCAAAATCTGAAACCCTAAAAATTTTCCAATCTTGGAATTTTTTCAATTCAAACGAGGGATTGAGGTTTAATCGACCTTAGTCGAAGTATTTTCAGTTGAAAATACTTCGACTAAGGTCTGTTTGATTTCAAAAAGTCTGAATCCAAGTTGAGTTTGAGTCCGGTTGAATTTGAAGGTTCAGAGGTATTTTTTCTATTTCTTATGTGTATTCTACGTGTATTTTTTGTTTGTTTCATTAGTCTGTTTAATTGTTCATAATTTTCTAGTCAATTCTGTGATTCTGCCTTATACCCGTATATTTGATCCTAATTATACCATTGTTTCTGTCAGTATGATTATTTACAATGTGTGTAATCGACTCGATTAAGTTCGTCGATTAGTTATATTATGAATTCTCGTTTATGATAATACTGATTGAAAACAATCTGTTTCTATAGACTGTTTGTTGACAAATGTTGTAGATAATCAGTTTAATTAATACTCGTTTGTAAATCAATAAGTCTGTCAGAATAAATGTTGTATGTATATTGTTTCCTGAACATTAAGTTTCAGGGCATTGTCAGTATATTGACAATGCTCCTGTTTGTTTGATTTTAGTTCAAAAGTTGAAGTTCAGTTTGAATTATTGTACTGAATTCAGTGTAATGTTATTGTGATGTTAGGTTTAAACTCAATTTCACAAGTATTGATTAGATACCATTGTATTAGAAAAAGTACATTCTCAGTTAAGATTCAGTCCAGAACTAAAGAGAATTGGTATTAGCTGTTTTAATTCAGGTTGATAGATAGGTTTGAACAGATTTTTAATCTGTTTCGTATCAGATTCTGAATTTAAGTTTAAAGGCAGTAATAACAGTAATTACAGTAGGATTTCTGGGGCATTTCTGGGATAGAACAGTAAGGGTAATATGATAGTATAGTGGGCTGAAAGTGGAAAGTTAATGGCTATTATTTAATGTGATAATGGGAAACAAAGGGTAATGGGGCTGCTGAAAATCAGGATAAGATCACTTAATGGGGTTTAAAGTATTTAAAAGCAGATGTTAATGAAACTTTCTGATTTTTAAAAGAAGAAAGGGGTCCAGACAGTAGGCTAAAAAAAGAGGGGCAGACCTGTATAAGAGAGGGGGGATTGGGACTGATTTAAGGATCAGATTTTGAGAGAGATTTTAAGAGAGATACACAGAGGGAAAAGATAAATTTGAGAGAGGAAAATCACAAGCAGAAACAGAAATCTGAAAGGGAAGATAGAAAGAAAGGAAAACAGAAACATTAAAACAGAATTCTGCCTCGGAAGTCAGTATTGAAGCTGATTCTGTGTTTTGAAATTGAAAGCTTTTTCAGTCTGCTTTGTTCTAAGTCTCAAAATCAGAAATATTATTCTTTTCATTAAATCTGTCCGGATTTGTTCGATCTCATTGTTCAGTTAAAAATCTGAAATTTCTTAAAAGTACTGTCACTGTGCATCTGGGTTCCTCGGGTCCTATTATTGCTCAAATCTGTGGGAATACTGGTATTCTGCTGATTTTGTTACTGCTGCAACTGCTGAAATTTACTCCTTCTACCTTCATTTCCAGGTACCTATCTTTTAAAATTCTATGTTGGGAAGAGATTCAGCATGACAAATCAATGAAACTTGGATTGCAATTCTATTTTTTCATTTGTCTAAGTTCATTATTTTAAATTTCAGTCTTGTTTCATGTTGGTTAGTATAGTAGTATGCTTGACATGATAATTATCAGTTGATCATTCTCTTTTGAAATTCATATAATTGTTGTAATAGTATTATCTATTCCAGAATTTCATTAAAGTATAGTTATGATTGAATTGTCAAAATAGGGAACACGACATAAAGGTGGCCATTAATTAAGTCTTATGACATTGTTAGTCAGGTACAGAGTAGTATGGAATGTCAAGAAAAATGCATTGTTAGCATATTTTGATTATTTAGTTATGTATTAAGGCTAGATGATGTTGGTTACATTTTGTCCATATATGGCGTAATAATGATTATGTTTATAATCAATAGTCGAAAGTTGCATTAGTACAAGTCCGCCATGTTCACAATGTCAAAAAAATATGGCGAATAATGTTGTATGCAATATCATTTTTTTAGTCAATAGGTAGATTTGTTCTCTTTCTTAATAACAAATGGCCTAGGAATTTTACAATGCGAAAGTTAGTGTTTAGCAATGGCTCACATAAATTGAGAATCAAATCGGTTTGATTATATATATATATATATATATATCTTACTTTCAATCATAAGCAGAATTAACAAAATAATTAGGCCTATTAGATTAAGAACAAGCAATGTGGAAAGAGATTAGATTTATAATGTGTAACAAGTTTAAGATTGTAAAAAAAATAACATTCATTGCAAAATGGAATAATAAGAATTCTTCAAAAATATCATTTCCTTTCAAGAACTGATTTTTTAGTTTCATATGTTATGCACATTTTTAGTATACATATTGTATTTACTAAAATAGTATTAGTCATATGCTTATTGTGCTCTTTAAATTTGAATAACTTTGAGGAATATAATTCATACGCGAAGAAATATAATTTGCAATCAACGTCCAATAAATTGTAAATTCTTTTAAAGGAATTAGAGACTAGAGGAATATTTATTTCTCATGATTTTCCCATAAAAATACATGAACGTAATAAACAATTTATGGGAAATTTATGCTATTCTCAAAAAATATTCCACGTGATTAGGGATACGTTCGCGTAACCTGATTGTATTTCCAAAAGAAATTCGGATTATGCATTCGCACAACTTCGAGCGAACATTTAATAAAAATGGGTTTCTTCGGAAAATATCAAGTTAATTTCATGAAAACCCGAGATGTGCGGTTCACTACTTAATTATACAAAGAGTGAATGTTTTTTTTTTATTATTTAAGCACAATTTCGAGTAAGTATTTTAATAAATATATTACCTATATTATTGTGTACACGTGCGCGTGACACGAATCCGCACGTTTTAAAAAATATAATCTATAACACGAATATACTTACGCGTGATTCGATTCAAAGAAGGGCCTTTAATTAGAAACAATCTAAACAAAAGCGGTAATAAAAATTGGGCAACAGATAAATATGCATTTGACAAATCAAAGCCAAATATAAAAACGGTTAAGCGACTGTGCTAGAACCACGGAATTCGGAAATGCCTAACACCTTCTTCCGGATTAACAGAATTCCTTACTCAGGATTTCTGGTTCGCAGAATAACAAACAGAGTTATATTCTCCTCGATTCAGGGATTAAAACCGGTGACTTGGGACGCCTTAAAATTCCCAGGTGGCGACTCTGAAACAAATAAACAAATCTCGTTTCGACTGTCCTTCAACTGGAGAAAACTTCCTACGCGCCCCGCGGGTGCGGAAAAAGGAGGTGTGACACATATCCCTTCTTTTCCTAATGCAGTTAAAAGCAGAGGAACAAGTAAAGTCCCCCATTAGAAGTCTCAGTCCAAACAGGGGTGTCATTAATCTGTCTATTGCCAATAGGGATATGAATAATATGATTCAACAGATTATTAGGAACCATCCTAGATATCGTGTTTACATCCCATGTCTCATCCTTGATACAATCCCTGATCCTCATATTTCCAGGTTTTCTGTTACCATTGACATAAGCGCCAAGTGGTCCAAGTCCTATCCAATTATCCCACCAAAAGGAGCTATCACCATCATTGATCTTCCATAGGATATAAGGTTCAATAACTTTTATGATTTGTATCATTTCCTTCCATGCAACAGAATGTTTAGGTTCCAAGGTCTTTGAAACAGGGTGGCTTCTCGGGGAGTTTTTAGCTCTCATGAATTTGGCCCAAAGGTTGTTTGCAACTCTGAATCTCCACCATATTTTGGCTTAAAAAGTCTTACATAAGTCAGTTAGACTTTTAAAACCCACGCCACCTTCATCAGTAGTATAACAAAGATTCTTCCAAGAGCTCCAGTGGTATTTGTTCTTGTTTTCAGATTTGCCCCAGAAGAAACTGGAGAAGTAACTCTCTAATTATTTGAAAATTGTCTTGGGAGGGGTAACAGCAAGAATATGAAGAGTTCGAGATTGAAGCACATGTTTAATGAGAATAGCTCTTCCACCAGGGGATAATACATGACCTTGCCAACCTCTATCTTATTCATAACATTCCTGGCAATATCTGTGTCGTGCCCCCTTTTTCTCGCGAAATCGGGTTTATGACATTTGGGAGGACAACTCGTTCCTTTCGGGAATTGGGTTTTGAATTGAAGAGTCGCCACCTAATGACTAAAGTGCATTAGGACACTAAAAAGGGTTTGTCTTGAGAAACCAAGGGCTTGAAATTATCCCAAGGAGAAGGTGTTAGGCACCCCTCAGAATGCACTAGTGTGGTTCCCGTCCAGACTGTTATTGTGAGCTTTAGGTACAAATAACACGTAGGTAAATAAGAACTTCAAACAAGAGGGGATTTTCACGTAATGGTTACAAATAAACAAAGTAAAAAAAAAAAGTTGATTTTTTTCTTTAAAGAAACAGTTTAAAAGAGAAAGAAACAAAAGGAGAGGAGGGGGGTCCTAGGTTTATTAATAATATGGATCACCCCACATAACATCCGATAATCACTCCCCAGTGAGGGGCTACACGTGATGTTATCTTGTGGTAATCATATCCATATCTATCCTTTCCCACCCCGTTAAGGTATTAGAGCGCGAAATGGTCTCATTTACTTATTGCATGCTATTACCCGCCCCAATCCTATCAACCCCGGAGGCACTTGGGACTACTAATCCTAAAGGGAGGAGATATTGGGCTTATTTGTGGTTTCAAAAGGGTAAAATACTAAGGCGACATACAAAACATGTATAGCACATTGGGAAAAACATATAGCAGGTAGAAAGGCTCAGATACACCCCCTTTAAACAAAGAAAGCAAGTAAATAGCATGACTTACACATACTGTTTAGGGCCTGATTAAACTTAAAGGTTGAGGCAGACTAGTTTTTTACATAGTTCAGATAAGAAGACCGAATCAGGCTTGCCTGCCGGTTGTAGATCTGATTCAATTTATAAACTTTCACCCTATGGCTTGCCTAAGTGTTAGACGAAAACCTATAGGCATGATATCTGCTGATTTCAGAAACAATATAGTAAATTGATTACATACTGAAGAAAGAAAGGCGAGTTTTAGCAAAAGATCACAAGTTCTGCAACTGGTAATGCATTATTGTTGCCGGTTTTAGACTCATAAACGAGTGAGGCATTTCAGATTTGATTAAAGCTCCTATATGCATGCTTTCTATGTGTTGTCGATTTTAGAACATCTTTATAGACATAGAGAAATGCGGAAATCCTACAAAGATGATATCTAGGTAATGTACTTTATATGACCATGATATCTAATTGCAGTTTGTTATTTTAGACCTATAAACATGTTTGCCTAGTGGATATGTAAGATTTAGATAAAACCTATAGGCATATTTTTTACATGCATATGCAGAATTCGAATGGTATATGTATGAGAGTGCAGAAATTCCTATATGCACGGTAACTATATGAGAGTGCAGAAATTCCTATAGACATGGTAGCTATATGAAAATGCAGAAATTTAGAAAATTCCTATAGGTAGGTTATCTAAATGTGAGAATGCAGAAATTCAGAAAATTCCTATAGGCAGGTTATCTAAATGTGAGAATGCAGAAATTCAGAAAATTCCTATAGGCAGGTTATCTACATATGAGAATGCAGAGATTCAGAAATTCCTATAGGCAGGTTATCTACCCCTTTCGCATACATAGTTACCCCTACCTTTTTCACTAGCCATCCCTGAGAGTTTTATTACAACGTTATTGCAACCCTAGAAAAAGTAAAGTAAAGAAAAGTACATCATAAATTAAAAGTACAACCTAGGAGAGCCTGATTCAGACTTTTTGTCTGAAGCATGAAGTAAACCAACTCCAAAAGATTATATTTCAAAGTCTTTCTCCCATTTTGGGTGTTTCAGAGTTCCCTAAGAGTTTCATAAGAACTCCAGGCAGTGCTTACACCCAAATGTATCACCAGATTAAGACATAGTGCAATGTGGAAGGGTCAGTCCTCAAGTGTCCAAGTTCAGAGGGAACTCAAGGTCCCAAGGCAAGGCTCACAGGAGGGGGGCAGAACTTAGAGACTAAGAGAGTGTGCAAGTGCAGAATTCTGAAAGGGGGAAGGGAAAGGGAAACTGTTCACATTAATACACATAGGGAATGGGGAGGTGGTAAAAGGGAAAGGATAGGCTAGTGGGCATACTCAGCAATGGGAAATGCTGGCACACCCATAAGCTTGTTAGAACACATTGTTTAGAGGTTAGAATCCTTTGAGGGATCAAGTTCAATCCACAAACAATAACTTACATATTGCCATATTTTAAACTGTAACTCAAAACACATAAGGGGGGTAGGGAGCAGAGATTTATAGCAGAAACAAGCAGAAAGAAATCAACATGCTAGTTTAAATATTTAACTCTACAGAAGAAGCAAAGTAGACATGGATACAAATAGCTATAAATAAGCACATTGTGGTGATGCTGAAGCTTAAATTAGGACATACCAGTTTCAGAAAAACAAAAGAGAAAATGCAGTAGTCTTGTAAAAGCCACAGTGCAGACAAGAAGAGAGAATGCTATTATGTGTAAGTAAGAGTTCAGAAGGATTGTGAATTGCGTCGTGTCTGTTTGTGAAAAAGGGTCGTGCCTTTTATAGTGTGAAAATCATGAGGAAATAAGGTAAGAAAATAGTTAAGGAGCTGATTGTCAATCAATTACACAAGACTTTCTTTAATTAAGGGATTCTAATTCAAATGAGTAGAAGCCATTTAAGGAAAGAAATTGAATAAACACTTTGTGCAAAGCATGCAATCAGAGGCAAATATTTAAATAGCCACTTTTCCCTTATTTATTTTATAAAAATAGTAAAATAATTTTTGGAAACAAATTAAAAGTACTAAATTAATTAATAATATGTAAATATTAAAATAAAAATACTGGAATCAATTTTGTAATTATAAACACAATTAAATCTAAAATAGGCTAATATTTCAATTATATGCGATTTAGCTTTAAAATACTAAATAAATTTGTAAAAAATGTACGAAAATTACCTTAGCTATATTTTGGTATAAACAAGAGAATACAATAAATAATTTACCAAAATGTCAATTTTGGAACACTTATTGGTTTTTCTAGATAAAATAGGGCAATAAAATTGATTTAAAAATCTTAAAAAAAATTGAGAAAAATAATAGGACCTTGGGATATGCTTATATGTGCATATATATGTTGTTTTAAAAGGTATTTTATATATATAAAAATATATAAGAAAAATTTGGGTATCAACAATTTGTATAATAACAAATTTTCTTTCTTCCAGAATAGATTGGACACCCCAAAAACTTGAAAGAGAATGATTGATATCGATAACCAGTGAGCCTCTGAATTATATTATGTCTACTATCACGGATATACTTGGATGCCAAGTAAAAATTTGTATCCTTATTTATATCCTGTCCTGAAGATTCCTCATATTTCCTTAAAGTTTTCATTACCTGCTTTATGGAGTATTTATCTCCAGAAGTGAAGATAACTAAGTCGTCTGCATAGGCCAGATGATTGATTCTTGGACCTCTGTTATTCATAGAATATCCAATATACTTACCCTTATTATGGAGGTGATTAAAGGCTTTGGACATGGCCTCAGCTGCAATAACAAATAGGCTAGGGAAGAGGGGGTCTCCCTGTTTAATACCTCTAGAAGAGGGAAAGAAACCAAATCTAGTGCCATTAATAAGAACATAGTATCAAATATTAGAGAGCAATCTATGAATCATTTCAATGAAAGGTTCAGCAAATCCCATACACCTCATAACAAAAGTAAGAAAAAACCAAGAAACTTTGTCATAAGCTTTAGCCATATCTAGTTTCATGATCACATTGCCATCTCTATTTTTGCGTTTAATATCCTGGACAATTTCTTGAGTTAAGAGAACATTTTCAGTGATTAGTCTTCTTTTGATAAAACCAGTTTGATTTTCAGAAATAATACTAGGAAGCAAATATGTTAATCTATTGGAGATAATTTTTGAAATAATTTTATTGGAAAAATTACTTAGACTAATAGGTCTAAGTTGAGAAAATGTAGAAGGAGATTCAACCTTTGGAATAAGTACTAGACAAGTATGAGTAAAATATTTAGTTAGAGTGTTACCACCAAAGAAGGCTTTAACCATAGCACACATATCCTTAGTAATTATATGCTAGCAAACTTGAAAAAATTTGCCTTTGAATCCAAATCAGTGCAGCAATTATATCCTTAGCAGACTAATGTGTACGTATATCTTACTTTTGCTGATTCGGAAAGATCCTCGACTCAAAAAAAGAAAAAATAATAATATATCAGTGTCATCAATGAAGGTCTTGTCATCAATGAAGCATTCCAAATAGCAGCAATAATTGAGAAGTTGCCTCCACCGTGGAAGGACTTCAAAAATTATTTGAAACATAAACGAAAAGAGATGTCCCTTGAAGATTTCATTGTTCGATTGAGAATCGAAGAGGACAATAAAGCTGCTGAAAGGAGAGGCCGTGGAAATTCAACAATAATGGGAGCAAATATTGTTGAAAATAACAAAAAGAGAAAGAAGGCTTCTGGTCCGAAATATAACCCAAGCAAGAAGCGGTTCAGTGGAAACTACTACAACTGTGGGAAAACCGGACACAAATCTACGGAGTGTCATGCTCGGAAGAAAGACAAGCAAAGGGGTCAAGCAAACATGGTAGAAAAACATGATGATGTTGATGACTTGTGAGCCATGCTTTCTGAATGCAACCTGGTAGGAAACCCAAAGGAGTGGTGGATTGATTCTGGAGCCACTCATCATATTTGTGCTGTGAGGGAAACATTTTCTACATATACTTCTGCTGGACCCGAAGAGACGCTCTCTATGGGAAATGCTGGTACAACAAAAATTGAAGGATACAATAAGATATTTCTCAAGATGACTTTTGGCAAGGTCATGACTTTGAACAACGTCCTTCATGTTCCTGAGATTAGGAAGAACTTAGTCTCTACTGGACTTCTTGTAAAACACGATTTCAAGTGCGTTTTTGTATCTGACAAGGTAGTGATTAGTAAGAATGAAATGTTTGTAGGAAAAGGTTACCTTACTGAGGGCCTTTTCAAGCTGAATGTAATAGTTGTTGAAACTAATAATAAAACTTCAGCTTCTTCTTACTTACTTGAGTCAAATGATTTATGGCATGTACGTTTGGGTCATGTCAATTATAAAACCTTGCGAAAAATGATTAACTTGGAAGTATTGCCTAAGTTTGAATGCGAAAAATCAAAATGTCAAATATGTGTGGAATCTAAGTATGTTAAACATCCTTATAAGTCGGTTGAAAGGGAATTCAAATCCTTTAGACTTAATTCACACAGATATTTGTGACATGAAATCAATACCATCTCGCGGTGGAAAGAAGTATTTCATAACTTTTATTGATGATAGTACTCGATATTGCTATGTTTACTTACTTAATAGTAAAGATAAAGCAATAGACGCATTCAAGCAATACAAAAATGAAGTTGAAACGCAGCTTGACAAGAAAATCAGAATGATAAGAAGTGATAGGGGTGGTGAATATGAATCTCCTTTTGAATAAATATGTTTAAAATATGGAATTATTCATCAAACAACAACCCCTTACACGCCCCAATCCAATGGGATTGCGGAAAGAAAGAATCGTTCGTTAAAGGAGATGATGAACGCATTGTTGATAAGTTCTGGATTGCCACAGAACTTGTGGGGGGAAGCTATTCTTACGGCTAGCCGAATACTAAATCGAGTACCCCATAGCAAAACACAATCCATTTCATATGAAAAATGGAAAGGAAGGAAGCCCAACTTGAATTATTTTAAAATGTGGGGGTGTTTGGCAAAAGTACAAGTTCCTAAACCCAAAAGGGTAAAAATAGGACCGAAAACAGTTGATTGTGTTTTCATAGGATATGCGACCAATAGTAAAGCATATCGATTTCTGGTTCATAAATCGGAAAATCCTGACATTCATAATAATACGGTTATAGAATCAGATAATGCTGAGTTCTTTGAAAATATATATCCGTATAAAAAGGAATGTGAGTTGTTTGGTGAAGGATCTAAACAACCTCGGGAAGAAACAAAAGAAAGTACATTTTATCAGGAGGATCCAAGACGTAGTAAACGTCAAAGAACGTCTACTTCGTTTGGACCAGATTTTGTGACTTTCTTATTGGAAAATGAGCCTCGAACATTTAAAGAAGCTATGTCTTCTTCGGAATCATTGTTCTGGAAAGAGGCAGTCAATAGTGAAATAGAATCCATATTGAACAACCATACATGGGAATTGGTTGATCTTCCTCCTGGAAATAAACCTTTGGGTTCTAAATGGATTTTTAAGAGAAAAATGAAAGATGATGGCACTATTGATAAATTTAAGGCAAGACTTGTTGTCAAAGGGTATAGACAACGAGAAGGTCTTGACTACTTTGATACATACTCCCCAGTTACAAGGATTACGTCCATACGGATGTTAGTAGCATTAGCTGCAGTGTATGGTCTTGAAATTCATGGTGTCCCAAGTCACCGGTTTTAATCCCGAATCGAGGAAAATAATGACTCTGTATTATAGTCCGCAAACCAGAAATCCGGATAAGGAATTATGTTAACCCGGGAGAAGGTGTTGGGCATTCCCGAATTCCGTGGTTCTAGCACGGTCGCTCAACTGTCGTATTTAGCTTAATTATCTGATTTTATACAATTATGAACTTATGTGCAAACTTTAAACTCTTTACCGCTTTTATTATTATTATTATTATTATTATTTTAACAGAGAATTACAACATTGTGAAAAAACGTATCTCGAACCACGTCACATCAATGTACCCGTGGTTATCGACACATTTCGACTCTGTTGAGATTTGGATTTGGGTCACATAAATGTGCACCCGAGTTTAAGAAAGTAAATTGTTAAAGGCGCGCCTAAAGCGACTAGCGTATTTATTTTGGGTAAGGCCGTGAAATTTGCTAAACGGCCCATCCGAAGTCTAATTAATTATTAACCATTTGTTGAGGGCCCCGCAGCTTGCGTTTTATTTGGCGAGGCTCGTCTCATTTATTTTTAAAGGGCAATCCTAAAGTGCCTACATTTTTTCTATTAAATTTGTCTCTAAAAATGAAAGAGAAAAAGTCCTAATTTATTTACATGCTTACGAGTTGTTATAGTCGGGTTCCGAACGCAATTTGTTAAATTAGAATGTAAACACAATATGGACAGCGCGTTGACCAACGTGGGCCCAGGTTCACCGCATGTAGTATTAAACGTGACTTGGGCCGTCTTATTCCAATATTGGGCCTAGTTAATTATTTCTACACCTGTTCACAATTTTTGCACTTACAGAGATATAAGATGATAGTATCTAACTAAGCAAGTTACATGCAAGTTTTAGAAAGAGCAATTAATTGGAATGAAGTAACTTAAAGGTCTAGTTTTAATCCTAAATTCAAACAATTGATTGTTGGAGCTAGATTGCCATGATATCAAAACAGTCTACTGGCCTGGTTTTATTTAACATGCATTTGAACCTGTACTACCTAATAACCAAACTAAAACAACGGGACATTATTGACTACATTACTATAACACTGTCCAGTTATACAGAAATTGTAGAATTTTTTTTACAAAACAGTAGTGTATAGAATGTCCTAAGTACAATCAGTAACAAAACTAAATCAAATTAAACTTCTATTCTTTATTTGTATTCATGCTTCATGTTTCAGCTTATAGTAACCAGTGTATCAGTTGTGTACCTGATATTGGAAGCAAAAGAAGAAGAAGATCATCAGAAATGCAGTAGCATACAACAACAACAACAATAACCAGCAACAACCAGCAAACGGGACACCCAGTGACAGATTTGAAAACCAACACGATTCCAGCCACTCAATGAAACAATATCAACGCAAACCAATGTAGACCAGGAATAACAACTCAAGAAACCACTTAAAAAAAACCTCAATTAAACGGTAACAAACTGATTCTGATTTTCAGTAGTAAAGAAGAACTCACTTTTCAGTATTTAGCTCTCAACCTCTTGAACTCTTTTGGGTAAAAACTCAGCTTGTATTTCACTCTTAAACTTTGAATTTTTGATGTCCAAACCCGTCCCCCTTTTTTTCCTTTTCGAATTTTTTTTTCAAAATGAATTCTCCCTCCATATATCCAGTGTATGCAGAGTGTATATTGGGTGTATACTACTCTCTCTTTAGATTTCCAGAATGTTTTTTTCTGTTCCGAAAAATCCTCAAATCTCTCTTAATGTTTCAGAAAATTCCCCCCTTTAACTTGTGTCAAGCTCTTCTTTTTTGTAGCCAAACTTGAAGCACTTAAATTAAATCCCACCATCTTCTCCCCATCCCCCTTTTGAATCTCACTACTTAATGTTTTGTCCTCCACTATATTAAACAAATATATTAGTTCCCACTAACACATATCTTTTCTTTATTTAATTCCCTTACTCCCCACTACCGCATGTTTTGTCCCCCACTATATTAAACAATATATTAATTTAATATAATTTAATATTATTTAATACTTAGTGGACAGAACACTCATTAATCATTTTTTTTAAAACTTAAAATCCCGAAAATGCCCCTGAAAATACTGCAATTTACCATTTTACTCCATCCCTTTCAATTTGTACCAAAACCATATCAGTTATAACCAATTCACCTAATCAATTAATCAAATTACAGCAGGTATAACCAAATCAAGCCTGATAATTGACAACTAATAATCAAACTCTGCATAATAAACTCGCCAAACAAACTCCTAATCGACAACGTTCATGAATTAACAACAAAGTCAAATTCATATTCGAACAAACTCATCAGAACAAACAAGTAAATCCAAATCACTAAACTCGATCATCAGTTGACCTCAAACTAAATCAAACAACATCATAACCACGATGAATGATTCATAACAAATCAAAAACTAAAGACCAACACATAAACACTCACATTAAATCACTTGATGAAAAACTAACGAACTTCAAACAAAAAATGAACACGAATTAAATCTAACACAAACAAAGACCTGGGTTCGAATTCAAACCAACCTATCGGAACACGAACATAATCATAGAAAGAAGAAAAGGAGAGGAAGATGAATTTACTAAACGAAAACTAAAAGAAAAGAGAACGGAAACCTACTAGTTTGAAGTTCGGGTTCGAACGGAAACTCGACGAACAACACCGGACGGGAACCTCAAGAGTGGTTTCATGGCTACACTGTTGTGAATAGGAAGCAGCAGAAGAAGCGACGATGATGGTAAATCTCATAGACGACGGGGAAACAACAGTTGGATGTTGGTGGCTGGTCGTGGATGTTGCTACTGGTTTGGGGGCGATGGAGGCGATGATGGTCGTTTGGACGTGACGACGACGGGGCTAGGGACGATGGACGCTGGTTCGTTGCTGGAATGATGGACTGGTTGTTGCTGGGCGGGGTTATGGGTGACGCTGGAGGGGTGGTTTGGAGGGTGGTCGCCGGACTGACGAAGAAGAAGACACAGCAGCCGTGGTTGCTGGAGATGGCTGTGGGGTTGTTTGAAGTGACGTGGTCGCTTGGGTAAGGTGGTTCGTTTGGGATAATGGTGGTGAGGGGAGCAGCCATAGGACGTGAGGGGGAGCAGAAGCAGCGAGGGCAGCCATGGGAGGGTTGATGGGGAAGGGGGGTGGTTTGGAGAAGGAGAAGAAGAGGAGGGGGCGGGTGTTTTTTAGGGTTTTGGGGTGGAAGAATGAAAAATGGGAAGGGGGGGGGTAAATCGTTTGGTTATGGGGCGGACCGGGTCGGGTTGACCCGGTAGGGGTTTGGTTAAGGGGTTATCCGGTTTTGGGCTTGTGGTTTAGAATTGAAGAAAAGGCCCAATCCGATTTTCTTCTTCTTTTATTGCTTCTTTTTTCTTCTTTTATTTTTTCTTAAACTAAAACTAAATTCTAAAAATCCTAAATTATCCTATAGAACTAAATTAATTTATAAAAGTGCAAATTAACTCTTAATAACAATTAACACATAATTAAATAGCAATTACGATAAAATCACACAATTTGGATATTAAATGTCAAAAATGCGACGTACAATATTTTTATGATTTTTTGTTTTTGTACGAACTTAATTACTCCTAATTATAGAATTAAATCCTAAATGCAAATGCGACATATTTTTGTATTGTTTTTATCAATTTAACAAATAAACATGCACGGACAAATTCAAATAATTATCCAAAAATGCCACGAAAATTCTCAAAATTGCACACAAAGGAAAATTATTTTATTTTGAATTTTTGGGAGTAATTCTCACATAGGGCAAAAATCACGTGCTCACAGCTGCCCCTCTTTGTCCGAAAACACAAAAGGTTTTCGTGCAAAGATAAAGTGAGCAGACACGAGCGATTTTTGACCGTTGGAATACTCCGTGTGAAGCAATTTTTTAAAATATTTAACCGAACCTTTGCTTCAAAGGTTTCCTACATATCCCTGGCTAGAAGGGAATCAGATTAATGTAGTTCGGGAAGTTTTGGTAGCTGGGCCTACCATGGGACTGCAATGTTACTGTTGTTTCATGCTGTTATTACTGCTTTCCGACCTCCTTATTACACCATGCTGAAAGAAAACAGGAAGCTAGACTAAACTATAGTCTATGAATTACAAAATCTTATCTAGATCTTCAGTCCTGCTCTTGTATCTCTTGTTGCTTTGATGTCTCGGTGACTCCTCTAGTATTTCTTATCTTGTATTCTCCCTTGACTGCCGATCTCAATCTGTTTATTTCCTTCTCCATCGAATCTTGAACTTCCTTCCTCTGCTGGGGATTTTTGTTGTTTGCCGCTGGGGATTTTTGTTGTTTGCCGCTGGGGATTTCGGTTGTATCCCTCTGCTTTACTGACTTCAAACTTCCATGTATTCCTCTGTTATATGGGCGAGCTCCCAACTTCAAAACTTGAAATTTAACAACTGAAATGTATTCCTCTATTATATGGGCGGGCTCCCAACTTCTTCAACTTAAAATGTAAAGACTGAAATGTATTCCTCTGTTATATGGGCGGGCTCCCAACTTCCGGACTTGAAATTTAAAGACTGAAATGTATTTCTCTGTTATATGGGCAGGCTCCCAACCTCCAGACTTGAAATGTAAAGACTGAAATGTATTCCTCTGTTATATGGGCGGGCTCCCAACTTCAACCAACAACTTTGAAAATAAAGCGTCGTTCTGTTCTTCAGGGGGGCTCCTGACCTCAACAACAACTTCGAAAAATATATCGTCATTCTATTCTTCAGGGGGGGCTCCTGACCTTAACAACAACTTCGAAAAATAAATCGTCATTCTGTTCTTCAGGGGCGGCTCCTGACCTCAACAACAACTTCAAAAAATAAATCGCCATTCTGTTCTTCAGGGGGCTCCTGACCTCAACAACAACTTCGAAAATAAATCGCCATTCCTTTCTTCAGGCGGGCGAGATTTCAACAACAACTTCGAAAAATAAATCGCCATTCTATTCTTCAGGGGGGCTCCTAACCTCAACAACAACTTCGAAAAATAAATCGTCATTCTGTTCTTCAGGGGGGCTCCTGACCTCAACAACAACTTCGAAAAATAAATCGCCATTCCTTTCTTCAGGCGGGCAAGATTTCAACAACAACTTCGAAAATAAATCGCCATTCCTTTCTTCAGGCGGGCGAGACTTCAACAACTTCGAAAAATAAATCGTCATTCTGTTCTTCAGGGGGGGATCCTGACCTCATCAACAACTTCGAAAAATAAATCGCCATTCCTTTCTTCAAGCGGGCGAGATTTTAACAACTTCGAAAAATAAATCGTCATTCTGTTCTTCAGGGGGGGCTCCTGACCTTAACAACAACTTCGAAAAATAAATCGTCATTCTTTTTTTCAGGCGGGCGAGACTTCAACAACATCTTCGAAAAATAAATCGCCATTCTGTTCTTCAGGGGGGGCTCCTGACCTCAACAACAACTTCGAAAAATAAATCGTCATTCCTTTCTTCAGGCGGGCGAGATTTCAACAACAACTTCGAAAAATAAATCGCCATTCTGTTCTTCAGGGGGGAATCCGGACCTCAACAACAACTTCGAAAAATAAATCGTCATTCTGTTCTTCAGGGGGGGCTCCTAACCTCAACAACAATTTCGAAAAATAAATCGTCATTCTGTTCTTCAGGGGGGCTCCTGACCTCAACAACAACTTCGAAAAATAAATCGCCATTCCTTTCTTCAGGCGGGCGAGATTTCAACAACAACTTCGAAAATAAATCGACATTCCTTTCTTCAAGCGGGCGAGACTTCAACAACTTCGAAAAATAAATCGTCATTCCGTTCTTCAGGGGGGGCTCCTGACCTCATCAACAACTTTGAAAAATAAATCGTCATTCCTTTCTTCAGGTGGGCGAGATTTCAACAACTTCGAAAAATAAATCTCCATTCTGTTCTTCAGGGGGGGCTCCTGACCTCAACAACAACTTCGAAAAATAAATCGCCATTTTGTTCTTCAGGGGGGGCTCCTGACCTCAACAACAATTTTGAAAAATAAATCGCCATTCTATTCTTCAAGGGGGGGGCTCCTGACCTCAACAACAACTTTAATGATTCAAACTAGGAAGTGCGTCTCCTACGAATGAACTTTAAATGAACCAGACTAGGAAGTGCGTCTCCCAGGAGAAAATCTCAATTTAGGAAGTGCGTCTCCTAAAGCAAAAATATAACCGAAAAACCCAGACTAGGAAGTGCGTCTCCTAGGGGTGAAACATCAATGACTCGAGCTAGGAAGTGCGTCTCTTGGGGGTGAAACTTAAATGACCGAGACTAGGAAGTGCGTCTCCTAGTGAGAACTTCAGTGACTAAAACTCATATGATCCAAACTAGGAAGTGCGTCTCCTAAGGGTAAAATCTCATTTTAGGAAGTGCATCTCCTACAACAAAATATAACTTGAAAACCCATACTAGGAAATGCTTTTCCTAGTGGTGATGGGTGATCTTCTCAATAGCCTTTGCGTAAGAAGAATTGGGGCATTACACCTAAAAATTTCAACCTTCCAAGCTTTGATATGAACATAGCTTTCGTCCCTATTTCAGACAAAGAAAACTTGTGAGTTTAAACATGGTGGTTGGTTTGTGGCCTTGACTTTGCGGCGGCTGCTCCTTCACTTGCCATGATAACTTTGATTTCACCTTGAAAGACATTACTCGCTTTAAAACTTGTTTTGCCTTCTCCCGAAAAACTGCTGGGGATACCGCTTTTCATCAAACTTGTGTTAGACTTCCCAAAAAATTTCGAAATGAGCGAAAATTTTCTGCCCCAGTTTGACAATCTTTCTTGTGGCGCATCTTTCCGTCATCAGTAACATTCCCTGTCCCTGCTTCAAATCAAAGAAAATTTGGTCAGTTTAAAACGTGGTGGTTAGTTGTGATACTCCTGCTGGGGATGTTATCAACCATTTTCCCATCTGTGCGTTGTCTGACCATCTTGAAGCTTGGCTGATACCTTCTGTCCTTTTTGGCGATTCCTCGTTCACAAACCTCTTAACCATTTTCCCAGTCTCCTTATCTAACCTCATGTATTTTCATGACAGCCGATTTCACTTGAAGATCTTGCATGTTCATTGATTAACCACTCCATCCATCGTCTGTGTTACTGAGATACCTTTTTCCGGTGCAGACCCAATATCTTCTTTTGCGGTACTGTCCGTGAACTGGCGTTTCCCCAACCTTTGAGTCTCCTATGAATTTCCCAATTATGTCCATTGCTTTCCGCATTGTTCTTTCTTGATTTTCCGCTGGCCTTGGCCTTATAACCCTCGATTTCTGCTGGGGATATCCTTCTTGACATTGGTCCATCCTTTTGTCAATCTCATCATCGAATATACCCTCGGTTTAATCCCCCTGGACCTCTTTTTATTGCACTGTACCTGAATTGATATGGACCAATCTTGGGTATTTTGCGCGAACCTCAAAGCACGTTGACTATTACCAGCTCATTGCGCTTGTTCTTTCCTGACTTATACCACTTTGATGTACTAGTCAGATCTCGTATTGCATAATTGGAAAGTTGATGGCAAATTTTGAAATCATTTCTCGCTTGTTCTGACCAAAGAGACTCAAGAAGAGGAAATGACAAAGGTAAAAGGAACGGAGTAAAAGACAAAAGGAAGAGATGACTCCTAACAAGAAAACTACAAAGTAAAACCTATCAGATGTGGATACCAACTCTATTGGCCATGACATGCACAGGTGGCCTATCTTCCGTCGTTAATCGCCTTTCACAATCTCCGTCTGGTGCTTTCTTGTATGATTCTCAATCTTTATTCGACTTGTAGTGCCCGAAGGGTTTTTACTATCAAGCCTCTCTCATTTTGATTTTTCTCTAAACTTATAGTCGCCTCAAGGTGCCTGTGAAGGTTTTCACCGATAAGACTCTCATTTTATTACTTTTCTGTCGGGGATCAGAGTGTTTTTCCCGACTTCCATTTGTATGACTTGGCATCTTTGAAGACTGTTCAAAAGGTCTTTCTTTGGACCGTAACGTGGGGTTTTAGATAGGGCTAAAAAGAAAGGGTATTAGCGGCTTAAACGAATCAATTTGGATTCAAAATTTACAACCTTCGGAACCAAATTTCTTTATATCAAATACAATTTCTGCCCCAGTTTCTTGCTTGGGGATTTTTTTTTATTTTTGTTACACTATGCACACTATGCACACTATGTTACATTATGATCGAGCCGTGAGGCGCCTACGTATCCTTCTTTGAGGAATCAGGTCAAACGTAGTTCCCAAATTCCTTTTTTGTTTTCTTTTCTTTTTCTTTTTCTTCTCTTTTGCTCATTTTTCCTTTCTCCTTTCTCTTTTGTTGTTTTGTTGTTTCTGTTGTTTCTGTTGTTTTCTTTTCCTTTTTCTTTTTCTTTATCTTCCATGCTTGTGTTTTTTAATCTTTGCTACTGATTCCGAACGAGGGGTATGAAAGAAAACCAATAAGGCTCAAAGGGTTAACGAAGGATAAAGTGTTTAGATAGAAGAATAAAATGCCTTCATCATTCCAATCTTCGAAACATGCCAAGCACAAACAACACAATTAAACATTCACCACATCTTCTGATTGTGCCGGACTTGATAACCAAATCCATACATTCGCCTTTTCATTTGTCATTTTTAACGCACTGTTGGGCAATACTCCCACGTTCGTTACCATGAACGGCCCTCTTGGGCATTTGTCATTTTTTTTCTTTATGTTTTACTTGCCCCAGTTTCACGTGGCTCGGGCTTCAAAGGATCTCAAACTGTTCCTATTTCCCCTTAAGTGTCCCGATCATCCCCCAATGGCTTTATAATTAACTCTTAAGATTAGGCCCAAACTGTGCATGCATGTCATGTCACTAGAATCGGCGTTGAACAAAGACAAAATAAAAGGATAAAAGAACTAAACAAAGAAGATGATTGGAGGTAACAAAAGACCGGAATTTGCATTAGACAAGCGGTGAAATGGTTCGTATAACGAAACAAGCAAAACAACTGGGGTACAACCTTGGAACAAACCTAAAACAATCCTAGACAACACTAAACAAACCACTATGACAAAATGGAAGGATAAGAGGGCTTGACACAAAACAATGTCTGGATTGCAACCCTGCAAATAACCCGGACAACAGAAATGATAACAAAATGAACCACCAAAACTCCTCCCTGACTAACCAAGAAAGGAGCGTCTTTCCAATTGCCAAGCTCGGCATCTTAGCCACTGAATTCGACATCAACATTACTGGGACCTCCACCAACTTCCATCTCATTGTTCTTAACAAATTGCTTTTGGGTTCTCTTTGCGGGCTCGTTCTTAAGAGCAACCTCTGATAGCACTGAAAACTCTGCAATGCGCGGACCTCTGAGGATCTCAGAAGACTTATCATATTCCTTTTCAAAACAAGTCATATTCAACATATGCATTTCATTACAAATAGGCGATTGACTTTGGCTAGTGTCTGTTGCATCTGGATTTTGCACGACAATGTCACCTGCATCAATAAGCTTCTGAATTGCTTTCTTCAGCTTCCAACACTTCTCTGTGTCATTCCCCGGGGCATCTGAGCAATATGCGCACCTTCGAGAAAAATCAAACTTCTTTGACAGAGGGTTTGGCATTTTTATATGAATCGGCTTCAGTATGTCCAATTGCTTCAACTTTTGGAACAAACTGGCATATGATCCTCCAACAGGAGTGAAAGCCTTTTCTTTCTTCAGCAACCTCTCATTCTTAAATGCTTGATTGGGCCGAAAACCTGATCCAGAGGGCTTTCGGTAGGCTTGTGAGGGTGGATAGGCATTTTGTGGAGCTGGGTACTGGGAAAGTGAAGCATGTTTTTGGGAGTCCCGTGGAGAGAAGTAGCATTGGGGAGGAGAGTAGTGTTGGGAGAATACAGTTGGATGACGAGTGATGGAGCTACTCGAGTGGCTATGAAAGCTGTTATAAGTGGGTAGATATGGAGAGTATGGGGGATCATCCGTTATTGTGTTAGGTGTTTGGGTAAGGACAGAGTTCAAGAAGCTAGGCGGTGGCGGGGGTGGTGCTTTCCCAGTCATCCATGCCTGATACATGTCTGCCACATGTTGTCTCAACATTTTCACCTTTTCTACCAACCTGTAATCCTGTTCAACCAACCGCTTTCGGGCATAGGTACCAACCCACTCAGTTCTGTTGTTCTCTGCCATTGTCTTTTGCCTTTGTGTTGCAGGGAAGCGTTACTTTAGAATCATAACCAACCACCTTTCTGATTATTGAAAGAGGACAAAATGGAAGCAACCTGTTAGCGTTAGGGTTTTTAATAGATAAGAAAACACACATTAAGGATGCAATGAAACTAGGCAATTAACCCTTTCTATCATGCATTTGCTTCATTTATGTGCGTCATTCCGGCTTCTTGTAATTGCGCTCCCTTTTTCTTTTTCTTTTTCTTTTTTCTCTTTTTTCTTTTTTTTTCTTTTTAATGGTGGTCGAATCTTATGTGGATTGCCTACGTATCATGTCCCCGCATGAATTAGGCCGGGCGTAGTTCTGCCACATAAGTGCGAAAAAGAAAAAAGATAATTTTTTTTGGAAATTTTCGATTTTTCATTAATAAACATTCTATTACAAACCAGACACTTATTGGAAAGGGAAATAACAGACTCGGAACTAAACAAGTACGAACTAAATAACTACTGACATACTCTGATGCGAAATAAAGACAGACTCTAAGAAAAAGAAAAATACAGATTCAAACTATGAATGTGCAAGGCCCCTTTGCAGATCCTCCAAATCTTCCATGATCTGGTGGACATAAATCTTTATGGAAAA
Source organism: Nicotiana sylvestris (assembly GCF_000393655.2). Lineage (NCBI taxonomy): Eukaryota > Viridiplantae > Streptophyta > Magnoliopsida > Solanales > Solanaceae > Nicotiana > Nicotiana sylvestris. Next base: position 202,867,588 of record NC_091059.1, read on the forward strand.
CAAAAAGGTTCCTTTTGCATTGTGCTATCCTGCACATTTACTAAGGTGACTAAGCAAAAATAAAATTTATTTGACTCAACCAGTTGGCTATTTTTTTTTAATTTTCACAGATTAAAAGAAAAATCCGGTTCCGAACACAGCCTTTCAGCACTTCGGGAATGAAGATTTTAAGGCTGTGAGGGTCAACCGACCAAAACTCTAAAGGATGATCAAAAGTGGCCGTTTATGCAAAGTCAGCCTTCTGGCGTCCCTTTCGGGAACATTCGGTCATTCTTGCAAAAAACGGCATCACCCGACTTATTTATGTTGACAATTAAAATTTGACATTTTTTTTGGCTATTTTTGCAAAAAGGGGAGGTTGGACCCGACGAGGGTTACCTACGTATCTCACGCCCTGTGAGAATCAAACCGGCGTAGTTCGCCCAACATAAACTAAACTTGTAAACAAGACTCCTTTCTTTTGTTTTTCAAATAAATCAAACTAAAAAAAAAAGACTAATTTTTTTTTCATTTTTCAAAATTTCGGCAGGGTTTTGACACTACTTGGACATTGGTTTTATTTTTCTAAAAATAAGTAGTTATCTCCCTACACTGCTATTTTTCTTTTTCTCTTTTTCACAATTTTTCAAAAATTCCCGATTTCAGAAGCCGGTCAGCATGCAGATCTGAGGCAAATAAATGTGCAAAACAAACAGGATGCAGCAAGATGGTCTTTTTTCATTTCAGGTTACTTGTCCTAGACGGACCCAACCCCTGTGTTGAGTCCCCTAAGTCAAATGCAACATGATGCAAATAAATGTTCCTACTAGGGATCCGGCATGAAGTCAAGTTATTCTAGGTTCAACCTAGGTATATGTTCTAGATAGTGTACCCGAGTGGACAATTCGAGTTGAGGAAGGAGCTCTTTTCCGGGAACCAAAAGGCCAGCCGGCTTAGAAACTTTCCGAGCCTCTTTTATTTCAGGGTATGACATTAACAGAATAGGGAGTCTCAAGCAGTAAGCACATCCCCGGAGGTGAGAAGAGAAGGTTTCGGCACAGTTTATATGTACAGTTCAAATAATATCATAGCGGTAAAAAGCATCATTTTGCACATTTAAGCTCAATCACACGATAAAGCCAAATACAATAATTATTCTAAGCTCGAATTTCTAACCCTGAACCAGTAGTTCTAGGTTAAGTCCCCAGCAGAGTCGTCAGAGCTGTCATACCTCTTTTTTCGCCCGCGCCGCCGTGAAGGGACGCGGAAGGGAGTTTTTTCCAATTAAAGGACAATCGAAACGGGATTTATTTATTTATTTTAGAGTCGCCACTTGGGAGATTTATGGTGTCCCAAGTCACCGGCACTTTAGGAGTGACTTTGTATTACAGTTCGCAAACCAGAAATCCGGATAAGAAATTTTGTTAACCCGGGAGAAGGTGTTAGGCATTCCCGAATTCCGTGGTTCTAGCACGATCGCTCAACTGTCGTATTTAGCTTAATTATCTGATTTTATACAATTATGAACTTATGTGCAAACTTTAAACTCTTTACCGCTTTTATTATTATTATTATTATTATTATTTTAACAGAGAATTACAACATTGTGAAAAAACGTATCTAACTACGTCACATCAATGTACTCGTGGTTATCGACACATTTCGACTCTGTTGAGATTTGGATTTGGGTCACATAAATGTGCACCCGAGTTTAAGAAAGTAAATTGTTAAAGGTGCGCCTAAAGCGACTAGCGTATCATTATTTTGGGTAAGGCCGTGAAATTTGCTAAACGGCCCATCCGAAGTCTAATTAATTATTAACCATTTGTTGAGGGCCCCACAACTTGCGTTTTATTTGGGCGAGGCTCATCTCATTTATTTTAAAAGGATAATCCTAAAGTGCCTACATTTTTTCTATTAAATTTGTCTCTAAAAATGAAAGAGAAAAGGTCCTAATTTATTTACATGCTTACGAGTTGTTATAGTCGGGTTCCGAACGCAATTTGTTAAATCAGAATGTAAACACAATATGGACAGCCCGTTGGCCAACATGGGCCCAGGTTCACCGCATGTAGTATTAAACGTGACTTGGGCCGTCTTATTCCAATATTGGGCCTAGTTAATTATTTCTACACATGTTCACAATTTTTGCACTTACAGAGATATAATATGATAGTATCTAACTAAGCAAGTTACATGCAAGTTTTAGAAAGAGCAATTAATTGGAATGAAGTAACTTAAAGGTCTAGTTTTAATCCTAAATTCAAATAATTGATTGTTAGAGCTAGATTGCCATGATATCAAAACAGTCTACTGGCCTGGTTTTATTTAACATGCATTTGAACCTGTACTACCTAATAACCAAACTAAAACAACGGGACATTATTGACTATATTACTATAACACTGTCCAGTTATACAGAAATGGCAGAATTTTTTTTACAAAACAGTAGTGTATAGAATGTCCTAAGTACAATCAGTAACAAAACTAAATCAAATTAAACTTCAACTCTTTATTTGTATTCATGCTTCATGTTTTAGCTTACAGTAACCAGCGTATCAGTTGTGTACATGATATTGGAAGCAAAAGAAAAAGAAGATCAGCAGAAATACAGTAGCATACAACAACAGCAACAATAACCAGCAACAACCAGCAAACGGGACACCCAGTGACAGATTTGAAAACCAACACGATTCCAGCACACTCAATGAAACAATATCAACGCAAACCAATGCAGACCAGGAATAACAACTCAAGAAACCACTTAAAAAAAACCTCAATTAAACGGTAACAAACTGATTCTGATTTTCAGTAGTAAAGAAGACCTCACTTTTCAATATTTAGCTCTCAACCTATTGAACTCTTTTGGGTAAAAACTCAGCTTGTATTTCACTCTTAAACTTTGAATTTTTGATGTCCAAACCCGTCCCCCTTTTTTCCTTTTTGAATTTTTTTTTCAAAGTGAATTCTCCCTCCGTATATCCAGTGTATGCAAAGTGTATATCGGGTGTATACTACTCTCTCTTTAGATTTCCAGAATGTTTTTTTCTGTTCCGAAAAATCCTCAAATCTCTCTTAATGTTTCAGAAAATTCCCCCCTTTAACTTGTGTCAAGCTCTTCTTTTTTATAGCCAAACTTGAAGCACTTAAATTAAATCCCAGCATCTTCTCCCCATCCCCCTTTTGAATCCCACTACTTAATGTTTTGTCCCCCACTATATTAAACAAATATATTAGTTCCCACTAACACATATCTTTTCTTTATTTAATTCCCTTACTCCCCACTATCGCATGCTTTGTCCCCCACTATATTAAACAATGTATTAATTTAATATTATTTAATATTATTTAATACTTAGTGGACAGAGCACTCATTAATCATTTTTTTAAAAACTTAAAATCTCGAAAATGCCCCTGAAAATACTGCAATTTACCATTCTACCCCATCCCTTTCAATCTGTACCAAAACCATATCAGCTATAGCCAATTCACCTAATCAATTAATCAAATTACAGCAACTATAACCAAATCAAGCCTGACAATTGACAACTAATAATCAAACTCTGCATAATAAACTCGCCAAACAAACTCCTAATCGACAACGTTCATGAATTAACAACAAAGTCAGATTCATATTCGAACAAACTCATCAAAACAAACAAGTAAATCCAAATCACTAAACTCGATCATCAGTTGACCTCAAACTAAATCAAACAACATCATAACCACGATGAATGATTCATAACAAATCAAAAACTAAAGACCAACACATAAACACTCACATTAATTCACTTGATGAAAAACTAACGAACTTCAAACAAAAAATAAACACGAATTAAATCTAACACAAACAAAGACCTGGGTTCGAATTCAAACCAACCTATCGGAACACGAACATAATCATAGAAAGAAGAAAAGGAGCGGAAGATGAATTTACTGAACGAAAACTAAAAGAAAAGAGAACGAAAACCTACTAGTTTGAAGTCCGGGTTCGAACGAAAACTCGACGAACAATGCCGAACGGTAACCTCAAGAGTGGTTTCATGGCTACACTGTTGTGAATGGGAAGTGGCAGAAGAAGCGACGATGATAGTAAAGCTCAGAGACGACGGGTAAATAGCAGTTGGCTATTGGTGGCTGGTCGTGGAAGTTGCTGCTGGTTTGGGGGCGATGGAGGCGACGATGGTCGTTTGGACGTGACGACGACAGGGCTGGGGACGATGGACGTTGGTTCGTTGCTGGAATGATGGACTGGTTGCTGCTGGGCAGGGTTATGGGTGACGCTGGAGGGGTCGTTTGGAGGATGGTCGCCGGACTGACGAAGAAGAAGACACAACAGCCGTGGTTGCTGGAGATGGCAGTGGGGTTGTTTGAAGCGACGTGGTCGCTTGGGTAAGGTGGTTCGTTTGGGAAAATGGTGGTGAGGGGGGAAGCCATGGGACGTGAGGGGGAGCAGAAGCAGCGAGGGCAGCCATGGGAGGGTTGATGGGGAAGGGGGGTGGTTTGGAGAAGGAGAAGAAGAGGAGGGGCGGGTGTTTTTTAGGGTTTTGGGGTGGAAGAATGAAAAATGGGAAGGAGGGGTAACTCGTTTGGTTATGGGGCGGACCGGGTCGGGTTGACCCGGTAGGGGTTTTGTTAAGGGGTTATCCGGTTTTGGGCTTGTGGTTTACAATTGAAGAAAAGGCCCAATCCGATTTTCTTCTTCTTTTATTGCTTCTTTTTTCTTCTTTTATTTTTTCTTAAACTAAAACTAAATTCTAAAAATCCTAAATTATCCTATAGAACTAAATTAATTTATAAAAGTGCAAATTAACTCTTAGTAACAATTAACACACAATTAAATAGCAATTACGATAAAATCACACAATTTGGATATTAAATGCCAAAAATGCGACGTACATTATTTTTATTTTTTGTTCTTGTACGAACTTAATTGCTCCTAATTGTAGAATTAAATCCTAAATGCAAATGCGACATATTTTTGTATTTTTTTTATCAATTTAACAAATGATCTTCCTCCTGGAAATAAACCTTTGGGTTCTAAATGGATTTTTAAGAGAAAAATGAAAGATGATGGCACTATTGATAAATTCAAGGCAAGACTTGTTGTCAAAGGGTATAGACAACGAGAAGGTCTTGACTACTTTGATACATACTCCCCAGTTACAAGGATTACGTCCATACGGATGTTAGTAGCATTAGCTGCAGTGTATGGTCTTGAAATTCATCAAATGGATGTTAAAACGGCCTTCTTAAATGGAGAGTTGGAGGAAGAAATTTACATGGAACAACCTGAAGGGTTTGTGGTTCCAGGTAAAGAAAATAAGGTATGTAGACTTGTTAAGTCCCTTTACGGACTAAAACAAGCACCCAAACAATGGCATGCGAAATTTGACCAAACAATGTTGTCAAATGGTTTTAAGATAAATGAATGTGATAAATGTGTGTACATTAAAAATGTTCCAAATCACATAGTCATTGTTTGCCTATATGTGGATGATATGCTAATAATGAGTAATAACATTGCCAACATAAATGCTACTAAGCGTATGCTAACTAGCAAGTTTGATATGAAGGACTTGGGAATTGCGGATTTAATTCTGGGGATTAAGATCCAAAAGACTCCTCAAGATCTGGCATTGTCACAATCTCATTATATTAAGACAGTACTTGAAAAATTCAAGCACTTGGGCTTTAAAGTTGCAAAAACTTCAATTGACGTAAATCTTGCACTAGCAAAGAATAAAGGCCAAAGCATATCACAATTAGATTATGCTCGTGTGTTGGGATGCTTAATGTACATCATGAATTGTATACAACCAGATATAGCTTGTGCTATAAGTAAACTAAGTCGATACACGAGCAATCCAGGTCAATCTCATTGGATGGCAATGAAACGAGTTTTGGGATATTTAGAACATACCCAAAACTTTGATTTGCACTATAGTAAATATCATGCGGTGATTGAAGGATATTGTGATGCAAATTGGATCACCGGTTCAACTGATTCGAAGTCCACAAGTGGATATGTATGCACTATTGGTTGAGAAGCGATATCTTGGAAGTCGTCCAAACAAACATGTATTGCCCGCTCTACAATGGAGGCTGATTTCATAACCTTAGATAAAGCCGGTGAAGAAGCTGAATGGCTCCGGAATTTCTTGGAAGACATTCCATTTTGGCTCAAACCGTTGGCACCAATATGCATACATTGTGATAGCCAAGCAGCAATTGGAAGGGCTGGGAGTGTTATGTATAACGGTAAATCTCGTCATATACGACGAAGACATAAAACCGTTAGGCAACTACTCTCTAGAGGAATTATCACGATTGACTATGTAAGGTCAAGTGATAATGTGTCGGATCCACTTACAAAAGGCCTAACTAGAGAGGTAGTTGAGAAATCATCGAGGGAATGAGACTATGGCCGAGAACAAGTCATTGTGGCGGTAACTCTACCTAGAAGACTGGAGATCCCAAGATCTAGGTTCAAGAAGATCAAACAAAGTCATTAATGATGGTTCAACATTGTCAACAAAAATTTTAGTCCATTCTCGTGATGAGACAATGTTCAGTACCAAGGATAAAGCATTAAGGCTTTTTAATGATTTCTAAATTTGATACAGGGTATATCAAATAGTGTATCTACGGGATGACACGTTTAGGAATCACCTATGTAAGTGTGAAGTGTTAGCCGCTTCAAGGAGAATTTTGCAAGGCCAATTCTCTACGCACTTATGAAACCAGGCAGTGTTCATGGCTGAAACGAACACAACAATGAGAACCAAAGACGGTTAAGGGATTGATTGTGTGACTTATGGTTGTCTAGGTATACACTAAAGTTCGACGGTTCAAAGATATCAAATCTACCGATTGACCGAGTATATCCGACATAAGTTCACTACGGAAAGTTCAAAGGGAAACCTACTTATCCAGATGCAATTAATTCTTGTTTGCAAATCACACAAGTTTTTCATGCATACTTCCATGATATAGCCATTCCCCATTCATGTGGGGGATTGTTGAGTTTTTGTTTAAGATGAAATAGTCTTAAAATTAGAGTGAATGGGAAATGGGATTTGGATTCGGATTTGGTCAAATGATCGATCGATTGATTAATTTTTTGGACCAAATTTATTTGTTAAGTTTATATACAAATACACTTCATATAGCTCTTAAAGAGTTAAGAAGAAGGCAAGCCTCGCGCCGTCGTCGTCGCTCGCTCGGCTTCGGCTATGGCTACGACTTCGGCTTCGGCTTCGACTTCGACTTCGGCTTCGGCTTCGGCTTCGGCTTCGGATTCGGATTCAGATTTGGTCAAATGATCGATTGATTGATTAATTTTTTGGACCAAATTTATTTGTTAATAGTAGATATTAACGTAATATTATCCGTGTTTGTAACAGATATGTTCCAATCCGTGTATTGTACCACCAGTTGCAATAGCAGCCGCCTAGTGCTCCTCCCACCATGGCTAAGTGCTTGCTCCATAACAAGCTAGTGCATGCTCCACCATGGAGAGGGGGCGGGTCTCACAACTGACTGCTATAAATATGAACAACAGCAGTTGTTGAAGACACACCGAAACAGAATTGAGAGCTATTGATCTTCTCTTCACCGAAAACTCAACGTTGGCTATAATTTGCATTCCTTCCTCTCAGAATTTCCATTCGACTTCTGAGTTTTCCTCCCTTGTTCTGCATTGTTTTAAACTACAAACAAAGCATCCGTAAGTGTGATTTGCTGCCGAACTTTGTATTCGCTGAAACACTGGGGTTTGAAGTACCGCTACACCAGTGTGTAATTCGTTCTATCCTGGAAGGAAATAATCCATAACCTTGGGTACTAGGAGGGGATTAAATTCCTTAAGGAAACACTATGAATTCAGTAGACTCGAATTAATTTCTATTTTATTTATATTTACGTTTATAAGCTAACGTTCTAATTTCTAGAATCATTATTTACAAATACAGGCATTCAAACAACAACATCCAGATTCCCATAAAGAAAAATCCTTGATTTTAAATTCTTGACGGATCAGAAAGAATATTTTGAGGTGGATGTGTTTTATTTTCACACTTGGAAATTGGAATAGGATGTAGACATCTTTTACTTGTCCCATTCTCAGCCACTGGTCCTCCAATTAAAGATATTTAATCAACATGAAAGAAATAATAATTTATGTAGATATTTTTAAAATGCAACCCTAACCAATGTATTTGAATATTTTAAAATCTCAAGAATAACACTGCGAATTTGAAAATTAAATTAAAGGTTTTTTTTTTAAGACTTGCTCTTTTGTTTAGTTTCTGCTCTCAAAACGAAAATTTAAACATTCTTTAATAAGTACTACATGCCTACAGCGATACTATTACGCGAGAATTAATAATGTCAGCTAGAGTGATATTGTGCGTGAGAATGAAAAGCAAAGGAGATATGACCCTTTTATTTCACAAGTGGATATCTACAATAACGATCAAGTAAAATTTTATTAGTGGGGCTCGTGGAGGATAATGTGTACGTATATCTTACTTTTGCTGATTCGAAAAGATTCTCGACTCAAAAAAAGAAAAAGAAATAATATATCAGTGTCATCAACAAAAACTATAGAAATAATATCATAAAAAACATAAAATAGATAAAAAAATAAAAGCAATAACTAGTAAATACCAGCACTATGAAAAACGGAAGTGGATAATCATATACCTCAATATAGTAATCAATGTGTGCCCAAGTCTATATAAGATAATCTGATTCAGATATTTTTATAACAAATACTTCCCTTGTAAGCATAGACACTTGAGAATTTTGAGATTTTAAAATAAAAATTTAATTTTAGAAAACTAACATGAGGTAGATTATAGCTGAACATTGACTTTAATTTAACTATGGCGAATCAAACTCTCAAATTATACCCAAAGTCACTTTTTCGTATACATATTTATTACTTAATCGTAATTATTCTCACGTTAACTTTAATTATTAAAATTGAGATTATCTGAATCCATGCAAATAGTAAGTACGGGTAAATATTTAGTCATAACATCAAAACAAAATTGATTGAATGATTAATAAAGGGAAAAAATTTATTGATTGATTTGACTCAAATAGTTAGTAGGATAAGATTTTGTCTTGTATGGACTTCTAAATATAATGAAACATCATTATTCGACAATATCAACGTTATTTTAATGGCGTCCGTTTGTTGTGTTGAGTTGATATGAAACTTCCCCTTTCGCTTTCCTTTCCCGCAACTGCTACTTTCCTCTGCCACCCCCAACCCCAACCCCAACCCCCTTTCAATTCGTCTAAACCCTAAAGATCTTTTCTTGGAATACACTCGAAATATTATTTCTTCACAAAATTGCACAATTGTGGAGTACTATTTATTTCGTATATATTGATTGCTAAATAAATATATCTGCGACTAGTAGTACTGTGTGTGAACGGAAAACAATGAGCTGGAGAAGAGTTGGGAAATCTTTTCAGGCACTGTCAGCTCACACCTTGCTTTTGTGTTTCACTGTTTTGCTGGTTCTCAAGCTCGATCACGTCGTCGATTACTCCTGGTGGTCAGTTTTTTTTCTTTTCCCAATTTTAATTTAATATACGAATTCTAGATGAATTCATTATAGTAATTGATTCTCATGCCTGTATTTTCGTGGATGCTTATATGGCTTGTTTAAACTGTGTGTTTCTTTAACTTCCTATGAAAACTTATTTGTTCCTGGGTTTGTCTATGGAGAAAAAACTAGGAAATACAATTATTATATATAAAAATAAGCTTAATTGGGTGTATATGAGTGGTCGAGGGAACAACCTTCTCTTTGCATATCTGTTATTTTTTTCTCTTTAAATATGGTAGTGCCGGTGCCGGGGCTTGCACAAACCTATGTGCTGCCTCTTACCAGCACAGTTATCGGGCAACGCTGCCACCAAGGCTTAGGCAAATGGGAAGAATTTGTGGGGTCCATCCTATAAATTAAGGAAGACTTTTCTTCCTTTGTTGTTTTTTTTTCAAAGTTGGCAGCAACTTTTTCTTCTGCATTGTCAAAAAGGGTAGGTTGCAGAAGAAAAATGTCAGTAGGCGAGGCTCTGCCTATAAAAGGAGAGCTTCGGCTCTCATTTCTACACACAAAAAACCTCAGACAATAAATTTGAGTGAGAGAGATCAATGTATTTCATAGACTATAAGAAAATAGTCTGTAAAGAAAAATAGAGTGTGAGAGATATTATAGTAAGGTGGAAAAAGCAAAAGAGTGTTTTTTCTTTTGAGGGTGTAGTGATCTTAGGAGTATTTGTACTCGTTACTACACATTGTAAAATTCCTTGCTATAATGATATCAGTCGCTCTTCTTGGCCGTGGTTTTTTCTCTTATTCAGAAGGGTTTCCACGTAAAATTTTGGTGTCATTTTTGTTGCATTTTTATTCTTGCTGATTTAACCACAACTTAGCGGTCCACGTTTATCACTAATACCGTAAATATTATTTTTATGGGGTTTCTTCCCAACAAGTGGTATCAGAGCCAAGGTTCTGTCTGAGTATGCTCTGTGGTTGCAGCACAGTCTGAACTTCCACATCAGAAAAGAATTACTTTGGTCTCTTAATAAATAGTATTTGTATTTGTGATAAACGATGGAAGCCAACACTAGTAGAATGGTTACTTTGAGTGACACAAATTATGCCATTTGGAAGGGCAAAATGGAAGATTTGCTCTATGTCAAAAATTTTCATCAACCTGTCTTCGCTACTATAAAGCCTGATAATAAATCAGATGAAAAATGGAATTTGTTACACAGGCAGGTTTGCGTCTTTATTAGACAGTGGGTTGACGATAATGTTTTGAACCATATTTCTGGGGAGACACATGCTCGGACCCTATGGGAGCACCTTGAAAGTCTGTATGCTCGGAAAACTGGAAACAACAAGATGTTTCTAATAAAGCAGATGTTGGGTTTAAAATAACATGATGGTTCCGCGATGACAGATCATCTGAATAATTTTCAAGGGATCATGAACCAGTTATCTGCTATGGGCATTAAAGTTGATGAAGAAATTCAAGGCTTGTTTCTACTTGGTTCCTTACCAGATTCTTGGGAAGTTCTTAGAACTTCATTATCAAATTCTGCTCCGGATGGTGTGATCTCTATGGACCTTGTCAAGAGCAGCCTTTTAAATAAAGAGATGAGAAGAAAATCTCAGGGTTCCTCCTCATCAGATGTCTTGGTGATTGACTCTAGGGGGAGAAGCAAGAATCGGTGTTCTCAAAATAGAGAATATAATAGAAGCAAATCCATAAGCAGACTTAAAGATATTGAATGCTATCATTGCGGGAAGAAAGGGCACACAAAGAAGTTCTGTCGGATTTTGAAAAAGGAGAATAGAAACAAAGAAGAACAGAAAAAAGATGGCAATCGTGTGGCCACCGTCACTACAGAAGATCTTGTTACTGTCCTTGATGCGGATCTGATTAATATTGCTTATTATAAGTCAAGATGGGTTGTGGACAGTGGTGCCGCATCTTATGTGACATCAAGGAAGGAATTTTTCTCATCCTATACTCAGGGTGACTTTGGAACTTTGAGTATGGGTAATGAGGATGTATCTAGGGTGGCTGGTGTTGGAACGATTAGTTTGGAAACTAGTATTGGAACTAAACTAGTTTTAAACAATGTAAAACATGCACCTGATGTTCGTTTGCACTTGATCTCTGTTGGTGTTTTGGATGATGAGGGATATGTCAGTACCAATGGTGCTGGAAAGTGGAAGCTCACTAAGGGTTCCATGATTGTGGCTCGTGGGGAAAAACGTCATGGTCTATATTGGACTACGGCCTCTACCTGTGTTGATATGGTGAATGTCGTTGAGAGCAATAGCTCTTCAACGTTATGGCATAAGAGGCTTAGCCACATTAGCGAGAAAGGACTAAATGTTCTGGCCAAGAAGAAATTGTTGTCAAATTTTGAAAGTACAAATTTAGAAAAACGTGAGCACTGCTTGGTTGGAAAACAAAAAGAGTTTCTTTCTAGTCTCATCCTACTTCAAGAAAGACAGAGTTGCTTGAGTTGGTGCATTCAGATTTATGCGGTCCAATGAAGACAAGGACTTTGGGTAGTGCACTTTATTTTGCTACCTTTATTGATGACTGCTCAAGGAACTTTGGGTCTACATCTTGAAGACTAAAGACCAAGTGTTGGGTATCTTTAAGTAGTTTCAGGCTTCAGTTGAAAGAGAAACTGGAAAAAAGCTGAAGTGTATTTGTACTGATAACGGTGGTGAATATTGTGGACCGTTTGACGAATACTGCAAGCAACAAGGTATTAGACTCCAGAAGACTCCTCCTAAGACTCCTCAGCTTAATGGTTTAGCAGAAAGGATGAACAAGACCTTGATGGAAGGAGTCAGATGTTTGCTTTCTGAAGCAAAGTTGCCGAATTCCTTTTAGGGTGAGGCTTTGTTGATCGCCGCACATGTTATTAATCTATCTCATGCTATTGCTTTGCAAAGTGATGTTCCAAACAGAGTTTGGTATGGCAAGGATGTTTCCTATGACCACTTGAAAGTGTTTGGTTGCAAAGCTTTTGTACATGTACCTAAAGATGAGAGGCCAAAATTAACTGCCAAGACAAGGCAGTGCATCTTCATTGATTATGGCCTTGATGAGTTTGGTTATAGGCTATATGATCCAATTGAGAAGAAGGTCGTGAGAAGCCGTGATGTTATCTTCGTGGAGGATCAAACCATTGAAGATATTAACAAAGCGGAGAAGCTAAAATCTCCAAGTTCTGAAGGTTTAGTTAATCTTGATCAAATTCCTCATACAAATGCGGATGACGTTGGTGGGCTCAATGATGATGGTGATGCCAAGAACCATATTCCAGATCAATATATTGATGGTGATGGTGATAACAATGCTAATGCTAATGAGGTAAATGCTCCTACTCACGAAGTTGTGGACGAGTTAGATATTCCACTCAGGAAGTCTTCTAGACCTCGTACTCCTTCCTCCTGTTATTCACCCAATGAGTATGTATTACTCACTGATGGGGAGAACCTGAATGTTATGCGGAGGCCATAGAAGATAAGCACAAGGATCAATGGATTGAAGCCATGCAAGATGAGATGAAATCTCTGCATGAGAACCATACTTTTGAGTTGGTGAAATTGCCTAAGGGCATGAGAGCTTTGAAGAACAAGTGGGTGTTCAAAGTTAAAGTTGAAGAACATAGTTTGAAGCCCAGATACAAAGCTAGATTGGTTGTCAAGGGATTTGGTCAAAGGAAAGGTATTGACTTTGACGAAATATTTTCTCATGTCGTGAAAATGTACTCCATTCGGGCAGTTCTTGGTTTGACTGCCAGTCTTGATTTGGAGATTGAGCAGATGGATGTGAAGACTGCTTTTCTTCACGGTGACTTAGAAGAGGAGATTTATATGGAACAACCTGAGGGCTTTAATGCAAAAGGTAAAGAAAATCTTGTATGCAAACTTAAGAAGAGTCTATATGGATTGAAGCAAGCTCTCTGACAGTGCTACAAGAAGTTTGAGTATGTTATGGGGGAGCAAGGCTACAAAAAGACTTCTTCAGATCATTGTGTGTTTGTACAAAGATTTTCTTATGATGATTTTATCATCCTCTTGCTATATGTGGATGATATGTTGATTGTGGGCAAGAATGCTTCCAAGATTGACAAGTTGAAAAAACAGTTGAATAAGTTTTTTGCAATGAAAGACTTGGGTCATGCTAAGCAGATTTTGGGAATGAGAATTACTCGTTCGAGAAACGAAAGAAAGTTTTACTTGTCACAGGAGAAGTACATAGAACGTGTACTGGAGCGCTTCAATATGAAAAGTGCTAAGTTGGTTCGCACACCTCTTCCTGGTCATCTCAAGTTGAGTAAGAAGATGTGTCCTACAACAACGGAGGAAAAAGAGAGAATGACCAAGATTCCTTACTCCTCTGCTGTCGGAAGTTTGATGTATGCAATGGTATGCACTCGACCAGATGTTGCTCATGCAGTCGGTGTTGTTAGCAGATTTCTCGAAAATCCAGGAAAAGAGCATTGAGAAGCTGTAAAGTGGATACTCAGGTATCTAGAGGAAGCTCACATGAATACTTATGTTTTGGAGGATCAAATCCAATTCTGAAGGGCTATACAGATTCTGATATGGCAGGTGACCTTGATAACAGAAAATCCACTACTGGATATTTGTTTACTTTTTCAGGGGGAGCTATATCATGGCAGTCGAAGTTGCAGAACTGTGTCGCACTTTCTACAACTGAAGCAGAGTATATTGCGGCTACTGAAGTTGGCAAAGAGATGATATGGCTCAAGAGATTTCTTCAAGAACTTGGATTGCGACAGATGGAGTATGTTGTCAATTGCGACAATAAGAGTGCAATAGACCTGAGCAAAAACTCCATGTACCATGCGAGAACAAAACACATCGACGTAAGATATCATTGGATTCTTGAGTAAGTGGAGAACGAATCACTTCAAGTCAAAAAGATTCACACGAGTGAAAATCCTGCAGATGTGTTGACTAAGGTAGTACCAAGAGACAAGTTCGAGCTTTGCAAAGAACTTGTTGGCATGCGCTCAATCTAGAATCTCCGGTGTTACCTCCTTCAGGTGAATGAGACTGGAGGGAGAGATCTGTGGGGTCCATCCCATAAATTAAGGAAGACTTTTCTTCCTTTGTTGGTTTTTTTTCAAAGTTGGCAGCAACTTTTTCTTCTGCATTGTCAAAAAGGGTAGGCTGCAGAAGAAAAATGTCAAGTGTAGTAGGCGAGGCTCTACCTAAAAAAGGAGAGCTTCGGCTCTCATTTTTACACACCAAAAACCTCAGACAATACATCTGAGTGAGAGAGAGCAAGGTATTCCATAGACTATAAGAAAATAGTTTGTGAAGAAAAATAGAGTGTGAGAGATATTATAGTGAGGTGGAAAAAGCAAAAGAGTGTTTTTTCTTTTGAGGGTGTAGTGGTCTTAGGAGTATTTGTACTTGTTACTACACAATGTAAAATTCCTTGTTATAGTGATATCAGTCGCTTGGCCGTGGTTTTCTCCCTTATTCAGAAGGGTTTCCACTTTCCACGTAAAATCTTGGTGTCATTTTTGCTGCATTTTTATTCTTGCTGATTTAACCATAACTTAGTGGTCCGCATTTATCACTAATACCGTAAATATTATTTTTACGGGGCTTATTCCCAACAGAATTCACCTAGTGTTATTTAACATGAAATCTCATAATTCTCTGACCACTAGGCCACACCTCGAGTGCGGTAACCCCACCATTCATCTTCTCTTGAAATTTGTGTTATGCAATCTAGGGAGTAGGAAACAGGGATTAATGGGGCACTTGTATAACACTGGAATGAATTTTATTATGAGAGATGGAATGATTCCTTTTATAGACAAAGGAGCTACTAGTATAGTGCCCCTTAAATTTCCTTTAACAGTAACAAGAAGTCCTTTACCAGGTTTAGATTTAGAAATGTTTCATTATGACTTTGACTTGGATATGCAGGATTGTATTCTTCCCTCTATGGCTGTTTCATGTTGTTGTTGCCCGAGGAAGATTCTCCCTACCCGCTCCATCAGTTCCCCATGATCGCAATGTATGACTTTATGCAGTAATCTTCTTTAAATTTTGATCAGAAAAAGGAAATCTGTCCAAGCAAAAGTGCTTATCAAATTTATCTTCTGCTTTTGTGTTCTTTCTTCTGTCGCCGTTGCCTCCTTGTGGATAGTGGGCACCATGTCATGCTGTTGTTGCGATACCTTTGCTTATAGCATTCGAACTACTTCTTTGTATACATCTCGAGAGCATATATGGTAAGAAATACGAACTCCACAATCTTTTGTAGTATGATTCCTACAGATTTTTTACTTCTCAGTTTTCTTGTACTATCTCAAGGTGTGCCTATATATCCTATTAATTTGTTAGCGAGAATTGTCCTTACTTTTTCTCTTGTGTTTTTGTGCAGTCATCCATTCTGCAGCGGTGAATTTGAAAATTGTCTTTCTTCCCTTGTTAGCATTTGAATTAATTATTCTCATTGACAACTTCAGGTAATGTACTGACATATTTTTGGTGATTTCCACTTATTTCTTTGGTTGCTTTACAATGAAAAGACAATCTAGTGGTTCTTGTACCGCCATGATTCTTAAAAGAATCTCCATAATGCCCTTCCTCTTAGAGCCTAGCCTTTGTTGTGTAGCTTTTCATTGGTACATTTTAGTGCAATAAAGATGGCATTTGCAACAGAAAATTATTCATTTCTAACGAATATTAGCAATTCATGCCATTAAAGGCTTCAAAAATAAATTATTTGCCTCTTCATAGGGTTAGTGTTAACATTGCTTGGGCCTCCAAGTAGAAATCTGTCATTTGTTCAACATATTGGTCACTTTTACTATTTCTTGCCTTCTAGTCCTTTTCTGCAATATGAGCTGTTAAATTCTTTGTGCATGACCTATTGTGTGTAAAATAATGAAAAGCATGATAACCAATAATGGAATGGAAATAGTAGTACACTTGCTTATCAAAAATCATGGTATTTGGATGCTACCTTCACCCTTTCACTTATGTGCCATGTCTGACTGGTGGATAAATACCTTTTACCTTTTGGAGCAGAATGTGTAAGGCGTTATTACCTGGAGATGATGAAAGCATGAATGACGAGGCAATATGGGAAACACTTCCTGTAAGTTCATTTATTTATCCTTGGAGATACAGTTATAGTATGCAGCTGAATTCTTATTTTTCTGATTTTCAATTTCTTGATTTTGTGAATTCATATTGCAATTTAATTTGTTCAAGTGTAAGATATCCCGGACCCCATTTATGGGATCAAACTGGGTTTGTTGTTGTTGTTGCAAGTGTAAGATATATTATCATGGTCGACCATACAGTTGAGATCATCTGACACTATCTGTACTCCTAGGCATAGTAATCTGAACTATGTTTTTATCCCCAGTAGTATCAATATACAACCGAGAGGAGTAACATTTGTGTATCATTGAAATCATGTGAGATAAAAACTGTTCTTTGCAAAAACATTATCTTAGAGAAGGCTAACAAAATGCATAACTGACCACTAAATGCATTGTTATTTTCCCTACTTGTAGACATCTAAAAATGTTAGCCTTTGCCCATAACTTTGAACATGCAGTTTTCATCACTTAAATTGCAAGGATCAGAAATGAAGAAGCTAATAGATATTGGGATCTTAAATTTAATGAGGACCAGCATACCTAACCATATTGATCTATTACTATGATCCAATGATCATCTAGCATATAGCAGTTAAATAAGATTGCTGACAATATTTTCCCATACTTCTAAGTGACTAGAAGACTTGTCTACTTTAGTTTGTTAATCCCTCCACAAAATGTGAATGAACTATCATCTTATGTTCGTTGCAGAAGATACAAATTCTTTCTTTGAGGCAATATTTTCCCTCCAGTAATCCGGGATACCATAAAGTTATACTGCTCTATGTTATTTCAAAGTTTAAATGATTTCTTTTAGTCAACTAGTCTACCTTTTTCGTATTCTGGACTCCTCTATCCCAATTATTACATGAAGAAGATATTACCTTTTCATAGTTCGAACTCCTCCACCTATCCCAATGATTACATGGAGAAGATATGACGTGTGCGTTGTTTTAGCATTTGTCAGGGAACATATAGGGCTTTTCTTTGACCCTGTGTGCTTTAAGTATATAATAAAAAAGTAGTATTCTCAAAAAATATTTTTTAAAGAGTATAATAGGCTCCGTCTTTTTGTACCATATAAACTGCTATTTGCAGTTTAAAAAAAGCTGTCTCCATTTCGGGTTTAACAAAAAAGATGATAGAACTATCTTTTTGAGACTGACTGAGTGTCTTTCTATCTCCAATTCAATCTAATGACTTGTTCAAAGAGCTTGCTCGATGACTAGTTAAATGAAATCATATCTTCCTAGATGGCGGACCATTATTGATGATCGCATTTCGTAATAAATCTGGCTGTGGTTGAATGATTTAATGATGTGTCATCAAAGCTTTATGGTGTTGACACAAGTAACTTGGTATTGCTTATAACTTCACGTTATATACAAAAAAAAGTAACTTCGTATTACTTATCTTAAAATGAAAAAAGGATATTTATCAGAAAATAGTTTGGTTATAGCTGTTAAACTTTCTTCTTGTTTTCTTAATACTGTGGAGAATGCAAAAAGATGGCTTTAACTGAATAATGATCTTATGCTTGCTAGCATTTCTGGGTGGCGATCTCCATGGTTTTCTTTGTTGCTGCTACAGTGTTCACCCTTCTGAAGTTGTGTGGTATGTACCTCTCCCTCTCTCTCTCTCTCTCTCTAGTTGTGGATTTTGTTTATTATATTTGTTGCTTTGAGGGGTGCAGCCCAAAGCATCTTCACTCCATTTTTTTTATTTTGCCACCTAATTTTTGTTTTTTTTTTTTTTTTGGGTGGGGGGGGGGGGGGTTACTCTTTCCTAAAGATCATCCATTCTTTGACAGTTGAAGTTTATTGATGTTCAATTGGATTCCTCGAGTTTTTGTGTAGTCATTTTGACATAGAGTACATGAATTATATTTGTTTAAGTAACAGGATGACAGTGCAAGATGCCCTTAGTCATGTTTAGAGGAGAAGCAGGGGCTCGCAAAACAAGTCCTATTCATTTGTGGTTGCTTGTCAGTTTTTCTTTAAGCCTATGTCAATTCATCATTTCCTCTCTTTAAACCCTAAATTATGTCATCAGAAAAAAAGAGTAAATGAAGAAACTGAAAGACTCCCAAATTTAGGCAAGTTCTTTTGGGAAGTGAAGTCACAAAAGGACACTAATTTTTTTCAGCAGAAAGCAACAAGGAGAAATTCTCTAAGTTTTGTTGCTGATTTATCAAAGGCATCAGAGACACTTCTTTAAAGAGAAGCCTGAATAAGTAGATATTTGAGGTCCATTGTTGCATTTGCTCATCGATACCTTGATATCCTGGAGGCCCGTTTTAGTTTATTACTTCCATTTAATTATGCCCGCTAATGGTCTTGAATCCACCATATTCTTTTTGCACAATTGAGAACTTATCCTACAAGTATTTAGATATTGAAAAGCAGAAATTTCTTCAGGGAAGAGCAACGAATTGCCAGTGATTAGTGTTTTAGGACCAAGTGCTTTTACGCGACAGCTTTTAGGTGTGATACAATGGGGCCGAAAGTGGTCTTTGGATATTCACTTCTATGTCTATTCATTGGTTGATGAAATATTGAGATTGAAAAAAAAAAGAAAATAGAAAATCCTGGAATTCATGTTCCTTTAAGGGGACTTATATTTCAATTCTAAATGTAATCCAAGGTTTGACTGGTTTATTTATAGTATGCAAGTGTTTTACGTCACTACTACCTATTCTTTTTTTTTGGGGGGGGGGGGATTAATTGATCTGTCTTCCAAAACATGCATGTATACATGTAGGGGTGTATTCCTTGCAGCAATAATACCTATTCTTACACTATTCCTTTGTTGTTCCAGGTGATGTGGGCGCTCTGGGCTGGTGGGACTTGTTTATAAATTATGGGTACTTTTTTGTGATGCTCTTAGCCGTCTTACTTCTTATAGTGGATTCGGCTAAAACTGACAAAGTTCAACATCTGTTTTGGCAGTATTGCTGAGTGCTTTGCTTTTCTTGTTTGTACGAAGTGGTCAAATCCAACGATTCATGGAAGCTCTCTCGCACATGGAGCTAGTTCGTCATCTACTACTATCAGATATCTTGACTGGAATAGTGGTTTAGTGGTTTCCTCAGAGGAGGAACCGCAGAATAGAATGTGTGGGCTGCAAGACCTTGGTGGTCACCTAATGAAAGTTCCAATCATATGTTTCCAAGTCCTCCTCTGTATGCGCCTGGAGGTAAGTTACTCTGGTATAATTGTGTCTCAGCTACTTTTTTGAGGATATGCTTGGAATTTGTATCCATTAATTTATTCTTCTGAATTTCAGGGAACACCTGCAAGTGCAAGACACATTTCCCTTCCACTTCTATTCTTACCCATATTCCTATTGCAAGGAGCTGGGGTCTTGTTTGCTACATTAAGATTTGTTGAGAAAATTGTTCTTTTATTGCGAAGTGGAGCTGTTGCAGAACGATATCATGTATTCTCTTCAAGAGTGCGTGACTGCTTTGCGTTTATGCATCACGGTTCCAGGTAAAGTAATGAAGAACCAACAAGATGCAGATAGATAAATCATTACAGGTTTCTTTTCTGTAAAACATGGTGTGCAGAAGGAAGAATCAGAAAATTATGGGATAACAAGAAGACTTAACTGTCACATAGTAGTGATTCTTGATGCTTCAGTTAAGTGGTCCCTAACATGTGTTGGTATTTTCAATAAGCAGGCTACTTGGTTGGTGGTCCATTGATGAATCAAGTCGAGAAGAACAGGCTCGACTATTCCATGATGGATTTCCGGGGTAAGAATGGTTTTCCCTCTTTGTTATTGCTTCTCCTCTGCCTCTGAGTTCTTTGCATTGCATTTCATTTCCGTGGTGAAAGGACGAGTTTGTTTTTTGATAAAGTAATAACTCAATTAGTGTGGCAAAATATATATATATATATATATACATATATATATATATATATACATATATACATACATATATACATACATACACAAGTGTTCACGTGAAAAAGTTCCGTACAAATGGTAAACAAAAGTAGAAAGTGTACACAAAAGTACGTTCTCTATAAATAATATCCAATCATCTATGCTGACAAGAACCTCATAGCTACTCCAAAATTTGCTAAAAGAAAAGACATGCCATCATCTGTTCTTCCCAATCCTTCAAGGTTCTCCTGTCCTTTCCCCCCAACTGTGCAGATAATAGCCAAATGGCTACATCATAAGCTGTGCATTTTCTATTTTCTTCCTCCTGTCATTTACTGTAGCTGGCATTGACCACTTACCTACCAATTTACCGCTGTCCACCAAACTGAGTAGCAACTTGGCTATGCAACAAGTGATCTACGTCTTCTTCTTCCGAGAGTTTTTGCATGTGATGTCAGCTAATATATGTGTTTTTCCTTTCCTCAAATAATTGGCTGTAAAAATGGTACCCCTTACTGCCAGTCAAGTGAAAAGTATACCTCTCAAGTGAAAAAGTGTACCTTTCTTGGAGCTCTGGAATTGTATCATTTGTCCTCCCTTCTTACTAATCTGTGGTAGAAGGACTTCCCTGAAAGAATTTCGCTTCCCTTCTCATTCCATTTGCATGATCATGGTCCAAAACTGTGATGTTCTGCTCATAAAGTAATTTCATGAGGTTTTGGAACTCAATTTTCCAATTCTTTACATTACTTCTAAATCTCAAATCCCAAAGAATTCCACCATCTTTTAGGTTTCTTCTGAATCTCAAATGCCAAAGAATTCAATATCCTAAAGATGGTTGGGAAGACATTAGTGAGAGTATCTTTGTCATGCCATCTAGGCTTCCAAAAGATAATCATGTTTCCATTTCCCGCTTTAAGCATGATGTTGCTACTGAAATCATCTCACACTTCACAATTTGTCCATGATCTAAGATTCCCAAGATGAAATTTGTAGATTTTGAACTTCTTATTTTATAAATTGCGCTTGGTTTTTCTGTTAGGTTCTTTAACTTTACCTCGGCCCTAAAAAACTTATAAAATCCAAAATTAAACTCTACAGCAAGGGTGTTTGCATTTTGGTTTTAGTATAGTTTCTACCCTAGAGAGAATAAGCCAACTACATGCATTATTAGCTAAATAGCTCCAAAATTGGTATTTGATAGGTTTCTATCAGAAATGCTGGACAGTGGTAAAAGATGTTTTATGAAGGCCATATCTTTAAGATGGTTCTGCATAGGTGAAGGAGCAAAATAATGTAACTATTTAATTGAATAATTTAAATCCCTAATTCACTTGCAATGAATATGTCTAAACAAGAGCTGAAATAAACTTCTTCAACTTGAGAAGCCAACCATATTTTGGGTTGATAATCTCATCTACAAAAAACAAATAGAGAGAAATATTGTCGGTTTGGTTTCATTTCAACATTTTCTGTAAATAGCAAAGCCATACCAGATTGTCTGTTTCTCAGATTTAACACCACATTGACCAAATCAAAGAACACGTCGGTTTATTACGTTGTTGTAAATTACTTTTTTGTTCAGTATGTTTTTTAATCTTTTTTGAACACTCCTACTCCTAGAATTGGAGTTCGTTCAGTCCTTATAGTTAAGTGATGTTAAAGCTTATGGTAGCACTAGTGCCTTTTGCTTTTCTTTGCACGAGCAATTACTAGATTCGTGAATCATAAATGTGGCTGAAATGAAGTCTGCTATCGAGACTTTATTTTATTATCTTGATCAAAAGAAAAAAAGAGAGACTTTAGTTCGTTATAGTAACTACTTATTGTTTTGTAGGTATAATACTTTTTGTGGTTATCCACCTGAAATAGTCAAGAAAATGCCCAAGAAGGATCTTGCTGAGGAGGTAAGTTTAACGTACATTTCTCTCTCTACTTATGAACTTTTCGGGATTCATATTTTAAAACCAAGTTGTGTATGATATTATAGGACAATTTCCTGAAATCTAATAATCTCTGCGATGTATACCTATATAGCAAATAAAAATTCTTGATAAAAAACTATATACACACAGTATATCCTTGTACTGATATCTCCCAGAAATTCCCTCATAAGTTCATAATTGTCACTTGATCGTACTTTCCTACAAATTTTTTATATGATGTTCATACGTTCTATTGGATAAACAGTTGCTTTTTGTTCATCCAACGCATTTTCCGTGAAATACATCTTTTTTTTGGAGGGGGGGGGGGGAGGGAGGGTATGTGCCGACCATATTTTGATATTATATTCATACCCTTTTTTGGATGATCAGTTGCTTTTCATTGATAAAACAATTACTCTTGTAATAATAACTCTTGCTAAATACCTGCAATCATATAAGGTAGGGGTAAGGTCAGCGTACACTTTACTCTCCCCAGACCCCACTTGTGGGATTTCACTGGGTTTTTTTTTGTTGTATTCCCACAAAAATTTGGAATTGTGTTCATACCATTTTATTGATTGATCAGTTGCTCTCTGTTCTGCTTATTCTGTATTTCCTTAACTTTTTGTCTTCTGTTGGGCTTTGTCATAGGTTTGGAGACTTCAAGCAGCTCTGGGTGAGCAAGCAGAAATCACTAAATTGAGCCAGCAGGAATATGAAAGACTTCAGAATGTAAGCTTCTTAATTTCGCTTAGGCCTTCACAACTCTGTGGTGCAGGAGATAAGATCTTTCATCCATTTTCAGTATATTGCATGATTATGTTTCATGGGCTATACTTGTACTTTCTAGTTATTTGTTGTTGTTGTACATTATTGGCTGTGTTATCTTTCAGCTTTGGTTAAATAATTTTGACCTCCGGCGGACTATGAAGTAACATTTGTCTGAATCTTTCTTTTAATATTGTTTCTTATTTTTAAATCCCTAACCTAACTTTGGACTACTAGAAATCTTATTGTTTTCGCCTTGGACATTTGATTATTATCATCATTGTTACTGTCACTGCCTTCCGAGGGGAAACTAAAACATTTGACAGTTACACTAACTGAAGTTACTAATGACTGAAGTGACTGTAATTTAACTATAGCTTTTTTCTGCCTCTTGGCATGAGATAGTACTTGCTAATGGGAATATCTTAAGTTGTACCTAGGACCACAACAACACCTACGGCCAATCCGCTAATTGGTGATCCTTAGGTTGTACATCATTGACATTCTCTGATTATCTTCACATTTCGCTCCCAGGAGTTCTGGTAACATTTACATTTCATGTCTGGTGATCTAAATGAATACTTAGATAAATGTAATACTATGGTTTAGTTAATTGGTCTTAGCTTGAGATATGGGATAATGGTAGCTGTTTGAGACGATGTGGGTGGAGTTTGTTGTGCGATTTGAACAATCTCATTTTTCTTGTGTGCAAAATGTTACACTCATTAATGTGAGATCTTCTTCTTATATAGTTGATCACATTAACTTCCAATTGATTTTTTATGCTCTGCAGGAAAAAGTTTTATGTAGGGTTTGTTTTGAAGGAGAGATTAGTACGGTGCTACTCCCTTGCAGGCATCGCGTCCTTTGCAGGTATTATGCTCTATCTTTGTGGGCAAGCATACTGGTTACTCGCCAATAATATAACTGTTCATTCTTTTCTGATGTGGTGCAGTACCTGCTGTGAAAAATGTAAGAGATGCCCTATCTGCCGTGTCTTTATTGAGGAGCGCTTGCCTGTATATGATGTATAAATCCATCAAATCAAGTTACTGCCTTCTTGAGTTGGAAGTCCTTACAAAATGTCAGATATGATACATGACAAGGTAGTTAATAGTTTCTCTAATGAATTTTGGGCAGTTCGTTTTGCTTTGACTGAACTAACAACATTAGGTAGGGCATAGTTGGATTGCAGTTGTTATTCTCATGCTGTGATCTTCTGTAAATGTATGTCCTTTTTAATGAAGGAAGCTGTAAATATTACAATATATGCCTTTTCTCAGTTTTTCTTTTTCCTTTCTAAATTTAGCTAAATACTTTATTGTCCATATGTTTTTAGCCATACAGCAATCATTTTCAGGTGAGAACTCAAACAATGATCGACTCTGAAAATGTGAAAAGTGATATTTTTCACATTCCATTCATGAAAAATGATAGGCCAGTGCCCAATAGGCAGTTGTCTCCTTAAGTAACAAATATTTGCCAAACATGACTAAATCAGTTGTACAAATGCAATAAGCAAGCTGCCCTAATTATTGCTACAATAGTATAAGAAAAAGATAAAGAGTGTAATGCATGATGTGTGGATCAGACTCGCATAAGTGGTTAGAACTCCATAACAAGTCAGGTTTTTAACTGAAAGAAAAGTAAAAGTAGTCAAGTTTTTAACTGAAAAAAAGGTAGAGGTGTAAGTTCATTATCCATCGAGTTTTGTATTTGTGCAAGCTCCCTACCTGTCGAGTGTCGAGTATTGTATCGTGCAGAACTGATAGTCTGGAAATTTCTTTGTTACAGAAAAAAATAATCTATAAAGGTATATTTTGTTAGAGGCCGATCCAGGATTTCAAGAGGATGGGTGTAATATTGTGAAGATGCAGGTTTATAATTTATATTTAATTGATTTAACTTTAGTCTCTTACCATGATCCATTACACTTACAATTATATGTTTAAAATTATTATTTTTTTGAAATTTTAGTAATTTTCACACACACACACACACACACACACACACACACATATATATATATATATATATCTGTATTGCATGCTGAAAACAAGAGATCTAAACTACCAATTTCATTTGTAGAAGTGCACCCAATAATAATTGCACCATAATAGTCTTTGAATATGGGTTCACGCGTATATATTTAAGTAATTTTAAAGAAATATAACATTGTTATACATGATTTAGGGAAAGGAATATGGATTCACGTGAACTCATATGTGAGCTTAGATACGCCTCTATTAACTTTATACGTAAGTTATAAACAGTTTTGCGCAGTCCAAATGCCTGCCGAAAAATTAGTTGCGTACTTTCCCCGTGGTAGACATGCAATGCAAGTTACAGTTGGCAAATAATTATGCAAGCTGAATGGGAGAGCTTAATATTTGTTTGAAATTTACAAATTATAATTTCTAATAAATCTCTGTATTATTCTATCTATGCCAATCAAAGAGGTATACGCAATAATTTATCCGAAAGCAAAACAAGTAGATTATACCAAGAACTAAAAATGGTGAAGATTCCACCTTAAACTTTAATTCCAATTTGTAAAAGGATTTATTATTTCTGGTTTATAGGATCAGCTTCTGAAATAATAGTGGCAATTCACCCAAAAAAAGCTTCACTAGGAGATGTGAGTTTCTTTTGGTTAGTTGTTTAGTATGACTCCACCCATTTCAATTTGTGTGATAGTGATTGATAGGAAATCTGATATTAGTGTATGGGGTAAAATTGGTTGATAATAGGTGTCGAATGGTAAGATGACACGTGGAGTCGAAGATGGACAAAAGGACAAGTCAGGAAACAAATAATACCAAATGCGACGTGTATGACCGGTACCGGATGGATTCCGAAGGGAACTTACTCGGCGGTAGAAGTTCAAAGATTTGCCATCAGACAACATTCAATGAGGAAATATTTGCTAGCGTTAAATGAGCAACTGTTACGGAAAATATTTGCATTCAAGGCATGCCGTTACATATTCATTAATGACACTTTTATTCTCATTTAAAGAGGAGTTTGATCTTAGGATCTTATTTCCTAGGTATAATTATAAATAGTGCGGTTAACCGCCATTGATGGGAGACGAGACATTCTGCAAAAGCTATACTTTATTATTTTGCTCTCATACTTTATTATTTAGTTCTCAATTCAACAACTTCATCATTGCTTTATTATTATTTTCGCCTCTGCTATCGAAAAGGTTAATTTCGGAACCCGGCTTGTTATTTTCTTTAATTTCAGTCGTTAAATCTTAGTTGTAATCTTATTTCTTTATCACTTTTTGGATCAAATCGATTCGCTTGTCCATAAACCACGTTGCAAATTCAACTGTATTGTTTTACGGATAAACAATTAGTGTTAGTGAAACAAGGTATTAACAGAGAAAGTTGCAGAATTCCTTAAAGTTGTAAATTGTGTAAAAAAATAAAATTATCAAAAAATAATTGTGCCAAACATTTCGTCAGAGTCCAAAAATTGAAAACAAGAATTTCATTTAAATTAAATGTTGGGAGTAATATTATTTTTTGGCAAAAGCAAAAGTGAGAAAATCATCAAAACATAGTTTTCAACAACTAGGGTTTTACAATTTTAATCTCGACAAATTTTTTAAACTTTTCATTTAGTAGTAATTCATTTTTAGTTTATATTATATGCATTGTCTCCCAAAACGGCCAAAAGCAGCCCCCCAGTCTGGTAAAAACAAATTTATTTTAGTTTCATAATTACTGTGGTTCAAGACGAATCCAAAAGATCTTCACAAAACAGATTTGGATTTGAAAGAGACCTCTATCCTATCCTATCCTATATATATATATATATAACCCAATTCCAAAATCTACTAATTATGGATTATTTCTGCCGATAGACGTCTGTTAAGCCTCTCTGTTCCCTCACATTCAAATTCTTGGATAGACCCACTTGTTTTTTTCTTCTTTTGTTGCCCCCTTTGTTAATAAATAACAAGCACATTGGATCCAAACTCAATTGTTTTTTTTAATAATTCAATCGAGACCCACTTGTTTTTTTATAATCACTCAAGCTTTTATTTTCCGATCCATCTACAGCGTTCGAGGCAGATATATCTTTGTTGAATTCAGGTGCCAAATACATGTAACCTAGTTTTATTTATTTGGTTTTTGCTTCATTATCTAATTGAGCTTTCTTTAATTTCCTACATGATGCTTAATGAGTTAATGCTTTAATTCTACAGGTTGAATAGGTTATACAAGTTTCTGTATATTTTTCTGGAATGAGAAATGGGAAGCCAAATTTTATTAGTATGAATATGTTGTAGTTTTTTAAGTAGCCGGAAATGAGCAGATCACCATCATTTTCGGTGAAATCAGAAGCTGATAATTTAAAGATAGATGAAAAAGCTTTACAGCAGTGGGTAGTTGGGTTCTGTATTATTAGGTTTGATCTAGAACAAGGTCAGCTCATTGAAGAATGTTACCCCTCGGGCTGTCTAACGCATAATGAGGAGCTTGAAGTTGCATTTAGCTCATTTCCGGATTCTGTTTCTCAGAGTCATAATCGATCAAGCATCCATGATTGTATTTTTTTCTTTCGTGTCCGGAGGCAGGGGAATCCTCTGCCTTCATCCGAGATAGTTGAAGTAGATAATACTCGAGTGACAGCTACTGATAAGGTGTTAAAACAACGGAATAGAATTCAAACGGGGACGAATTCTAGATATTTGTATGGTTTTGTGTTTAACAGACAGAGACACGATGAAAGGCTTAAACGGGGTGGTGAGCAAAAATCCGTGGTGATTCTTTCTCACAACCCATTTTCGAGTGTTTTTAGACCTTTGTTGCAGATCATGGGCCCTTTGTACTTTGACATTGGAAAGAAAGCCCTTAATTTTATTGCTGCCTATGTATCAATGTGGTCTGCTCCTGTACCTGGTCAGTTAATGGAGCTTCCAATTGGGAATGCTACTCTTAAAGTGAACTTACCACCTGCCCATTGTATGCCTTTGGATTGTGGAGTACTTTTTGAAGAGTTGGCTTCTCCAATAGCCCCGTTTCTTCCTTCCAATCAATCAGTTCCACAAGGTCTTTTCCATGACGCAGATCTTTTTGGGACGTTTAGGGGACTTTTAATGCAGCTTTGGAAGTTATGGGAATTGTTACTTATTGGAGAACCCATTCTTATCATAGCGCCAACGCCACCTCAGTGTTGTGAAGCTGTTGCTGGTTTGGTTAGTTTGGTTGCTCCGCTTCTTTGTAGCATTGATTTCAGGCCTTACTTTACTATTCATGATCCCGATTTTGCTCATTTAAACTCTCTTCAAGAAGGTGCAGCATTTCCTCCAATGATTTTGGGTGTGACAAACCTCTTTTTCTTGAAAGCCCTTCGAAGTATTCCGCATGTTTTATCAGTTGGAAATCCTACCGTGAACGCAACTCGACTTCCATTTACTGCTAGAGCTTCAACTGGCAGAATTCCGGCTGGACCTGAAGGACTTAGTCTTCCTAATCTTTCCTTGAGGAGGTTTGCGCCTTCAAATTTTTTGAATGCTATGAAATTGAGGAGAGATGGTCCACTCTGCCTGATGACTGAGCACAAGGAAGCCATTTGGAGCAGTTACGCTCCAATTACAAAGCCAGACACTTCAATCTTGAATAGGCTAATTGATGCAGGTTTATCACCCAGGGTAGAGGAATCAATGTCAGTTGTTAATAATGACATACTTCGTCGGCACTTCTTAGAGCTGACAACCAACTTCTTGGCCCCATTTGGCCCATATTATAGACCAACAACACCCTCTGAAGGATCTTCTCCATATGTTGATCCTCCTCCTCTACCAACATTTAATGCTGAGGACTTCCTCGCTAGCTTATCCGCAAGGGGTCCTGGGAAGTTTCTGTTGAAGAGGATGAAATCCAACTGGCTGGACCTTTACAGGTAAAAAATGGTCAGTTTTTCTTCTTGAATACTCTTCTTTTAACCACTTAGGGTTTTTCTCTTCAACGTTTACTAGCAAACTGTTATACACGAGATTAACGGATTGTCGCTTGCCTCAAAATGAAATGATTACTTGTACCCATACAGGCGGTTTCTGAAAGGGAACAATTTTTTGCCTTGGTTTCAACGAAAGCGTGCTGTTGCTGAACAAGAACAGTGTAGGCTGTGGAGGCAAGCTAAAATGAGGGCTGACATACAACAGCTGATATCTAGAATGTCTGAGTTGGAGATAGTTGATACGTTCAATGCAATTGAGAGGCATCTTCTTGGAGAAATGCAGGCATGTACTTTCCTAAACTTATATTGACAATTCCATTTTCTTCTCTCGAGGGTATTCTGGCTATTGAGTAGTTTTTCACCTATAAGGGATGCATACAGAAATATTGAAATGCTTATACTGAATTATCAGAAGGGTCTATTGGAAACAGCCTCTGCCTTAACAAGGTAGGGGTAAGGTCTGCGTATACACTATCTTCCCCAAACCCCACTTGTGGGATTACACTAGGTTTTTTGTTGTTGTTGTTGTCGTCGTTGTCGTCTTATACTGAATTAGAGAATGAAACTAAGAAATTTGGTTATGAGTTAGAAGTGTGATTGTCAGATGATATTTGATCATTCTTTTCTAAGTGACTAAAATATGTGCTTATCACCCCCTCCCAAAAAAAGAAAAAAGAGACTGACATATCTTGTTTCTATAGAGAGACAAATTGTTTATTACTACATATAGTCATATACCGCGGATGCTAAACTCAGGTGCTAACACATAAATCTTCCTATATATATGTGTGTGTGTGTGTGTGTGTGTGTGTGTGTGTGTGTGTGTATACACACGCATATATATTATCACATTACTTTCTGAATTTCTCATTGCAGTTAAGGCACATCATTTTACTTCCATGATGCTTGTCTGTTTCCTTTTATTTTTATCTATTTATCTATTTTTTGTGTGCCTGTTTAGAAGCTTTAATGATTCATATTGGTTAATGAGCTGATTAAGGACAAGCAATCACCTTCCCACCCCTGGGCTGGAGAGTTCCATAAAGGAATAATGTAAAAATGAGTGACAAACTTTATATGTTCCAATTGGAACAAGCATGTGATGACACCTCAAAAGGAAATTTATGTTGAATTTTCCAAAAAAGAACTAAATAAAACAATGAAAATATTGGACTATCTGGAGTTTTTCTGTGTTTGCATATTTCTCCCCTTGTTCTATATTGGCAAGTACAGAAAGCCATCCATTATGTTTACAATACCAACAGTTATTTGTGTTAATCATTTAAGTGAATATATTTTTATCAATTTGATGTGTTGTTTAATTTATTCCTTAGTTTTCATTTTTCATGAAAATGGGCAAACTTACTGTGGCAAGCTCTTGTTAGATCAGTTTCCTGACATCTTCTGTACCCACTAGCAATTAGGGGCTAGTATATGCTTTTGGTCTCACTGCTCAGTCAAATTCATCCCCCGAAGCATCCGACTGAGTTTAATATAATAGATATCAAATTCCTTAGACTGGTACTTTCTCTGGGTTTGAAAATTCTGCGAATGAACAGTCTAGCAGTTGATGAGACACCTAGCTGAGACCAAAGGCTTTGCTACCATTGTTTTCTGACTTATTCTTTTGCTGAATAATATTAGGCTGAAGCAGCAGTTTCTGTTTGAGTAAATTCAGTGGCTTTTAGAGTTTATTCATGTTAAGATAATCATATGCATCTGTGAGAGTTTTTAGTTGTCGGAGGGCGGTTCATCCATGATGGCCATAGTTGAGATTGCCTGTATTTGGTTATGTAGATGAAACACCATCAAAGTAAATGACAAAGAGCAACATGTGGATAAAAAATTCCATAATGCTGAACTAGTAGGAGAAAAAACTCAGCTTTAAATACCGGTGTCTGGATTTGTCGTTTCTTAACCTACTATACCATTTGAGTGTCAATGAAGAATATGTTCAAACATGACTTTAGTCCTGTGACTTACTGCACATAGAAAGCAACTAGTCAGGATATCAGAGTGAATATGTTGGAGATTCGCTTGCTGCCATTGTACAATACTTCTTGTCATGTATGTAGTTAGTTTAGTAAGTTATAACCTGTATATTCCTGGGCTGAATCAGAGGTCTGGGGCATGATGTGTGAGGCATTTACACCAAATGTTCACATTTGGTACTTGTTTTTGTAGATGATAGAGTAGTGCAGATTAGATAACTTTTTATGCTTGGTTAACATAGGACAATATACATCTTATGTTCATTTGAAAAAAAAAACAGATACTTAATCTTGGTTAACGTAGATCAATATCTTGGATGGGTCTGGAATTGGTCTTATAAGGGATCTGATGTTGTAAGATATAGAGCCCGTTTGGATTGGCTAAAAAAAGGTGGCTTTTCAGCATAAATAGCTTTTAAGCCAAAAAGCAATAAGTTGGGGTTGCCCAGCTTATTGTTTTTGGCTTGTTTTAAGCAGTTTTAAACTTATTTTAAGCACTTTATTGCATTGCCAAACACTGAAAAAAGCTAAAAAGAGCTTGAAAGCCTATTTGACCAGCTTAAAAGCCAATCCAAACACCCTCATAGTGGTGTGCGTTTTCACTTCTACCTGAATAGGTTTCATACATTTTATTACAAGTTTGTTTTAAACCTTGATCTTCCTCAATTTAACTGGGAATGTGTAAAAATAATTGATTTTTTTCAACACGTGAGTCAAATTTCGCAACAGCTCCGGAGTTACGATTTCAGTTCTTCTAAAGTGAAATTAGTCTTTTCACACAGCAAACATGAGCAAACTTTATACTTTGGTTACTCAAAAACAAGTCAAACTAAGAAATTTGATTTCTGAGCTTTCAATTAAATTTTCACAGCCCTTTCCTGAATAATTCAGTTATCTAATCTAGATGAAAGTTTGAACGAAGCAGTTGATTACCCATTGCGATGATTGACTGTCTCCTGAAAATAAAAGCTGTGCAAACACCTAATGCATCACAAGTACATTGATTGCTTGTGGAATAAGAGGAGCTCCTTAATAATGATTGTAGCGATTATTTTGCTACACCATGAGGAGTTATAACCCATTAGCTATGTGCATTTATAACAATTGCTAAGATAAATGGTAGGTCTTTCCTGCTGACTGATAAAAAAAGAAAATATATATTCAATTTTCTTTATGTCTTTTTCATAATAGTTATGTTATTAATTTCATTTGAATTTACTCTGCATATCTTTTAGTAATTTCCTTTGAGGAAGTTTTAGCATCTTTTCCATCTTCTACTATTCTACTAGATAGATGAAAGAGTGCATTAGGTTGATTAATCTAAGCAACCTAAGATTGAAGCTAGAATGGGGAGAAAGATAGAAGCTACACTGTCAAGAGTGGATATGACAATCTATGCTCCAAAAAGGAATTGATTGATAAATGGCCATGGAAACTTCTATGGAAGACCAAATTCCCTATAAAAGTAATTGGTTTTACCTGGACAACTTTGTACGAGGCCTGCCTTACTCAAGACAACCTTAGCAGAAGAAGCATTCCTACTGTGAATAGATGTTATATGTGTCAAGGGGAATCTGAGAGTGTGAGACATCTGTTTCTTCACTGTACAGTAGCAGCTGACATTTGAAGTATGTTTTTATCGGTCTTTGGACTTGCCTGGGTCATGCCTTACACTATTAAGGATGCTTATGAGAGCTGGTATTCATGGAGAGTTGGGAAGACCATAAAAAAAATTGCAAATGGTGCCTGCTTCTATTTTTTGGTGCATTTGGAATGAGAGGAATCGTAGTTGCTTTGATGAAATTTCAACTCCTATTCACATTCTTAAAGCTAATTGTATAATCAGCCTTTTTAGTTGGTTCAATCAGACCCCTGTAACTAGTACTGAAGTCGTTTTGGATTGTGTCTGCTCCTTAGTTATTCAGTAAATTTCTTTACATGAGCAGACACTCTTATGTTGTATATTTTTGCTATGCATCTTCTTGATACCTTATAATGAAATTCTCTTACTTCATAAAAAAAGGATTGATTAGTCTAAGCAACAAATTCTCAAGCACTCAAACTGGGAAGGCCATATTACTCCAGTGAACAAGTTATCATGGTAGGCAACCCCATTTTTGCTTCAGACGAAAATAGGAGGGTTGGAGGAGGTGGAGTCGTATAGGTTGTTTCCCTTTATTTGGTAAGAGCGTAAATGGGGAGGGGAACTAAATGTGAAGGGGTTGGAGACCTTTTCATTTTTGCCTTTTCAACTCCTCCAAAATGCGATGGAAAGGAAGAAGCATATCACATTTCACTTCCTTGCAACCACACCAACAACCAGAAATAAGTCATCAATCGTTTTCTTCGGGGAACTAAACCATTTCATTTCTCTCCTTCACCCTCCTCCTCCCCTTCCTGGAACCAAAGTTAGCATAAAAGAATGCATCATGATCAGCTTGATTGTGCACTGACAAATTTAAAAAGATATTTATAGGACTTGGAGGGACTTAGTTGTTTGATCTTGTAAAGAACTCAAGCCTGACAGATATGTAAGAGGGGATAGAGGGTGAAAACATATCTAATTATTTGCTCTTCCGTGCATTTCGCGCTTTAACAAGAAAAGTCTTACCTGTGTGCAGCTTATTTTTACCTGTACTCTGGGGTTATTTTGGCTCTATAACAAGTCTGTTCTACTTTATTTTAGTTACTGAAGAAGTAATCATGCATTTATAGAAGCTAAGCAATTAAACGAACTTCCATTTAGTCTTTTGTCATTTAAGCCTTATAAGCTGAGTCAGTTGACAAAGGAAAGGAAAAGGAAAAGGAAATAAAGAAGTGAAAGGTAAATCTTAGGTTAGCTGCGGATATACTGATAGATCTTAAACTTGTTTGCACACAAAATTGTAGCCTCTAGCTGTACATCAATGCTGTATTTCCTTGTCGCCTTCATTTTTTCTTTAGCTGACGATAGATTCACATTTACCATATTTTTGTGCATAGCCTCGACAAATACCAATTTTGTTGAGCTGAGATAGTATTGCCAGTTATAGTCATGTCATGTCTAGAATTTTGGAAAATACTCACATATTATCCATTATTTTTGGATTTATAGTCGCGCTTCTTAAATGAAGTGAAAGTGACCATCATCCATTGTTCATACTCACATATTACCCCGTTATATTTGGATTCATATTCGCTGAAGATGGCTTTTTCCAGTTTAATTTTTGCAATTGAACTGCAAACTACACTGTTTATTGGCTTTGATTTTACATGTTTGGTTTAGCGATGTTACAGAATTACTAATTTAAAAAATGCAACAGAATAATATGAAAGAATAGGACTTGACTGGTATTATATAAATTTTCAGCATGGGATCTTTTTACTGTTTTTCAACTTGAGGTGATCTAGTCTTCTGCTCGACATCTTTTACCTTCATAGGGCTAGCTATTTCCACTCTCTTCTGTTAATCAGCAATATCATGACAATATATCTTTCTTGATGGCAATGTCCTGCTGCAGCAGTCGAGCACTACTGATGCAGGTTCTGATGCCACTTGCTCCAAACTAAGGGGGGATCTTCAGGCAGTGTTTAACGTCCTTCCAAAGGACGTGCAGCAGCTTATGTTAATGAACCCTGAGAGGGCAGCACTTGTACAAGGAAATCATGAAAGTACAGGATTCCCTGATAGAGCTGTACAAGATGGCGAAGTTCCCTCTAATTCAACCAGATGACACGTGCTTATGAGACGGATAAAATCAGACAGCTGAGTTGAGAGTTTATTGATGCTGCTAGAAGATGGAGAATCAGTCATGTCCTCTTCTCCACTGTAATTTCTTTCAGGAGCTGGACTTCTCAATGATTCTGCTGTAAGGTCAGTTAAGTCTTGCCTCAGATTTCCATTTTGCGTTCATATTTTGATTGCAAGATTTTATATCTTTCCTCCAGATAAATTTGGTAAAGAACCCTGGTCTGTTGAAGCTGTGCGATGAACAGAGATTATATTCTTCTTCTAAGTTGGCATTCGAATGTTTCCAGGGAATGATTGTTATAAGATGTTTCAGGATGAAGACAAATCTGTTTTTTAACTCATTACTGAAAGGGAAAGCAATTTCTTGATATTACAGAAACAAATTATGAGCCCTTTCGCTGTAAAAGTCCAGCTTTGTCTCCACATTTCAATTTAAATCTTTCTTAATGAGTGTACCCTCTTTAGTTTTTGTTTCCCCTCAACTCTCAAGGACATCAGTTCATATAGTGCATGATTAGACCAGTCATGTTATAAGTGTAATGCTAATGTTTGCATTTCGTTGACAGGGGAAGAAGATTCTGTATATAAAAACCTCGAAGGGAGTCCACCTCCTCCCCCCTCCCCCCGCGCCTTTTGCTATCATTTGGTATCCTTTAAATCTTTCATTGCAGCTCAGTTGATTCTCCTGTAAAAGCTCAAGCATCCTTGCATTCTTTTGCAGTTCCAAATCTGCAATTTGCTACTATTACTGTATTCTTTTTCTGGAAGTTATTGTTTCAGATTTTTCTATTGACGAAGAATTCTCAAAGGTTGTGCTCAGTTAGAGATTGGCAGTCACAGTTATCCTGTTGATTCATAATATGGCATGCTAGATATGAAAGCACGGGTCACTGTGAACCTTGTAAAAGGACAGCCCAGTGCACTAAGCTCCCGCTATGTATGGGGTCCGGAGAAGGGCCGGATGATAAGGGTATACTGTATAGGATCCAAAAAAGTCCAAGGTTTATGGCGGTTAAATAAGACCAAAATTTGTTTAAACCTTATCCCATAAAGATAATTGGTGGATGATATGTAAGTATGAAATTTGAAATGTCATGTGATTGCAAGTAACAGTTGCTAGTATTGCGGTCCTTGTGACTTGTCATAAATATCAAGGAGACAGATTAGTTATCAAAGAAAGTGAAATTATGGCTTGACAGAGACTTGTTCTTTCAATAAAAATTAAAGTTTTTTAGTGCCACAAAGATTTATGAACCTTTGCCCTTTGAGAATATTTGAAATAGAGGCAAAGAGACTCGGATTTGGACGTAGTACTTGGTTTTGATAGGTATTGAAGAGACGCAAAAATAGACTTTTGCCATCTTAGGTAACATTATTATGTGTATGATCGATGACTGACGTCGGATTTATATACATAACATCTTTTTTTTCTTAGTGGACATTTGGACATAAGAATTGTAAATTTCAGGAAAAAATGAAGAAAAAAAATTCTAATGAAAATTGTATTTAAAAATTAGAGTTGTGTTTGGCATAAAAATAATTTTGGGCTGTTTTTGAATTTTTGTGAGTGATCTGAAGTGAAAATTTTGAAAAATAGTTTTTTGGAGTTTTTCGAATTTTTTTGAAATTTATCTTCAAGTGAAAATTGAAAATTTAATGGCAACACCCTGATTTTGAAAAAAAGTGCAAAAAATTTCAAAAAAAAAAAAAGAATCTCTTTTTTATGACCAAACGGACCCTTAATTTACCCCCCCCCCCTCTCCACCTTTTCTTTTCTTTTCCTTTCTATCCTTTAAATGAATATAACATGCTCTATATTAGTTTCTAATTCCTAAATTTGATGTATATAGTTTGTTTTGGCACATTTAGAATTTTTTGGTTACATACTTCGACTACTTTCTTTGTCCCAATTTGTATTACTTTGTGATTATTGATATTGATAATCAATGGATCAACTTTCACAACTATTTCCTTTTGTTGCAAATAACATTAGATATTTCGAAGTTACATGGAAATGATGAAAGAACACATTTAAAAGAAATTCTAGCAAAATGA
Source organism: Nicotiana sylvestris (assembly GCF_000393655.2). Lineage (NCBI taxonomy): Eukaryota > Viridiplantae > Streptophyta > Magnoliopsida > Solanales > Solanaceae > Nicotiana > Nicotiana sylvestris. The sequence goes on from NC_091059.1 coordinate 202,904,625, forward strand.
GACATAGTTTGATGTTCGGGTGTGACAACTATTTTTGAGATAGTATTGTCTTAAAGTTGTATTCAATCGTTCGCAATAGGGGTGTACATGGACCGGGTTGGTTCAGTTTTTATTAAAACCAAACCAAACCAACTATATCGGTTCAGATTGATTCTGTTTTGTCGGATTTTTCGGGGTTTTCGGATTTTTTTATTACATGAATATTATTTCAATTTTACTTTGTTAAATTTTTTATAAGTAAATATATGTTTAGTAAAAATTGAAAAAATTGACAAACATATGATCTATTAAAAAAAATTTATGGGAGAATTTTGTTAATAACACATGATAGTTACTTTTTTAGTCGCCTAACAATAATTTTTCATCGACATATACTTTCACGGTTAAACGTATTTAATAATTAAACATAAAAATCAATATGATGCCTAATAATGATATGTTTTATTTAATTTAGATTATCAAAATATCACTTCAAATTCGAAAAAGATATAAGAATTTAATAAATCTTGACATATGAACATGGAAGAATAAAGAGATTGACGCATTTCAATAACAGTTAATAAGAAAGTGATCATATAACTCATTATTTAAGGTTAATAAAAATGGAGTACTTCATATTCTATTAAATATTACATCCTACAAGAGAATCCCAAATATTTCTAGAATTTTTGTAAAGAAAATTCTATATAAAGTCTTGAAAGTATATATAAAAATTATATATTTATATTTCGCTTTGATTCGAATTTTTTTACTCAATACCAAACCAAATCAAACCAAACCTAGTCGGATTTTTTAATCGATTTGGTTTGACTTTTCGGTTTGATGCGATTTTCCGGTTCGGTGTGTACACCCTGGTTCGCATATTGAAAATCTTTATTCTAAGTAATTTCCTTCTGTGAAAATGAAACTGAATAACTGCATATTATTTTATAATATCTAATATCTATACATACATAAATTAGTTGGCGCAACTCCTCGCCCCCTTTCCTGTGTTGTTACTTATCGATGTCATACTATAATTTATTCAAACTTTTCCTAATCTTTTTTTCTTTTGACGTTTTTGATTATTTTATGTAACATCTCATTGACAAAATGGGCATACTTTGGCATGAAGTAGAGAAGGAGAGAAGGCCACGTAGTACATGAATAATATGATTGAAGACAAAAAGTGCCAAATTGTGAAAAAAAATCATTACTCAAATGCCCACTTCCTCAATTTATGTCTTTCAATTCCATATTTCCATGTATAGCCATTCTTCTCCCTTTTTACCCTTCTCCTCTTGGATTTTCCACTTAAAGGGATTCTGATACTACAACTCGTCGAAAGGAAGCTGATCTATAGATAAAACTGTTTAATTATTTGGATATATATATATACTCTAATGTCGAAATATGATCAATTAGGACAAAAACAAAGTATTATGTCGAATTGTTTTTAGTATAAAAGTAATACTCCCTTCGTCCACTTTTACTTGGCATGTATACTAAAAATAGATTTTCATTTTTACTTGTTACTTTACGCATATTAAGATAAGACAATTTTTTTCTTCCTATTATACCCACACTATTATTACTCATTTCAAATCATTTTCTCAAATGCAACAAAATATGCATCAATTAATATGAATATCATGGTAAATTATGCACTTTATTTATTATTTTTTAAGGGACATGAAAAGTCAAAACGTGTCAGTATCAAGTAAAAATGAACTTAGGAAGTAATTATAAATAGTCATCAATTTTTGGGAAAGAAAGAATAGGACCTATTGGACCAAAAGCCAGTTGATTTTAACAGACATTCATTTTTGGTACAAAATTAGAAGATCTTCATTACTACTTACAATTAATGTTTTCAACATTGTCAGTTCTAGTACAAATAATATTCTCAAGATTACCACCCTTTAATTTACACACACACAAAAAAAAAAGGTATTAACTAGAGACTTTATCTAAGGAAATCACGAAAAAGAAAACCCTTATATTTCAAGAAACTAGCTACGGAGAAATAGGTAAAAGCTTATTTGCATCAGATATTTATACCAAATCAATATCAAATAACTATATTTAAGTAATTTAATAAGATAAAAATATATATATTAATTTCATAATTTAATTATAAAGCTTACGTGCAAATATATATTATGTATTTGTTTATAAATTTAATATAAAAATTGTTGCAAGTAAATTTTTACCGCAAATACTAGTCATTTATACACGATTGCCAACGGTGCGTGGCCCAAATTTGGTAGTGTCAGACAGGACTTTTATAGGAGCCTCTCATTGCATTTAACGCCATTCACCCTCTCAAACTCAATCATTGCTAAGTGTTAAAATAGCTATATTAGATTAAGTCAAGTCACAAAAAGCAAGAGGACTTTTATTTCATGTTTTAATCTTTTTATTCCACCCTCTTAATCATAGCTTTCTGCTTTCTTTTTTTTTTTCTCGTGAAGAATCTTTTTATATTTTTCACTTACTATCTAAGAATGGATTTAAACCGTAAAAATAACTACTATATTTGTATTAAGATAGATTGTTTATATTATACATTTTAGATATGACTTTCATCAGATCTATGCATAGTGCGTCGAGGCAATACTTTATGCATTTGGCTGATTTTTTTACTGCACAGGAAAGATTTTATTGCATGGGAAAAGTTGGTAACTTTCTTTATTTTCTATCTTTTCCCTCCCCCCCTACCCCGGGGTGTTGTAGGGACAGGGAGAGGAAAGAGTTGGAAAGGAAACTCTTTTTTAATTATTCTTCTTACTTTTGGTCGACATGAGCTTAATATATAGGTGGAAATTAATTTCCTTGTATACTAGATCTTGAATTATTTCTTTTGTATACTAAATTTTAATTAATTTCCTCTTATCTATTTTCCTTTTTTGTATATAGGATATTTCATTTACTTATTGGTACCCTTAATTGATTTCCTCCATAGAATCTTTTACTTTATTTCCTTCTTCAAATTTGCTTTCCTTTTATATAAAATCTTGTATATAGGATTTTATATTTAGTTTCCCTTTTATATATATAAATATATGACAATATTTACATTACTTAGAATCCTTAATTCTATTCCCTCAGTTTATTTCCTTCTTAATTTTTATTTTCCTAATTTTAAGCTTAAGTTTATATCTATATATTGACTCCAAAACGGAATAAAAATACACAACCAAAGTTATTCTCGAATATTATTTTTTTATTTATTTTGTGACGAACGTGACAAATCGACCCATCCCCTTCAATTTCACAAGTGGTCCTCCTTCTCCATTAATACAATTGATACCTCCCATTCTTATCCTGCACTCATATTTTCCTTCTTCCTAATTGGGAAAAGTTGTAATATTAAAAAGCAGAAAATAAAAAGGAAATATGTCAGTTTCAGAATTGTGGAGCAAAGAAGAAGAAAAAGCTTTTGAAAATGCCATTGCAATGCACTGGGTTGAGGATTCTGAACAACAATGGGAGAAATTTGCTGCAGTGGTCCCCACTAAAACCATTGATGAAATCAAACGACATTATCAGCTCCTTGTTGATGATGTTGCAGCCATTGAATCTGGGCACGTTCCACTTCCCAATTATATAGGAGAAGAATCTTCTTCCTCTTCAATTAAGGAAACCAATTTAGGTCATTCTGGGTCATCTGACAGACGCTCCAATTGTGGTTATGTAAATGGATTTTCGGGTCCAACACATGACCCGATTGGCCATTCTGGTAAAGGAAATTCTAAGGCTGAACAAGAAAGACGAAAGGGTATTCCTTGGACTGAAGAAGAACATAGGTACAGAATCAAATCTTTTTTTCTTTCTCAATTGCACTAATTTAGTGTTGAATTGAAGATTAAATAAAAAATAGGAGAATTCAAATAGCAACAACTTGTTTGACATTGAGATTTAGTTATTATTATTGCACAAATTTAGATGTTACAACTTTTACTATAGGTACCGCAGTAAAAAAGAAATTCAATTGCACTAATTTAGAGTTTAGAATTTTTACTATATATCCTATGCTTTTTAGGAGTGGTTAATTCTTTCAGAGATTTTTTAGTTATACAATTTATTTTTATGTGCATACTATTTGATATGAGATGAGTTTAACCAGAGTAATGTTGTCGGGAATGATTCGTTCAGGCAACCCTAATTTGTTTCGAATTGAAGTATAATTATTGTTATTGTTGCACTAGTTTAGATAATTTCTAATGGGATTGTTATACAAATAGCTGGCCAAATTTAATGTTTATTTTTGTTACCCGGTATTGATAAATTATACATAATTATATATATATTATACATCTGCCAGCAGTTTTTTTTTAATTTAAGAGATTAGTTGGATGGTTATTTGGGTTAATTCCTCATTTCTTAATCCTATGTCTGATTTTATCCCTTTATTTGGTTTACAGGTTATTTTTGCTAGGTTTAGATAAATTTGGGAAAGGAGATTGGAGGAGTATTTCAAGGAATTTTGTGATATCAAGAACACCAACACAAGTGGCTAGTCATGCCCAAAAGTACTTTATTCGATTAAATTCAATGAATAGAGATAGAAGAAGGTCAAGTATTCATGATATTACAAGTATTAACGGTGGAGATATTTCAACTCATCAGGCTCCTATTACGGGCCAACAGCCCAATCCAAATCCATCAAATCCAGCAGCACTTGGGCCCAATATCAAGCATAGAAATCAGCCCAATATGCATGGTTTCGGCATGTACGGTGCTCCGATGGGACATCCCGTTGCTGCTCCACCGACTCACATGGCGTCGGCCGTCGGAACTCCGGTTATGCTTCCTCATGGACACCATCCTCCTTATGTTCTTCCAGTTGCATACCCCCTACCGCCGCCGCACCCGCCACCTATGCACTAGTAAATTGTGCATATTATTGGAATTTTTTTTATTTTTTTTTCTAATTCTATAGACTATAGAGTCATAACATAAATGTTTTTAGCTGCTGCTGAAACTGAATTTTTGAAGGCTCGTGCCTTGTTTTAAGTATCTTTTAGTTGTTCCAATTGTTCGTTTTTAATGCGATTGAGAAATTTGTAAATACTAGAGTTTAGTTTCTATATGGTTTTGAGGGGTTAATCAACAATTCTTTTGCACAACGTACAAGGGGTTATTTTTGGCATCTTTTTTGCAATTCGAGTACATTAGCAGCCAAAAGTGTCCAGAATCCAAATCCACCAATAAGGAAAAGGAAATGCAATAGCTTTCAGTGGTACAGAGGATGGTGGGGGTCCGGGAAAACAACAAATGAGGGTTATGTGGAGAAAAAGAAGAGAGGAACTTTCTCTTGAAAATCTAGAATCTTTTTTTCCCCTTTCCCTAGATCTTTTATAAAATAATTTCCAACAAATCAGTGTAATTTCACGGATGGAAAGACGTATTCCAATAGACCCCATAATTATAGCACTTTTAAAAAGAAGTACAATGGTGAAAACAGAACCATGAAGAAGAAAAAAAGCAGTATCAACATTTATAAAATAATTTTCAAGTGTAAATTAAAATATAAAATTAAAGTGCAACATTTTTTAAAACAAAAATGAAGTTCCATAATAAATTACTTAAATAATGCGCAAACTATAATCAATGAGATTTTAAGATGACTTTTTCATTATGTCATTACCTTATGACTTAAACCTATTAACCGTTGAGGAACAGCGATGTTTAACCTACGAGGCTACGAGAGTTCCTCTTCCTGCCCCCCCCCCCCCCAAAAGCAGGAGGGAGGTCGGGGAGGTAGTACTTTAGATATTTATAACCGCCAGCGCTCTCTTGCATCATATAATTGGACTTCTGCTTTTCTGCATAGCACTGAGTGTTCAAAAATTTGAACACCCTTTGCCCGTGGGTTAAGCAAGGGTGTTCAAAGTCTGTTTTTAATCAATAATAACTAATTTTTTTACCTTAAATGTCGTATAATTTTTCGGCGAAGAGTGGTCAGTTGACCACCCTTCAACCAAAGTAGCTTCGCCCCTGGCCCAAGGGCAATGGCAAAGACTCCCATTATTGACCCCTACGTAATGCCAATGTAATTGTTGACGACAAGCTATTTCACTAAAAAAAATTACTCCCTCTGTTCCAATTTGTGTGAACCTATTTCCTTTTTAGTCTGTTTCAAAAAGAATGACACCTTTCTAAATTTGGTAACAATTTAGCTTAAACTTACAATTCTACCCTTAATGAGAAGCTTTTATAACCACACAAATATTCCAGGCCCCTTTTTGATTTGTTTAGGGCCACAAATTCCAAAAGTCTTTATTTTTTCTTAAGTTCCGTGCCCAGTCAAATAGGTTCACATAAATTGGAAAGGAGGGAGTATGAAAAATCCTGCCAATTATATGAATGGACACAGTACAAAAATAAGGGAAGTAACCATTTTTCAGTTCATTTGTTGATTACCGCAAGTTATTTGGAACCATAGTCGTTCATACACATGCTGGTAAATTAGAAAATTAGGCAGTATTAGAATTAGACCACTACAAATTGAAACTACTATTCCAAGTCTGTCCACGGAACGATGGAGAGGTCGACGCATAATGACCAAAAAAGAACATTAGGCGACTCTAGTTTCACTCAAGTATAAAAACAGCAGCATAGTGTTAGACCTAATGTATGAAGATTACAAAGATAGTCAACATCCACAAGAATAGTTACAACAGGATTTTGCACGCAGCTGCTTGGATAGTATCTGATACAACCACCTCTTTCGTCCCCATCGCCACCATACTGGTACACCAGTCCTGCGTCTCCGCTTACCCTGTTTTCCTGCATCAGGGACAACAAGGATATAGTTAAACACATAGAAACCCAATCCTCATCAACACCATTGCAGAATTTAGAGTCTAAAAGACTATACAGAAAGCTAACTGTCCTGAAACTTATCATTCAAAGAAATGACCGATTCAACACTCAACGACCAATGCACTTTATACAGAAAAAGTGTTGGGAATTATCAACTGAGATGCACAAGGCCTCCACATTATTTACTACCAGCCAAAGGATTTCAATTGGGGTTTATTTTGATCCTTTATCATCCTCAGAGCTAAAACTATTTTGGATATTAGGTGATCGTTCAGCTTCACATTTGAGGACTTTTTACCACATTTTAGTGAAGAAAATAGAAGCTGCACCAATCAGTATGTAAGAGGCCAGCTTCATTTCTGCAATAGAATATTGCATTTCAGGTAGGTCACAGAATTGTTGTATATTTCTCGAATTTTAACTTAAAATATTGAATTGTTGCACATTTATAAAGTAGTGACAGTTGACGCAAAAATCACAGGACCAATTGGAGAAACTCTATAGATTAAGTGGGCGTATGGACATAAGAATTGTAAAATTTCGAAAAAAGTGGAAAAAAAATTTCAAGTGAAAATGGTATTTGAAAATTAAAGTTGTGTTTGAATATGGATATAACTTTGGGTTTTTTATGAATTTTTGTGAGTAATCTGAGTGAAATTTTGAAAAACAACTTTTTGGAGTTTTTAAAATTTTCAAAAAATTCCAAAATTTATTTTCAAGTGAAAATTGGAAATTTTATGGCCAAACACTGATTTTTGAAGAAAAAAAAAAATTTCAAAAAGAAGTGAAAAAATTCCATGGCCAAACAGGCTCTAAAAGAGAAAACAAAAGCTTATTATCCAAACTAGAGACAAAAAAGAAAACACGGACCTCAGGTATGGAGCCCAGCGAAAATTCAAGTAACTTACTTGTGTCCTGAAAAACGTAGTGTCCCCATTTTGACTGTAATTTGGTGAAGTTTGTCTCCAATGTAGGCCAATAGTGCATCTGAATCTTTAAAACATCCATAACACTTCGCAATCCAGATTTGGAAGGTACAGCATTGTCTAGGTCAATCACAGGACCTTCACCAAGCAAGACCTAGATAAGAAAGGATAACATCAAAAAAGAAATCAACTTCTGCACACACCAGCAGTTTTAAGGATAAATCTTCAAACAAAATGTTCTAGCAGTTTTAAGTCACCGCCATCACTATTAAGAATTGCAGCATCAATGCATGTTCAGGACCTAGAATAATCTAGTTAAAAGTAGCATTACCACAAAAAAAAAAAAAATCAGGAACAAACTGTGATATATCCACAATTTGTAATCTAGACTTCTCCAAACATACTGCCAGAAAACCTCGCTTCGATAAGAGATGTAAATCCTAGTCATGAAACCTTTCAATTATCCAAAGAGTTGATTGTTCTAGTTGCATTAATGACTTCTCTGGTTTATCTGCTCGTTAAGTGAACTGAAAAAGATGCAGGGTGTATAATCCACTTGTAGAAAAACACATAAGAATGTACAATTCATTCTACATAGCTCAGCCAGGATTTCATAATATGCTTGATGCACAAAGCAATGTGTTTAAAAAAAAATAATAGGCCAAAGCATGCCATTACTCAACAATTCATTCTACATTACTCAGCCAGGATTTCAAAATATGCTTGATGTACAAAGCAATGTGTTTAAAAAATAATAGGTCAAAGCATGCCATTACTCGAAAAGATGACCAATACAATATCAAGCCATCTGGTTCTGACCAAGAAGCCTGAAATCATTGCAGTTTGCACTATGCACGCACAACCAGAAGCAGTTGAAACATTCATCACACTGGACTTAGGCCCCATTTGTTTGCACTTAATGGAGGTCTGAATCTTAATCATTTGGATCTCAGGAATTAAGTGCATTTATTTTTGAATCTTAATTATTCAGATCTTAATCATTAAGTCTGTTTTTTTTTTTTTTACTTCACAACCACTTAATAGATTTGAATAGGTCTGTATGATTAATATCTATAATAGAGACTTAATTTCATTAAGATGCTATCATCCATATTCATTATCAACTACCACCATGCCACCCACCACCACCATACTTAACCACCACCATCATCCTCAATCATAGCCGTCACCATCATCGACTACCACCCCCCACCATCCCCATCACTCCCACCGCCATCATTCTCAACCACAACCAAAACTCATCCACCTCAACTACCACAACCCTTCACCATTGACAAACATAGCTGGCATTGCCCATCATTATAAACCACCACCACCACCATCCTCAATAATAATCGCCACCACTATCAATCACCATTAATTACTACCCTGAACTACCACCACCAACCAAAACTACCACCAACCACCGTCTCTAATCGGTATTCACAAGCACTACCGTTAGCCATCACTACCAACAACTATCATAATTTTACAAAAAATATACTCCCTCTGTTTCAATTTATGTGAACCTATTTCCTTTTGGTCCGTGCCAAAAAGAATGACCCCTTTCCTTATTTGGAAACAATTTACCTTTATGCAATGATTTATAGCCACACAAAATATATGTGCCTCATTTTACACCACAAGTTCAAAAGTCTTCTCTCTTTTCTTAAACTCCGTGCCCAGTCAAATGGGTTCACATAAATTGAAACGGAAGGAGTATATTTTATTGATAGAATATTAGATTAATTAGTATTTCATTTGAGTTTTATGTTTACTAATTTTCAAATAAAAATAAATTTTATACATTCAGATGTTAAAAAACAAACAGTCTTAATTATTTAGTATTCAAATCTTAATACACATCTTACTATTCAGATGTGTATTCAGATTCAGACGTCTTAATCTTGAAAAAAACAAAATGAGGCCTTAGTAGTGATAGTCATGATAGAAGTGAAGTAAGACTAGAGGGGAAAGAATAATGTCTTGGTTTTTTTCCCCTCCAGTCTGATATCCTCTTTTGTAGAGAATCATGTTTTGATACAGATTCTCTACCTTTTGGTATACCTCTTGTATATGGCAGTTTCTCCCTTTTTTTATTTATTCCATTTACCTTGTATAAAAAAATGTATTTGTCCATACTGATAAAAACACACCCTCCTGACACTGCAAGTTCTTTTTCCTTTTTCAAACTATAAGTTTTAATGGGAGACACTGTAAGTTCTTTCTTTTGTTCCAACAGTAAGTTCTTATGCCCTGTTCGTCAGTTCTTCCCGCTCCACCATTCGCTACCTCTGCCTAAATTAGAGTAAAGTTTACCTTGATCACCGATGTAGCTGATGATGAAATTGAACGAAGATTGTAGCTGCAAAACATTGCCATTCAAAACAAGTAAACATATAAATCTCCAGTTCTCTTGGACTAAACAACAAGATAAAGGAGCAAAGACAAGACACAAACCCGCCCTCAAGAATAACAAGCAATTTTCCACCTGACAATGCACTCAACATTTGAGTCATTGATGCATAACCAGCAGGAGTTACCTGCAAAGATGATCCAAAAGGTAATACAACGTAGCACATGCAACATACAAGAGGAGAAATGAGTACAACATTAAACAAGTCGATACGAAGAAAAATTCTTACATCACAGCAACCAAGGGGATCACCCCTAGCAGCATCAAATCCTGCTGAAATGATAGTAAAGTCTGGATTGAAGTCCAAAGCTGCAAAAGGTGGAAATAGAGAAGTTGATGAGTTCGTTTTCTTTCTTGTTTTTCTTTTTTTCTAAAGAGATAATTCTATATCAATATCTATCTATATTTTATTAAAAGCACGAAGCCCTTTAGTGAAATGTTGTTCGTCTTTTTAACACTTCAAAAACTTGTTTGACATCGGGCAAAATTATAATTTAGTAATTATTTTCCTAATATTTAGGACTTTGAAATTAACAAAAAATTTAACTATTAAACTTTTCCTTATTTGAACTAGACAAAAACTCCTAATATTTAGGACTTTATAATCATTAAGCTTTTACCTTTAATAAAGGGGATCTTTACACAAATAGACGATCATATTCATTGTTTACTTTTTCTAGCCATATACATAGATTACACATTGATTATATAAAATTACACACATATAGTACATATATTATGCATATATTATACCTCCACCGGCTATTTTTAGTTTAAGTAGTTGGATGCACGGCTATTTGGGTTAATTCTTCTTAATAAAGTATCCTTATCATCTTTAATTTACTAAGACTAAAATATATGATGATACAAATGATTCCATAAATTAGAAAAATAGGAGAAATAGTTATTTTAATCTTATAAGAACATCATCTTTAATTTACTTCTATTAAATATAGGATGATACAAATGATTCCATAAATAAGAAAAATATATAGGAGAAATAGTTAATAATAGTTTACAAAATTAAATATCATGTGTTCTTTTATCCTTGGGTATAATTTTAATTTAGAGTAATAAAATATATACACATATACAAAGCTATATGTTAAAAAATTACACTCAACACTTAGAACAAACAACAAAGAAATATTTTTAATAATATAAAAGAGAAAGACAGAGAAAGAAAAATGCTTGAAGAAAGTCAATAACACTAACACTTCAGCAAACACAAAGTACAAAAATACAATTCCTTTACCACTTTGAAAATAAGATACAACAGTTAAATTATTTAATATTTGATATGAGCTAAATATTAAGAATTTGAATAAACAAAAAATAAATTATTTAATTTAATATTAAGAATAAATAATTAAGTATTTCAAATTCTAAAAAGTAAAATTATTTTTCAAGTTAACCCAAATCGTGTGGACCATAAATTTGTTGCATAAATGACCGTTGATGATGAAACAAATAAAAATAGAGCAAAATTAGTTATAGTTCAGTATTAAGAGTTAACTTGATTAAAATACAAACACGAAGAAACAAGAATGAAACAATAAAAGACAAAATGAATTCAAACTGAGTCGTCTAATTATTTTCCTTTCTTATTTAGTAACTAAAACCTCACTAAAAGGGTAACAATGAAACCTTTGAGGGAAATAAATTGAGAAGACATATGAGTCAATTCTTTAATTAGTGTTATTTGAAAAATTGCTAAAGAACCGTAATAGAAGTATAGTTAAGCCTACTTTTGTCTTCCCGAATAAACTTGATAAAAATATTTCAAAAACAACTCTTAAATCTGCAAGGATTATGTGTCTTGCTGAAACTAAAAAGGGAAATATGATAACTTGTGAAAATTAGATGATAAAATTACAAAATTGGAACAAAGTTAAGGTGAATATATTGAACGATGGATGAGGACTTCTATGAGACAGAGCTTCCCTCTTTTATTGAGTTAGCTATATGGCTTTTATTTTATAACACCCAAAAATAACTTTTAAATAATATTTATGTGATTTTTAAAAAAAAATTACTCATTGAGATTGGGTACACGCGCAATGCGCATAGATTAAGACTAGTATGTTCATAAGAACAAGAAATCAAGTGAGCTACAAATAATCAACCACTAAAATATGCATAATGCATATAAAGCAAACTAATTTGATCAACATGCAAAAGGTCGAGAATTTGATAAAAGTACATAAGATGGCGTTCAAAATAAGCCACCAAAAATCTAACCATCAACACAGCATGGTATTTCCTCTCTACACAAAGTAACAACGAAATAAAAGCGAGTTTTGAATGACATGAATTAGTCTTTCCACATCTTCAAAAGTTCTTCAATTTCGCTCTCCATATTAGCTGAAAAAATACATAGTGGTGCCCTTTTTCATGTGACTTTCGTCACAACATCTAGTTTATCCATCCTCCTACCTGTGTGAGCTTGCTCATATTGCCGGTCACAAACCTAAATAAAGGAGGAAGGTTGCATGTTGACACTCAAAATAAACCTAGTAAAAATTCATGATGACTCCTCGAAGCATAAAGTACGTAGGTACATGCTTGCCAAGGTACATGTTAATCAGTATCCAAGTGTAAAAACATGTGGGAGGGGTTCCATTTACCATTTATCAATAAGCTCCAATTTTTTATTATAAGAATAGGTAAACTAAAGACATCCTGCACAAGTCATAAACTATCAAGAAAGGAGCATAACATGCCCACATTTACTTGGCAATCATGGAGGCTTGACTTTGGCTTATGTCAACAAGGGATATTATCTAGCCTCAGCCTGGTACTTCACTAAATCACCTTTTCCAAGTATCCTCACTTTCTTTTTCTACTAGTTTATTTCATAGTTTCTTTTTAGTAAGGTTTGATTTTACATAATTTCTTCATAGATAAATAAAGAATACCTATAGGAAGCACAACTTGCTCAAATGCAAAAATGTAATCCTTGTCACCCACTCCCCCACGGCTCCAAGGAATATTCACACAGTATCCTTCTGCACCCATGGAACCAACCTGCAAAATAGGAATATAAACTATGACATCCAAATGCATCTCTAATGAACGTGATTTCAAAACAAAACACACGTGAAAATTATGATTTATGGACGCCTTCTCTAGAAAGAGCTTAAAATGAATTAACCCAAAATTAAGGGTTATTTTGACGAGAAACGAGTACCTCATCAGCAGCTCCTGTACCAGGGTAGAATCTTCCACCCTCATGTCTGTGCAAAGATATATACAAAACCTGCTCAGTAAGAGTACCACAACATTCAGTCATAAAGAAATTCTCCCTACCAAATAACAGATTTGCAATGTTGGGAAATTATTTATAATACACTCCCCGTGTCCCAAATCATGTGATAAACATTCTCATTTTAAGACGTCTAAAAATTTTTGGAAATAAAATTTTCCCAGTAAATTAATATTCTGTTTATAATTCGTGGTGTAGATGTTTTGCTTATAAATTAACTTTACAAGATTTCCAATATTTCAATAACTGCATTCAATAAAAATGTAATGTCATACTAATTTCTTAACATATTCTGCTAATCAAGATATGTGTACATAAACTGGGACAAAGACAGTATCAAAGGGATAGAAAAGAAGAGGATCCCTAGTGGCAACATGAAGGCCCTTTTCAGTGTTTTGCAAAAGATTGATCATAACACAAACTCAGTTTAGCAATTCATTGCTTACAGATTTGCTTCTCTCAAATATTTCTTGTGTACCATTCCCATGATGAACATCCTGCGAGAAATGAGAATAAATTACCGAATAGGTTACAACTTTTGCATTTCTTGTGTATTACACGAGTAAAATATCCCATGTTAACTGAAAGCAAATGCAATCAAGGATAAAGATATAGCATTAGTAATTACCCAATCAACTATTAACACCTTCTTTGCACCAGCGGCCTCAGCTGCTGATGCAGCAATTGCTGCATTGTTGTGGAGACAGAAGCCCATGGCCTGTTTCACACCAGCATGGTGGCCGGGAGGACGAACCTGATTCATTTTTTACAAAGAATATATGAGGGTGGTTTTTCTTCTTATATGGAGAACGCTAAATACAACAACAACAACAACCCAGTATAATCCCACTAGTGGGGTCTGGGGAGGGTAGTGTGTACGCAGACCTTACCCCTACCCTGGGGTAGAGAGGCTGTTTCCAAATAGACCCTCGGCATCCTTCCCTCCAAGAACTCCCCACCTTGCTCTTGGGGTGACTCGAACTCACAACCTCTTGGTTGGAAGTGGAGAACGCTAAATCAAATGCAAATTATTACCAGAGCAAAACCATTTTTGACACGCCCAGAGTAAATTGCTGAAGCAAGGTCAGCACATAAACCTGCTGCAAGCCTGGCAGCACATGCTGAATGTTCATTTGCATATGTATCAGGTGTAAAATAACTGCCATTTTAAAAAGCTCTTGATCAACATAAATATTATAAGTTTTTCTATATCATGAGAACAGTCCCAGTACAGTGATTACCATAAAACAAAAACAACCACCAATAAAAATGAAAAGTAAATGATCAATATTCTCAAACCTGGCAAGCATACGCCTGGTAATATCAACGGCTTCAATATTCTCTGTGGAGTGGACCTAAAAGATCCAAATATAAAATTAGAATATGAAAATCTAATTCTATTTCTAGAAGTAAAGAACATCACCTCCACCGTCTCTCGATACATAAAATCATAATACTAAAAATTGTTGGGTGTCATCGCTTAATAAGAAGCCTTCCATTTTCTATATTTTATTTGTATAAAACTTGGTTTTTAGCAGTCCCTAAAGATCAAATAAATCATAATTTACCATGACTGTGATTTTAGAGAAAGCAAAAACCTATCAGCTTGCTTCTGTAATTGGATAAGTAGCAATAAAACCATCTTTACAAGATATTTGTTTTTGCTTCCCCCTTCACTTAAAGGTAGATATGACGCTTAGCCAACTTTTTAGATTGAAACTAGTTAAGCTATTCACCTCAAAATAGCAGGCATGTAAAAAACTTGAGAAAAGTACGAGTGAAGTCTAGCATCTTCACTGACTGCAATACTTATGGGTCTCAGAATGCACACTAGTACAGACAATATCAAATAATGCTGAATACAACACATAGCAGAATCCTTCACCCACTAAACAACAAGTACTTTAAAGCATCTCACCATCTGGAGTTCTTCCCTTGTGATTTCTCTTGCAGCAATGGGATAGCACTTCCCCGGAAATATACCTTAACATTTCAAGAAACCACAAATGACTAGACAATCATTTTTCAGAGAACTGACGTCATAGACTTTAAACAGCATTAAACCACTTAAGTATTCTACAACTTCACATAGAATAGGGGAAAGTTTGGATGCCCATATGACAATACTAGGTTATAACACTGTAATGTTCCCTATGGCATGTGGATAACAAGAATAGGAGAAAACCTGCTGTAGCGAGGCTAGCTGCAATGGCTTGGAGGCGGTCTGGTCTTTCAGGATGTGGATGAGATTTCATTACAACCTTTTCAATCAAAAGAGAACCCAGAAATAATACCTTTATCAAAACAGGAAACTGGTATTCACTAACTAATATCCTAAACAAAATGCAAAACACAACAACTGAATTCTTCTTTTCTCTTTCTCATTTATGGGACTAGAAAAGGCTTAAGAAAATATTAAATAAAAGATTAACCCAGAAGATAAAAAATTGAGAAGTACCATACTTCTGTGTGAAGCAACATCCTTTCATCGAACCCTACAGCAGTGGAGGATGATAAAGAACTCTGCTTGCACGGATCTACAGCAGTGAAGAAGAATCAATATACTAGCTATGCTAAAACAAAAGAAAAGAGAGAGCATAAACAATATCGTGCAATACACAGATAAACATAAAAACTAGTAATAGATACATGCACCAGTGGAAAAGGATAATAATGAGTTTTACAAGTTAGAGGCTATTAGAAGTGGTACGTCTGCTCAAATTCCAAGGGACTTCACTTTGCAATCAATAAAATAACCTACGACAGTTCATCCACTGAACATTGTGAGATCAAAATTCTCCAAAACAAAACAACATCTCAATCACGTCTTCAGGTCTCTCAACCACCTGAATCCCAAATATTTGATTGAGAACTTCCATTTTCTAAAGAGCTCCAGTTGTGCTGAATATTTTACCCCTTACCTTCACATATTCTAAGTTCACCCCTGAGCTCAGCTTTTGCTTCCACATGACTATATACTTTTTCATATGTTAGATACAAATCTGCTTTGGGTCATCAAAAAATGAAAAACACTAAAATTAGTTATACTTGGGTGAACCAGCAATGTTATTCTTTTTAATGAATCACATTGGTTCTAGAAGCATTTTGAACAATGACTCCTGAGTATGAGGTTATAAACCTATAAGCTCGCCCTTAAATTTGGACTTCCATTCTAATTTCTAGATAGTTGACCTTTTCTTGCTGTGCTGGGGTCTATCTGAATACATGGTAAAGCAAATGGAACCAAGAAACAGGGTTACCGCATTGGCAGGAGAGGACACAAAAGGCGAAGGCTCACCCATAAATAGCAGGTACACACTGGACCTCAACTTCCAAAACATTATTCCTTCCACCAGTAAATAAATTTCACAGCTAACATGATAGGTCGACTGTCATCCACAACTAGATTCCTTGTCCAAGACTATTCTAGGAAAGCGTGCAAACTCCTTTCCTACGGGCATATTGTATGACGGGATAACTTCAACTAATCATGTAACAGTTCATCACACGAGAAAGTCATTTTTTTATCAATCAAAAGCCCAAATAAAACGTCTTACTAATAAGAATTACTACCAACCTTTAGATTTTTCAGTTACAGGCAACTCATCTTGGTTGACATCCTCTACAGGCAGATATGGAGAAGCAAAAAATCCACGCGTGAGGATTCCAGATTCTCTGTGTTCTCCGCATATCTGTATAGACAGTATTCAAGAAATAAACCACAGCCTATAGAATGTCTCCAGTAGGAGACTGGACATGCTGAACAAGAGCACAAAAAGAATAGCCAAAAAGATACACAACTCACTTCACAATTGGAAACATCCTCGACATTGACCATTGTACAATTGACACAGAACCACCTCGGAACTTCTACTTGCTTTTCTGATGGTTCCCAGTCACTGTCATCGTCGTCCTCGTCAAGATTGTACCGAGCATTGTACATATCCTCCAAGGTCATGTCATTTTCACGCTTCACACTTTTCTGCAGTTGCAAAGTTACAATAAGGAATTATTAGACACACACCTTCAATATCACTGAAAAATTCAAAATGAATTATAGCAGCTCCCTCACAGTTATTGCAGCTGGCGCAGGGTTCAAATCGGAGATGCCATCTGAATCTCTCGTACAATGTTGTGACACTTCCCCCGAGTGTCCATCATTACGACAAGTATAATCACAAACAGATGTGGACCCAACCCCGTTCAATCTTCCGTTTAAGTTTTGACGTATAACAACTTCTGAATGATTTAGAAGATTGGTTTCAGTCTTTCCACCAGTTAAATTGCCCATTTTAAGTGTCTCTGAGACCTCGTTGTCTTCGGAATTAATAACACAATTCTCCACCAAGATCATTTCTCCACAGCAATCACAATCATCTGTGACAAACATCAAATACTAATTAGTATCAAATGAAATTTAGACAAGCACTTTTAAATTTACAAACTGCAAATGCCAAAGCGGTCTGCACCATTACACTTTACTGTTATAACACTAACGTGACACTACAAAGTGTTTAACAAATTTGTTTAATTCCAACGGCTAGATCTGTGTAGAGATAAGTATTGAAATTGTGGCAAGTTCAGATTCATACAAATATCTGAGAATTGAGATATTCAAAGCTACAATTTTTCTTGATAAGCGATATCCAAAGCTACGATGGTAAATATGGATTTAGTGTAAAACTGTAGAAACTGACATACTGTTTCAATTGTCGCTTAAATCTTGGTTCTTTATTGATCAATAAGGTTAAGCCTGTTGAAAATAGAGCATAAACAAAATGCAGCTCCATAGAACATTCTAATTTTTTAGCTTTTACTAATCTAGTAGAATGGGTCGACGGAGCACCTCTCACGTCCAAAATAAGTGCAATGTAGTTGCAGTAGGGGAAAATAAACCAATTGTTCCTTATAACTGTATCGACAACAGCAACGGCGGAAAGTATTTGTCGTAATTAGACCAAAGACGTCGGTATAATTTAGGATAGTTGAAACTTTACTCCCAATAAACAAAAAGATTCGGAATAGTTAGAACGTAGAAGTGGAAATATTTCTGAAGCACAAAAGCAAGATTTTCTCCTACCTGATTTTCTCCTACCTCTGACAATGGTGGAAGTGCTAGTCTGTCTGTGGGCGGAAGATTAGCCGGTGGATGAACGGTTCGATGGACCCCTTTCCGCAATAAATAGGAGTCTTATTTTCTAGGGTTCTTCTTTTTGTTTTGTTTCAAAAAAAGGACATAATTTGGTTATCAGCCCATTGTTTGGCTCAAACAACTAGGAAGTTTATAGCCTCTTTGGCAAGAATGTATTGTCTTTTTTTTTGGGAACATTTGATTAACCATAAATCACAATCATTTTAATTTTAATGAAGGCCATTGAATATTCGAATTTTCGATACTAACAGACTCAAGGACACTTAATCTTGGATTACTTTAGAACTAAAGTGGCATCCTCAATACTAAAGTTAAATACACATAGAGGGTGTTTGGCTAAGCTTATAAGCTGGTTAAATTGGCTTATAAGTACTTTTTGGCTTATTTATATGTTTGGTAAAATTAAAAGTGCGTATAAGTTAAAAATAAGTCAAAAGTTATAAGTTGGTCTCCCCCAACTTATCAAATTTCAGCTTATAAGCACTTTAGGTTTGACCAAAATATTTACTATTCTATCCCTAAAATAATTCTTTTTAAACAAAACTCTTCGTATACCCAATTCTTCAACTGCTTATTATTAATTTTAGCACTTTTATCCAAACACATAATTCATAACTGCTCTTTTCCAGGCCTTGCGTGAACACGGAATGTCTTATGTTTACCGGGCTGTCTTTTAATTATATTGCAACAGTCAGGCATAACTATTAGCACTATTTTATGGTCTCGAGGTGAATTTGATTGTGAATTGACGTCATTATTGGTGATGAGTCTAATGCTATTCATGAGTGCATGTCCCTACTGAAATAGCTCGAAGATCCACTGATTGAACATGACTATAGGGAGCAAAACGAACTGGCAGATCAATTAATCATATATGGTAGCAAGATGCAGAAGACTATTGCTCATATATTACATTTTGCAGTTCCCTTCCATGTTTGTCTTATATGTTTTTGGAGGCAAATAAATTTGGTATCATATATCATAGAATCTCTACGGGTGTGATACTACTTAATACTAGTACTAGGATATAATATGCTATTGGAAAAAGGGTTAAAAAAAGTCAAAGTATCTCTTTCCAACATTCAAACTTCCATTAACCAGAAAAGAAAAAAGCTAAATCTTATGAATCATTTTGTGATGTATTTCTTCAGAAATGGATTATTTCTTGATTGCGCGTCTCATCTATTATAATTTAGGTGCTTTTCTCGTGTTGTCATTTTATAAAGTTTATTTAAGCACAGTTTATACTTAAATTACAAATAGATAATATATATACTCTCATCTCCGCAACCACTCACCATGCTATATTATAAGCATTAAGACTTTTAGGTGAAGTTAATTTACTATAATATCCAAAAATTGAATGACCAAATTATCCTCAATCTAAAATTAAAATTACCTTCCATTAAATAAATTTTTTTACTTAATGCCCCGGTAAAAAAAATAAACAGTCCTAATGAAATAATCAATAATAAGGGGTGTTGCCTTACACCTTTTAGCCGTCATTGTACAGTTTTTACTAATATTTTCACAATTTCTTTATATATTATTTGCTTCTTTATTCAGTTTTTTCTCCTCCTTTAAATCCTTTATTACATAAGCGATAGCGCTTATTTATTTTTTCGGTTACAACAGGATTTTTCACCATTAATTATTATTTACATATTAAACATTTCACATTTTATTTTCTCTATAACTCTTGTAACTTATTCCCTCATTAACCAATGCACTAACCAAATTAATTTAACCAATCTATTCGTTACTAAATAAATCTATAGAATATGAGGAGTTACACCTAAGTAAATTAATATAGGTTAATTCTATTATTTTAATAATATATGCAAGGGAAGCCCAAAGAACACCAACCAAGAGAGAACTAAATAAAGGCAACAAAATAATTTTCATTTCCCTCAAGAACGCTTTTGGGGTAGCAGATTTGATTTGATCTTACATTTTTATTTTAGTTTCTTTCACGTTTCCTTTCCATTGATAAAAAATGGTATGAAGTAGATGAAATTGAGAGTTGGACAAGTATGTAGATATGATGGATGCTAGAATCAGAATAGTTTCAACTCTCAGTACCTTCAAACTTCGCGGATGATGAAGACCACATGTGAGCTAGAGGAGTTCATGAGATATATGGAAGGTGAGTTTCTCCAGAAAAGATGTTATTCATGTATTTCGAGGGCATATCAAATGATATTTTAGCAGGTTCAATTGTTTTTGTTTAGTCATTTTTAAATTTTGTCTCTTGTCATTTCTATTAAAGTTTTGATCTTTAATTTTTATAAGTTTTATTATGACCGTGAATATCACAAAATTAGAGCGTTGGTGTTTTTCTACCAATCGATAGATGATTGGTCCTGAAAGAAATTATAAATAATTGAAATTATTTTTAAAATATTTATGAAAATCTCAAGCAAGAAGTTTCAAAAGCTTCCATAGCACGGAGAGTTGAATCTTCCTTTCCTTTTCTTCATATAGTGTTTACAAACAAATTATGGACAATTAAAATTACTTCCAATTACGTACATCACTCAAGAAAGAAAGTTAAGAAATTAAAGATTAAATGATATACAATAATTAACTTTTTTTGTGCTATAAAATATGTTTTAAAATTCAACCACTTTAGAATAATGTATGCAGTTTATGTAATAATTTTTTATTATTTGCTATAAGTTAAATAATGATTGCTGTTGGGTATACACGTGCGCGAAGCACGTGTCCAAAAACTAGTTTCTTGAAGTATATATATAGAACTAGTTGTTGAGTTTTTGTTTAAGATAGAAATAGTTTTAAAATTAGAGTGAATGAGAAATGAGATTTGGATTTGGATTTAGATTCGGATTTGGTCAAATGATCGATCGATTAATTAATTTTTTGGACCAAATTTATTTGTTAATAGTGAATATTAACGTGATATAATCCGTGTTTGTAACGGATGTTTTTCAATTCGTGTATTGTGTTGCAACACTAAGCAATAAGCAGCCTAGTGCACCTCCCACAATGGTGCAAGTGCTCCTCCCACCAAGCAGGTGTACATTCCACCATGTAAGTGCTTCCTCCATGATAGCATAGTACTTGTTGCACCATGGGGGGGGGGGATTTCTCTCAAATAACTGCTATAAATAGAGCATAAGTTGGAGAGAAAGAATAAAACATCGGAAAAAACACTCGAAACACTCTGTATACACTTAATATACACTCTGTATACACTGGATATACACTCTATATATACTGGATATATACTCTGTATACACTGCGTATACACTGGAAAAACGAATTGCAATCTGATATTCTCTTCGGTAAGAATTCAACATTGGCTATACTTTGCATTCCTTCCTCTCCGAATTTCCATTCGACTTCTTAGTTGTCCTCCTTATTCTGCATTGTTTTTAACTACAGACAAAGCATCCATAAGTGTGATTTGCTGCCGAACTTTGTGTTCGCTGAAACACTGGGGTTTGAAGTATCGCTACACCAGTGTGTAATTCGTTCTATCCTGGGAGGAAATAATCTATAACCTTGGGTACTAGGAGGGGATTAAATTCCTTAAGGAAACACCGTGAATTCAGTGGGCTCGAATTAATTTCTGTATCATTTAAATTTACGTTTATAAGATAACGTTTTATTTTTCCAGAATTATTATTTACAAATACAGGATAACCACGGATCCAACACTAGTCTCATTTATCTGGCTAACAAAAAGCCCATTGCAAAGTGCCACAATCCTGATAAATCTCTAATGCCCCACTTGGGCGGAGGCTCGTATTTAAAAATGTAACGCACTTCAGCTGTTGAGATTGTAAAGCTCACCTGGTGTCAAAAGCATGACTTCTGATTCAATCTGAGCCAAGTGTTCCTCTTTCCAATTTGTACTCGCACTCGACACCATCTTGAGAATATGGGATGAGGGAGTGGGGAAAAAGGGGCGGAACAGTACAAATAAGTAGATCAGTGCACACTACCCTTGTGTTGCAGAATGCTGATAAACGTTGTTAACGATATGGTCACCTGAGAAAAGTTTACAATTGCCTATATATATACGTGCTAAAGAACACTACAATGAGAATCAATGTTCACCTGCTTTACTTTGAACACTCTTAACAAGAACTAAAGTGTTACTGTAGAAAATTTAGTAGTAACGAGTCAAACGCATTATTTATGTCACATTTAACTATGAAAGTTTGGAGCTGAAAGCTTTTAGAATAACTGGAAGTGATCTGTTGACAGATTCTTGAGCTGGGGTCTATTAGAAACAGCCTCTCTACCTTCACAAGGTAGGGATAAGGTCTGCGTACACTCTACCCCAGACCTTACTTTGTGGGATTACACTGGGTTTGTTATTGTTGTTGTATGTTGACAGATTCATATATGGCTAACTTCAGCATACAAGTGACTAGAACAGCTATCACTGGTCAGCGGATGAAAAAACATTACCAGCTCCGGACACCTGCTAAGGATGTGGGACAAAATTACAAAAGAGTCAGAGATGGCACTAAACGGAAAGCTTGAAAGAAAAGCAGAGGATTACCATTTCCTGCGTTCTGGCCAACATAAGTGAAGACAAAGTTCTCTTTATTTCATCAATATCTTTGAGCAATTTCTCATTCTCAATATTGCCACTTCTTATTTCAACGTCTAAAGCTGTGATTCACATCAAATTCCAATTTAGAACAACCAAAGGGTTTGAAATGAAACACCAATTGTTGCATCTTTTACCAACCATACACAATTTAAAGTTCTTGCAGAGTTGT
Source organism: Nicotiana sylvestris (assembly GCF_000393655.2). Classification (NCBI taxonomy): domain Eukaryota; kingdom Viridiplantae; phylum Streptophyta; class Magnoliopsida; order Solanales; family Solanaceae; genus Nicotiana; species Nicotiana sylvestris. Next base: position 202,927,951 of record NC_091059.1, read on the forward strand.
TGATAAATAGAGCAATGATATTTCAAGCTGTTCACACGTAAAACAGCAGCCCAGACGAAAAAGAAAGAAAAGGCTATAAGAGCTATTGACATTATTATATCACTAATGAAGGATACAACAAAAATAAAGCAGAAATGATACCAAGATATATAGAAACATAACTAACAGGAAGAGAAAGTTACCAGACTTCGCTTGCTGAAGATCTTCAAGAACCTCTTCCACAAAAGCTGTTGTTGAACTTTCCAATGCTTTGGTTTTCTTGTTTAAACTACGAACTTCATTTTGTAACAGCTTTTTCTCTGCTAGCAAAGTGCATACTTCATCATTATCTTTTACAGAAACTTCATTTTGAAAAGCCAGGCACGACGCCATGAATGCATCCCTGCAAAAGTCAATGCTAAAGATTCACTAACAGTTATCTTGAGATATGGAATTTATCAACAGAAAGAGGCTGCCCCTTATTAAAGATATATAAACTCTTGTCGTTTGTATTTCCACCCATAATGTGTCACATAGTTTAAGAATAGCACCTTCTGTTATTCATACTCATAAGTATCTCATCGCGCCTTGTTCTTAGACAACAAATCTTTTCGTCCAAATGTTTGAGAGAGGTCTCTGAATCAGCTAAAAACAAAGACAAAAATTCAGAGGAAAACAGAAAAGTAATGAGAATAAAAGTCAATCACCAGTTCACCACCACTTAAACAGCCTAGAAAAAGTTTTATGTATATGTTTCTTGTATTGCTTTAACCCAAAACAACCGATACTATTGGAAGTTCTACATTTAGTTTTAGGCTCATATTTGGGGCAGTAAATCAGAGGATCGTAATATTAGCATAAATAAATAAATAAAAAGAATCAGAAAACAAGTAATTTGACAGCTGAACACAAAAAATGAATTACCAAAAAAAGAAGAAACAGATTAAAATGCTACGCAAAGCCTCTATACTCTTAACATAAATACCATGAACTCTCATCAATCCATCGATTTCAAATTGCAGTGCATATGCAGTTCTCATCAGCTCCGATTCTCGAGCAGCCAAAGCGCTTTTAACTTCCGTACACTTCACTATTTGCGATTCAATCTCTCTCGTTGCCTGAATGTTCGCCTCAATTTCTTCGTTCACCTGAATGAAATTCCAACAAAATAAGCTAATTTAAACCATGTGATTCACCTATCACACACAAACACACATAGACATACACAAATATATAATCACACACATAAACACACAGATAAATACAAAATTGTATATATATATATATATATATATACACACACACACAGTGAATGAGATAAAACTGCGTGGAAGCACCTGATCAAGCATATCCTTGAGCGAAGAGATCTGACACAGAATTGTACCTGAATCCTCCATTGCTTCAGTTCTCGCTCCTTCCTTTGTGTTATGTGGATGCTCTCTTAATTTGCCGCGCTTTTACGAGATCACACAGAGGAAGCTGTAAGCTACGGGGTTCACGATTTTTCGAGATTCAAAATTTGACTCCCTCTAATATTTCGTTAGGACACTTTGCCCCTTCACTAAATGTCAAATGCACTTCGTTCCCCCCTATTGTGTCATGATTCAAGGAATGTAATGTGTCAATGATTCAAAAAATAATTATACTTCTACTTCAATATTTATTGTTTGGACTTTGGACAATGGTAGAAACAACAACAACAACAACCCAGTATAAATTCACAACCTCTCGATTGGAAATGGAGGTAGCTTGTCATCAGAGCAACCCCTCTTGTCTAGGACAATGGTAGAAGGCAATATTAAATTAACCGATTTTCTCTTTGTAAGCTGCTACGAAATCAGCAATAAAACATAATTTGAGGCGCGCATATATGTATGCTATTGCATTTGGTATAAAAGAAAACGTTTTCTATGAAAATATTTTCCACGAGTATATGTGCTTCATTTAATATTTTCTTCATGATTAATGTAATATTATCTTTTAGATCATTTTTAAGGTATTTGGTCAAGTAAAACTAAATGACATATAATAATTAAACAAGGTGTAGGATTATGAGGATAAAGCTTTTGTGTTAGCTTTTGGTATTATAAATTGATAACTATATCTGCGTGTTGATTGAGACATGTAAAATTGAGTAAGAGTTGCAATCTTTTTAGAGGATAATTACGGGAGAAATTCAAAAATAGCCAGATTTACAAGCGGTCATTTAAAAATAGTCATAGTTTCAAAAGTAATCGAAATTTAGCCACTTTTCATGTAAAGATAAATCTGAACGAAACACTATTCCAAATCCGGAAAAATACTCCAGCATAATATACTGGAATTTGGAGCACCGGTGCTCCAGTCTCCAGTATATTATACTGGAGCTAGCAAAGTATACTGATTTATGCTGGAAGTTCATACACAGGTGCACCGAACTCCAGTATATTATGCTGGACCGATCTCTGTTGCAGCAAAATAGTAGCTATTTTTCAATGACTTGACAAACGCTGACTATTTTTGAATGACCAGTCCGAAAATTGGCTAGACCATGCCATTTTAACGATAATTACTTCCACCCGCTAGTCCTGATTTTTGCATTTAAAATAGCCCTCTGAACAAAAAACAGCCTTGGACCTTTGAACATAAATCACAATTGGCTGATTAATCAAGGGTATTATACAAATTTTATACATTTTTTTGACTATTACTTTTACCACGACTATTCAGTGTCATTTTCTCATTAATCAACATCAATCAATGAAGATTTAACTCGCTTTTTTTTTTACAGGTTATCATGACAATAACCCCCCCCCCCCCAACCCCCTCTTTGGCTATAATTTCAGCTTCCAAAAATGATTCCATGTCCACTTAAATGAAGCTGTGTTTTCCTGGTGAGTAGAAGGAAGAAGCACGTGCAGTTTATGTACAAAAAGAGGCAAAACGAGCATAAGAAATCTGAAGGTAATTTGCCTCTTTGAGATACATGATTTGTGCGATTCTCTCTTACCAAGAAAATATAAGTTTTAAGAGCACACTGATGAGAGTACTCGGTTAAATGATGGTCTAGCCATATCAAACGAAAGTAAAATAGAAAATTTGAACCAACTTTTACCAAAGCACAAGACCCAAAACTTCACTTATCACTTAAATTTACGCCAATCCATGGGCAAAAAAGAGGAGCTGCATGGGAAAAAAGGTTTGCTAGGAAAAATTTGGGCGGGGATGGGGTGAGGAATAAGTTAAACGTTATTTTCCTCTCCAAGGATCTCACTTCAAATAATATAAAGAATTCACAAAATCACATCCCACTGTATGTGTGTGTTTGGGGGGGGTGGGGGGGGGGCGCTCTCTATGATCATCTCTACATGATAGCAGCACCCATCTCTGCTTTTCCCTGTCTACATCTTCAGAGATATAAACAACAGTTCAGGTTGAAACTCGAATCACGCCTTTGAAAAATTACACAAAGATTTGCATACCTGCACCAGTCATTTCCATTAATCAACAACAAAGACAGTTAACTGCAACTAACAATTTGAAGCGAGAAAAATAACCTGGGCTACAAGCTAGGGAGGGCAAGGCTAAAAGCAAACACCCTCAGCTTTCTTCCTAAGCAATTTCCAGTTGGAAAAAAAAGATTTAGATGGAGATGCTAGCATTTCAAGTGGTTTTGGATTAGATTTAAATCAATACAATGATTTTACATTTACGAGTAATTGGAAAGGAGATGAGTTACACGAAAATCACAGAAATGTTTACGAGAAGTAAGATAATTTGGAAATTAATCAAAGGAATTTGGAAGGGACCTTTACTTTTACTTTCTTCATTTTATCAATGTTCTCTTTCCCCATTTCTACTCTACTTCAACTCCTTCCCATCCCAGGTACTTTACACACAAATGGCATGAATATTTATTTCCTTTAATAAGTAGAGTTAATCGAGAAGAAAAACTCACATAAGATGAATACCGCACATTTAAGGGCAAAATAATGAAACTTGAATCAATTGATGCACCCATTCACCATTTAACTTCAGCCAAAGGTTTTATGTCGTGATTTCTTTTTGAAATACCCCTGGAAGGAATGATGTAAGAAGAATTTCTTTTTCCTTGCAAATATAATAATGTGTGTTTGTGTAGACAGTATGTCTAACTATTACATAATGTTAGTGAATGAGACTGACAATGAGTGTCTGGCCATGTAAACAACAACAACAATTACTACTATACCTCAATCCCGAACAAGTTAGAGTCGCCAATATGAATCCTCACTTATTTCATTAAGCTACACTTATATCATCATCATTACCAAAATAAATAGAAGTGAACGAAAATAAGATATCTATCTATATATATAATGAGAGTGATAATAATATTGATAGTTCTCTACCAAGTCTAAAACCTATTCTCAACTAGTGGATATCACCTAGTTGAGGCCATGTAAATGTGAGGCAGAAAAGCTTTTCTTTCCTGGATCTCAATGAACCAAAAGACTATGCTGGCCACAAAAACCTAACACACAAAAGAGAATCCGTTTACTAGGATTAACATGAGTAGTTCACAATCGTCAAACTTTCTGCTGATCAAGCCCTAAATAAGACCCTTGAGTTGTATGACTGTCCAAACAGTGTATCCTAAAGTCATTGTACTACAGATTTCGTAAGTTCCGGAAGCTTGAAATTTCCTAACTTTATCTAAGCTATAAGCAACAGAAAATGGAAAGATTAGGAGGTAGGTGTTTAAACAGTACCTATCTCGGAAGAGGGTCTCCTGACAACACAGTGGGGGTATGCATCTCCGTACTTTGCTTCATCTTGAGCTCCTCTTCATATTTCTTCAATCTCTCATTCCACATTTCCTATAATCATAAATTACAGTGATTTAGACAGATAATTGCGCTTATGCTTAAAAATAATTTAAGTATTGAACATATAAAACGAAGATCAGAAAACCTTGTACTTGAGTTCAGCACGATGCATAGCATAGAATCCAAGTATGCCTCCGAGAATGGTTCCTGTTATTATTCGAACATAACCCCATCTCGACGATCTCATCGGTGTCGTCATTGATTCTAGTCTCCTTCTCTTCCCTTTGTTCCGCGAATCCTAAATCTGAGATTGATGCAGCCAGGTGATGCATTCAAAAATACAAGTAGTACTAACTGTGATGCATTCAAAAATATAGCTGAAAATAGAACATCCACAAAATGCAGCTCCATAGAACATTCTCAGTTTTTAGCTTTTACTAATCTAGTGGAATGGGTCAATGGAGCACCTATCAAATTAGCCAAAAATGCAGTAGGGGAAAATATACCAACTGTTTCTTCTAACGATCAGTAAATATGGCCATAATAGGTCAATATTTACGAACCTGTACAGGTAGCAGAGACGACGGGAAAGTATTTGTCGTAATTAGACCAAAGACGTTAGTACAATTTAGGATCCTTGCAACTTTACCTCCAATAAAGAAAACGATTCGGAATGGTTACAACTTAGAAGTGGAAATATTTCTGAAACACAAAAGCAAGGTTTTCTCCGATCTCTGACAATGGAACTGCTAATCCGTCTGTGGGCGGAAGTAGGAATGGCAGGCGGGGCGGGGTTCTGTCTGAACCCGCAAAATTTAAACCCGCCCCGCCCCGCATAGGATTTAAACCCGCCCGCACTCCACCAGTATTCACCCGCCCGCCCCGCACCCGCATTTTTTTTCTTAATAAAATTTCTTTCTTTTTTAGAAAGCTAGACTTAAATTTGATTTTTTACTACATAGGCCAAACTTTTTACGTGTTTATGTTTTGGCAATTACTAATTGGCCATACTTTTATGTTTTGCTAAATTCCTCATTGTCTAAGTTACTTGGCTTTTTGCGACATCGACTACGGATATGATCTAACATGGACGATGTCCCACAATTTCTTGTTGATTTGATACGAGTATTACAATACTTACAAACACCAAAACGAACACCATTAATCATCACAGGTGTAAAATGATTCCATGCGTCAGAAATAAGTTTTCTTTTCCCAGTTTCATCAACAACTTCATCGACTTGCATAGGCAATTGACTGTCACTCTCTATAGGAAAAGTACTAGAAGATGAACCAACCGGATTCTCTTCATTTTGAGACTCCATACTTTTCTACAAAAAATAAGCTAAATTAATATTATGAGACATTTCTAAGTGCACATGGAAAATGAAAAAAGAGTCAATTAATTAGTAAATCCAAATTAGTCAGTTATACTCAGTTTGATCCAAAAGAGTCAAATAATTACATTACATACAACTACAACAGAATAATGCTTGCAAGTTGCAACTCTGTGAGCTAAAAATCAGCAATAATGAGACAAGCCCGTTTATCTTTAGATGTAATATAAGTATGTAATTCACATGTCAACTATAATCAACAGCATTATTGACAAAATTTTAGTTTTATTTCAACATAAATTGACATGAGCCTTAAATTAAGCTACATCAATGAGTTAAATTAAGCTACTATAAACTTGAGCTTACAGGAGTTATCACTATTTTCAGAATCCGGAAATCAATCCAATAAAAATAATCTTCAGAAGAAAAAAAGAACACAATATTTCACCAAAAAGAATCAAATTCAGCAATCAACAATAAACAGAAATTCAAGAAAATAAAAAGGCAGAGAAAAGAACCGCTGGAGAGTCAAACAGGAGAAAGTCGCCGACGGTCCACCTTCTGAGAATTGAAGAACCGCTGGAGAATCAAACACCGTGTTACGGCCGAAAAACAAGAGTTTGAGAGAAAAATTGAGACAAGAGTTTGAGAGTCGACGACGAGTACCTATTCACGAGGACGAAGGAGCGTCTCTGCGTCCGTCGTCTGAGAGAGAATGAGAGATGAGGCGTTTAAGTCTGAGTGAAATTGGGAGTATTTGGGACTAGGGTTTTAAATATTATTCAGCCTTTTAAAATTAAATCCCCACCCGCGACCCGCCCGCATTTTTTTTTTTGAGAAATTTTTATAAAGCAGTATATTTTAATAATAATTAGTCATCTATATATATCATATTACGGATTATGGATACTTTTTTGCGGTTATAAGATGTATTTGATGTATTTAAGTTATTGTATTCATGAATACAGTAGCAAAAATAGGCGCGAGTCACGAAAGTCCAACTAATTAGTTGTTGTATTCGAGTGTATTCGAGTGTATTCGACTGTATTCATGGAGTGAAACATGGGATTACAGTTGGACAGTATTCGACTGTATTCACGGCGTGAAATAGGGGATTACGCTGTTTTTAAAACGGAAAATGAATCAATTAACATAATAGACTCCTAACATAACTCAACAAACTCAATTATAACGCACAAAATTTGTATTTTCAGTTATAAAAAAGATTCTCAACCGAAAAATACCCCAAAACATAGTAATCTTCAGAGAAATTATATAATACATTTGAATACATAAACTATTTTAATTAAGAAAAACATATGAATACATTCATGGCATATAACGAGACAGTTAATACAATGAAATACATAGAATACAACGGGATATATTGAAATACAATGAAAAAAAGACAGTGAATACATGAAATACGTGGAATGCAACGAGATACATTGAATTACAATGAAAAAAAGACAATGAATACATGAAAATACATTGAAATATATTAACATAAATCAAGTTGCTCAGCCCCAAACTCCATCGTCTTTGTTCAAGAACAAACCCTAATTTTTGGCGAATTCGCCATAGTAGCGTTTGAATGTACAACACGCGACAACTTTGAGATTTGAAGGTATAACAGGCGACACCTTTTTTCATTACCCGCTACCCAAAAGATTCAATCTCGGCCGTCCACTGTCCACTGTTCCGTCGCCGCTGCTCCATCGGCCGCTGTATCCAAAGCCTCCGCTAAGGTGAAATCTGTCAAAGTTCAAACGTTGCTTAACTCCCTTTCCCAAATCAGTTAGTTTTGGTTAGGGATTGATTTGCTTTTAAATCGTAATTCAATATTCGGTGCAAGAATTGATCGGAAGGAAAAGAAAATAGTGTGGGTGAGAGGAATGTTGAGATTGAGCATCGTGTTTCAGGGAATGGGAGAAGAGAATGAGATGTATCAAAGTAGAGAAAGAAAGAAAATAGTGTAACTGAATAGCGTATTTAGTGGCTTAGGGCTCTAAGGTACCCAAAATTAAATATTTTGCTATAAACCTTAAAAGGTATCTATATAATATAATTTTTTTAAATGATATTTATTTAAAATAAATAAGGTGTTAACCTTTGCTATAGGTAGTAAAAATTCCTATTTTTTTAATTTAAAAATTGAACTCGCCCCGCCCGCAACCGCAAAATCTCAAACCCGCACTGCCCCACTAACGTTCAACCCCCCGCCCCGCCCCATTGTCATCCCTAGACGGAAGACGAGAGGGTTTATTCGCCGAGGTTGATGAACGGTTCGGTGGTGTACCTTTTTTGTTATAATATTTTAATTTAATATTTGCCCCCTTTCCGCAATAAATATGAGTGTTATTTTCTAGGGTTATCATTTTTATTTTTGTTTTGTTTCAAGAAAAGGACATACAGATTTGGCTTCTAAGTAACAACTTGTTAGGATGGTTGTTCCGTTGTATCGTATTGTATTATTATTCTAAAATAATATTTATTTTGATTGTCTCATTAAATTGATTGTATTGTGTTAAATCTATTGTTTCGGAACAATGAAAAGTCCTCTTTTTTTAAACAACCGATTTGGTGTGGTGAGATTATTTCCTATTTTTCTTTCCAATTATGTCCTAACTTATTACTTTACAATTCTATTTTATCCTTTACCTCTTTTTCTATTTTAACTCCAAATCTCCAACCTATAACCTACTTTGTTTTTTTTCCAGAACTTCTACCGCCAACGTGAAAGGTGTTTTGCCGCCTTCTGTTTTATTTTTTCTCCTAATTTGCTTTTAACTTAATTCTAACTAGATAGGCTCCTTTGTTTTGCCTTCTTCTATCTCATCCTTTGTTCTGCTTTCTTAAGGTGTTTTGACTTCTTGTGTTTTAAATTATTTTTATACATAATTTTTTATAAAATTTTATATTTAAATAATTGAGGGTATTTTAGTAAACTTATCAATTACAGTACAGTACGATACAGTCAAACTGAACAACAAAATATTATTTAGCAATAACAAATAATACAATCTATCCAAATATTGTATTCATAAAATGATACAATATAATACATTATGAAACGATGTGAAACAGTAATTTAAACAGAGTGTAAGGTTAATATCGTCAATTTAATTGTTAATTAATGTTAAGAAATGAATTACTCAATGTGTGAACAACCAAAAAAATAAAATGAACCGGAGAGAGTACTATATAATATGGCTACTCCTTTCCCCAAAAAAGAAAAACGGTTAAAAGAAGAGTTAGATCAAAGTATCTTTTCCTAACATTCAAACTTTCATTAACCAAAAAAAAAATTATAAATAAATCTTATGAATCAATATGTCATGTATTTCTTTAGAAACGGATTACTTCTTGATTGCGCGTCTCATCTATTATACTTTAAGTGCTTTCTCGTGTAGTTGTCATTTTATAAAGTTTATGTAAACAGAGCTTATACTTAAAGCTAGTCTCATTTATCTGGCTACTAAAAAGTGTCAAAGTGCTACAAGCTTGATAGAAAAAGTCATTTCTCCATAAAAGCACTTTTTTAAAATAACTTTTTTGAAAAATACTTTTCAGGAAAATATATTTAGAAGTACCTTTTAATAACTTGGCCAAACACTAATTATTGCGGGAAAGTGGTTTTCAAATTAAGTACTTTTGATAAAAAAAACACTTTCTCAAAGTATAAGCTGATTTTTAGAAGCTTGACCAACCTGGCTAGTAATCTGTGTCTTCCAACATCACGTTGGAAGGAGAATACTGAACGAAATATCCGGGAAGGGGTAAATGACTCTTTCATTGAAGCTTCAACATGTTACAATCTTACAACATACATACAGCAATATTCACAAAACCACACCTAAATCTCTTACACTACACCATCCAATACAATTCTATCTCCTTGGAAAAATATGTGGGCATGTACAAAGGAGCCAACGCTCTCACTGGTACACTTTCATGACCCCATGTTCTCTATATTTTTCTGTATATGTAACATACACGTCTTACATGGAACGCCAAATAATTTGGAGCATCCAAAACATCAAAGGTGTCGGGCTCTAGTAGTGTTTACACTTGCTGCTGGCTTCCCCCTCTTTTCTCCTCAGCTTTAACGATCTTTGCCCAGGTTGTTGTTTCATAGAAGCGCCTACTAACAATAATCGAGACATAACATAGGCCAATAGTTCTTCATGATGAGAAAATGTAAAATCCAAATGAGCATACTCAAACTCATTATATGACACCTCCACACCTGCATCCTTCATCAGCTTATAATGCTTCCTTACCATGGATGGCCTGATGACCTTGTCCTTCCGCCCAGCAACAAGATCAACAGGAATATCAATAAGGGAATAGTACTCCCCCAAATCTAAAGGCTTAGGGGAACTGTAAGCTTCCATGTTTGCAGCTGCACTCCCATAGTCAAACATTATAAACTTCCGAGTGTGCTTGATCTGTGCCAAATGAAGAGCCACACGGAATGAAACAGCTGGCATATCATTCATATTGTAGTGCGGCAACCCTAAGACTCCAACCCAATTTGAACTGTCTCCACCAACCCCATAGCTTATGAGAGTTTGCACAAGGCCTCCAACTGCTGGTAAGTTGTGGAAATCACGGGCCAACTTGTTAAGCAGCATGCGGAAAAAACGAGTGGGTATATAGAAAGCTGACACAAAAGGGGCAAGTAGAGGAGACAATAGTAGGAATAAGTATTCCATCATTGTGAATACAGGATTGGAATCATGATGAAACCCAGCAGGTGATAATAAGATTAATCTTGAAAGTCTATGGGGCTTTTCCTCAATTCGACGTGTTAGGACGTACATTAGAATAGCAGCTCCTCCCAAACTATGGCAAATTGCACAAAGTTTGTAAGGTTGATCATTGTCGCTCTCTTCCTCCACAGTTTTTTGGCTATTTTTCAATTCAGTAACTTTTGTTTTGTGGATCTTATCTATCATTGCAGGTATATCATGTGTCCCATGCTCATTTATGGAGTACTTCCAGTACCTGCATGAACATCCACATTTAGGAACTAAAGTAACTTATAGCAATTCAACAACCACCAAACACACAAAATATGAAGAAACTTTTTTTCTTCAAAAAGGAGTCTAATGACATTTTATACATGATGGGGGATGCATGAAGTAATACACTTACTGGCGTGAGGATATGTTCTTGTCAACATGCTCTCTTGAGACCAATCCACGGAAATTTCCTAGAAAAACATCATACCCTGTAATCAAGAAAGACAAGCTTGAATACTACATAATTATCTCAGGAGAGTTTACAGTATATGCACACCCAAAAAATTAGTTGACACAACAGCACAAAGGACAAACCTTGATCATAAGCTGCAAATGCTGGGGAACCAACAACTCCATTCGATACCCAACTATAAGTCAAATCACCAAGTGAGAGATTAAATAGAAAAAATAACGATGCAATTGACAGTTAGAAGTTAGAACTGATCATAGCCGTAAATCTTAACGATGCAATTGAAAGTTAGGGCTGATCTTCACAGTATTAAAAAAGGAAAACATAAGAACTAAAAATTGAAGGACTACTACGTCTCAATGCAACATAGATCAAATATCGACAAATAGATGCCTCCTCAATTTGTATGATTTGGCGGGGGATGAGATATAATGCGCACAATCCGCAAGATCAAAGTGCCAGATATAGTCGATCTCATCCTCAGAAGGTATAAATTGATAGCCTATACCAATTCTACACCTTCATCAATGCCCATATAGAAAATAGACCCTCTCCAGGCAAAAAAGTTTCTTGAACATACTTGGCTTCGCCCAGAAGGTAGTTCAGCTACAGTAGCAAATTAACTTATCCTAATCCTGCTTTCCTGATCACTCTGATATTTTGACATTATGAATATGTAAAATGAGAAAAGCAAAATATTGAACTCCCTGCTCAACATTCCATAATCCTAGTCCTTTATCCCAACTCCCTAGCGAACTAATTAGCACATACGCATATCATAGTTTGATCTACTTAGAAACCTGTGAAGGGGAAAAAAGAAAAAAATCCATAGTTGTTCAAAGTGTTGCTTAGACAGTCAACTGGCATAGAACCAATGATTTGGTACTTCCCAAGTCTTTCTATCTGATCGACTGTCATTTCACCCAAAATATCACGCAGTAGTTACTTATAAGCCTAGCAGATCTCAAAGGAAAAACTTGCAATTTATGCTGAGACATCAATGTTATCCCAAGTATGCAACAAGTTGAATACGCCAATTAAGAAAGGGAAAATGATTTTGAAGAGTTAGAAGAGATGTTAGGCTCACCCCATGGATGAATCAAAAACCCCATGTTGCAGATAAACAACCTTCCGAGCATCACGTCTGCAAAATTAAGTTTGAAACATCAAGCAATATCTATAAATGGGCATCCACCTTAAAGCTCTGATATAAAGTAGTGATGATGATCACAACAGAAATGCAAACCTTGGAATTCTCTCCAAAAGGAGAATATATCCATCATCAGTAACCACACGAAGAGCTTCATATGGGTATCTACAAAGGAAAGAGTAGCATGCTGAGAATAACTGGGATGCCAATTTTATTTGAAAAGCAAAGCACTGCTGAATAATGAATACGAAGGGTTTAGAACATGCTTCAACAGTCTAGAGGACAATATCTACCCAAACAACACTGGTTGGTCCAAAATAAAACTGGGAAGTCAATGATTTTCATTTTCCTGTTTACAGTTGTAATCTTAAAAAATTTTGTAATATAATTCTTGTCCAAAAAGCAGTATGTCCAATCAATTTAGAGGTCATTATAACTTAAAAGTTAGTATTTCAAGAAAATAAGCACTCTCTACGCGCACTGGATTAGTTACAGCAGACACTAACACAATAGAAGTACAGAGAAGATGCTACTCTTATCCAGCACTTTACAGACCTTTAAAGAATTTGGTGAAATATTTTAGATCCAAACTTTAAAAATATATCCTCTTATTAATACGACAAACTTAAGAAATATTTTAAGAAGAATTGGACATGTCCGATCCCTTGAATTGTGTCGGCAATATTTTTTTAGAAAAAGACAACTGCACAGGCCAGATCTTAGAAGAGGTAAAATGCAAGCAAAAACCCTCACCCAAGCTCTGTAATGACATCTTGACATGTCCGAGCATCTGTATTGAGGGAGTTAAAGCCTGTCTTCCGTTCTCTAGGAGTAGGATCACTCTCCGCGAGGGTATCCACAGGAACAGAGAGACCTGAACCAACAGAGGGAACATCCTCGTGACCGCTGTTATAAGAATAAAACCACTTCACCACTTTCTTCAAGGTGCCTATTGGTGACAGAAGACAGTGTGCTGCCTTGTCAACAAATTCAAAAACAGCCTCAATGGTGATCTCAATTGCTAAATGGAGATCCTGCATATAACAAAATTAGACCAAGTCATATTCATAAGAATATAATCGGGCAGAACACAAAAACAAATAGAATATACTGGACAGGACAAGGTAGTTTCTAAGAAGACACAATTTTTTATTTTCACTTTTCTCCTCCCGAACTCCTATTATTCTTCACTTTTGGTATTGTTTTGGCAGGTAGGACGAGCGAAGAATAAACAGGAACGGGTGTTGAATAAAAGAATAAACAGAGAGTATTAAGTTGTTAGTGAGAGAACCAATTCTGGAGTTAGTTCAGCTGCTTGGTTTCTTCTGATTGACATAAAAACCATCGAATTACTCAAATCCAACTTTTTTAAGGTTGACCCCAGTGTCAGAAGGCTCCCACTAAAGTAGGCTCGGGAGAAGACGAATGTAGGCAGCCTTCCCTCCTTTATGGAGAGGCTGCAAGTTTCAAACCCTAGTTGCCCATAGAAACACATAGCACTTCTCTGTCGCTCCAAGGCCCAACTTTGAAGGTCCAATATTCCGTGACATCAAAATGGTAAATAGGAAAAGTTAAAGCTAATTATAGTCGAAATACTTCTTGTTTCATTCTGTTTTTACCTTATATTTTCTGAATTTTGAAACTTCAAATTACTTTTAATGTAGCCCAAACCTGCAGTCTTCCATTTATTGAGTTATAAGCAATGCTTGCCAGGCCATAGTCCAACGAAACAACCACAACAATAGCATGATTCTTTTACAACCTGTATTACTTAAGGTTGAAAGTTGCAGCGGTTGTCTTTCCCTTCTTGTATAGCATCAGTCTTTCACCCACAAACCAAACACCTCTCCGATTTCTTCCTCTTGTAGATTGCTTAAAACTGAAAGATTCACCATACAAATCTGCAAACACAAAATGATCAAGACCGAAGCTCATCACCAACCCTTTCTTCACCAACTTTCATGGCTTCTTTCTTTAACCTCCTTCTTGATCTGTTACCTAAAGAGAGGAGCCTTTTTCGACCGCCTCCGCAATCGCAACCCGACTTATCATGGATAAACTTCTCTAACTCTCCCCCCTACCATCAAGGACCGAGAGTATATTTTTGTCTCTTTCCATTTTCAATCGAGATATGTTCTTTGCAGCCCATCACATTTCTTCCTCCATGTATTTTTTCCTTTTACTTTTGTGATACAGTATTTTTTTCAGGGAAAAAAATATGTCGCATTGGATCCGAGGCATACCAAAAAAGGGAGGTGAATTATCTCCCTCCCTCACAGTCTCTCTTCAGAATTTGTCTAGGAAATTGTAGATGAAAGAAAGTGAAGGTAGCAGCTAAGCACACTTACATCTAGTGAATGTTGGAATATTTTTGAGTCCTCCCCCTCCCCTTCACGCTTCTGGGAGTAGGTTGGAGAAGACAGGAAGACAGTTAATAAGTCTTCCCATTCTTTGTTCCTTTTTCCTTCTATCTTTCAATTTGCTACCCTTTCTGTGAATATGGTTCACCTAATCACCTCTCCTTACATAGAGTAGAAGAAGTGTAAGGTAAATTGGCATGTTCAAATATTGGCCAGACAAGGATAACATGAGGAATCACGTGGACAACCAATGAGCTGTCAAACCTACCCCACCCCCACCCCCACCCCCCACCCCTCCCGCAAAAAAAAATTACTGGATGAAGAGTAATGTTGTATGAAAATGTCAAACAAACCTCAACGACACCACGTCTTCTGTCAGTGGCACGCTGGACAACGTGATCCCTTAGTGTCTGTAACCTCTTCCTCGCTTGTACATGGGAAGACTGGAAACTCTCAGATGTCCGAGAGACTCTGCTGCCCGTACCCAAAGCATAGAGATACAAAGGTATGCCCAACATAAATTTAATTGGGAATAGGAGCCATGAAATGATGTATCTGACCCAATGCATCCAGTGCCTGTTCCGCCTTGAAAGACTGCGAGCTCTAGATACCCGAGAACTTTGTGACAGTGGAGATGGAGGACAAATGTTACTATCAGTATATTCTTCTTCTTCTGATGATGAATAATCTACACTCGAGGAGGTATCAGAATCAATAGAAAGTTCATGAATGAACTGGTTAAAAGAAGAGGCACCACTGTGATCACCGAAAAGGTAGATGTTAATACAGACGCATTATTCAAAAAGAGCTAAGTTCAAAAGCCAAAACAGGGGTAAAATGGAAAAGAAGATAAAAACTCACTTCTCCATCCACTGTGGAAGCCGAGGTCCACGAAATGTTGGACGAAGCTCCCAACCATGTATGCCTTCAAGAATAGTAGATTTCCCGGGCAATATTGTCAATAATAATGCTGACACTCCATTAATCAATCTCACAACATTATTCAGTGACTCATAAGTCACTGTCTTAACTGACCTGAAGAAATGTTGACAAAAGACAGAAACATTAAATAATGCATCAATAACCATATTTGCTGAAGAAAACAGAGTGAGAGTAACCCTAAGCATTTCAAGCTGAATAAAAATTACAACATATGAATGAAATAATACTGCTGAATATGAGCTACTTTTATGGTTAATGACTTCTGAGCTCATTCAAATCTATCCGCCAAAAGTAATTGTTCTCACTTGTAAAGAAATGGTAGTGCATTAGGGTATCTATAGATATTGAGCTTATTATGTTGCAGTGCACTCAACCAATGCCCTTAAGGCAATCATCACAATGAAAAACGAATTTTGCAATAATCTCCCATCTATTCCACTGGAAAAATAGGGGGGATCATAGCCGAATCTATCCACGAAACAACTGTTATATTGGTTTGATTTCCATGATCCCACTTCTTGCTACAATATTGCCATTAGTCTGCTACTTGAGCGGCACCAAGAGCAAAATACAAGCAGCTAGAGGTTTGTTCATTAAAATAGACATCCTCCCCCTGGATCTCTTCTAGAAGAAGCCACTTAATTGCCGAAGTAGTTACAGGCAAAGAATAAATATAGTGGAAACTTTTTCTCCTTCCAGCTAAGAGAGCAAGAGAATAACCAATCACAGAGTTCCTGATCATAAATACAAGTCCTAGAATGTTGTTAGAAACAGTTTAAGTGTCAACTTAGGAGATATACAGATATCTGCTTTGAATACACCAATACGATCTTCTTGAGTAGAGATAAGAATTATATCTCGCCTAGCTCTCCCTTTTTCTCTCGATTAATTCTAGTACTTTCATATGCGCTAATAATATTGAAAGAAATACAAGTCACATCAAGTTCACTTCTTCGAGATTTAGAAGAAACTCTGGGAATAACTTGAGATCAACGTGATATATAGACATAAAGGATAGTCGCCAATCTGCAACATTGTGCTCCCAAATCCGCCCCAATGTTCTACCGCAACAAGAACAAGAACAAGAACAACTACTGCCAAGCGGCTACGCCTCAATCCCAAACAAGTTGGGGTCAGCTATATAAATCCTCACTTCTTTTTTTAAGCTCAACTCATGTCATCTATCATACCAAAACAAAATAGAAGTGAAAGTAACAAAAAAAAATTCTATATTTTTATATATATATATATATATATATATATATATATATATATATATATGTGTGTGTGTGTGTGTGTGTATATATATATGTGTGTGTATTAGAAGTTCTCTAGCATCTAAAACATATTACCAACTAGTAGATATCACCTATATGGATCTTTTTCTTCCATTGTGCTCTATCTTTAGCTAAGTTTGCATTGATTCCAAGGATTCCCACCGATCTACCGCTCATATCCTAAATGGTTAGATTGGTATGCGTTTTCATTTCTAGTTCCTCTCTTGAAGATATGACCCTTTACAACTGTTCAATAATGTCCTCCACGTCATGAATTTATTATGCAAAAGATGAATTGATGCTATCATGTCTGGTGGCGGTAAATGGTAATAGTCTGTTAATTTGGCATTCTACTATAATAACGAGATACATGCCATCACAATTCTATTTCTTAGACAACTAAAACTCTAATTTTGTCACTTTTTTCTGCACATACGCCCCGTAGAAGTTCATAGCATAATTAATACTAGTAATCTGTTAATGTAACTATCCAACTGTGCCTATTCTTCAATATCAATTTGTTTCGTATATATACAGAAAACATAGCATAAGTACACGCTCACACACATATACTTATGTCTAACATTCATTTTTCAATTGCACATTTATCTTAACCTTATACTACCACAAAATTTCAAACCAAAGGTATATTACAACTCAATATATCGTGTATTTTTTATTTTCTTAAGCTCTGGCTGATTAACTAAACCCAAAAAAGAAGCTTCAAAGCAATATTCACATTCTTCTTTTCTGATAACCATGGGGTCCAAGCCAGCTTAGAAGGTAATTGGTAACTCTATCCACCAGGGCTTGAATAGATGGAAAGAATTCGTCAGTGTTTTTCGTCTCGTCTCGCTGGGATTTGAACATGAGACATGATGGTTCTTAACCAACTTCATTGACAACTAGGCCAACTTATTCACATTCTTTTTAAAAACTAATTGCGAAGAATCAACACATCACCACTTCACTGTAGAATAATCAATCAATCAAATTCGTCTTAATCCAATATCAGTTGGGATCAACCACATATATCTCCCAAACATCCACTCATCCATTTCATTCCAATTGGAACGAGAATATGCCTGAATACGCATACGGGCATCCATGTAGATGTACATCAATGTAGTTGTATCAGGTGCTTGTGTATTTATAGTTTTATACACATAAAGAAGGACAAATGAAAACTTACTCTTTGGTGACAGCGAGGGTATGGTCAACGAGCCGTTGCATCGGTTGCGATTATATTTGGATTAGATTTGGTAATTACAACAAATAATCGATACCGATTCAATCGATATAACTCCTGGAAAATTGTAATCAAACTGTAAAACTATTTGCAAAATGCTCTGGAGAGAGAGAAGGGGTCCGAGTCCGATAAATGGGGATTCGTAGCTACAACACCGCCTATTCTTGCCGTCCAGGGAAGTTATGGTCCCATTTTGCAACGTGGCATTCTGTGGTTGGACATAATAATCCCTGTCGCTTTCGAAGTTCCTCCTGACTGACGTGTCATTGACTCCACGTTTGCGTTTATATCCATTTGAGATACGCATATTTCCTCATATTGCAAATGCAGTCCCTGAATTAGTTGTGAATGACGACTTTCTGACCTTACCTATAAATTATACTGGTACCCCCCCCCCCAAGTTTTCGAAATCGGTCTAGCGCGTTATGTTAGATAATGATGAACGGCATTTGTTGAAAAATAAAAAGAAAATTATGCGATACATCAAACATTTATGTTGTATTTATTATTTTTAGCTACTTTCGAGAAACTTATCGTCCGTAGCTATATTTGAATGTTATTGCATCCAAATAAGAGGTTAATTATTGTGAACTGAAACAAGAGAGCAACAAGCTTTCGTAGCTTAGTTGGTTAGAACACTCGCTTAGTTAATGGAGGTCTTGAATTTCACTCTCAACAAAGAATATTTGATTTTTCTGTATTACGTATTTCGCCTTGATTGTATTCGTTGCGCGAACAATACGGCTTGTATCCTTTGTATATATTTTATATTCGTTATTTCCTTTGTATACTCCTTTATATTTTGCCTTGATTATAGTTAATATATATCATATTCGTTGCACGTTTGAATATAAGTGATACAAGTTAGTAACAATTGAGTAGTAGTTATGTATGCTAATGTTACGCCCCGAACCTAGGGAGGCGTGGCTGGCACCCGGTGCCGTAGTGGCCCGAGCGAACCACTTTGTAACTAATTCATTCCTTTTTATAACTATCATGGGTCAGCATGGCCACAACTCGTAATGTAAAATTGTAAGTGGGCAAATGTTATATCAATGAACCATCGTTCATAAAATGTGAATACATATGAGCTGTCAAGGCCTCTGACATACTGTACATAGTAACCATGTGTCTACAAAGCCTCTAAGATTATTTGACATAAAATGGGACAGGGTACCGGTCTACCCATAAGTCTGTAGCAAAACTCTGGCATGTGACTCATAGACTCGGCTGCACTCCGAATGAGATGGAGTCTTACCGATCCTTCGATGAATGCCAATCTTATCTACGATGAAGGCTCGTCAAACTGATTATCTATACCTACAGGCACGAATGCAGCGTCCCCAACAAAAGGACGTCAGTACGAATAGTGTACTGAGTACGTAAGACATGTAAATAAGTATATAAAAGACATGGAAGAAAACGTGGAGTAAATGACTCAGCCTATAAATCTGGATGGCTTTGTAAATCAAAATCATGAAATATCTTTAGTGTCATGCATATGCATACAAATGCCATGTAATGCATAGGTCTGTACGTACATAACATCATCAAGCCTCTGAGGGCATCCCATCATATTATTTCAGCCACTGTGGGCAACATCATCATCGTATACCAGCTAATTAGGTGGTGGTGCATATAGAATGATAAAACCTTTTTCCCATATCCTATATACATATATTTACATATATACGCGTATATAACGTCATCTGGTGCCACTGTGGGCAAAATCATCAATGTATATCAGTTGATCAGGTAGTGGTGCGTATATAATGCCGTAACCTTTTTCCCATATCCCATATATATATTTACATATATATACGCGTATATAATGACATCTGGTGCCACTGTGGGCAAAATCATCAATGTATACCAGCTGATTAGGTGGTGGTGCGTATATAACGCCGTAACCTTTTTCCCATATCCCATATACATATATTTACATATATACGCGTATATAACGCCGTCTGAGTCATGGGTAAATAAAGATATCTTAATTTCATACAAGTATCTTAATTTCTATTATTCTGGAAGGATATGCATGATTAAATAAGAAATGTAGGTGAATGTTATTTCACTATGTAAAATGTCAGAATGCTAGTATTCAAGCTTGTTTTCCTTTTGAATAACGTTTATAATGAAGTCCAGAAAATGATACCCTCACTATTTAGTGACACTCTCAAATGATTTCTTTTAAAGGATTGGATAGGGAAACCAAAACAAATTGCAAACTAAACATGTCATCTCTGACCACTAACTTCCACTATTTTGTTTACCTTCAAAGACGAGATCCTTATTGTCATCATTCTTTATGGAAAATGAATTGATCTAAGCAGCATAATGTTAATGCAATTCAAGAAGACGTGGGCATTTAGACATTCTCAAATCGTATATTCTAGTTGACTATAGGGTCAAATGCCACATGTAAACATGAAAAAATTATGAAATGGATAGATTTTAAGGACTGAATTCAACACTGATAATAGCTAAGTGTCACTTGTATAATCACTTACATGATCTTATAATAATAATATCTTAAACCTTCTATAACCTCCTAATAGACATAATCCCTTCGAGCTCATGTGGATTTACTACGGCACATCCTAATGCTAAGATACGGGATGTAACATCCTTCCCCCCTTTAGAAATATTCATCCTCGAATGTTAACTCTTTGAGATTTTCAAAACTCTTGCTAGGGTCTCTTCTGTATACTAAACTCTAACCCAACCTCTATATGAGCTCTAGACTATTCACAACCTTTTGTACTTCAGTATCTCGTATCTTCTTCACTTTTACCTTATTTACTTTTCAACCATGCATCGTATCTTCTGTTTCTTCTATAACCTCCCTTCCACATAAGTAGAAATTACATCTACGCCTTAAAGCTCTATTGTGATAGCACCTCTAGTGCATACAAAATTCGGTGGAAACTTTATACTGAATTTTTACGACTTAGCTCTATGGCACGATCTGGAAACAAAAGGAGGGTAACATTTCCTAAATGCCCTATAGCCTCTCAATTATAAATGTGGCGTGCAACACATCTATAAGTGAGACTATACTAGGCACGACTTTGTAGACTCCCTAGGACACAACCTGGCTCTGATACCACTTTGTCACGCCCCGAACCTAGGGAGGCGTGGCTGGCACCCGGTGCCGTAGTGGCCCGAGCGAATCACTCTGTAACTCATTCATTCCTTTTTATAACTATCATGGGCCAACATGACCACAACTCGTAATCTAAAATTGTAAGTGGGCAAATGTTATATCAATGAACCATCGTTCATAAAACGTGAATACATATGGGCCGTCAAGGCCTCTGACATACTGTACATAGTAACCATGTATTTACAAAGCCTCTAAGATTATTTGACATAAAATGGGACAGGATACTGGTCTACCCATAAGTCTGTAGAAAAACTCTAGCATGTGACTCATTGACACGGCTGCACTCCGAATGAGATGGAGTCTTACCGATCCTTCGATGAATGCCAATCTCATCTACGATGAAGGCTCGTCAAACTGATTATCTACACCTGCAGGCATGAATGCAGCGTCCCCAACAAAAAGACGTGAGTAGAATAATATACTGAGTATGTAAGACATGTAAATAAGTATGACATAGAAGAAAACGTGGAGTAAATAACTCAGCTTGTAAATCTGGATGGCTTTGTAAATCAAAATCATGAAATATCTTTAGTATCATGCATATGCATATAAATGACATGTAATGCATAGGTCTGTACATACATAACATCATCAAGCCTCTGAGGGAATCCCATCATATCATTTTAGCCACTGTGGGCAACATCATCATCGTATACCAGTTGACCAGGTGGTAGTGCGTATATAACGCCGTAATCTTTTTCCCATATCCCATATATATATATATTTACATATATACGCATATGTAATGCCATCTGGTGCCACTATGGGCAAAATCATCAATGTATACCATATGATCAGGTGGTGGTGCGTATATAATGCTGTAACCTTTTTCCCATATCTCATATACATATATTTACATATATACTCGTATATAACGCCATCTGGTACTACTATGAGTAAAATCATCAATGTATACCATCTGATCATGTGGTGATGCGTATATAATGCCGTAACCTTTTTCCCATATCCCATATACATATATTTACATATATACACGTATATAACGCCGTCTGAGTCATGAGTAAATAGAGATATCTTAATTTCATACAAGTATCTTAATTTCTATTATTCTGAAAGGATATGCATGATTAAGTAGGAAATGTAGGTGAATGTTATTTCACTATGTAAAATGTCAGAATGCCAGTATTCAAGTTTGTTTTCCTCTTGAATAACGTTTGTAAGGAAGTCCAGAAAATGATACCCTCACTATTTAGTGACACTCTCAAATGATTTCTTTTAAAGGATTGTATAGGGAAACCAAAACAAATTGCAAACTAAACATGTCATCTCTGACCACTAACTTCCACTATTTTGTTTACCTTCAAAGACGAGATCCTTATTGTCATCATTCTTTATGGAAAATGAATTGATCTAAGCAGCATAATGTTAATGCAATTCAAGAAGATGCAGGCATTTAGACATTCTCAAATCGTATATTCCAGTTGACTATAGGGTCAAACGCCACATGTAAACATGAAAATATTATGAAATGGATAGATTTTAAGGACTGAATTCAACAATGATAATAGCTAAGTATCACTTCTATAATCACTTACAGGATCTTATAATAATAATAATGTCTTAAACCCTCTATAACTTCCTAATAGACATAATCCCTTCGAGCTCATATGAATTTACTACGGCACATCTTAATGCTAAGATACGGAATGTAACAACTAATTAGGCAAACTATAATTATTAGACTCTAAATTATAGTGGTTTATGAAAATTCCTCAAAAATAAATTCTATTGTAAGAAAATATTTTTGTTGTGTTTCTACCGAGCATGTTTTGGAAAATGTATTTACAAAAATTAATAATAGTATTAAGGCTTGATAATAATGCCTAAACATAGAGCAATCTTACGATGGTAAAAATAAGCCAAGATTACGCTCGAAGGTGTAAAGCTTGCCAATTCCATGCTAACTTCATACATCTACCACATGAAGTATTACACCCAACTGTTGCTTCTTGGCCATTTGATGCTTGGGGTTTGAATATTGTTGGTCCATTGCCAAAGTATTCTAGTGGACATCTGTATATTTTGGTCGCAACTGATTACTTCTCGAAGTAGGCTAAAGCTGTTTCTCTTAAGGAAGTAAAGAAGGAAAATGTGGCTAACTTCATCCGAGTCAATACTATCTATCGTTTCGGCATTCCTTGATATATATTGACGAACAATGGTAAGCCACTTGATAACAAGCTGATGAATAAAATATGTGATCTTTTTGGCTTCAAATAACGCCATTCCTCCATGTACTATGCTGCTGCCAATGGACTTGCTGAAGCATTTAACAAGATGTTATGCAACTTATTGAAAAAGGTTGTCTCTAAGCTAAGAGAGATTGACATGAGAGAATGGAAGAAGATCTTTGGGCATATAGGACTACATATCGCACACCAACGCAAGCGACTCCTTA
The DNA here is from genome assembly GCF_000393655.2 of Nicotiana sylvestris. Classification (NCBI taxonomy): domain Eukaryota; kingdom Viridiplantae; phylum Streptophyta; class Magnoliopsida; order Solanales; family Solanaceae; genus Nicotiana; species Nicotiana sylvestris. The sequence goes on from NC_091059.1 coordinate 202,951,837, forward strand.
TTCACTTGTTTATTGAGTTGAAATAGTCATTTCACTTGAGCATCAAATCCCATCGTTGCGGCTTGCCATTCAATAAGGACTCACTAATGAAGAAAATGCTTGATTACGCATTGAAGAATTGGAAGCTCTTGATGAAAAGAGGCTAGAAGCTCAACAAAGCCTTGAATGTTATCAAGCTCGCCTGTCTCTATTTTTTAACAAAAGGGTGCGCCTTAGATCTTTCCAAGTGGGTACCAAGTTTTTTTGGTCAAAAGGCCTATTATTACCTCTTGTCGATCTGGGGACAAATTCTCTGCTAAATGGGATAAACCGTATATTGTACAAGAGGTATACTCAAGTGGCGCTTACAAGATAGTTGACTCAGAAGGTTGCGGATTGGCCCCATAAATGCGAAATTCATAAAGAGATATTATCCTTGAAGAAAACAAATACGCTCCTTAACACATGATCATAAACTTCATGTTACTCCTGGACCGCAAGAGTATAAACTATGTACGAACCCAAAAAAAAGTCCGCTAGGTTGAAAACCTCGAAAGAGGCGGCCTAGACAAAAGTTAGGACATTAAAAAAAATACGGAATGACTTGATCCTCTTCACCGAGGTAAATAGGCAGCTTGAGTTTCATTCTAAGTTCGGTCATATGAGTTCAAAAATACATATTATCCAAGGCATTATTTAAATGAGGTATGATGAAATATAATTCACTTGATTGACACTTGAAGATTAGGTGTACATGTATTCTTTCGTTGAACCATCTGTTTTGTCTTGATGGCTCAATGGGGCAAGCCCTCCATGTCAAATTGAGGTCTTTGATGGAATGATTGTAATTTATTTAACAAGAGACCAAATATTCAAGTTAAAGTCTCTGATTCTAGGTCAAGTTGATTTTTCCAAGTCTGTTACATCATCAATTTGAAGTGTTCAAGCCAGCTAGTTCTTAAAGTTACAGTCTTCAAGTCCGTCAAGTCTTCAAATCCATAAAGTATTTTTCTTGACTGAAAGCGCTCTCTGATGCCACTGTTGAAGCTTGAATAGTTAAAATATCTCGGGTCATCCCTGAAAGAATCGTAAAGTATTTTTCTTTACCCTTCCACCATTCCAAAATATTAAAGGAGCCGTCGGGATTTACTTCCTCAATTCCCTATGACAAATAAACTTCAAACTCATTTAGTTGTGAAAAATCACTAGTACTAGAACCTTGAGAACCAACCCGACCCAAGCACTAAGTACTCTTACTTCCACAGTTCTTTTAGATGATTGAGAATTAGAAGAATAAGGAGTTGGACCATTTGGTCTAGCATGATCTAATGCAACTTGATAAGCATTATAAATAGTTTGAGCATTTATTTTAATTGAGGCTATTGCTTCAGGAAGTTTAGACAACTCCTCTTCTTCAAGTGCTAAACCATTATAAACAGTTTCATACCAAAATTGAGGACCTCCTAATTTCATAGTAAGATTTAACAAGGTAGCAACACCATAAATAGGGAGAATAGGGAAAATATTTTTAAAACTTTTTTCTTATAGAATCAATAGCAAGTTCATAAATTTCCCTACTCTCTAAAAATGAGCAAACAAATTTGCAAGTTTTGCAATATAAACTAAATAGTTAGAAATAGTCGGATAATATTGCCCAGAAAATTCATTTGTAGCAATATAAAAATTTTATAAAAAATCTGCAAGCATTTTAACATTAACCCAATCCGCATTTGTAAGGTGCTTATCATCATCACTTACATTAGCATTAAACATTGAGTTTATGGGGTTTCTATATTCATATGCAACAACGTTGAGTTTTTTTGGATAACAATATAAAATACCACCGATAACAGTATTAATTTTCGGTTAAAATTGATTAGATCCGGTACTAGGGACAACCTCACTAGGAGTAGGTACACTTGACCCCTCGGCCAAGGCTTTCATACGAAGATATTTGGCTTTATCTTGAGGGTGTATCAATATGTGTCTTTTCAAGTTCCCGTCCCCCTCCCCCCTCCCCCGACCGTTAAAATATTTAAAAGCTAACTCCTTGCCTCAAGTTTAACACTTAACCTTATTTTGTGGAATTAGTTGAGTAAAAAAAGGCCAAACAATAGATGTTTCTATTCAGCGTTGTCTAGAAAAAGTAGGTGCAGTAACAGGAGGGTCAGCCGAGGCATCATTTGAATTATCATTAGTTGGGTTAACTTTAGGAGCATGACTAGTGGGTATATCGTCAGCCGGTTGCATTTCACCAAAATCTATTTCTTCATCATCATTTTCACCAGCTCCAACATTATGCAAAAGTTGACTCTCACTAAATTGTAATAAACTATTATCACTATCAAGAATAGCAAGTGTAGGAGGGTTATGGGGTTTAGGTCGGGGAGCCGGGGGAAATGTAAGAGGAATAGATTGGCCATTAGATCCACCACTCTTGAATTTTTCCTTATTTTTACTTAACATTTTTTAAGGAATAAGACATCTTAATTAATCAACCAATAAAAAGTAAATAAAACAAACCAAACTATAATATTGAAACTTAAGAGTTGGAACGAGGTTACCGAATTGACGAACAACTTGTTGAAAATTAATTATCATTGAAGACTTGAATACTTTAATTCACCAACTTTATAATTTTTCACAAATTGTAACATTAAAGTAAGAAATTATAGAATAAAATTAGAGAGAGATTGAGAGAAATTGATGATTTTGTGAGAAAATTGAAAGAATGGGGAGGGGGGGTATTTATAGGTAAAAATAGGGAAACGTGTAATTATAAAAAGTTTGGGGTTAAAAAAGTTAGAGGCGTTAAATGGTTATTTTGTAAATAGCCAACGACCATTTTGGCAGAGGAAATGGCTATAATTTAAATGCCCTTAATGTGCGGTTTTTTGTTTTTAAAAAATGGTCGTTGGGACCGTTTAGGCCCGCTAGGACCGGTCCGATATCGGTCTCAAATGGTCCCGGTATTGTGGGTCTCAAGCAACGGACCGGCCCAGTCCCCGATCCCAGTTATAAATGGTTAGGACCGTTTAGGTCCAAAGCCCATATGGGTCGTGGTCCCGGGCCGTTCTCGGGCCTGGACCGGCCTAGTTGTCAGCCTTAACAACAAACTTCACAAAGTTGAGATCCTTAAGAATACACTTCTTCCGAGTCTTTCTGTCCTTTTGAGTAGCATTTTTCACAGAGTCATCAGGATTTTCCTTTTCAGCAACCTTTTTTACCAAGTCATCAACCTTGTCTTTTTGAGAAACATCTCACATTGTGTCATCAGTCTTTTCTTTTTCAGTAACCTTTTTCACCAAGTCATCAACCTTGTCCTTTTGAGCAACATCTCGCGTTGAGTCATCAACCCTTTCCTTTTCAGCAACCTTTTTAACCAAGTCATCAACCTTGTCCTTTTGAGCAGCATCTTGCGTTGAGTCAACCTTTTCCTTTTCAACAACCTTTTTCACCAAGTCATCAACCTTGTACTTTTGAGAAGCATCTCGCTAGGGATGACAGTGGGGCGGGGCGGGCTAGGTTTTATTTGATATAGGGCAGGGCATGTTTACTCTTATACGGGTGCAGTGCGGGGCGGGGCGGGTTAAAACAAATTTTAAAATTTTTAAACAGGGGCAGGGCGGGTCGCGGGTTTAATGTAGGTTAAATGCGGGGCAACTTTGAATTTTATCTTTTTTGAAACAAAGCAATCATTTCAACTATAATTTCACATTCTTCTTCACTAGCACGAATACTATTTTGATTTATAATTAACCAATTTGCATAAGTCTCACCAAAATGATATTACATAAGTCAATATATCGTATTAGTAATAAGAAATGATATTAGCCCATTTATTTTGGAAGATCAATGTAATACTCTCTCACAAAAAGAACAATGTCGTTCTTCCACACTATTTCAAAAAACATTTACAAGCTAAACCGTGAAATACTGCAAGCTTCTATTAGTAGGCATATTAGAAACAAATAACCATTTGACACAAGAATGATTCTAGATGTAGAATTATGTTTATTCACGAGATTTGATCTTAGTATATCATAAAGTACAAGGTATAAATATTTATGTTTATGTGATTCTATTAAACTCTCTATTTTATAAAATAATAAAATGTCAAACTAGTTTGTTTTAGAAAAAAAATTAAAGAAAAAAGAGAAAAAAATTAAGTGGGGCGGGGCGAGGCGGGTTGAAAACTGAAAAAATAATGTGGGGCGGGTTGAAATTTTTGTGGATTTTGCCAAACCCGCCCCGCACCCGCCTCATTGCCATTCCTACATCTCGCGTTGAGTCATCAACCTTTTCCTTTTCAACAACCTTTTTTACCAAGTCATCAACCTTGTTCTTTTGAGCATAATCTCGTGTTGAGTCATCAGCCTCTGTGCCCTTTTAAAATAGGGATTCAGACTCCTCGTCATCACTGAGAAGAATGAGGCTACTACAGTTTCCATGGTTTAACTTCCTTTTTTTTGACTTAGAAAGTGAGTGTGGCCGAAGAAGATATGCTCGACCTCTGTGCTTTTCACCCTAAAAAACAAGGTTAGGTAGTAGACCCTCATTTGTTTTCCCTTTTCCTTCTCCATTTTCTTGTTGCTCTATAGGATCATCATCTTCTGATTCCTTTCTTCCATCACCGTCATCATCCAAACCAATTCTTATATCAAATCCTTTTCCTTCTTTATTGTCTTGAAGCTCTATATGACAACTCATACCATCATCGTCGCTGTCTAATTCGCTATAACTTGATTGCGCATTCACCTGATAATCCTTATCTTCGGGGTCATCATTATCCTCATCGCTAGAAGCTTCAAACTCTGACTCAGAAGATTTTGTTGTATCATCATTAGACTCTTGTGATTTTACACAATCGTCCTCTGATTCCTCAAAATCAGTTGGCTCCTCTGATTTATGCAACTCACTAGGGCCCCGTGTCCTACACATACTTGAGGTAGATGAACCAACCTCATCTGCTGTAGTGACAATAGGACTCCTTAACCCAAAATAATTGGACCAAGATCCTGAACCTGATCCAGAATCAGATATTTCCTATTTCGTCATGGACTCACAAGTTCATGGACTGAGCATTCTATTCCCATTGCTCATCCTTTTTTTACCTTTGTCCAAACTTCTTACCATACTTTCATCTTCTAACCATTTTCCAATTTTTCTGTTGTCAACTCCACAAGTTGTGTTTTCTTTAGTCAGCTTTCCTGTTGCACTAGATGATTTCTTTATATCACCAGAAGATATAACATTATCCCTAATATTCACATAACAAGTACTAGAAGACTAAGGAGGATTACTATTTTGACTCAACCTCTTCCTCTTCTCAATTACCTCAACGAAATATCTATCCCATTGTTGTCTAGTCCTCCTTCTTGGAAACGAGGATGCCCCTGAATCCATCTTCTAGAAATACTAAACCAGAACCAAAACCAATGAACAACCATAAATACCAACATCAAAACACACAATATTCTTGATCAAAATGCACAAGCACTAATACACTAGAACAAATACAAAAACCTACCACTTTAAGTTATATTCACCATCTGTTGTACCTAAATTTTTACACAATATGATATGTTATAACTTAAACTAAAAAAACTAAAACCTAGCCAAAACCCCATCAAAGAACAGTCACATGCATATAAAAAAACCCATCAAAGAACAATCACATGCATATAAAAAACCCCATCAAAGAACAGTCGCATGCATATAATAATGTATATTAAAGACAGACTTGGAGATTTTACAAACTACAAAGAGACACTCACATGGAATCACAAGTCGTTGATGTACAACTGATATCGAGCGCTCACATACGCATACGAATGCGTGGAAGGAATTCAAAGAGTTATCTCTATTAGACACTTGCTCATGACTTGTAGAACCTATGAACCTAGAGCTCTGATACCAACTTGTCACGACCCAAAATTCACCAGTCGTGCTGGCACCTAACCCAATCCACTAGGCAAGCCAATTAACAGTTATCTAGTTTCATTTAACTTAATAAAATAATTAAATAAGTGAATTATCTAAATCTTATACATTTCCCAAGGACTAGTAGTACAAATCACGAGCTTTAACGAATGGAGTTTACAAAGCAACAATGGAACAATTACACAGTCTATTTGAAAAGTACATAAACAGAATTTTATAGTCTAAGACTACCATGAACAAGAGGCAGCTACAACAGGAATGCGGGTATGCCTTCAAATTCAGCAACCATTGAATGTAGCAACATCGGCATACAGGATCTGCACGCACGGTGCAGGAAGTGCAGTATGAGTACAACTGACCCCATGTACTCAAAAAGTAACAAACCTAACCTCAGGTTGAAAGCAGTGACGAGCTAACACATGATCGGGTCTAGAGCCAATATTTCCACAACAGTTAATAACAACATAAATGCAAGTATAAAAGAGATATCTCAAAATTAAAATACTCAGCTCGTTCAGAGTTCCAGAAAATGGTCATGCTTTTAAAATATCTCAGTGAAAGAGAATCCCAGATCTCTTACTGAAATTGCCAAAAGTACGAGTAAGTTTGAAAACTGTAATTTTTCAAATATCCTTTCCACAATAAATAAAATATTTTATCTTCTTTCCAAATAACAAGTATAAAGTACCTCTCCATACCCACATATCAATGTATATAATAAGTCATGAATGACGTGATACTATATAGCATGAGAAAGAATGTATCTCTATGCTTGTATGTCATGTATGCATGTGTATGCCATGTATCTCAGAGATGAAACATGTACTCACACTCTCAGAGTACTCAATCTCATTATCGTGCATCCTCTCTTACTAAGCTCAATACTCAGCACACTAAATCAATCATCGCTGTATAATAACTGCTGCAGCGTGCAACCTGATCCATATATATATAGTCGGTTGCGTTCACTGGGGGTGTACAGACTCCGGAGGGGCTCCTACAACCCAAACACTATATCCCGCAGCATGCAGCCCGACCCAATATCGTTGCGGCGTGCATCCCGATCCATATATCGCTGCGACGTGCAGACCCATCCATATATCGCTGCGGCGTGCAGCCCAGTCCATATATATATATATATATATATATATATATATATATATATATATATATATATATATATATATATATATATTGCTGCGGCTGCAGTCCTATCCATATATATATTTATATCCTCACAATCAGGCCCCGACCTCACTCAGTCATCACTCTCTCTAGTCTCGCTCACGGGCTCAAAATGTCATGAAACTAGCCCGACAACAATGATATGATGCATAACAACAACTAAGACTGAGATACGATATGAATGCATGAATATGACTAAGTACAAAATATCAATGGAAATCAGTGAGATGACAGTAAAAAATAACCACTATGGATACAAACAATATCTGCATAAAGCCTAAACATAATATTTAGCATGATTGACATCTCAATTACTTTATCACATGAAGAAAACACAAATATCAACAAAATAGGGTCACTATACAGGGCCATGAGAACAATAAAGTCCCATTTCACAGGGTGCATGCCCACACGCCCGTCACATAGTATGTGCATTACCTCAATACCAATCACATAACACGTAGTTCGGGGTTTCATACCCTTAACACTAAGCTTAGAAGAGTTACTTATCTTAAACAAGCCAATTCCGACACCGAGCAAGCCGATCGATGCTCCAAGAATCCCATCACACGCGTTCCAATCTCTGAATGGCTCAAAACTCATCAAAAACAACTAAAATATATCAAACAATGCTAAAGGAACCAATCCCAACCGAACAAGGTCGAATCTTTAATCAAAAGCTCAAAATCGGTCAAAAAGCCCAACCCGGACCCGTACCTCGAAACCCAACAAAATTTACAAAATCTGTTAACCCATTTAATTACGAGTTCAAACATACTAGTTTTACTCAAATCCGACTTTGAATTGGTGTTCAAAACTCAAAAATTCATATTATGAAACTTTAGGCCAAAACTCCCAATTTCTTCTTTGAAATTCATCAACAAATAGCTAAAATCAAAGATAGATTCATGAAATATAACCAAAATCGAGTAGAGAACACTTACCCCAATTCATATGCTGAAAAGCGCCTCGAAAAATTCCCCAATTCCGTGCTCCCCAACTCAAAATATGTTAAATGCATAAAACTCCCGTTTTAACACTGTTCTGCCTCGTTTCTTACGCTAAAAGATCTCGAAACTTACTTTTGATACCTCCAATAGATTTTTTGTGAAATTCTAGTCAAGTTAGGCTCTTGAATCACTACATTTGACCTTATATTGAAGGAGAAATGTTGGTTTCAATATTTGGAAATAGTGCAGGTTTTTAAATATGCAGCAATGTCAATTTCGTAATTAATCTGAAAAATCTGGCAACCTAATTCTTAGTAAAATGACCATAAAAATCCTCATACGAAGTCCAAATTTGATGATTCTTTTTGCTATGTCTCCATAATTACGATACGAATCTAATAATTCAATAAAAACAGAAATCGAAGCTCATTTGTTCAATGCGGTACAATTTATGCTTGAAGAAACGACGTCAAAATATAAGAAAAACGAGCGCAACACAACCCAAACCTATCCGAAACTCACCTGATCCCCTCGGGACCCCGTCTAAACATATCAAAAAGTTTTATATTATAAAAAGGACCTACTCGAGGCCTCAAAACACACATAACAATATCGAAACAACGAAATGCACCTCAAATCAAACTTAATGAATGTTCGAACTTTCGACTTCCAAAAACTCACGCCGAAACATATCAAATCAACTCGGAATGAACCCAAATTTTGCACACAAGTCCTGATACATCATACAGAACTGCTCGTGCCCCCAAACTAACGAGTGAAGTACAAATGATCAACACGACCGATCGGGTCGTTACAAACTCACCTGGATAAAGAGAAAACTTTTGTATAATAAAAAAATCAAGAACCAAAGAGCTTTTTGAGTTCTTCAAACAGAGTAAAACTTTAGGAATTAATACAATAAAATAGATTTTGAATGTATACACTAATATAGAATGAGAGATAGAGAAAGGGAACAGAAAAGAAAAGAAAAGAGACTTTTTTTGGACTTTTGCACGCGAAGATAGAGAAGGGTAATAAACTTTGGCAAATTACAGTGTGGATTAGCTTAATCATTTTTGGTAGGTTATAGACCATCGGTTTCGAATAAAGCTGACAAGTGGGCCGGGCCTGATCCTAAATGGTCCTAAGTGGTCTCGGGCTTCAGGGGCTTTTTGTAGGAACTAGCCCGGGACCGGGACCATGAACTAATGGTTCCGGGCTAAGTGAGCCGGTTCCAGGCCCAAGTGGGCCTAAGTGGACCCAACAGATAAACTTTTTTTAAAAAGTTTTTAGAAAAAAAGATGGTAATATAAATATCTAAGGTAATGCATTATAATTTTTATTATAACATTAACAAGACATGGCAATAACTTTTTTAGTCTTCCTCCCCTCTATGGAATGAGCACAACAAGGTGCTAATACCACAATTGAGAAGAAAAAGAAATTAATCAAGATGTACCAAAATACAAGTTACATATTAATTTACATGGTATGTCTTACAAACTTCATAAATCCATTAAGGTCCGGAGGAATTTTCGTTGGTGGTGGCGGAAAAGAAGTTTGGTCATTACTGCTTTCGGGCGAAGCAGAATCCTCCATAAGTTCACCTAGCATTTCTTTGTAAGCTTCGTCTACCTATGATTGTGATTCAGCAAGTCCAAAATTTGTTCTTTCCGAACGGATCCAATATCTGAAAAGTACTAATTTTTCCAATCTCTCCCTCATAGACGCTTTATAATCACCGAGTTGAAGTCTTGCTTGACTGAAAGTGCTCTCCGATGCCACTGTTGAAGCTTGAATAGTTAAACTATCTCGGGCCATCCTTGAAAGAATCGGGAAGTGTTTTTTTTGTCCTTCCACCATTTCAAAATATTAATGGAGCCGTCAGGATTCACTTCCTCAATTCCCTGTGATAAATAAACTTCAAGCTTATTTAGTTGTGAAAAATCACTAGTACTAGAACTTTGAGAACCCCTGAACCCGGCCCAAGCTCTAAGTGCTCTTACTCCCGCAGTTCTTTTAGATGATTGAGAATCAGACGAAGAAGGAGTTGGAACATTTGGTCTAGCCTGATCTAATGCAACTTGATAAGCATTATAAATAGTTTGAACATTTATTTTAATTGAGGCTATTGCTTCCGAAAGTTTAGACAACTCCTCTTCTTCATGTGGTAAACCATTTTAAACAGTTTCATACCAAAATTGAGGACCTCCTAATTTCATAGTAGGATTTAACAAGACAACAACACTATAAATAGGGGGAATAAGAAAAAATATTTTTTAAACTTTTTTCTTATAGAATCAATAGCAAGTTCATAAATTTTCCCACCCTCTGAAAAATGAGCAAACAAATTTGCAAGTTTTGCAATATAAAATAAACAATTAGAAATAATCGGATAATATTTCCCAGAAAATTCATTTGTAGCAATATGAATTTTTTTAAAAAATCCACAAGCATTTTAACATTAGCCCTATTGATACCTAATTTTTCCCTCATGTTTTTTAAAAATATACATATATACTTCCAATATAGTGCATATGCATCATCACTTGATTTTTAGACATATACAAGCATTTTTTCATAATTTTCTATAATTTTTAAAGGTTTTACAATGATTATTTTACTACAAATTATTTTACAATAATTTTATCATCCAATTTCACCATTTATATCCATATTATGTTTTAAATATTTTTAACATATTTATCACAATTGCATTTGCATTTTTAAGGCCAAAATTGCACATTTGCAATAATATCCTATATGTACTTATAATTACTTTAATATGCCAAATAATCCTTTTATACTTTTTATAACTATTTTTACTTATTTTATGCACAAATGATATTTTATTTACTTATTTATCCTTTTCAACCCAATTACTTGAAATACACCAGCCCAACACCCCAACCCAAGCCAAATGATCCCTAATCCAATACCAAATCGATAACCCACTTCCATACCAGGCCCAAACCCCTTTTTGATTCTGGCCATCTCTCAAGATCAACGGCCCCCGTTCATCCTCCTTTTTAATTAAAACCTAACATAACCCTAACCCCTCATTCTTCTAAACCCGCCGCCCTCAAACACTTCTCTTCTCTCCTCTGAAACCCTAGCATCGTCACTCCTAATTCCTTTTGATTCCAACCAGATATGGAATCAACTGGGGATTTTCTTACCTTATTGATCCTTTCTCGCTATTGGCTACTTGTTTATGGCATAACATAATTGCTTGCCTAACATGGCAAGCTGTTTTCCCTCATTCCGGACCAAATCTGGTTCGAACCTTCACTCTTTTTTCATCTATATTCATTCTTAGTCTCTTTATGGTATGAATCTCTAAGATTTGGTTCGATTCTTCATTTACCCCAAAGCTAGGGTTCAGATCTTTTCAAGATCTGTTATAGTTTTTCTATATTGTTTAATATTCTCGTATATCTATCTATGTGCATTTTATTGTGATTTTTGTTGATATTTCTAACTAGTTTTATTTGCCCTAAAATTAGGCTCAGATCTTTTCAGATCTATTATGGTTCTTATTTCTATTGAACATTTTTTCTTTATTGTTTCGTATATATGTCTATGCGCATTTTATTTTGATTTTCCTTTGATTATTTTTGAATAATTTTACTTACCCCAAAAATTAGGGCTTCTGGTTCTTTATTTCATTTTTTCTTGATTCTATATATCTATTTGTGACTCTTGCCATTAATTGCTTCACTTACCCTAATCTTAAGAGTCCTTGATTCCCCAAAGCTGTTTGATTCCCTAAATTACTGTGTTAAAATCCCTATGTTTTATGCGTGCATGTACTGTTACTTCTGGATTACCTTAAATAATTTTCTGAGTTTCATTTCCTCAATTAGTTGATTGATTACTTCCATGTTTATATGCTCTAGTCTAATGCTATTTAAACCCCTCCATTTTTCCCTTTGGACAAGATTTAGAACTCGAGTATTTCTCACTACTAAAACTATATACTATATTGTTATTCTATTCTGCTTTGATTCCTGGACGGCTGGAAGCCAAGGCCAGAAATCTTCAATTATTTGTTGCTGTTGATGATCATTGCTGCATCATTAAACTTCTTTCTGTTTCATCTGAACTAGTAAGTTATTGAAACTTCCCTACTGTGTCACTTGTTCAATATGCTACTGTTATTAGACTCATTGCCTTATGTATTTTAGACATGTTTAAACTCAGTGAATTAATTGATGAAACATGTTTAATTATGTTTAACCTAAGACTGCTATTTGGTATTAATTATGATTCACCGTGTAGACTCATTAGTTTGTTGCATATCTGTTGTCATGTTATTTACTTGATCTTATGCTCACCATGTTGTATCCTCTTTGTTAATGTTTATTGATAACTAATGTGCCTATTAACTCATGATTGATCTCATATGACTTATCCTAATCTGATTTCTTTATTGCCTTTGTGAAGTATGTTTAGAAATTTGTCTTTATCAGCGTTTCAAACTTGTTAGTTTCAATTCTGTTTAGTTTCAAAGTGATTGTCTCTGTTTCTGTGTGTGATTCTATCTCTAAGTGTACTTTCAAATCCTGTCCTGCACTCTTCTGAATCCTAATTCTTTGCTGGCTGAAAGTCAAAGTAATATAAGTACTATCCCTTGGCCTTCCTGGTGTGAGCACTGCTCATGGTCTTTATGAGACATTCGTGAACTCTGACACACCAGGATTTGGTCCATAGTTTTTCTTGAATTAGTTCTGATCTTTATACTCTAGTGTGAGCACTATCGGGGGTTAGTGAAGTCCTTGGAAACTCCGACACACTAAAGAATTGGGCTTGGTATGCTTATCCTTGAAACAAAGGTGAATCAGTCACTGAGGTCACTATGAACACTGGCTTTTTTGGAGTTATTGTGGATTGAAGGGCCTGGCCTATCTAGATGTTTTTGGGCCTGCTGCAGGCTTCCTATAGTCTATATACTTTATAATTTATTCATTTGATTCTGGTCTGTAATAATTATTTGTAATGACACTTGGGGGTTAAAATAAAATTGGGAAATAGGCTTATTTGATATTCTGTATAAAATGGGTAGATAAAATGCCTATAGGTTTTTCTGCTATTATATGTTAGATAACATGCTCATAGGTTTTTTCGTCCATAAATTGTATGCTGAAAACTTGTCTAAATATTTACATTTGCCATCGCATGTTAGATAACCTGCCTATATGGATTTCATTCTGGCTCAAATAAGTTCTACGAGTATACTGTCTATTCTGCTTCACATGATTAGATATCATGTCTATAGGAAGTACAATAATCAAGTTCAGCTTGCAACATATTTAAATCTGCTTCTGTAGAGATCATGGTTATAGGTTTTAGTTAATTGTCACACTTGCTTAGTTAATATGCATATCTATGGGAATTAATAAGCAGTTTCAATCACCAAAAGTAGAATTCATGCCTATTGGCATAGTTATCATTTGTGCCAAATACTAAAATTGGAACTCTCATAGGTTTTAGTTAATTGTCACACTCGCTTAGTTAATATGCATATCTCTAGGAATTAATAAGCATTTTCAATCACCAAAAGTAGAATTCATGCCTATAGGAATAATTATCATTGTGCCAAATATTGAAATTGGAACTCTGCATAGTGTCTCGCTAAATACTGCTAGAAAGCATGCCCATATGAGTAACTAAATAATTCTGAGCATTTTTTGTTGTCACTACTGTCAACTGTTGAATAAGTCACCTAGATAACATGCCTATAGGTTCAAACGCTTTAAATTGTAATCAGTAGGCAATTACATAGTCACCTAGAAATTATTTCTCATGGACTGCCAGTATAATTAAAATCCATAATCACATAGAAATTATGTCTATAGGACTTAACAACCTTAATTGTTATGCCAATCTGTTTGCGTGCATTTGCTGCCTAATGTGTGGAGGCTAAATTGAGCCTTTATCTGCTCTTGCATGAAAAGTCCAACTTGTTTTGTATCTTGCCTAGTTTTAAAAATTTGAGCAACCTAAGTTGAGTGTAGAACTATCCAAAATAGAGGCCCCAATGCCTCCAGGACCATAGGTAGGGACGGGTAGTGCACGCATAAGATACAAGTCAGAATTGATTAGACCGCTTTAGGTAAATAACTTAAAGATAGTAATCGGGTAGCAGGAGATGATAGTCTGTGCCGGCTGAATAATATAAGTAATACCCTACTTGTGGGAGTTACGAAGTATTATTTATATTGCACAGGGTGATCCTTTAGGCTAAAAAACTTAGGATCCCCATCCCTATTTAATAATTCCCTCGCTTCTTTATTAGAATAATTCACATATCTAAGTTTGGTCCGGACCCACAGTTGTGGACCTCGAAGAGTGTCTAACACCTTCTCTTTGAGGTAATTTCGATCCCTTACCCGATCTTTGGTGACGCAAATTAGTTAAATAGAGTTATCTGCAAATAGGTGTCTTAACGCACCTTAATCCGTTAGGCGGAGACTCTCTCTTTTAAAACGCTTCCTTAAAAGTGTTGTCAACATCGAAACCCGATTTCGGGAGAAAAAGGGGCGCGACAAGCCCAATCCGCATTTGTAAAGTGCTCATCATCATCACTTACATGAGCATTAAACGTTGAGTTTATGGGGTTTCTATATTCATATGCAACAACATCGAGTTTTTTTGGATCATAATATAAAATACCACTGGTAAAAGTATTAATTCCCGGTCGAAATTGATTAGACCTGGTACTAGGGTCAACCTGACTAAGAGTATGTACACTTGACCCCTCAGCCATGGCTTTCATACGAAGATATTTGGCTTTATCTTAAGGGTGTATCAATATGTGTCTTTTCAAAGTTCCCGTCTGTCACGCCCCAAACCTGGGGAGGCGTGGCCGACACCCGGTGCTGTGATAGCTCGAGAAAATAACTCTATAACTCATGATCGTTCGACCAAAACTAGAACATACATAGGTCGAGTTAGTTGAACTCATTCTTTTTGTAACTATCATGGGCCCACATGGTCACAACTCCTAATATACAACTGTTAGTGGGGAAACATTGTATCTTTGAATCATTTTTCTTAAAACATGAATATATATAGGCCGTCAAGGCCTCTAAAAAACCTGGGAAGGCATGACGCCGTCCCTCCCCCCCTCCCCCCGACCATCAAAGTATTTAAAATCTATCTTTGCCATAAGTTTTACACTTAGCCTTATTTTGTGGAATTAGTTGAGTAAAAAAAAGCCAAACAATAGATATTTCTATTTGTTTGGGACGTTGTCTAGAAAAAGTAGGGGTGTAGGGGTAGTAACAGGAGGGTCAGACAGGGCATCATTTGGATTATTATTAGTTGGGTTAACTTCAGGAGCAAGACTATTGGATGTATCGTCATCCGGTTGCGTTTCATCAAAATCTATTTCTTCATCATCATTTTCATCAATAGTTGGATTACTATAAAAAAACATTCATATATTCATTGTTTAATTGTTCACCAACTCCAACATTATGCAAAAATTGACTCTCAGTAAATTGTAATAAATTATTATCACTATCAAGAATAGCAGGTGTAGGACGGTTATGGGGTTTGGGTCGGGGAGTCGGGGGAAGTGTAGGAAGAATAGATTGGCCACTAGATTCACCACTCATGGATTTTTCCTTATTTTTACTAATTTGTTTTAAAGAATAATCCATCTTAATTAATCAAGCAATACAAAATAAATAAAATAAACAAAACTATAATATTAAAACTTAAGAGTTGGAACGAGTTTACCGAATTGACGAACAACTTGTTGAAAATTAATTATCGTTGAAGACTTTAATTTACCAACTTCACAATTTTTCACAAATTATAACAATAAAGTAAGCAATTATAGAAGAAGATTAGAGAGAGATTGAGAGAGATTGATGATTTTTTGAGAAAAATAAAAGAATGAGGGGGTATTTATAGTTGAAAATAGGAAAAATGTGTAATTATAAAAAGTTTGAGGTTAAAACAAAGTTGGGGTGGGGGGTGGGAGAGGTTAAATGGTTATTTTATAAATATCCAATGACCATTTTGACAGAGGAGATGACTATAATTTAAAGGCCCTAACGAGCAGTTTTTTTTATAAAACAAATGGCCGTTGGGACTGTTTACGCCCGCTTGGACTGGTCCGGTCCAAGTCCGATCCCGGTCTGAAATGGTCCCGATATTGCTGACCTCAAGCAATGGACCGGCCGAGAAGACTGGCCCACACGCCCCAGTCCCGGTTAGAAACGGTTAGGACCATTTAGGCTTAAAGCCCACAAGGGCCGCGGTCCCGGGACGGTCCCGGTCCTGGACCGGCCCACTTGTCAGCCTTAGCTGTGGAAGATGATTTCTACGGGTTCGGTCCTGCTATATACTTACCACTATCCTATGGCCTTCCTTGTTGCAGCGCTCCAATGTTATTAGCTTGCAAAAAGTTAAGAAAAAAATGTAAGAACACTTTAGCAAAGTCATTTGGCCATGGTTAACGAAAATAAAAAATTTATGTTTTCTTTGACTTTCTCTTTCCGAGTTGTGAGTGTTCTTGAAGGGCTATCAACGCTTTGGACCTCTATAACTCCTTCTGGGTTAGACCTTTTCTTTTTCCAACATTGATCTCCTTTGCTGCTATCACTATCCTCTTGGGACAGTCGCTTGTTAGAGACATCGATGACTACATCGAATGGAATGAGACTTTTGCCAACTGGAGCATGGATCTCTTCTCTTCGAACTTCATTGTGTAGCATAGGTCTGTTTCCTGCGCACATCTCAACTACCTTAGAATTTAAAACAGGAAGCTTATCAATCACTAAGATATCCTTATTGCAGTCTTGAATGGTATTTGCGATTGGCTCAACATGATTCATCAAAAATTGTAAGCGGTCTTCAAGAAGGCTTCCATGCGCCCTTACCCACCAAGAACTATAGTTAGACGATGTAAACTTCTTCATGTTTGACCCAAAAGGAGGAAATACTGCCCTTGAATTAGATCTAGTCAACAAATAAATTCGTGCAAGTCTTGACCCTTCTTCTAATGAGGCCTCACAGAAATCTCGCTCCAAGCGACCAGGGGTGTCTTGATAAAAACCAAATTGGCGGCTAAATCGATGAGGGCTGTAAGGTTCAATAATAAAGTTGACTCCTTCCCTCAAAGGAAGATAAATCTAGAGAATACTCATAAAGAAATTTAACTCGAACTCATCCGCCTTACCGTCGTCATAGTAGTGGTATGGTCTGATCTGCGAGGCACTGTCGAAGTCTAAATGATATTTTCTCTATTATAAATACACTTCCTTGCTTCCTCTTTCCCAAAATATTTAGCAGCACCTTCACCAGAACATGCAAACATGAGAGGAACAACTGGGCCCTTTGCATACGAAAAATGAGTCTTAAAGTAATGGGCTAATCAACCATACACATAAAGAGATGGAAAGCAAGTTTGGGCGGGATCAAGTAACGAGCATTTTGAAACCACATTCAAACCCTTATATATTCTATCTAAGACCGGGACTGCAAGGCTGACTTTTCGTTTACAAGAAAGATGACACACGATCTTAAAGGTCCCAGGATGAATGAAGTCATCTTCTTTTGAAGGGAGCACAAAAATAAATTCTTGCACCCTTTAGGGTTAGATTACACCTACTTAAGACGTCTTCTGCCCATTCCCAGTAGCCAGGAACGTAATGAAATTCATCACCAAATGGCAAATCATTGCCCCAATAGGTTTCCTTGTTAATAATTCACCGCCCAGGCATGATGAGGTACTCGCGACATTCCAAACATGATGATTAGTGGTGCAAAGTATCCATGTCTTAGGAGGGCGGCTATTGTATTCAAGTTTCCAGTCTACTAAATAAGGTAGGTTCCTCAAAGGTACCCATGAAACTGCATCACATTGGCCGACTAATGGCCTATCAACTGGTAACGTCATCTCCACCTTGCTTCCCTTATTGTCACGATCCAAATTTCCCACCCTCGGGAGTCGTGATGGCGCCTACTAGTGAAAGCTACGCAAGCCAACCAACTGAACTATCTACCTTATTTTCATTTTTAATCCGATAACGGTTAAGAGCCAACAATTAGATAACAATAGAATTGAATAAGCGGAAGACTGCATTGTAGAGATTTAATAATACTGCTAATACCAAACCATAACAAATCTACCCAAGACTGGTGTCACAACTTCACAGACTGTCTAGGAGTACTACAAATAAAGGTCTGAAAGAAATAAATACAATAATGTCTCTGGAAATACATGAAAGAAACAGGAATAGTAGATAGAAGGAGACGCGCCAAGGCCTGCGGACGCCTGCAGGACTACCTTGGATCGCCTGATGAACAAGAAAACAACAATCTCACTGCGGTCCGAAGTCTACAACACTAGGATCTGCACAAAAGAGTGCAGAGTGTAGTATCAGCACAACCGACCACATGTGCTGGTAAGTGCCTAGCCTAACCTCGGCGAAGTAGTGACGAGGCTAGGACCAGACTACCAAATAAACCTGTGCAATATAGCATACAAAAATAACAGGAAGCAGATAACAATGATGGAAACAATGACCAACCAGTGATGTAAATAGCAGGCCACAAGAACACCATAAATGTTTCTCAACAAATAATAGATACAAGTGCAATCAATTCATCAAGTCCTTCAAATATAAATCTTTCGCCTATAAATCCTTCAAGTAATAATCTCCAAGATAATATGCTTTTCAATGAATATATATCGAATATATTTCCTTTAAATAAAATATCTTTCAAATAAGCATCTTTCGAATATAATTCTTTCGAGTAAATGTCACCTTGTGACGCCTCATTCACTTAACATAAAGTAGAGTACAACTTCCAACCCAATTAGGAAATCAACAAGAAAATATGAAGTTATTTTTAGAAATCATTTGATAAAGAAGATACCCTTTTCAATTAAAGTACAATATCGAATGAATCCTTCACCTTTAATACGAGAAATCAATAAATCAAAACATAGTAGAAATTCCTTTTTTTGTAAAGTACAACCTCAAACGGTTTAAGGAAAATTTAGTTGAGAAATCAATTGAGTTAAAAAAATGTAACAATTGTTGAAATTTGGAGTATTGAACATATATATATATATATATAAAAAGTAAAAATAGAATATCAAGAGAATTATGAAGGAATCAAAATCCAATCACTAACAAGAATAAGGGAAACAAACGCATATTTCACTTTCTTTTCACATCTTGTTGCAGGCGTGCAACCCGATCCCATTTCATGTATCTCGTGGCAGGCGTGCCACCCGCTCCCATTTCATGTATCTCGTGGTAGGCGTACCATCCGCTCCCATTTCATTATATCTTGTGGTAGGCGTACCACCCCCTCCCATTTCATTATATCTTGTGGTAGGCGTACCACCCGCTCCCATTTCATTATATATCTTGTGGTAGGCATACCACCCGCTCCCATTTCATTATATATCTTGTGGTAGGCGTACCACCTGCTCCCATTTCATTATATATCTTGTGGTAGGCGTACCACCCGCTCCCAGTTACAAGCCAACAATAATCACAAGGAATCCCGGCAAGGGAACAAGAGCAATATAACAATTTTCCGGCAAGGGAACAATAATATTTCAACAACATTCCGGCAAGGGAACAATACTATCAAAACAAACATCCTGGCAAGACAACAATAATATCAAACAAACATCCCGGCAAGGCAACAATAATATCAAACAAACATCCTGGCAAGAGAACAATGGTGATAATAACATATGAAGTGCAATAAACCACAACGGAGTCATAACAATTATAATACAAGACTCACGGACATGCTTGACACCAACGTATAGATACTCGTCACCATGCCTATACGTCGTAATCTACAATTAATATGTAGCAATTAAGACACAACTCTTAATCCCTCAAGCTAAGGTTAGACCAAACACTTACCTCGCTTTGCAACCAATTCAAAATTCCAACAAGCCTTTGCCTCGCGAATTCGTTCGAAGCTTCAAATCTGGTCATAATAATTCAATATACTCAATATAAATCGTACGAATTAATTCTATATGAAAATACTAATTTTCCAACAAAACCCAAAATTTAACTCAAAATCGCTCGTGGGGCACACTTCTCGAATTCCGACGAATTTTACAAAATCCGATAACCCATTCAACCACGAGTTCACCCATACAAATTTTATCAAATTCCGATAACAACTCGACCTCCAAATCTAAAATTTTTATTTTTTGATTTCTCCTATTTAAATCCGAATTAAACGATGAAAATAACCATGGATTTATGTAATATAAACACTTTCGAGTATATGACACTTACTTGAGTTGAAATCATGAAGAACACCTCAAAATCGCCCAAAATCCGAGTTTGAAACTCAAAAAAATGAAAAAAAAAACGTGTTGTTCGTCCTTTAACTGCCCAGAATTTTCGGGGGCACTATTCATGCATTTTTACTGTTCACGGCATACTGTTCACGGGGTACTGTACACTGGGTACTGTTCATTGGTACTGTTCACGGGGATACTATTTCTGCAAATTTTCTGCTATTTTCCCAAGTCCGAAATCACTCCGAGATACCTCCGAAACACTCCCGAGCCCTCGGGGCTCCTAATCAAACACATGCACTAACTCAACAACATCCTACAAACTTAACTGTGCGATCAAATCGCCAAACTAACATCATATACCACGAATTAAGCTTTAAAATCCAAGAATTCTTTCAAATTTCATAAAACATCAAATTTTCCATTTTGAGTCCGAAACACGTCAAACGACGTTCGTTTTCAACCAAACTTTACAGAAAGTGCTTAAACGATATATAAGACCTGTACCAGACACCGGAACCAAAATACGGGCCTGATACCATCACTTTCTAATCAAATTTCATTTCCATTTTCCTTAAATATTTTCAGAAAACAATTTTACTCAAAAATTCATTTCTCGGGCCTGAGACCTCGGAATTCGATTCCGGGCATACGCCCAAGTCCCATATTTTTATACAGACCTCTTGGGACCATCAAATCTTGGATTCGGATTCGTTTGCTCAAAATATTGACCGAAGTCAACTCAGTTGAGTTTTAAAGCTCTAATTCATAATTTAATCCATTTTCCATACAAAAACCTTCCAGAAAATTATACTGACTGCGCATGCAAGTTGAGAAATTATTAATAGCTCTTTTCAAGTTCTTAAAATACCGAGATAATTATTTAATTTAAAGATGACATTTTGGGTCATCACACTTATGGTTGGAAATAAGGAGATATTGCGAATTAGAGGTAGAAAGTCTTGAGTCTTTGAATTAAACCATGTTTAGACTGCAAAAAGAGAAAAAAGTGTTTATTAGCACTTAACTTGGAAGTGTAATGTTCATAGCCTTAAATTCGTAATATAATGTGTCATATCTCAAGACTAATCTTACCAAGCATGAAAAGGGCAAAATCTTTGGCTTGGACGGTGTAATGGTCTTTGTCATAGATAAAGAAAGTCAAGTTTTAAAATAAAATGAAGTCTTTAGATCAGACGGCATAATAGTCTTCACTTCAGACAATAAATCTTTTGCTTAGATGGTGTAATGATCTTTGCCTAAGATAAAGTAAAATCTTTGGATTTGACGGTGTAATAGTCTATGCCTCAGATAAAATGAAGCTAAATCTTCAAACAAGATGAAGTCATTAGCTTAGACAGTGTAATGGTCTTCGCTTTAAATAAAATGAAGCCTTTAGCTCAGACAGTGTAATGGTCTTTGCTTCAGACAAAATAAATCATTGGCTCAGACGGTGTAATGGTCTTTACCTCAGATGAAAGTAAAATCTTTGGCTTAAACGGTGTAATGGTCTATGCCACAAATAAAGTGAAGTTAATTCTTCAAACAAAATAGAGTCTTCAGGTTAGACGGTGTAATGGTCTTCGCTTCAGACAAAGTAAAATCTTTGGCTCAAACTGTGTAATGGTTTTCACCTCAGGTAAAGTAAAAACAAATCTTCAAAAAGTATCTTTGACTTAGGAGGTGTAATGGTATATGCCACAGATAAAGTGAAGTCAAATCTTCAAACAAAATACACTATTCAGCTTAGACGGTATAATGGTCTTTGCTTCATATAAAGTAAAATATTTGGTTCAAACAATGTAATGGTTTTCACCTAAGATAAAATAAAATCAAATCTTCAGAAAAAATATCTGTGGCTTAGACGGTGTAATGATCTATGCCACAGATAAAGTGAAGTCAAATCTTCAAACAAAATAGAGTCTTCAGCTTAGACACTGTAATGGTCTTCGCATCAGATAAAGCAAAATCTTTGGCTCAAATGGTGTAATGGTCTTCACCTAGGATAAAGTAAAGTCAAATCTTCAACGGAAAAAAAGATCTTTGGCTTAGACGATGTAATTGTCTTCGCCTAAAAAAATGCATGTGTATGATTGAAGAAAACGTAGAAGATTAATTATCTGCGGAAACAAAAGAGATAGTTGTATGCAGAGGAAGACAAATAAAAGGCCCAAATTGGTAATTCTTAAATTCTCACTTGGGTTTACCTTGACGAAGTGAAATCAAGTTCAAAATTCATAGTGTTATCATACAATAAAAGTTCTATGAGTTCTATCTTTTGAATTTTCTTGAATTCATAATGTATGACTAAAGTTTATCATAAAAAAAAGTGGTAATAAAGTTCAAATATTTGATTTTAAGAGAATGCAACACTAATTGCTCCACAAGCCCAGAGGGTGTTGTCACTACCTTTCACCATAGCACATACGTGCCTCGTACAGAAAATGAGCAGAGGAAAAAACAAAGATTTTTATAAGTTTGATGAACATCTCAATTCTCATGTGGGATTAGAAGCGAAAAGGTGTAAAAGTTACAGTCTTTGTTTATCTTTTCTCTAGCTTTAAACTTATGGGACAGATATACATTGAATATTGTAGAAACTAAAAGCACAAAAAGGACAGAACTTTAAATGTTAGGGAGAAGATAAAAAGACTAAGAAAGATTGGCATGCACCTATTGTACTATTTAGAAAAAAAGTGGCTTGAAACAAAGTTTGTGATAGAAAACTCAAAAATGTCTTTCAAGTACGGGAAAGAATGGATAGTACCAAAACAAAAAATATTGCACTTGATATTTGACATATAGAAAAGAGAAAGTGAATAGTACAAATAAATATCATGGATATTGAAAATGACATAAAGCAAAAATTATCATATAAAAGGACATTCCAAAAGTGAATCTGTGAGTAAAGAATTGCTCACAAAAGAAAGCAAATATATAAAAATTATTACTATTCCTCTGTGAGAAATCAAATGAAATACTTGCTAGGTGCTTTGAATTTCTACGGAGATGTACCTGATAGACCAATTGTTCTAGCAAATGTATGCATACAACAATGGTCCCTTTTATAGGCATGGGAAACAACAGCTAGTGAAGACTCCCGGTCTAAATCAAAAGTTAAAGCCGTTAAGCAAAATATTTTTTAAATAAAAAAAGGATAACTTTTTATCTGGTATGTAGTTAAAAGAATCATTTTTATTTGATAAGGCTTATGAAAGGTGATCAAAATTCAAATGCCAGTTCTTCTTATCTAGCCACATACTCACCTAACCACAAATGAATAGGAGATTATAAATTTCTTGTAAAGGTGAAACGTACGAATTTATATGGGGATAAAATAATGACATATTTGCAGATTGACTCAAATATGTGAATTCAAAACATAAGCATTATTATTTTAATGCTAAAATATGAATTGACAAGCTACTAGCAAATGACAAGGGATACATCACGTTTTCCCTAAATATGGGTTTAGCAGCTAAATTGACAAATTCAATAAATGGTCAAAACATAATTCCTTAAAATGAGGAAATAATGTTTTTGTGAAAGTTTAATTGGGTATTTACATCCTTAAGAATATATCCAAATCCTTTTCCAAGTGGAAGTACATCAAGGTATTCAAGAGGAAGAAAAAAAAGGATTGAATTTTTTCAAAATTCAAAGGTAAATATTGCACACATATGGCTAATAAATGAAACTTTGTATTACGTGGCTTAATTTCCATTCAAATGTTCACAGCCTTTTGAAGATATTTGTGTGAATTCACGTACCATAAATAAGTGAAAGTGCGATTCTCATGCGTACTTCAATCCTAGTCTTGAAAGTTTAGTATTTGAAAAGTCTTGAAGTAGGGGGCATTTGTAAATATTTAAATTTTATCAGATTTAAATTTATAAAATAATGTGGACTATATTAAAATCAATATAATAGTCTGGCTTAAACAACCAGATTGATTATTTAAGTCCAAATATATTGGGCTAGTTCGTTTAATTGGACTATAAAAGAAGAACCTATTAACTAGCCCAAGACCTAAATGGCTATTAGGCCATCTTAAAGTCCAGGCTCATACCACGTGTCAAGAAGGGGTGGTATCACGACCCTAACCCCGAACCCAGTCGTGATGGCGCCTCTCGTGAAGACAAGGCCAGCCGGCTTAACCCAAATCATCTTTTAAAACAGTTAATTAACACAAATATAGTCTAAACATGGTGTAAATAATACTAAATAGTGGAAATATAGATAATAATGCGGAAGTCTAGCCCGACACAGCCCTAACTGGGGTGTCACAAGTCATGAGCATCTATGAATCATAATACAAGTCTGCTAAATCCAATAACTAGTACAATATCCGTAAGGAATATAAAAGACGAGATAATAGAGACACGGGGTTGAGGACGTCAACAACTACCTCGTAATCCCTGAAAGCCACCTAAAACTGGAGGAAATCAGCACTCAGGAGCGGAACCAGCAACGCCTGAATCTGCACACATGGTGCAGGGAGAAATGTGAGTACTCTGACCCAGTGAGTAATAAATATAAATAATGACTAAAGATAGGAAATCACGTAAAAATACAAGGCATTCCATACTGAAGCAGTAAAATCACTTTAAACAGTAAAGCAGTGAGAAATCAAGTGAAAATCTCTCCAACAAGTAAAGCAAGTAGTTTACAAGTGAGTAACAAAATGATAGAAATGTAAATAGCCCCTCGGGCAAAACATGTACAACAAACTGCCCCTCGGGCATAATATCAATAGAACCAGCCCCTCGGGCTCAATATCAGAACAGTAATGGCCCCTCGGGCTCAATATCAGAATAGTAGCAGCCCCTCAGGCTAAATATCAGAATAGTAACAGCCCCTCGGGCTCAATATCAGAACAGTAACAGCTCCTCGGGCTCAATATCAGAACAGTAATGGCCCATCGGGCTCAATATCAGAACAATAACAGCCCATCGGGCTCAATATCAAAACAGTGCCAGCCCCTCGGGCTCAATATCAGAACAGTAACAGCCCATCGGGCTCAATATCAAAACAGTAATGGCCCATCGGGCTCAATATCAGAACAGTAACAGCCCCTCAGGCTCAATATCAGACCAGTAATAGCCCTTCAGGCTCAATATCATATCACAATGGGGATCCGTGCTCACTGGGGGTGTACAGACTCCAGGAGGGGCCCCTTACGGCCCAAGTGCAATATCAAGCCATCTCGTGGCATCAAATCTAGGCCCTCAGCCTCATATCAATCAAGCCACCTTGTGGCGTATATAAGTATCTCAGGCCCTCGGCCTCATATCAGTACCAGTGTATCCTCACAACTAGGCCCTCGACCTTTAATCAGTCCAAAATCATCACAAGCCCCTTGGGCCATAGTAAAACAATATTTCTCAGCCCAAAACATCATTTAGAATATCATTTAAATCTAAAAACTGAGTAAAATGGCTGAGTAGTAAAATAGTGGAAAAATAACAGGACTGAGTTCAAGTAATAAGTCAAAACAATGAGAAAATGGTAGTAAAAATCCCCGAAGGATTCAAATAGTTGGCACAAAGCCCAAATATGACAATTAGCCCAAAGCATAATGAAAACAAATAAGTCTCAGTCAAATACGCGGTAAAATCATCAATGCGGGATGAACCAAGTCACAATCCCCAATAGTATATGACCACACGCTCGTCATCAAACGTGTGTCTCGCATCAATATAGCACTACGATGTGCAATCCGGGGTTTCAAACCCTCAAAGCATCATTTACAATCATTACTCACCTCAATCCGAGTAAAATCCTACTCCGAAATGCTTTTTCCCCTCGAATCGGCCTCCAATCGAACCGAATCTAGCCACAGTTAATTCGATACGGTCAACAAAAATTATAGAAATCAATCCCATATGAAAATATTAACTTTTCCAATAAAATCCGAAATTAACTCAAAAATTGCCCGCGGGGCCCACATCTCAGAATCCATCGAAAGTTATGAAATATGAACTCCCATTCAACCACGAGTCTAACCATACCAACATTACTAAATTCCGATAATGAATCGACCTCCAAATCTAGAATTTTCGTTTTTGAAAAGTTTACAACTTTTCTCCAATTTCTTCCATTTGATTCACTAATACTTGATGAAAATAATATGGAATCATTAAATATAATCACTTTTGGATATAGAACACTTACCCCAATCCATGTGGTGAAAATCGCCTAAACAATCGCTTCAATCCGAGCTCCATAGCTCCAAAAATGAGTAAAAATCTTGGATAGCTCGATTTATACACTCTGCAACATTTTCACATCTGCGGTAATATTCACCACAGATGGGGGTTACTGTTCACCGCAGATGCGGTACTGTTCACCGCATCTGCGAAAAAACCCAGCAATTGCCAGAAAATTTCAACAGTTTTTTATTTCACTAAAAATGCTCTAACTCTATTATACGAACTCAGAATTCAATGATTCTTGTTCCTATGAGTCACAAATAATAATACGAACGTATTCCTTTAATCGGAACTAAATTCGGAGCTCATTTGCTCAATGTGATACCCATTTCGCTTGTCAAACAATTAACTCATGTTTCGCGCTAAAAACTCAATCGCGACTTGATGAAATTAGACCAAACTTTCCAGATCACTCCTATAATTCATTATCAAAATCCAGAAAGTCTCGAAATTAAATTTGGATTTCTAGAACTAAAAATGGACCTTTGGATCACTACGTGCTTATGCTCAAAACACCAAACTCTTCCAAAACTCATCCGAGCCCCATGGGATCCCAACGAAGTATATTAACAAGTCCCATAACATGACACGAATTTAGTCGATGCCTCAAATTACATTGAACAACACTAAAACATGAATCACACCCCAATTCAAGCTTATTCAAAACTAATAAATTCTGAATTCTACATTCGATGCCGGAACCTATCAAATCAATTCCCATTAACCTCAAATTTTACACACAAGTCATAAATGACATAATGGAGTTGTTCCAATTTCCAGAATCAGATTTTGATCCTGATATCAAAAAGTCAACTCTCGGTCAAACTTCTCAAAAACCTTCAAATTTCTAACTTTCGCCAAAATGCGTCAAATTGTCCTACGGAACTCCAAATCCAAATTCGAACATGCTCCTAAGTCCAAAACATCATACGAAACTATTGGAATCATCAAAATTCATTCCGGGGTCGTTTGCTCAAAAGTCAAATCTCCGGTCAAACTTAAGAAATTTTTAGCCTTAGATTTCTAGATTTCGTTAAATGGCGATAATTTGAGCTAGAGACCTCCGAATTCGATTTCGGGCATATGACCAAGTCCCAAATCACGATACGGAACTACTTGAATGGTCAAAACTTGGATCCAGGTTCGTTTGCTCAAAATGTTGATCGAAGTCAACTCAGTTGAGTTTTAAAGCTCTAATTCCTAATTTAATCCATTTTTCACATAAAAACCTTCCGGAAAATTATATGGATTGCGCACGCAAGTCGAGAAATTATTGATACCACTTTTCAAGGTCTTAAAATGCCAAGATAGTTATTTAATTTAAAGGTCACATTTTGGGTCATCACATTCTCCACCTCTAAAACAAACGTTCGTTCTCGAACGTACTAAGGATTATTCTCAGGTTGCCAAATTGACGATTTTACTTTTACACAAATATTCGCGGTTGATCCCACATTACCGCATTCAACATAAGTCTGACAATACCATTTTAATTGAGATTATTTCCTGAAAGGTCCGATTTTCACGTCAACACATGATATTAGTCTCGACTGGCTATAGAAACTCATGCCTACGCATCCATCAGATATGAGGTATTACATTCTCCCCCACTTAGGGTCATTCGTCTTCAAATGAGAAGTAGAGTCCTTCCTCAAACACATAATGTAACTTATCTCTTTCTTTGCACATCTCAATATCCCAAATTTTTCTAACTCCCAAATTTTTCAGAAATTTTGGCAGAGTCTCCCCTGTAATTGGGCCTATCCACATGTCAGAGTAACACCAAAATAACTCCTAACAACATGTCCACAACCCATCAAGGCACCACAAAGTATATATCAATAACACTAATCTCCGCATTACAAGCATTGCATTATCGGAATGATATCTTGACATGACACGCCATATGTATGACCATAACCACATCTCTGGTCTTAATAGTTGTTCATAATAGATTACAACATCGCCAATTAATCTCATGTTAACACAATCTCGTTTCAAACCTCCAGTTTACTAACAACGAGGCATGGAGATCTCTTAATTACTTACCTGAATTAACGAGTAAAAATTTATATCCCCGGGCACTCACCTCGTAGTCTAAAACTCAATAATTACAATACAAATCTGGCAAATTATGCACAAAGATATTCATATAAGAATTTTCAAATAAGTCTAATGGGCATGACTCCCTATAAGTACTATAGTACAAATTTTAATTTTACAAAGGGAGCATGTAAACACATTTTCTTTTTCACCACAAGGACCTCATCCTTATATAACATCCACCGCAGCTTGTACCCCGGTTTAAATATTTCTCATTATATTAAAATGCGAGGATCTCGTCCTCAATTCTGAATCACAAGTATTATGCACCTCGTGCCAAACGAAATATTTCATTTTCTTCTTAATTTTTTTTTTGTTTAACAAAATCCCAACATATAATGATAGACATAGCTATCTCCGTCGATTCTCCCAACATGAGTATTCACATAAGCATATTTCAGAATTACGAAGCTCACTCATAAGTGGAGTACAATAGGAAGACTTGTCTCGATAATCAGAACCGAATCAAGTTAACAAAATTGTTACTTTATAATAATTCGAGACCGTACTTGTAACGACACCATCTGGTGTTGCGACCTCAGCCATACCATAGAAAATATATCAACGGCTCGGTCTCCACCTCTAGGAGTCTCACCTCCACCTCTAACATCTTGACCCCTACCTCTGGTTGGTCATGTAAGTGGAGTAGTAACTGTAATGGGGCACGTAGCCTGATTGCTTTTACAAAATATGTTTCTCCCAAGTCTAGGACAATTTTCCCATGATGTGCCTAGTACTACCACATTCATAACAATCCCTTTGAGGGTTCGGCTGCTCATACTGAGTCTAGGCTAGATAACTGGACCATTATACGAACCTCGTGGCGGTGGTGCATTAAAAGAATTTTTTGGAGCACCCCAAGTAATCAGATATATTGACTGGGCTGGCCAGCTGCCCGAGCCCCTGTTATAATGATTTGTAGTTGTAGAGTAGAATCCGCCGAATCCTTTAAAACCTCGAGACCTCTTGGTCTTCTTAGATTCCTCTCTTCCTCATGCAGAACACATTCTAACATTTTTGGCAATTTCTACCATTAGCCGAAATGAAGCATCAACCCATAGCTTCCCGGGTTTTACTAAATTTCAAGATCATAATTGAGTCCTTTAATGAGTCTGTGGACTCGCTCTTTAGCTTAGGAACCAAAGTAGGAGTATTACGGCTAACTTATTGAACCTGATGACATATTCTGACACTGTCATGGTGACCTGACACAATCGTTCAGACCCCAAATACCACATATTATAGAGAATCTCGGAGACAAATTCCTTCAAAAACATTTATGAGAACTGAGCTGAGTAGTTGGTATTGCATTGGCTAGTCTGCCCTCTTTATAGGCTTGCCACAAACATCGGCGGCTAGTTTCTTCTTTTGCTATGTTGACTCAACACTGCTGAGCTAACCTATTTATTCATATATTCTCCGGTTCTTCTTTAGGGTAACTTTTTCTCCGAATTATGTACAATAATCACAAAAGTATACCCAAATCAAGATAAATCTTGGCACGTACTACATAGTCCAGAAGATCATCAACCATTGTACTTCCTCTGAAGCACCCCAAAATTTGCAACCTTGACTTCTACACTAAGCGGACCTTCAATAAATTTAAGGTTGTTTTTCTAACTCCTTTGATACTGAAGTATTGGATAATTAAAGAGGTAGACATACCGCAAGTCCCAACCTTATCCCCTGCATGTCTCAAGCCTTAATTATGTGTAAATTATTGGGGAACCTTTCAGTACCATATATATATATACATTTTAGGTCAAAACTGATATAACACATGACCATTCGATCTATTCATTGATAGTGGACATCCCCATTTTGTGGGAAGGCATGAGTCACAACGTTTGATAATCCACAATGTTGACCTTTTAACTCATATAAATCGACCAGACGTCAAGTTCCGTTGCACCCCTACAAGATTCACTGGGTGATCTTCTCAATACGTCCGCATCTTCGGACGGAACTATAATGGGTCTAGTAAATACCTAATCTTTCCACCACCTCTTGGCGGAACCCGTCATCTGAAACACAGTAAAATCAACCCATATTTCTTTCAACTATTCCCATTTTCTGCGATACTTCATGGCAGTGGTTCAGAAAATCCTGTGGGTCCTCAGAAAGTGCACCATTGAAATGGACTTGAAATAGCTAGGTAAACTTATCCAATCTCAGCAAAGCCTCAAAAGACAAGACGTCATGTCATCGTCCTGTGCCGCAATAACTGGTTGAGCTGCCCCAACTGGATGAGATTAAGCTAAATCCTTCATAAGCTCATGCAACACAACCCATCTAATTCCTCAAACCATTTGCAAATCTTGCATTCACCCTCGTAACAGTCAATCTAATTCTCATACACGATCCAAACTCAAACTCTAGCATATGTAATTCATTGGTAAAAGAGGACTCACTACAAAACAACATAGGGTTCACACAAACCTCGACACACCTCGCAGGAGGTAACCCGCCTGCTTAGCCTCAAACTAGTATCTCTCTACATTGTTCCATTATCATACTATTACATAATCACTTAACCCCCCCTCAGTCTGAAATCATAACACAACATGAAGATCTACCCCACTCCACAACTAAACTACATGAGAGGTCATTCAACACACCCATAGCTCGAGGTCATACGTCAACTCAAGATGGAAGTCAAACACCCAATAGTCCTTACTACATTTCCAGCAAACTCTTCTTGTCACATTCGAACAATCTGAATACATCACACAATCAATTCATACTCGCCTCATAGTTATCAGTCACAAATCCCACCAATAAGGACACAAATGGACATATAAGTCCCAAATGCATGTGCTCACACAATTGAAATCTCAGTACTCAAGCCACAGACAAAACCCGACCTCAAGTCCTCCAGACTGGTCTAACATCACACACAGAAATCACGTCTCGCACCTCATCCAGGAAATCACAAGTTGTCGATGCACAATAGATACCGAGAGCTCATATGCGCACACAAATGCGTGGAAGGAATTCAAAGAGTTACATCTCAAGCTGAATCAATGACACACAATAATAATTCAAGAATGTAAATTTTTTTCTAAAGGTTCTGCAGCCTCTCGAGGATAAATACAGACGTCTCCGTACTGATCCGCTAGACTCTACTAAACTTGCTCATGACTCGTGAGGCCTATGTAACCTAGGCTCTGATACCAACTTGTCACAACCCTAACCCCGAACCCGGTCGTGATGGAGCCTCTCGTGAAGACAAGGCCATCCGACTTAACCCTAATCATCTTTTAAAACAATTAATTAACACAAATATAGTCTAATCATGGTGTAAATAATACTAAATAGCGAAAATATAGATAATAATGCAGAAGTCCAGCCCGACACAGCCCTAACCGGGGTGTCACAGGTCATGAACATCTATGAGTCATAATACAAGTCTGCTAAATCCAATAACTAGTCCAATGTCTGTAAGGAATATAAAAGATGAGATAATAGAGATATGGGGCTGCGGACATCAACAACTACCTCGTAATCCCAAAAAGCCACCTGAAACTGGAGAAAATCAGCACTCAGGAGCGGAACCAGCAATGCCTGAATCTGTACATATGGTGCAGAGAGTAATGTGAGTACTCCGACCCAGTGAGTAATAAATATAAATAATGACTGAAGATAAGAAATCACGTAAAAATACAAGGCATTCCATACTGAAGCAGTAAAATCACTTTAAACAGTAAAACAATGAGAAATCAAGTGAAAATCCTTTTTTCCAACAAGTAAAGCAAGTAGTTTACAAGTGAGTAACAAAATGATAGAAATGTAAACAGCCCCTCGGGCAAAACATGTACAACAAATCGCCCCTCGGGCATAATATCAACAGAACCAGCCCCTCAGGCTCAATATCAGAACAGTGCCAGCCCCTCGGGCTCAATATCAGAACAGTAACAGCCCCTCAGGCTCAATATCAGAACAGTAATGGCCCCTCGGGCTCAATATCAGATCAGTAACAGTCCCTCGGGCTCAATATCATATTACAATGGGTACCCGTGCTCACTGGGGGTGTACAGACTACGAAGGGCGCCCTTACGGCCCAAGTGCAATATTAAGCCATCTCGTAGCATCAAATCTAGGCCCTCGGCCTCATATCAATCAAGCAACCTTGTGGCATATATAAGTATCTCAGGCCCTCGGCCTCATATCAGTACCAGTGTATCCTCACAACTAGGCCCTCGGCCTTTAATCAGTCCAAAATCATCACAAGCCCATCGGGCCATAGTAAAACAATATTTCTCAGCCCAAAACATTATTTAGAATATCATTTAAATCTCAAAACTAAGTGAAATGGTTGAGGAGTAAAACAGTGGAAAAATAACAGGACTGAGTTCAAGTAATAAGTCAAAATAGTGAGGAAATGGTAGTAAAAATCCCCGAAGGATTCAAATAGTTGGCAGAAAGCCCAAATATGGCAATTAGCCCAAAGCATAATGAAAACAAATAAGTCTCAGTCAAATACACGGTAAAATCATCAATGCGGGATGGACCAAGTCACAATCCCCAATAGTATACAACCACACGCTCGTCATCAAACGTGTGTCTCACATCAATATAGCACTACGATGTGCAATCCAGGGCTTCAAACCCTCAGAGCATCATTTACAATCATTACTCACCTCAATCCGAGCAAAATCCTACTCTAAAATGCCTTTTCCCCTCGAATCGGCCTCTAATCGAACCGAATCTAGCCACAGTTAATTCGATACGGTCTACAAAAATTATAGAAATCAATCCCATATGAAAATATTAATTTTTCCAATAAAATTCAAAATTAACTCAAAAATCGCCCGCGGGGCCCACATCTTGGAATCTGGAGAAAATTATGAAATATGAACGTCCATTCAACCACAAGTCTAACCATACCAACATTACTAAATTCCGATAACGAATCGACCTCCAAATCTAGAATTTTCGTTTTTGAAAAGTTTACAACTTTTCTCCAATTTCTTCCATTTGATTCACTAATACTTGATGAAAATAACCATGGAATCATTAAATATAATCACTTTTGGATATAGAACACTTACCCCAATCCATATGGTGAAAATTTCTTCAATCCGAGCTCCATAGCTCCAAAAATGAGTAAAAATCTCGGATAGCTCGATTTATACACTGTCCAGCATTTTCGCATCTGCGGTACAGTTCACAGCAGGTGCGATTTTACTATTCACCATAGATGCGGCACTGTTCACCGCAAATGCGGGTTTACTGTTCACCGCAGATGCGGTACTGTTCACCGCATCTGCGGAAAAAACCCAGCAATTGCCCAGAAAATTTCAGCAACTTTTTGTTTCACTAAAAATGCTCTAACTCCATCATACGAACTCGGAATTCAAGGATTCTTGTTCCTATGAGTCACAAATAATAATACGAACCTATTCCTTCAATCGAATCTAAATTCGGAGCTCATTTGCTCAATATGATACCCATTTCGCTCGTGAAACAATTAACTCATGTTTTGCACTAAAAACTCAATCGCGACTTGATGAAATTAGACTAAACTTTCCAGATCACTCCTATAATTCATTATCAAAATCCAGAAAGTCTCGAAATTAAATTTGGATTTTTAGAACTAAAAATGGACCTTTGGATCACTACGTGTTTATGCTCAAAACACCAAACTCTTCCAAAACTCATCCGAGCCTCATGGGATCCCAAAGAAGTATACTAACAAGTACTATAACATTACACGAACTTAGTCGATGCCTCAAATTACATTGAACAACACTAAAACATGAATCACACCCCAATTCAAGCTTATTCAAAACTAACAAATTCCGAATTCTACATTCGATGCCGGAACCTATCAAATCAATTCCGATTGACCTCAAATTTTACACACAAGTCATAAATGACATAATGGAGCTGTTCCAATTTCCAGAATCGGATTTTGATCCCGATATCAAAAAGTCAACTCTCGGTCAAACTTCTCAAAAACCTTCAAATTTCTAACTTTCGCCAAAATGCGTCAAATTGTCCTACGGACTTCCAAATCCAAATTCGAACATGCTCCTAAGTCCAAAACATCATACGAAACTATTGGAATCATCAAAATTCCATTCCGGAGTCGTTTGCTCAAAAGTCAAATCTCCGGTCAAACTTAAGAAATCTTTAGCCTTAGATTTTTAGATTCCGTTAAATGGCGATAATTTGAGCTAGAGACCTCCGAATTCGATTTCGGTCATATGACCAATTCCAAAATCACGATACGGAACTACCGAAATGGTCAAAACTTGGATCCGGCTTCGTTTGCTCAAAATGTTGACCGAAGTCAACTTAGTTGAGTTTTAAAGCTCTAATTCACAATTTAATTCATTTTTCACATAAAAACCTTCCGGAAAATTATATGGACTGCGCACGTAAGTCGAGGAATTATTGATACTGATTTTCAAGGTCTTAAAATACCGAGATAATTATTTAATTTAAAGATGACATTTTGGGTCATAACAGGTGGCAATCCAAGTCAAATCAACAACCAATAGAGTTATGCCAAGTGTCTAAATGGTATTGATCAGTTCAAACGGACCCATCAAATTGCAGAGCCACACCACTCCCCACAACTATAAATAGAGGCCTTCATAAAGCTAGAAGACACCAAAAGTAATAACAAGAAGCAAGTAGAGAGCTCGTGGATCAAACGCTGCAGAATCTCTACAAGCTGCAAGTTCAAGCACTCAAGCTACAAGTTCAAGTTCAAGTTTAAGCATGAAGGCAAATTAAATACCAAGTCATTCAAGATCAAATTACTTGTTCATGATCAAATCCAAATTCAAGTTCAAGGAAGAGATTAAAGGTTAAGCTTTACAAACCCTTGAATTAAATCGAAATCAAGCTCATCAAAATACTTTACGTTCTTGAAGAATTAGTGGGATATCATAGAGATTATAACACTCATTATTTATTGAAATCAAATACTACATTTGTTATGCAATTTTCTAGTCTTGATTATTTATTTTTCTCGACGAGAAAATTTGTTGATACAAATTTTGGCACGCCCAATGGGACAATCTCTACCTCTCATCTCTTTAATTACTAAATTTCAAGAATACTGAAATGGATCCTAAGAAGGTCAACTTCATACTCACTACTACTAAGGCTACGGATTCCAAGTTTTCCTCTAATGTTGAAAACTTACTGGATGCTACTATAGAAAACATAGGACCTATCACTAAGGACAAAGCAAACTTGCTCGGACAACAAGCATTTAAAATTTCGTGTGCATCAATTCCTATCTTTGATTTTCGATCCTGAAAGGGGGCAAAATCGGGGCAAGATCATTTCCAACTGAATTGGAAGAAGGAGCGAACATTGCTAAAATCATTGAGAAGACATTGGCTCTACTAAGCCCATCTAGATATAAGAATCTCATCACACAAGATGATGATGATGTCTTGATCATTGGATCTGCTCCAAGCACACCACATGAGTTGTTCCACTCAAAGTATGGTGTAAGAGAAAATCCATGCTTTGGTTCACCATCCACGATGATTATCCAAGCAATGGTGACTAACACTTCAACTGTTGAAGAACAACTCGCAAATTTAACAAAGTCAATTGAAGGATTGACGAAGCATATGCAAGATCAAGATAATCAAATTGTCAAGCTAACATATAAAGTTGAAAGTATTATGGAGAAAGATTCAAGTCATGCACCTGAAAAGCTCCCTATGATGCAAGATAAAGGAGACACATCTGCAAGGCAGACGACGACTCCTAAGGAACTTCAGATTTCATCTGATGGGGTTATTCCCATTTATAAATTGAAAGACTTCATCATGGGAACCATAAAAGATAAGTATAATGTTGTTGCCAAGTCTTCTCTTGCATATGCAAAACCATACACTGCGAGAATTGATAGTTTGAAGATGCCTGCAGGTTATCAACCCCCAAAATTTCAACAATTTGATAGAAAAGGAAATCTAAAGAAACACATTGCACACTTCGTCAAAACTTGTAATAATGCTGGAACCTATGGAGATTATCTTTTCAAGTAATTTGTCCATTCCTTAAAAGGAAATATTTTTGATTGGTACATTGATCTCGAGGCTAGTTTCATCGATAACTGGGAGCAACTTGAACATGAATTTCTCAATTGCTTCTATAGCACAAGGCGCACTGTAAGTATGGTTGAACTCACAATAACATGTCAATGGAAGGATGAACTAGTCATTGATTTCATCAATCGATGGAGGAATGCAAGCCTTAACTGCAAAGACAGATTTAGTGAAGCTTCTGGAATAGAAATGTGTATCCAAGGAATACACTGGGGACTCCGCTATATCCTATAGGGTATCAAGCCTAAGTTTCTTGAAGAATTGGCTACACATGCTCATGATATGGAGTTAAGCATGTCTTCAAGTGGAAATCAAGGGCCACTTGTTCATGAACCTCGTGAAGTGAAGGATAAACGAGAAATAAAGAAAGGAGGCAAGTTCGTGCCGAAGTCTAAGAGCAAGGAATCAATAAATATTAATGCCTCGCCATTAAAGGTCACTACAAAAGTGAGTAAGAAGCAAAGTGTGAAGACACCGTCCCTACAAGATAAAGCTGGCCGAAAGTTAACTCTAAAGAATGCAAGCAAAAGAATATCCATATTGGACTCTAACATTCCAGCAATTTTTGAAGAGCTCCTTGAGTTGAAACTCATTAAGTTACCTGAAATGAAGCTGCCAGACGAAGCTGGAAGGACTAATGATCCAAATTATTGCAACTACCATCGGTTGATTGGCCACCCTATTGAAAAATGCTTTATCTTCAAGGATAAAGTCATGGACTTGGCTGTTGAAGAAAAAATCATGCTTGAGGATGTGAAGGAAAGTTTGAATCAAGTCTCTGTCGTTTTTGGTTCACTTGATCCCATTGTCCTATGCAATTTTGTCGAAGTACATGAATGTGATGACTTCCAAATTATATCATCACCAAATATGATTAAATTTGGTGAATTTGAACCTATTGTTGTGAGAAAAACATTGCTTCTCCCTATAGTGAATGAAGTAATAGTAGAGGAAAGATCTCAAGAGGAAAGTGAATCACGTGATGGTCAAACTGATGATGATGGTTGGATTCTTGTGACTCAGCGGAGACGTTGCAAGACAAATTCACAAAGGGAGTCAAGTAAACAATTGACTAGGGGAAATTGGTAAAAAGACCCAAGAAGAGAATCGCTCTCAAAGGCTACGTCGCCAGTGACATTGGATGAATTTCTGCCAAGTTGGTTATGCTCGCAAGTTTCTTGTGAAGATATCAAGGCTTCATGTTGTAAGGTAGATGAAGAAGAGACAAAGAAGGAAGATGCATCATTGTTGCCACGTCCCTTGTATGAAAAGACCCATTGAGCATCTCTCCAAAGAAGTGGACATTTGTGATGCCAAAATCACATTTACTAATGATGATCTTTTGCTAGGTGAAACACCCCATAATTGTGCGCTATTTATGGTTGGATTTGTGCGTGAGAAGAGAGTAAGTAGATTTTTGATTGATGATGGATTTGGCGTCAATATTCTCCCAATTCATACTGTCAAAGATCTTGGCATACCGATGGATGAGCTATGTGAAAATCATTTGGATTCAAGGGTTCAATCAAGGGGGGGGCAAAAAGCTATAGGGGCTATCAAATTGGAAATAAATATAGGAGATTTGCATTTGAGTGCATGGATGCACGTGATCGATGCAAATACCTCATACAATATCTTGTTAGGAAGG
This sequence comes from Nicotiana sylvestris, assembly GCF_000393655.2. Lineage (NCBI taxonomy): Eukaryota > Viridiplantae > Streptophyta > Magnoliopsida > Solanales > Solanaceae > Nicotiana > Nicotiana sylvestris. Next base: position 202,990,236 of record NC_091059.1, read on the forward strand.
CCATAGATACACGAGAATAAAGTGGTCTCATCCACCTAATATCAATGCTTGAAGTACTGTGAAGATGGGGTCGAAAAGAAGATAGTTGATGATAAGCCCTTTACCGAGGCTGAATCATACTTTGCCGATGCAAAATTTTATTTAAAGAATTACGTCTCAAAGGATTTTAAGGTTGATGATGTGATATTGACCAAAAGTGTTGCAAAGTTGATGTCAGAACTAGCAAGGCAAAGATTACGGTTGAAAAAGATCAGGTGCTTATGATAGGAACAAGATGAGTGAGGCATCTTCAAGTAAGAAAGTGACTCTTGTTCTTCGCTATGTCCCAACGGCAAGGAAGGATGAAGATCCATCTTCTGAACTATAAGGTAATGTGTTAAGAGACTTGACCCTTCCTATCAGGAGAATTGATGCAATTAAGTCATCTACGAAGTTGCTTAAAGAGTTTGTCAAATCATCAAACCACAATTCACTTCTAAATCTAGCACTTCCTACAGAGCGCACAGATGAGGACTTTGACCCAAATGCCTACAAGTTATTAGCAAAAGATGGATATGATCCTAATGAACCATCCAAGTTGGGACAGCTCCCGCCTGAAGCTTCAAACCCTACTCAAAAGATGATGATGGAGAAAGGGTACCTACTGAAGCAATCACGTGAAGGATTTGGGTTACAAACGACCCCCTCCAATCCATATCTCCATTAAAAGGGTAAGTTGTAACTACATTACTACTAAAGAAGTGTCTACGATGCTTAATGAGAAGCCTTCTATGTTTAATCGACTTACAAAACCAAGGACCTCAGTCTTTGATAAGTTGGGACCACTGAAGAAAGAAAAGAAGCATCATGGAAGTAATAGAAGGATTGGAGCACCTATCTTTGCTAAAAAGGAGATTTTGACCACAGACTGCCCAAGTCTGATTCCTTCTAGAATGAGGGGAGAGACCAAACTTGTAGTTTCTTGCGGAGAGATCCTCAAAGAAAAGGCTCATACTATAGTCCACACTAAAGAATGGTTGGAAGATGAAGAAAGTGTGGGGTCATCATATCATATCGCCATTCATGATGAACAAAATGCTTCATCTTATACGGAAGTCGATGCCTTGATATTCATGTATGCTATCACATATCTTTCAATGATGGAGAGCCTCAAGAGGATGAAGACACTAAAAATGCACCACCTGAGCTTGAAGTAGGAGTGAACACAACGGTTGATGCACTAAAAGAAGTCAATCTCGGAGCTGTTGAAGATCCAAAGCCCACATATGTAAATGCCTCTCTAACTGGTGATGAAGAGAGCAAATATATTGAGCTACATAAGGAGTTCAACGACGTATTCACTTGGAGCTACAAAGAAATTCCAGGTTTAGACCCTAAGGTGGTTGTTCATTATTTGGTATCAAACGAGGTGCTCTTCCTATGAAGTAAGCACAACGTTGCTTCATACCTGAACTGGTTCCCTTGATTAAAACTGAAGTTAACAAACTTATTGAGGTTGGTTTTGTTCGTGATGTTAAATATCCTACATGGATTTCAAGCATCGTCCCTATAAGAAAGAAGAATGGCCAAATTCGAGTTTGTGTTGACTTTAAGGACTTAAATAACACTTGTCCTAAGGATGAATTTCCTCTTCCTATCCCTGAGCTCATGATTGATGCCATGACTAGATACGAGGCGAGTCATTCATGGGTGGTTCATTTGGATATAATCAAATTCGCATGTTACGGAAGGATGAAGAACTTACTGCCTTTCGCACACCTAAAGGTATATACTGCTACAAGGTAATACCTTTTGGTTTGAAGAATGCTGGTGCTACATATCAACGTGCCATGCAAAATATTTTTCATGATATGCTTCATAAAAACATGGAGTGTTATGTTGACGACTTGGTGGTAAAGCCAAGGAAGAAAGATAATCACTTGCAAGATTTGAGGATGGTATTTGAACGGCTTCGGATATACCAACTCAGAATGAATCCATTGAAGTGCATCTTTGGAGTTACTTCTAGGAAGTTCCCCAGTTTTATTATTTGACACCGAGGTATCGAAATTGATCAAGCTAAGGTGGATGCTATCTTGAAAATGCTTGAGCCTAAGGATATTCATGAATTAGAAAGCTTAAAAGGTAAGTTGGCATATCTTAGAAGATTTATTTTGAATATGACTGGAAGATGCCAACCATTTAGTCGCCTCATGAAGAAAGGGGTTCCTTTTGAATGAGACCAAGCTTGCAAAAATGATTTTGAAAGCATTAAGCCTTATCTGATGAAACCTCCAGTACTGGTAGCCCCCATATCTAGAAAGCCACTCATATTATACATTTTAGCACAAGAAAGGTCAGTAGGAGCGCTTCTAGCTCAAGGAAACAATGAAGACAAAGCAAATGCACTTTATTACTTGAGTAGGATGATGACGCCAAATAAGCTCAAGTATTCAGAAGTTATGCTTGGCACTTGTTTTCTCCATTCAGAAGCTGAAGCATTACTTCCAAGCTCACATTGTGTGACTCATCCCAATAGCGAATCCCATCAAGTTTATCATGTCTAAACCAGTCCTAAGTGATCGATTAGCGAGGTGGTACCTCTAATTTCAACAATTTGAAATTGTGTATGTTCCTCAAAAAATGGTAAAAGGACAAGCATTAGCAGACTTCCTAGCTGACCATCCAATTCCAGATGATTGGGAGTTGTCTGATGAAGATGCAATGGTCATAAAAATTCAACCCCCTTGGAAGATGTATTTTGATGGTGCTGCACATCGTAAAGGAGCTGGTGCTGGAATAGTGTTTATCACTTATCAAGGAGAAGTTTTTCCATATTCTTTCACTCTAACAGAACGGTGCTCCGATAATGTTGTTGAATACCAAGCACTCATACTTGGGCTTGAAATGGTTGTGGATATCAAACAATTGCAACTACAAATTTTTGGAGACTCCAAGTTAGTGATCAATCAGATTTTGGGTAGCTATGAGGTCAAGAAGCCAGAGTTGGTGCCATATAACTAATATGCTCAAGGATTGGTAAGTTGGCTTAGAGAGGTAACTATTCAACACGTGCCGAGAAAGGAAAATAAAAGAGCTGATATATTAGCAGCCTTAGCTTCTACATTATCTTTGCCTGATCAGACACAAGTCACTGTTTTCCAAAGATGGGTAGTTCCTCCACCAAATGACTATGGGGAAGAAGAAAGCAAAGTTGAGCATCTTGCTTCCATTCTTGAGGTTGATATTGAAGATTGGTGACAACCATTAATCGATTATCTTGTTATGGGATATTGTCGAAAATTACTTGAAGGAAGACAGAAATCCAAAAGAGAGCTCCTCGTTTTCTTTATTATAAGAATACACTCTATAGACGATCATTTTATGGAGTGCTCCTACATTGTTTGCGGGCTGATGAATCCCTTCAAGCCCTACAAGAAGCACATTCTGGAGTATGTGGTGCGCATCAATCAGGGCCAAAACTTCATTTTCACATAAAAAGAATGGGGTATTATTGGCTAACCATGGTGAAAGATTGTTTAGATTACGCTTGACGATAAAGCTTGCCAATTCCATGCTAACTTAACACATCGACCACCTGAAGTATTATACCCAACTGTTGCTTCTTGGCCATTTGATGCTTGGGGTTTGGATGTTGTTGGCCTTCTGGTGGATATCTATACATTTTAGCCGTAACTGATTACTTCTTGAAGTAGGCTGAAGTTGTTTCTCTTAAGGAAGTAAAGAAGGAAAATGTGGCTAACTTCATCCGAGTCAATATTATTTATTGTTTCGACATTTCTCGATATATATTGACGGACAATGGTAAGCCATTTGATAACAAGCTGATGAATAAAATATGTGATTTTTTGGCTTCAAGCAACTCAATTCCTCCATGTACTATGCTGCTTCCAATGGACTTGCTAAAGCATTTAATAAGACGCTATGCAACTTGTTGAAAAAGGTTGTCTCTAAGTCTAAGAGAGATTGGTATGAAAGAATGGAAGAAGCTCTTTAGGCATATAGGACTACATATCGCACACCAACATAAGCGACTCCTTATTCACTTGTTTATGGAGTTGAAGCAGTCCTTGAACTAGAGCATCAAATCCCATCATTGCAGCTTGCCATTCAATAAGGACTCACCGATAAAGAAAATGCACGCTTACACCTTAAGAATTGGAAGCTCTTAATTAATAGAGGCTAGAAGCTCAACAAATCCTTGAATGTTATTAAGCTCGCTTGTCTTGATCTTTTAACAAAAGGGTGCGCCTTAGATCTTTCCAAGTGGGTGACCAAGTTCATGCGGTCAAAAGGCCTATTATTACCTCTCGTCGATCTGGGGAAAAGTTCTCTGCTAAGTAGGATGGACCATATATTGTACAAGAGGTATACTCATGTGGCGCTTACAAGATAGTTGACTCAGAAGGTTTGCGTATTGGTCCAATCAATAGGAAATTAGTGAAGAGACACTATCCTTGAAGAAAACAAATACGCTCCTTAACGCATGAGCATAAACTGCATGTTACTCCTAGTCCGCAAAAGTATAAATTGTGCACGGTCCAAAAAAAGAGTCTGCTAGGTTGAAAACCTCGAAGAGGCAACCTAGGCAAAAGTTAGGACATTATTAAAAAAAAACTCATGTATTTCGAACTACGGAATGACTTGATCCTCTCCACCGAGGTACGCAGGCAGCTTAGAGTTTCATTCTAAGTTCAGTCATATGAGTTCAAAAATACATATTATCCAAGGCATTATTTAAATGAGGTATAATAAAATATAATTCACTTGATTGACACTTGAAGATTAGGTGTACATGTATTCTTTCGTTGAACCCTCTGTCTTGTCTTGATGGCTCAATGGGGGTAATCCCTTCATGTCTAATTGAGGTCTTAGATGGAATGATGTAGTTACTTTAATAAGAGGCCAAATATTCAAGTTGAAGTCTTTGATTCTAAACCAAGTTAATTTTTCCAAGTCTGTTACATCATCAATTTGAAGTGTTCAAGCTGGCTAGTTCTTAAAGTTACAGTCTTCAAGTCCGTAACAAAATCTCACTTGTTATGAACTACGAAATGACTTGATACTCTTCATCGAGGTACGTAGTCAACTTAGAGTTTTATTCTATGTTCAGTCACTTTAATAAAAAGAAAAGTGAGGTTTTTTTAGAATACGTGGATAAACTATCGAGTCCTAATCGTTGAAGCACTTAAAAAAGAATCAAGAGCAAAATGGAATATTGATCAGAGTACGCAATATAAAGTGAAACAAAAGAAGTTTTAATGCTCATGAGAACATCTACTAAACAATCAAATGCAAGAAGAAAGGGAAAAACAAATAAAGCAGTGTTTATAGGCTAATCTAAGCACAACTTGTAGTTGGCCAAATATCTTCCAAGTATTTCTTCTTCTCCAAATCGAAAAAGTCATCATCAGTCAACAAGGCATTGCAGCATGCTTCATACTCCTTTCTAGTAGTTGAGGCTCCTAACTTAGCTTCTTCAACTTCTTCCTCAGTAACTTCTAAAAGGGCTTCTAAGTTCTTCTCTTTTTCACGGAGCTTCTCTATCTTCTCTTTCACTGTAACTAGGGACTGACGGATAGATGACACTTCTCTAACCTTCTCTTCTTCTTAAATCATGGCATTTGTAAGGTGTACTTCAATATCTGATATTGCAGTATCTTCAATCTTCTTAGATAAAGCTGACCGGTAATATTATATGAAGTAGCAAGCTCAAAAAGGGACACCAGTAGGTTTCTCAAAAGGAAATATCCACATCATCCCCATCCATTACCTCAAGGATCACTTTAGTATTTTCTTCGAGCTCAGAGACCTTGTCTGCATTGCTACCTTTCAGCTTATGCTAAATCGAACTCCAAAGCTTTAATATGAACTCATTTCAAATATCCAAGACAACCTTCATTTCAATATCCAAGATAACCTTATTTCCATAAAAAATAGAAGCTGCAATTGTTGGTCGTTCACGCAAATTGGAGCACAACTTTGCCCTAATTCCATCATGAGAAATAGAAGCTGCCTTAGATGTGGAAGATGATTTCTACGGGTTCGGTCCTGCTATAGACTCACCACTATCCTGTGGCCTTCCTCGTTACATTGCTCCAATGTTATTAGCCTGCAAAAAGTGTAAGAACAATTTAGCAAAGTCATTTGGGCATGGTTAACGAAAATGAAAAGTTTATGTTTTCTTTTACCTTCTCGTTCCAAGCTGTTAGTGTTCTTGAAGGGCTATCAACGCTTTGGACATGATCTTCTTTGCTGCTATCACTATCCTCTTGGGATAGTCTCTTGTTAGAGGCATCGATGACTACATCGAATGGAATGAGACTTTTGTCAACTAGAGCATGGATCTCTTCTCTTCGAACTTCCTTGTGTAGCTTGGGTCCATTGCCTGTGCGCATCTCAACTACCTTAGACTTTAAAGCAGGAAGATTATCAATCACTAAGACATCCTTATTACGATCTTGAAGGGTATTTGCAATTGGCTAAACAGTATTCATCAAAAATTATAAGCGGTCTTCAAGAAGGCTTCCATGTGCCCTTGCCCCCCAAGATCTATAGTTAGACGATGTGAACTTCTTCATGTTGGACCCAAAAGGAGGAAATACTGTCCTTGACTAAGATCTAGTCAACACACAAATTCGTGCAAGTCTTGACCTTTCTTCTAATGAGGCCTCACGAAAATCTCGCTCCAAGCGACCAGGGTTGTCTTGATAAAATCCAAATTGGCGGCTAAATCGATGAGGGCTGTAAGGTTCAATAAAAAAGTTGACTCCATCCCTCAAAGAAAGATTATTCGAGCGAATACTCATAAAGAAATTTAACTCGAACTGATCTGCCTTACCATTGTCATAGTAATGGTATGGATTAGATCTGCGGGGCACTGTCGAAGTCCAAATGATATTTTCTCCATTATGAATATGCTTCCTCTTTCCCAGAATATCTAGAAGCACCTTCACTAGAACATGGGGCCATGAGAGGAACAACTGGCCCCTTTGCATACGGAAAATGAGTCTTAATGTAATGAGCTAACTAACCATACACATAATGACCTGGAAAGCAAGTTTGGGCAGGATCAAGCAACGAGCACTTTGAAACCACGTTCAAACCCTTGTATATTATAGCTAAGACCGGGACTACAAGGCTGACTTTTCGTTTAGAAGCAAGATGATACGCGATCTTAATGGTCCCAGGACAAATGAAGTCAACCTCTTTTGAAGGGAGCACAAAAATACATAACTAGCAAGATAGAAAAGTAGCCAAGTATGTCTTATCTTTCTTGTCACCCATAACTCCAAGTTTACGGAATAAAGCTTCTTCAATAGTCGTTTAATTAACTGTTTCCTTTATGACCCCGGTAGGATTGTACGTCGATTTCAAACGAGCAGACTTTGTTTCTTTCCTTAATGGAGGCTGAGTGTACTTCATTGCCTTTCTACACCAGAACTCTACCCATTTTCATATAAACCTTTGGATCGTTGCTACCTCCCTCTCAGAGCTGATGGAAGGCATCAAACAAATGCTCACAAGCCTGGGGAAGAAACCTTCTCCCCTTGGCGTACGTTCCTGTAAGCTCTTTAACATTTGGCACAACTTCCTTGTAAGGAGATCCTGTTATAGGCAGATCGCCGATAAATCCCAAAGTGATATGGATAGGTCTCTAACAGAGGTAAGCAATGTATTTGTAACAGAGCACCATGCCTCACAGAAAGCCTGCAAAATATTTGTATTACGGTCATATGTGAAGAGTGAAGTATATACAACGTCATAAATTCTTGCACCCTCAAGAGTAAGACAACACCTACTTAAGACGTCTTCTGCCCATTTCCAGTAGCCAAGAACGTAATGAAATTCACCACCGAATGGCAAATCATTGCCCCAATAGGTTTCCTTATCAATAATTCACCGTCCCAGGCATGGTAAGGTACTCGCAACATTCCAAGCATGATGATTAGTCGTGCAAAACATCCATGTCTTAGGAGGACGACTATTGTATCCAAGTGTCCAGTCTGCCAAATAAGGTGGGTCGCTCAAAGATACCCATGAAGCTGCATCATATTGGCCGACTAATGGCCTATCAACTAGTAACCTCCTTTCCACCTTGCTTCCTTTATGGTCCGAAATAAGGAGGTTTTGCGAATTAGAGGGAGAAAGTCTTGAGTCTTTGAAGTAAAACATGTTTAGATTGCAAAAAGAGAGAAAAGTGTTTATTAGCACTTAACTTAGAAGTGTAATGTTCATAGCCTTAAATCTTTTTCAAATTTTGCCCAAATTGTATTAGGGGTTTGGATCTACCGATACAGAGAACTTTTGGATTTTGCCAAATTTAAATTCCGTCATGTTCTTCTTCTTTCGTGATGATTGGATTGATTAGTTTTGGGATCGGAAAAAATAAAACCCCAAGGAATTTTATTGCACGGCGATTCTTTTATGCATTCAAGAACTCCTCACCGATCTCTTGCTCCAGCTCCGGCTCTAGCAAAAGTTCCAGGTTTTATTCGCGGGAATTGGTACCTCCCGCCCATTATCTTGGTTTATAATTCCCCCTATTTTCTTAGTTCTGTGGGTGTTTGTGTGTTTTGCAGGTATCACATTTGTGGCTGCTTGGAGGCGATAAGGAGGTGCACACGCACAAGCAGTAGAGCAACAACTATACGCTGGGTTCCGCAGCATCGAGAGTATACCAAGTCGAAAGTTCCAGGTTCTATTCGTGGGAATTGGTACCTCCCGCCTCCTGTTTCTCTGTCTCCATTGTTAAATACTTTATTGTCGTAATATTTCGTACTAGTCTAGTTAGTCTAGCAGTGGGATTGTAGTTACTATTTGCTCTCTTTGTTGTTTTGTATAGGATTTTTTTTTCATTTTTAGACCTTTGTAGGTATAGAGACTGTAGTTTGTAATGGCAGAGTAAGGTCATATCCTCGGGGAGGTCAGAGGGGGGTAGGGTAAGGGTTAGGGGGTGGGATATGGCCCAAAGGGGGTAAAGGGAACAAGGTCGCTTGTAGGTTGAGAATTGGATCATGGAATATAGGGACATTAACGAGTAAGTTTATAGAGCTGGCGAAGATTCTCCAGAAGAGGGGGGTCAATATATCATATGTGCATGAGATTAGGTGGGTAGGATCGAAGGCGATGAATGTAGACGGGTATAAATTGTGGTTCTCTGGAGTCGTGAAGGGCAAGAATGGAGTGGGTATTTTGATAGATAGGGAGCTTAGAGAGTCGGTGGTTGAGGTTAGATGGGTGAATGACAGATTTATGGTGATTAAGGTAGTAGTTAGAGGGAGCACTCTGAATGTCATTAGCGCTTACGCGCCGCAAACGGGCTTGGCCGAGGAGGTCAAAAGGCGCTTCTGGGAGGCGCTGGATGAGGTGGTGCGGGGTATTCTGCCTACGGAGAAGCTATTCATAAGAAAGGATTTCAGTGGTCATATTGGGTCGTCTACTGGTGACTATGGTGAGGTACACGGTGGCTTCGGCTTTGGCAATAAGAACGAGGGTGGTACCTCACTGTTGGATTTTGCTAGAGCTTTTGAATTGGTGATTGTTAACTCTATGTTTCTGAAGAGGGAGGAACATTTGGTTACTTTCTGGAGTATAGTGGCTAAGACTTAGATTGACTATCTCCTCATTAGGAGGTGTGATAGGGGGTTGTGCGAGGATTGCAAGGTGATCCTGAGTGAGAACCTCGCAACTCAATATAGGCTCCTTGTGATGGACATCAGTATCTTGATGAAGAGGAAGAAGAGGTTTGTACGGGTCAGTCAAGGATCAGGTGGGGAGCTTTGTCTAAGTATAATGCACAGGAGTTGGAGGGGTGACTGATGTCTATGGGTGCCTGGAAGAGTGGTGGGGATGCTAGTGCTATGTGGACGGCGACGACGGACTGTATACGGGAGGTAGCAAGAAAGGTGTTGGGAGTTTCGAAAGGTTACTCTGGCGAGCACCGAGGCGACTGGTGGTAGAATGAAGTGGTCCAAGGTAAAGTGGACGCCAAGAAAGTGGCTTACATAAAGTTAGTAGAGAGCACCGACGAGGATTAGAGGAGAGCGAACAGAGCAAGATATAATGAGGCTAGAAAGGAGGCGGAATTAGCGGTCATGGAGGCTAAGACTGCTGCATTTGGTCGGCTGTATGAGGAACTTGGGGGCAAAGGTTGGGACAAGAAGTTATTTCGATTGGCCAAAGCTAGAGAGAAGAAGGCTCACATCTTGGATCAAGTGAGGTGCATCAAAGACGAGGACGGTCGAGTATTGATGAAAGAGGCCCAGATTAGGCAAAGATGTCAGTCGTACTTTCATAAACTTCTGAATGAAGAGGGGGATGGAAACATTGTGTTAGGGCAATTAGGGCACTTAGAGAGTCACTGCGACTTTAGGTATTGTAGGTGCATCAAGGTTGAGAAGGTCGTGGGTGCGATGGGTAAGATGAGTCGAGGCAAAGCAACCTGACCAGACGAGATTCCAGTAGAGTTTTGGAGATATGCGGGTAGAGTAGGCTTAGAGTGGCTGACTGGGTTGTTTAATGTTATCTTCAGGATGAAGAGGATGCCTGATGAGTGGTAGTGGAGTACAATGGTTCCGGTGTACAAGAATAAAGGTGATATCCAAAATTGTAACAACTATAGGGGTATCAAGTTACTAAGTCATACCATGAAAGTTTGGGAGAGGGTGGTGGAAGGGAGGATAAAGAGGGCAATGTCTATATCGGAAAACCAGTTTGGGTTCATGCCGGGTCGTTCTACTACGAAATCTATTCACTATATCAGGAGATTAGTGGAACAATACAGGGATAGGAAGAGGGATTTGCATATGGTGTTTATTGACCTAGAGAAGGCATATGACAAGGTCCCTAGGGACGTCCTTTGGAGGTGTCTGGGGGTGAAAGGTGTGTCGGTGGCTTACAATAGGGCGATAAATGATATGTATGATAGAGCTATGACTTAGTTTAGAATTGTGGGAGCTGACTCAGAACCTTTCCCGGTGGTTATGGGTTTACACCAAGCATCTGCACTGAGCTCGTTCTTATTTGCCCTGGCGATGGACGCACTAACACACCATATCCAATGAGAGGTGCCATGGTGTATGTTGTTCCCTGATGATATAGTCCTAATTTGACATGCCCTAGAGTCTAAAGGTTTCAAGTTGAGTAGGACCAAGATAGAATATTAAGTTCAGCGACATGACGTGGGAAGAGGATGTGAAAGTCAGGCTTGACTCACAGGTCATCCTCAAGAGAGAACGTTTTAAGTACTTAGGGTCAATTATCCAGGGAGATGGGGAGATCGATGGATATATTACGCACCGCATTGGGGTGGGGTGGATGAAATAGAGGTTAGCTTCTGGAGTCCTGTGTGACAAGAATGCTCCACCGAAACCTAAATAAGTTCTATAGAGGGGTGGTCAGACCGGCCATGTTGTATGGGGCTGAGTGTTGGCAAGTCAAGAATTCACATATCCAGAAGATGAAAGTAGTAGGAATGAGGATGTTGAGATGGATGTGTGGGCACACTAGGCTGGATAAGATTAGGAATGAAGATTTTCGGGAGAGGGTGAGCATCGCTCCGGTGGATGTCAAGATTGGGAAGCGCGACTTAGATGGTTCGGACACGTGCAGAGGAGAAGCCTAGATACCCTGGTTAGGAGGTGTGAGCAGTTGGATTTGGCAGGTACGAGAAGAGGTAGGGGCGACCTAAGAAGTATTGTGGTGAGGTGATCAAACAGGACATGGCGCGAATCCAGATTTTCGAGGACATGGCTCTTGATAGGAAGGTATGAAGGTCGAGCATTAGGATTGTAGGTTAAAGGATAGTCGAGCAATTTCCTCTTTGTCCCGGTTTCCTCTTTGTATCAACGAGTATGATAGTGTTTTGCCTAGCACTGCTAGCGATTTATGTTGTGTTTCATACTTTTGCATAATATTTGTGTTACTGCTTTTCCATTTATTCATTGTCTCTCACATTGCTGATATTATTTTTCAGATTTTGTTGTCACAGATTGATTGTCTCTGAGCCGAGGGTCTCCTAGAAACAACCTCTCTACCCCCTCTGGGGTAGGGGTAAGGTCTGCGTATACTTTACCCTCCCCAAATTTCACTTGTGGGATTTTACTGTGTTGTGTTGTTGTTGTAACTCAATACTAATCCTACCAAGCATGAAAATGGCAAAATCTTTGGCTTGGATGGTGTAATGATCTTTTCCATAGATAAAGAAAGTCAAGTTTTCAAATAAAATGAAGTATTTAGCTCAGACGGCGTAATGGTCTTTGCTTCAGTCAATAAATCTTTGGCTTAGACAGTGTAATGATCTTTGCCTATGATAAAGTAAATCTTTGACTTAGACGGTATAATGGTTTATGCCTCAGATAAAATGAAGTTAAATCTTCAAACAAGATAAAGTAATTAGCTTAGACGGTGTAATGGTCTTCACTTCAAATAAAATGAAGTCTTTAGCCTAGACGGTGTAATGGTTTTTGCTTCAGAAAAAATAAATCTTTGGCTCAGACGGTGTAATGGTCTTTGCCTTATGTGAAAGTAAAATCTTTAACTTAGACAGTGTAATGGTCTATGCCACAGATAAAGTGAAGTCAATTCTTCAAGCAAAATAGAGTCTTCAGCTTAGACGGTGTAATAGTCTTCACTTCAAACTGTCACTAACCTAAACCCGGACCCGGTCATGATGGCGCTTCTCATGAAGACAAGGTCAGCCAACTAGTCCCAATTCAGTTTTTAAACAGTTAAACATTAATAAACATTCTAAGCATGGCTAAATAAGCCAAAAACTAAGCAAAAGATAGTATAATGTGCGGAATACAACCCAAACACCACCCGATACCGGGGTGTCACAAGTCACGAGCATCTACTAGGGTATAAATACAATTGAGAAGTCTGAAATGTACAAAACACAAACTAGTGAAATGAAGAGGGAGAAAAGCAGTGCTGCAAATGCCGGCAGCTACCTTGCTAAACTCCGATGACTCTGCCTTCGATCAGCCAATACCCACTTCCCGGTTCAGAAATACTTGAATCTGCACATAAGGTTAATGGAGAAAATTGAGTACTCCAACTCAGTGAGTAATAATCATAACTAAAGTCTGAATGGTAAGAAATCACGTAAAGCATATCAAGATGTTGTATTAAAGCAATTCAAAAACCAGTAAGAAAGCAATAAAGCTGTAAAATATCTTAAAACATCTTAGATCAGTTTAAACTTCTTTGAAAATGACTTTTCAACAGTTACGAAAATGATGCAAAACAATTAGTGCAGATAAGCATAGAAATCCGCCCCTCGGGCACAAATACACAATTAAACTAGTAAATGGAAGACAAATAAGAAAGATAAGCACATAAGGTTCGCCCCTCAGGCATAATGTCATCAAATCCGTCCCTCGAGTAATATCTTAGAACAGTACCAGCCCCTCGGGCAATTCACATAGAATAATACCAGCCCCCGGGCTATCACATAGAACAATATCAGCCCCTCGGGCTATATCTCACATCACAATAGGTACCCGCGCAGACTCCTGGAGGGGCCCCTTACGGCCCAAGTGCAATATCATGCCACCTCGTGGCATAATCACATAGGCCCTAGGACTCATAATCAACAAGCCACATCGTGGCGTACAAATCTCAGGCCCTCGGCCTCATAATCATAATCAGTGTTTCAATCGCAGGCCCTCGGCCTCATAATCATAATCAGTAATTCAATCTCAGGCCTTCGGCCTCACTCAGTCAGAATCTCATAAGCTACTCGGGTAACAGCAAAACAAAATGCTCAGCCTAAATATCATTTAGAAATCTCATTTTTAAGTTTAAAACAGAGTAAACATGGCTGAGTTATGAAAACAGTAGAATATAACATGACTGAGTTCAAGTATAAAGTCAAAACAATGATGAAATATCAATGGAAAAATCCCATAAGGGTTTAGATAGTTGGCACAAGGCCCAAATATGACATTCAACCCAAAACATGATGGTAGCACAAAATTTTCAGTCAAGTACGCAGTAAAACAATCATTCGAGACGGACCAAGTCACAATCCCCAACAGCGCACGACCCCACGCTCGTCATCAAGCGTGTGTGTCACCTCAATATACCGCTACGATATACAAAATTCGGGGTCTCAAACCCTCAGAACATCATTTACAATCATTGCTCACCTCTATCCGGTCCGAACTCTAGCCCGCGATGCCTTTGCCTCTCGAATCGGCCTCCGGATGCTCCAAATCTAGCCGAAATCAGTACAAAACTATCAAAATATGCTGAGGAAACAAAGCCCACTCGAAAATAATCAAATTACCACAAAATTCCCGAAATTGGTTAAACCCGACCCCCAGACCAATATCTCAGAATTCGACAAAATTTACAAAACTAGAATCCTCATACTCTCACGAGTCTAACCATACAAAAATTATCCAATTCAGATACCATTTGATCTTTCAAATCATCATTTTACAATTTTGAAAGATTTCACAAATTTCTTCCCAAATCATGAATCAAATGATGAATTCAATGATAGATTCATGTACTTTAGCCAAATCCAAGTTAGAATCACTTACCCCGATGAATTTCTTCAAAAACCTTCAAAATATTGCCAAAATCCGAGCTCTCTAGGTCAAAATATGAAAAAAAACCCTAAACCTCGTATTTATAGTGCACTTCCCGGATTCCACCACTGCTGACTGCGCAAAATCGAGTGCGGTCCACACTAGAGCCAGTGTTGTCCGCACAAAATCCATTGCCCCTGCGGTGGATTTTGATTGTAGGGACAGGCTTTAATATTTTGGCCATCACTTTCGCAACAAATGTCCAAATTCTATTCTAATATGTTTCTGAAAACTAGATTCAAAGATCTACAACTTTCGTTTTTAAATCATCCCAAAATTCTTTGTAGATCAAAAGATATGAGCTTCCGAAGTCGGACCAGCGATCTTGCGGACCATTTTTGGTGTGCGGCTGCACACCATTTTGTGCGGTCCACACTGAGGTCCGCACAAAATGGTGTGCGGTCCGCACTCCCCTTTATGGTATGCAAAATTTTGGTGTGGTCCGCACTCCCAAAAGTGCCAGAACCATCTCAGAGTCCGAAATGTCCGGACTCGCTCGAAACACACACGAGGCCCCCAGGACCTCAACCAAATGTACCAACACATCCCATAACATCATCAAAATTTAGTTGAGCATTCGAATTACTCCAAAAAAAACCAAAACACCAAATCCACCTCGGGTTCAAGCCTAAGGACTTAGAAACTTTCAAATTCCACAAACAATGCCGAAATCTATCAAATCAAGTCCGATTGACCCCAAATTTTGCACACAAGTCATAAATGACATAATGGAGCTATTCCAACTTCTTGAGTTGGATTTTGATCTCGATATCAAAAAGTCAACCCCTCGGTCAAACTTCCAAATTGCGACTTCTCGTTTTCGCCATTTCACGCCTAATTAAACTACAAACTTCCAAATAATTTTCCAGGCACGCTCCTAAATCCAAAATCACCATACGAAGCTATTGGAATCATCAAAAATCCATTCCGGATTCGTTTACTCATATTTCACCTTCCGGTCAATTTAATTCAACTTAAGCTCTCTTCTTGCAGACTAAGTGTCTCAATTCCTTTCAAAAACCTTTCCGAACCCGAACCAATTTCCCCGGCAAGTTACATAAGAACCGTGAAGCATGAATTTAGCAGTATATGGGAAAACGAGGTTGTACTTATTCAAAATGACTGGTCGGGTCGTTACATTCTCCAACTCTTAAACAAACGTTCGTCCTCGAACGTACTAAGATTATTCTGAGGTTTGAAATTTGATGTTTCTACTTTTACACATATACTCGTGGTTGATCACATATTACTGCATTCGAAATAAGTTCGACAACACCATTTCAATTGAGATTATTTCCTTTATTCATATTTGTAAGTTTTAAGATGAAATTTCCTACACTCCAAACATCTTCAAAGTGGTCCAATTTTCACATCAACACACTGTATTAGTCTCGATTGTCTATAGCAACCCGTGACTATGCACACATGAACTTTTAATAGCGCTTAAATACTTTGAAATTTTTCCGTGGTGTACATTCTCCCCACTTAGAGTCATTCATCCTCAATGAGAAGTAGAGTCCGCCCTCAAACACATAACGTAACTTATCTCTTTCTTTGCACATCTTAATATCCTTTTTCTAACTCCCAAATTTTTTAGAAAGTTTTGGCAGAGTCTCCCCTGTAATTAGGCATATCCACCTATCAGAGTAACACCAAGATAACTCCTAACAACACATCCATAACTCAATAATGCACCACAATGTATATATCAATAATACTAATATTCGCATTACAAGCACTGCATTATCAGTATATCTTGACATGAAACACGTCATATGTATGACCATAGCCACATCTCTAGTCTTAATAGTTGTTCATAATAGATTACAGCATCACCAATTAACCTCATGTTAACAAAATCTCGTTTCAAACCTCCAGTTTACTAACAACGAGGCATGAAGATCTCTTAATTACTTACCTGAATTAATGAGTAACAATTTACATCCCCAGGCACTTACCTCGTAGTCTAAAACTCAATAATTACAATACAAATTTGGAAAATAATGCACAAAGATATTCATACAAGAGTTTTCAAATAAGTCTAATATGCATGATCCCCTATAAGTACTATAATACAAATTTTAATTTCACAAAGGGAGCATGTAAACACATTTTTTTCCACCACAAGGACATCATCCTTATATAACATCCACCACAGCTTATAGCCCAGTTTAAATATTTCTCATTATATTAAAAAGCGAGGATCTCGTCCTCAGTTCTGAATCATACAAGTATTATGCACCTCGTGTCAATCGAAATATTTCACTCTTCTTTCAAAATATTTTCCGTTTAACAAAATTCTAACATATAATGATAGACATAGCTATCTCCATCGAATCTCCCAACATGAGTATTCACGTAAGCAGATTTCTGAATTAAGAAGCTCACTCATAAGTGGAGCACAATGGGAGGACTTGCCTCGATACTCAGAACCGAATCAAGTTAAGAAAATTGTTGCTTTATAATAATTCAAGACCGTACGTGTAATGACACCATCTGGTGTTGCGATCTCAGCCATACCATAGAAAATATATCAACGGGTTGGGACTCCACCTCTAGGAGTCTCACCTCCACCTCTAACATCCTGACCCTTACCTCTGGCTGGTCATTTAAGTGGAGTAGTAACTGCAATGGGGCACGTAGCCTGAGTGCTTTGATAAAATATGTTTCTCCTAAGTCTAGGACAATTTTCTCATGATGTGCGTAGTACTGCCACATTCATAACAATCGCTTTAAGGGTTCAGCTGCTTATACTGAGTCTATGCTAGATAACTGGAATAACCATTATGTGAACCTCGTGTCGGTAGTGCATTAAAGAACTTACTGGAGCACCCCGAGTAATCAGATATATTGACTGGGCTGGCCGGCTACCCAAGCCCCTGTCATAATGATTTGTAGTTGTATAGTAGAATCCGCTGAATCCTTTAGAACCTCAAGACCTCTTGGTCTTCTTAGCTTCCTCTTTTCCTCATCCACAACACATTAACATTTTGGCAACTTCTACCACTAGCCGAAATGAAGCATCAACCTATAGCTTCCCGGGTTGTACAGAATTTCAATATCATAGCTGAGTCCTTTAATGAGTCTATGGACTCGCTCTCTGGCTGTAGGAACCAAAGTAGGAGTATGACAGGTAACTTATTGAATCTGATGACATATTCTGACACTGTCATGGTGACCTGACACAACCGTTCAGACCCCATATGCCACATATTACAGAGAATCTAGGAGAAAAACCCCTTTAAAAACATTTTTGAGAACTAAGCCATATAGGTGGTGTTGCATTGGCTAGTCTGCCCTCTTTATAGGCTTGCCAAAAACACCGACGGCTAATTTCTTCTTTTGCTATGTTGACTCAACATTGCCGAGCTAATCTATTTATTCATATACTCTTCGATTCTTATTTGGGGTAACTCTTTCCCCCAATTATGCACAACGATCACAAAAGTATAGCTCCATCAAGATAAATCTTGGCACGAACTATATAGTCCAGAAGATCATCAACCACTGTACCTCCTTTGAAGCACCCAAAATCTGCAACCTTGACTTCCACACTGAGCAGACCTTCTATAAATTTATAGTTGTTTTTCTAACTCCTTTGATACTGAAGTATTAGATTATTAAGGAGGCAGACATACCGCAAGTCCCAACCTTATCCCTGCACGTCTCAGGCCTTAAATATGTGTAAATTATTGGGGAACCTTTCAGCACCCCATATATATACATTTCGTGTCAAAACTGATATAACACTTGACCATTCGATCCATTCATTGATAGTAGACATCCCTATTTGGTGCGAAGTCATGGGTCACAATGTCCGATAATTTACAATGTTGACCTTTGTAACTTATATAAATCAACCAGATGCCAAGGTCCATTGCACCCTACATGATTCACTAGGTGATCTTCTCAATACGTCCGCATCTTCAGACGGAACTATAATGGGTCTAGTAAATACCTAATCTTCCCACCACCTCTTAGCAGAACCGTCATCTGAAACACAGTAAAATCAACCTCTATTGCTTTCAACTATTCCCATATCCTACAATACTTCATGGCAGCAGTTCAGAAAATTCTATGGGTCCTCAGAAGGTGTGCCACTGAAATGGACTGGAAATAGCTAGGTAAACTTATCCAATCTCAGTAAAGCCTCAAAAGACAAGGCAGGCTTGTCATTGGCCCGTGCCACAATAACTGGTTGAGCTGCCCTAACTAGATGAGATTAAGCTAAATCCTTCATAAGCTCATGCAACACAACCCATCTAATTCCTTAAACCATTTGCAAATCTCGCATTCACTCTCATAATAGTTAAACCCACTCTCTTAAGCGACCCAAATTTAAATTGCAACACTTATATTTCACTTGTAAATAAGATCTTCTAACAAACAGCATAAGGATCACACAACCTTAGAACACTCCGTAGGAGATAACCTACCTGCGTTGCCTCAAACTAGCATTTCTGTATACCTTCCACTGTTATAAACGTCACGCAGTCACTTGATCTTCCTGAGTCTGAACTCATACCGCAACATGAAATTTACTTCATTCCCAACTATAAAACATGAAAAGATTCTTCACACACCCAAAACTCGGGGCTATACCTCAAATCGAGATGAAAATCAAGTACCTAATAGTTTTTCTATCCTCTAGCAGACCCCTCCCGTCGTTTCCAAATCATATCAATACACCTCCCAGTCATATCATACTCATCACGTAGCTATCCAGTCATTACTCTCCCTTAATAGGGACACAACAGAACATATAGATCCAAAGCACGCGCTCACGTAATCAACAGCTCAGGGCTCAAGCTATAGGCAAAAAATCTGGCCTCAAGTCTTCTAGACTGGCCCAACATCAACACACTGATATCACATCTCGCCCCTCGATCGGGGAATCACAACCATCGATGCACATTTGATACTGAGCGCTCATGCGTGCATACGAACGCATAGAAAGAATTCAAAGAGTTACATTTCAAGCTAAATCAAGGACGCACGATAAGAATTCAAGAATGTGAAGTTTTTCCAAAAGGTTATGCATCCTCTCGAGGATAAATACAAACGTCTCCGCACCGATCTGCGAGACTCTACTAAACCTACTCATGACTCGTGAAACCTATGTAACCTAGGCTCTGATACCAACTTGTCATGACCCTAAACCCGGACCCGGTCGTGATGGTGCCTCTCGTGAAGACAAGGCCAGCCAACTAGTCCTAGTTCAATTTTTAAACAGTTAAACATTAATAAACAGTCTAAGCATGGGTAAATAAGCCAAAGACTAAGCAAAAGATAGTATAATGTGTGGAATACAGCCCAAACACAGCCCGATACCGGGGTGTCACAAGTCACGAGCATTTACTAGGGTATAAATACAACTGAGAAGTCTGAAATGTACAAAACACAAAATAGTGAAATGAAGAGGGAGAAAAGCAGTGTTGCGAATGCCGGCAGCTACCTTGCTAAACTCCGATGACTCTGCCTTCGATCAGCCAATACCCGCTGCCCGGTTCAGAAATACTTGAATCTGCACATAAGATGCATGAAGAAAAGTGAGTACTCCAACTCAGTGAGTAATAATCATAACTAAAGTCTGAATGGTAAGAAATCACGTAAAGCATATCAAGATGTTGTATAAAAGCAATTCAAAAACCAGTAAGAAAGCAATGAAGATGTAAAATCTCTTAAAACATCTTAGCTCAGTTTGAACTTCTTAGAAAATGACTTTTCAACAGTTACGAAAATGAATGCAAAACAATTAGTGCAGATAAGCACAAAAATCTGCCCCTCGGGCACAAATACATAATTAAACTGGTAAATGGCAGGCAAATAAGAAAGATAAGCACATAAGGTTTTCCCCTCGGGCATAATGTCATCAAATTCGCCCCTCGGGAAATATCTCAGAACAGTACCAGCCCCTCGGGCAAATCACATAGAACAATACCAGCCCCTCGGGCTATCACATAGAACAATATCAGCACCTCAGACTATATCTCACATCATAATGGGTACCCGCGCTCACTGGTGGTATACAGACTCCTGAAGGGTCCCCTTACGGCCCAAGCGCAATATCAAGCCACCTCGTGGCATAATCACATAGGCCCTCGGCCTCATAATCAACAAGCCACATCGTGGCATACAAATCTCAGGCCCCCGGCCTCATAATCATAATCAGTGTTTCAATCGCAGGCCCTCGGCCTCATAATCATAATCAGTGATTCAATCTCAGGCCCTCGACCTCACTCAGTCAGAATCTCATAAGCCACTCGGACAACAGTAAAACAAAATGCTCAGCCTATATATCATTTAGAAATCTCATTTTTAAGTTTAAAACAGAGTAAACATGGCTGAGTTATGAAAACAGTAGAATATAACATGACTGAGTTCAAGTATAAAGTCAAAACAGTGATGAAATATCAGTGGAAAAATTCCATAAGGGTTCAGATAGTTGGCACAAGGCCCAAATATGGCATTCAACCCAAAACATAATAATCGCACAAAATTTTTAGTCAAGTACGCGGTAAAACAATCATTCGGGACAGACCAAGTCACAATCCCCAACAGTGCACGTCTCCACGCTCGTCATCAAGCGTGTGCGTCACCTCAATATAGCGCTACGATGTACAATCCGGGGTCTTAAACCCTCAGAACATCATTTACAATTATTACTCACCTCTATCCGGTACGAACTCTAGCCTGCAATGCCTTTGCCTCTCGAATCAGCCTTCGGATGCTCCAAATCTAGCCAAAATCAGTACAAAACCATCAAAATGTGTTCAGAGAACAAAGCCCACTCGAAAATAATCAAATTATCACAAAATTCCCGAAATTGGTCAAACCCGACCCCTAGGCCCACATCTCGAAATTCAACAAAATTTACAAAACTAGAATCCTCATACTCTCACTAGTCTAACCATACAAAATTATCCAATTCTGATACAATTTGGTCCTTCAAATCATCATTTTACATTTTTGAAAGATTTCACAAATTTTCTTCCCAAATCATGAATCAAATGATGAATTCAATGATAGATTCATGTACTCTAGCCAAATCCGAGTTAGAATCACTTACCCCGATAAATTACTTGAAAACCCTTCGAAAAATCGCCAAAATCTGAGCTCTCTAGTTCAAAATATAAAAAAAAAACCTAAACCTCATATTTATAGTGCATCTCCCGGATTCCACCACTGCTGACCGCACAAAATCGAGTGAGGTCCGCACTAGAGCCAGTGCTGTTCGTACAAAATCCATTGCCCCCGCGGTGGATTTTGACTGTAGGGACAGACTTTAATATTTTGGTCATTACTTTCGCTACAGATATCCAAATGCTTATTATAATATATTTCTTAAAACTAGATACAAAGATCTACAACTTCCGTTTTTGAATTACCTCCAAATTCCTTGTAGATCAAAAGATATGAGCTTCCGAAGTCGGACTAGCGATCCTGCGGACCATTTTTGGTGTGCGGTCTGCATTCCCCTCTTGTGGTATGCAAAATTTTGGTGCGGTCCGCACTCCCAAAAGTGCCAAAACCATCTTAGAGTTCTGAAATGCCTGGACTCACTCGAAATTCACCACAAAACACACACGAGGCCCCCGGGACCTCAACCAAATGTACCAACACATCCCATAACATCATCAAAATTTAGTCGAGCCTTCGAATTACTCCAAAAAAAAAAACAAAACACCAAATTCACCTCGGGTTCAAGCCTAAGGACTTAGGAACTTTCAAATTTCACAAACAATGCCGAAATCTATCAAATCAAGTCCGATTGACCCCAAATTTTGCAAACAAGTCATAAATGACATAATGGAGCTATTCCAACTTCTTGAATATGATTTTGATCTCGATATCAAAAAGTCAACCCCTCGGTCAAACTTCCAAATTGTGACTTCTCGTTTTCGCCATTTCACGCCTAATTAAACTACAAACTTCCAAATAATTTTCCAGGCACGCTCCTAAATCTAAAATCACCATACGGAGCTATTGGAATCATCAAAAATCTATTCCGGATTCGTTTACTCATGTTTCACCTTCCGGTCAATTTAATTCAACTTAAACTCTCTTCTTGGAGACTAAGTGTCTCAATTCCTTTCAAAAACCTTTCCGAACCCGAATCAATTTCCCCGGCAAGTTACATAAGAACCGTGAAGCATGAATTTAACAGTATATGGGAAAACGAGGTTGTACTTATTCAAAAGACTGGTCGGGTCGTTACACAAACAAAGTAAAATTTTGGCTCAAACTGTGTAATAATTTTCGCCTCAGGTAAAGTATATCAAATCTTCAAAAAGTATCTTTGACTTAGATGGTGTAATGGTATATTCCACAGATAAAGTGAAGTCAAATCTTCAAACAAACTACAGTCTTCAGCTTAGACGGTGTAATGGTCTTCGCTTCGGACAAAGTAAAATCTTTGATTCAAACGGTGTAATAGTTTTTGCCTCAGATAAAGTAAAGTCAAATCATCAGCAGAAGAAAGATCTTTGGCTTAGACGGTGTAATGGTCTTCGCCTAAAAAATGCATATGTATGATTGAAGAAAACGTAGTAGATTAATTATGTGCGGAAACAAAAAAGATAGTTTTACGCAGAGGAAGACAAATAAAAGGCCAAATAAGTGGTAATTCTTAAATTCTCACTTGGATTTACCTTGACAAAGTAAAATCAAGTTCAAAATTCAAAGTGTTATCATGAGATAAAAGTTCTATGAGTTCTATCTTTTGAATTTTCTTGAATTCATAAGGTGTGACTAAATTATATCATGAAAAATAATGGTAATAAAGTGCAAATATTTGATTTTAAGAGAATGCAACACTAATTGCTCTACAAGCCCAGAGGATGTTGTCACTACCTTTCACCATAGCACATACGCGCCTCATACAGAAAATGAACAGAGAAAAAAAAGAAATTTTTTTATAAGTTTGATGAACATCTCAATTTTCATGTGGGATTAGAAGCGAAAAGGTGCAAAATTTATAGTCTTTGTTTATCTTTTTTCTAGCTTTAAACTTATGGGACATATATACATTGGACATTATGGAAACTAAAAGAACAAAAAGGACAGAACTTTAAATGTAAGGGAGAAGATAAAAAGACTAAGAAAGATTGGCATGCACCTATTGTACTATTTAAAAAAAAGTGGCTTGAAACAAAGTTTGTGATAAAAACTCAAGAATGTCTTTCAAGTATGGGAAAGAATGGATAGTACCAAAACAAAAGACATTGTACTTGATATTTGATATATGTAAAAGAGAAAGTGAATAATACAAATAAATGTCATGGATATTTAAAATGAATAAAGCAAAAAGTTATCATATAAAAGGGCATTCCAACAATGAATCTGCAAGAAAAGAATTGCTCATAAAAGAAAACAAATATATGAAAACTGTTGTTATTCCTCCGTGAGAAATCAAATGAAATACCTGCTAGGTATTTGATTTTTTACCGAGATGTACCTGATATACCAATTGTTCTAGCAAGTTTATGCATACAACAATGGTTCCTTTTATAGACATGGGGAACAAAAACTAAAGTTGAAGTTTATGCATACAACAGTCCTAGTGAAGACTCCTAGTCTAAAACAAAAGCTAAAGTTGATAAGCAAAATATTTTTCAAATAAAAAGAGGATAACTTTTTATCCAATATGCAGTTAAAAGAATTATTTTTATTTGATAAGGCCTATCAAAGGTGATCAAAATTCAAATACCAGTTCTTCTTATCTAGCCACGTACTCAACTAACCACAAAGGAATAGGAGATTATAAACTCCTTGTAAAGGTGAAACGTACGAATTCATATGGGGATAAAATAATGATATAATTGACTCAAATATGTAAATTCAAAACATAAGCATTATTATTTTAATGCTAAAATATGAATTGACAAGCTACTAACAAATGACAAGGGATACAACACATTTTTCCTAAAAGTTGGCTTAACATCTAAATTGACAAATTCAATAAATGGTCAAAAAATAATTCCTTAAAATAAGGAAATAATATTTTTGTGAAAGTTTAATTGGGTGTTTATATCCAAATCCTTTTCCAATTGGAAGTACATCAAGGTATTGGAGATGAAGAAAAAAGAGAGAGATTGAATTCTTTTCAAAATTCAAAGGTAAATGTTGCGCACATATGGCTAATAAATGGACCTTTGTATTACATGGCTTAATTTCCACTCAAATGTTCACGGCCTTTTGAAGATATTTGTGTGAATTCACGTACCATAATTAAGTGAAAGCGCGATTCTCATGTGTACTTCAATCCTAGTCTCGAAGGTTTAGTATTCAACAAGTCCTGAAGTAGGGGGCCTTAAATTTTATCGGATTTAAATCCATAAGATAATTTTAACTATATTAAAATCAATATAGTAGTCTCAATAAATATTGTGGCTAAAACAATCGGATTGATTATTTAAGTCTAAATATATTGGGCTAGATCGTTTAATTGGAATATAAAAGAAGAACCCATTAACTAGCCCAAGGTGTTTGACCAAAAAGTATTAAACCTTTTTTGTTAAGCCAATTAAATAAGAAGATAATGGGTAAATCCTAGCTAAACATAATAAATTCTAGATCTGAAATAAGTTCATACAAATAATGTAGAATTGCATTTAAACCAATTTAATACAGTGGTATTAAATGATGTCGTTATGAGTGGATGGAGGAGCAATGATAAGCCATAAATATATTAAATAACAATAAATGTAAATAGAGATAATGATTCATCCAAATATTGAATGAGGTGGATGATTCTTCTCTCTAACATTGATGTAAGACAAACGAACATGGGAATATAGGGAACTTTCTCGGATCTCATGCGAGAAAGTGTGGGATAAACAACAAATCGAATCTTTGCGGAAATGCAATGTCTATAATTTACTTCAGAGTCAACTTTTCATGAGAGAACTTATTATATAGAATACTATATGTCCATTTCTTCTCTCCGCCTTTTCCTTTATATGGGATTTATCCCTTACCTAACATAAAGTACAAGTGCAAAGAATATTCAATGAAATATTCCCCTGAAATATCTTGCTACAAATCTAGCCGTTATGGCCGACCTGAGTATCCGACCTTGACCCGGGTTACTCAGCTCGCCAAGTGGTTCCTTCTATCTCGAGTATGACATCGGCCTAATAAGCTCTTAGTAATCTACCTTTGAGCAAGATTCCATTGGTCAGATTTTGACCCATATAGTTAGTCCCTCCGCCTACCGAGGTTATTTTTTTTGGACGAGCTCGGTGGGCAGACTCTGCCATTCGCAACTTGAGAAATCTAGGCATGGCGGTCGAGTAGCAACGTTCTTATGATGGGGTGATGACGTGTCACTTAAAGAGCGATGTCTGACCGTTACGTCAGTTTGAAATGAGGTCACTTCATCATGCGTCATTATGGCGCATGTTCCCGATGCGTTACATCATTTTTCGTGCCCCTTCTATTTCGAAATCAATGTGGCGGTGCTTGGCTTTCTCGATGAGGGTTCCGGTGTTCTTATAAATAGGGATGGTGATACCCCATTTGGGTTGTTGCACTTCCTAGCATCTAAATTTTCAACCCGTCTCTTCTTCCCCTCAGGGTTCTTACATCTTTTTCTCCATTTTAGCGCATTCTACCATTATCACCTCTTTCATATTTGCAAATTCTTCCTATTTGCATGACAAAAATGGCTAGTGCATTTTCTAACTTCGAGGGAGCTTCTGATTTGATTCCATTGACGGTGGGCATGCCTTCTCGTGATGAAGGAGAATCTATGGCTGCAGAAGATGAGAGTTTTCCTACTGAGGATGAAATAATTCCATGCTCAGAAAGGGCCAGGTCAGACTTCTCGAAGCAGCCTGAAGATGATCTCGAACCTTCTATCTCTTAGATGGAAGCGGTTGCGCTTGTTGAATTTAAGGCCAAGTGGCGAATCCCAGACCATATCAACCTCATCTCGGCTGGTGACGATGTGGATACTGCGCATTCTACACGTATCCGTTCATCGTTGGCTATATGCTTCCTCTTCCTTCCTTGGCAAAGGACTTCTGCTGCTATTATGGCATCTGTCAGACCCAGCTCTCCCCGTACATCTATAAGCTTTTCCTTATGCATATCAAGTACACGGAGCTAGCAAACCGTGGAATCTCTCTCCGTCATCTGCTTCATCTCTTCGCCCCAAGTTTTCACTAGGCTACGATGATACACCTTAGCCACCAAGGGACCAAAGGACTAGTGGTGAAGATGGACGATAAAACAAATCATCGTTTTTGGGTTAACTTCTTCTATGTAAAGACAGAGCACGTGGTGTCGAACCCCAACAGATTTCCTTAGGAGTGGAACTTTGCTTGCAAGTGTTTCCGTGAACCGACTATTTGTTGTTTCTCTTTAGTGACTTAACTGATCTCCCCTCTTATTTTTCTTTATATGCAGCCGAGAAGTTTCCTCCTTCCTTGGTCGCGGATATTCGCGACTAGATGAGCCCAATTTTACCTCACATAGTGGGGATTCGTGAATGGTTGCAATTCAACAAGAAGTTCGGTCATAAGCCTTCTTTGACCAGTGAGTCATCTTGTTTCGATCTCAGTTGCTTTGACCTTCATATCGTCTTGTATCTTCCCCCCTCCCACGTTTTTTACGTCCTCCTGTGTTGATAGGTCGTAGGGCTCCGAGGAGGGCGAGGGATCTTACTCCCACTTTTCGTCAGTCAGATGCCTTAACTAGGCCTCTACTCACCACGATTGTAGGCGAATTCGTTCAGACTGTTGTTCCTTCTCGGATTCCGGCCTCACATAGACCTAACTGTCAGGATTTTGCACCACTAGTGGAGATTTCAGCTTCCTTAGTGTATCCTTCAGCGGATGAGTCATCGCAGGGCGAGGAGGAAGAGGCTCCATTAAAAAGGTGGAGAATAGAGGTTGACGGCAAAGTGACCGAGAACGAAGGGCCCATAGGGGATGATCCCGGGCTGGCCACGGCTGTGGCTGAGGGTAGGCACAATTTTGGAAGTGGAGATTGTGCCCCCTTCAAATGTGGTGGTTACTTCTTTATCAGAGATCGCCATGGAAGGAGAAGGATGAACAAAGGCGATCGAGGTCATTCCGGGGAGCGAACCGTCAATGTCAAAGTGAATTGGTGTTCCTTTCTCCACCGAAGAGAAGAAACAAGGTGTGGCTGTAGATGAAGATGAATTAGGTTCTGATGTCGACCCCGAAGAGGAGAGAATGTTTGATGAGGGGTTTACTCGGATCAAGGTGAGAACAGACGAATCTTCTTGTTCGATAGTCATCCCTCTAGACTGCAACCTGCTAACCAACATGGAGACCGTGGTCCCCTCTTTTCTCTGGTACTGAGAACAAGACTCTACAGTCGTTTAAGGACGTCAATCTATCGTTAAGCGTATCTGGAACAACTTTGCGGGTGAGTTGGTATCCTTGTTTCTGTTCCTTGTCTTTTCTCATTTTTATTCTTACTGACTCTTTTCGGCTCTTTTTCTCTCTAGACTCTTATTTTGGAGATCGAGAGCACCCATCGAGAGGAGAAGCGGAAGGCACTTTTCAAGAAGTTGGTTTTGAAGTATCGCTGGTATCGTGACAAGTACCATGCAATGCGTGCCCAGTTTAGTGCGGATGGTAATTTCCAGACCCTTAGAGATGAGTTGGGGAAGAAGGACGATGAGCTCGTGAGGGTTATCGGCAGATGTAGTGAGCTCGAGGGATTGCTTAGAGTAAAGGAGGAAGAGCTCGAGGTGAGCAAAGGGGTCGTGACTGAGTGTGTCGACCTTCAAGCTCAAGTGGTATCTTTGTGGGCTAAGCTTGAGCAGAGCTCGATCAGAGCTAACGGTTTGAGTGATGAATTGATCGAGAAAGTGGCAGAGTTGGAGAAAGCTGAGGAGGCCAGGATGACCATTTTGGCGAATGTGGCGGCATTGGAGAAAGGAATTTGTGTGCTTAGATCTAAACGGGAGAGTGAAGCAAAAACGACCATGCTAAGGGAGGCACGACTTGATGAGCGAATTGGTGGGCTCGAGAGAGATGTTTCGAGCCTTAGTGATCAAGTTGCCGCTCTTGAGGCCGAGAAGGCATGACTGTTGGCCCGACCATCCTCCTCTCATACTTTTGCTTTTCCCGACATTCCTCGGCACTTATACGAGATGTGGATCCACGCTGAGGCTCAGCTGGACATATATAGGAATTTGATGACGGCGGAGAAGGTTTCTGAGGCTGATTTTGAGGATGCCCGTGTTAAGGCGTATGACTCTAGGATTGTTCTATGTCAAGATAGAGCACGTGGTGTCGAACCCCAATAGATTTCCTTGCGGTGACCGGCAAAGGTGAAAATGATTTGGACGGGCTTGGAATAGATGCTTGGTATGATGATGAGTATTTCGATGGCGGGGGCGATGATGAAGATGGCGCTGTCGGGCATGACGGTGAAGGCGGGGATGGCATGGAGTAGTGTTTTATACTTAGTTTTTGTGTTTTTCTTCTTTTTGTTTTTGTGTGTGGGAGCGTCTGTCACGACCCTAAACCCGGACCTGGTCGTGATGGCGCCTCTCGTGAAGACAAGGCCAACTAAATAAACCCAATTCACTTTTTAAACCATTAAACAGTAATAAACAGCCTAAGCATGAGTAAATAAACCAAAATTTGAGCGAAAGATAGTATAATATGCGGAATACGGCCCAAAACATAGACCGATACCGGGGTGTCACAAGTCACGAGCATCTAACAACACGAAATACTCCAAAGCAACTACAGAGTTTAGTACAGAACTAAGAACATAAAGAAAAAAAGAGATAGGGAAGACCTCCGGGCTGCGAACGCCAACAGCTACCTAAAGACTCCTCGGATTCGCCTGAAGCTAGAAATGATCAGCACTCGGGAGCGGGACCGACTACGCCTGAATCTACACACAGGGTGCAGGAGTAAAGTGAGTACTCCAACTCAGTGAGTAACAAATGTAAATAAAGACTGAAAGCAAGAAATCACGTAAGGCACAAAACATTCTATAATGAAGCAGTAAAACCATTTCAAAATAGTAAATCCTTGAAAGACAGGTAAAAATCCTTTAACTCAAATGTAATTTCATGAAAAGTCCTTTTTAAACAATTTAGCAGGTAATTGACATGCAATTAAGGAAAGTAAACACATAAAGGTTTGCCCCTCGGGCACCGTATCAACACATCCGCCCCTCGGGCAACATCTTAGAACAATACCAGCCCCTCGGGCTCAATCTCACATCACAATGGGTACCCGCGCTCACTGTGGGTGTACAGACTCTTGGAGGGGCCCCTTACGGCCCAAGCGCAATATCAAGTCACTTCGTGGCATCATCACTAGACCCTCGGCCTTACATCAATCTAGCCACCTCATGGCCTTACTCAGTCAAAATCCTCACAAGCCACTCGGGCAATAGTAAAACATGACTCTCAACCCAAAAATATCATTTAAAAGATCATGTAGTGTTAAAACAGAGTAAACATGGCTAAGTACGAAAACACTGAAATATAACATGACTGAGTTTAATTATAAGGTCAAAACAGTGAGGAAATACTAGTAAAAATCTCCGAAGGGTTCAAATAGTTGGCACAAGTCCCAAATATGGCATTCAACCCAAATCATGATGATAGCAAACAGATTTCAGTCAAATACGCGGTAAAGTAGTCATTCAGGAAGGACCAAGTCACAATCCCCAATAGTGCACGACCCCACGCTCGTCATCGAGCGTGTACGTCACCTCAATATAGCACTACGATGTGCAATTCGGGGTTTCAAGCCCTCACAACATCATTTACAATCATTACTCACCTCGAACCGGTCAAATCTCTAGCTCGCGATACCTTTACCCCTCGAATCGGCTCCACTCGCGTCGAATCTATCGAAAATCAGAACAAGGACATCAAAATATGCTAAGGGTACGAAACCCAAGCGAAAACAATCAATATATGACACAAATCCCGAAATTATCAAAACCTGACCCCTGGGCCCACGTCTCAGAATTCAATAATTTTTACATCAATAGACTCCTTATCTCCCCACGAGTTCATACATATCAAAAGTTCTTAAATCCGACCTCAAATGGTCCTTCAAATCCCCAAGCAAAGGTCTAAGTTTCCAAGTCCTAGTTTCCCCAATATTAATCCTTAAATTCCATAGTTTCTAACTCTAATCCGTGAAATAATAGCATAAGGATGAGTTTTAGGTCCAAATTCCTTACCTCAATGAAGTTCCCTTGAAATCCCTCTTTCAAATCGTCCAAAAAGCTCCAAAGCCAAGATAGAAATGGTGAAAATAACTCAAAATCGCAAAGGCCACAATTTATACCTTTTGCCCAAACATTTTCGCATTTGCGACCCTTTAACCGCTTCTGCGATACCGCATATGCGGTTCTTCCTCCGCTTCTGCGGAAATCTTAGCTCGCATCTGCGATCCCATACCCACATCTGCGACATCACAGATGCAGTAATCCTAACCGCTTCTGCGTTCACTGCTCTTCAAGCCCCTTTTCGCTTTTGTGACTAATCGCTCGCACATGCGGCATCGCAGCTACGGTCCCCAATCCGCAGGTGCGGAAATACCAGAAGCAGCAAAAATCTGCAGCTGCAACAATTTCTCAAACTCCCCGTCAACCATTTGAAATCACCCCGAGGCCCCCAGGACCTCAACCAAGGGCACTAACATATCCCAAAACCTTATTCAAACTTGTACAAATCTTCAAAACACCTCAAACAACATCATATCAACCAAAACACATCTGATTCAAGCCTAACTTTCAAATATCTTCCGAATTCCACTTTTGATCAAAAATCCAACCAAACCACGTCCGAATGACCTGAAATTTTGCACACACATCCCAAATGACACAACGGAGCTACTGAAACTCTCGGAATTCCATTCTGACCCCTATATCAAAATCTCGCCTACCAACCGGAAATCGCCAAAATATCAACTTCGCCAATTAAAGCCTAAAACCACTACAAACCTCCAAAACTCATTTCGATCACACTCCTAAGTCCCAAATCACCTCCCGGAGCTAACCGAACCATCGGAACTCACATCTGAGCCCTCTAACACATAAGTCAATATACGGTTGACTTTTCCAACTTAAGCTTCCTTAAAAGAGACTAAGTGTCTCAAACCTTACCAAAATCATTCCGGATTCGATCCGAACAACCCGATACCACATAACACGAATAAACAAAGCATAAAGAAGCAAAAATGAGAAAAACTGAGCGGTAACTTATGAGACGACTGGTCGGGTCATCACATCCTCCCCAACTTAAACAAACGTTTATCCGCGAACGAATCAAGAAACATACCTGAAGCCTCAAATAGGTGAGGATATCTGCTCCGCATCTCCCGCTAGGTCTCCCAGGTAGTCTCCTCCACGGGCCGACCTCTCCACTGCACTTTCACTGAAGCTATATCCTTTGACCTCAACTTTCGAACCTGACGACCCAAAATAGCTATTGGCTCCACATCATAGGTCAAATCACCATCCAACTAAACTGTGCTGAAATCCAGCACATGAGACGGATCCCCAATATACTTTCGGAGCATAGAAACATGAAATACCGGATGCACACTCGACAAGCTAGGTGGCAAAACAAGCTCATAAGCCACCTCCCCAATCCTCCGAAGCACCTCAAAAGGCCCAATGAGCCGGGGACTAAATTTCTCTTTCTTCCCAAATCTCATAACACCCTTCATGGGAGAAACCTTCAACAGAACCTTCTCACCAATCATATAGGACACATCTCGAACCTTCCTGTCAGCATAACTCTTTTGCTTCGATTGCGCTGTACGAAGCCTCTCCCGAATCACCTTCACCTTTTCCAAAGCATCCTGCACCAAGTCTATCCCCAATAGCCTAGCCTCACCGGGCTCGAACCAACCAACTGGAAATCTACACCGCCTCCCACACAAAGCCTCATATAGAGCCATCTGAATACTCGACTAGTAGTTGTTGTTATAAGCAAACTCTGCAAGTGGTAGAAACTGATCCCATGACCCTCCGAAATCAATGACACAAGCACGCAACATGTCCTCCAATATCTGAATAGTGCGCTCGGACTGCCCGTTCGTTTGAGGGTGAAAAGTTATGCTCAACTCAACCTAAGTACCCAACTCCCGCTGCACAGACCTCCAAAACTGCGATGTAAACTAAGTGCCCCTATCTGAAATGATGGAAACTGGGACACCATGCAAACGAACAGTCTTCCGGATATAGATATCTGCCAACCACTCTGAAAAATATGTAGTACACACAGGAATGAAGTGCGCGGACTTGGTCAGCCGATCCACAATCACCCAAATAGCATCAAACTTCCTCAAAGTCTGTGGAAGTCCAACAACAAAGTCCATAGTGATCCTCTCCCACTTCCACTCAGGAATATCCATCCGCTGAAGCAAGCCACCCCGGTCTCTGATGCTCATATTTCACCTGCTGACAATTAAGACACCGAGCTACAAATCCCACAATGTCTTTCTTCATTCTCCTCCACCAATAGTGCTGCCTCAAATCCTTATACATTTTCGCGGCACCCGGATGAATGGAATACCGCGATCTATGGGCCTCCTCTAGAATCAACTCCCGAAGCCCATCCATATTGGGCACACAGATCCGGCTCTGCATCCTCAACGCCTCATTATCACCTATAGTCACATATCTGGCATCATCATGCTAAACTCTGTCCTTAAGGACAAGCAAATGCGGATCATCATACTGGCGCTCTCTGATGCAATCATATACAGAAGACCGAGAAACCACATACCAATACCCGACTGGGCTCCGAAATATCTAATCTCACGAACACCGATTGGCCAAGTCCTGAACATCAACTGCAAGTGGTCTCTCCCCAACTGGAATATATGCCAAACTCCCCATACTCACCGCCTTTCGGCTCAAAGCATCAGCCACCACATTGGCCTTTCCCGAATGGTACAATATAGTGATATCATAGTCCTTAAGCAACTCCAACCACCTCCGCTGCCTCAAATTGAGATCGTTCTATTTGAACAAGTGCTGGAGGCTACGATGATCAGTAAACACCTCACAAGACACACCATACAAGTAATGCCTCCAAAACTTCAACGCTTGAACTATGGCATCCAACTCCAAATCATGAACTGGGTAGTTCTTCTCATGGGACTTTAACTGACGAGAAGCATAAGCAATAACTCTACCCTCCTGCATTAATACACAACTAATGCCAACTCTCGAAGCATCACAATACACGATATATGAACCTGAAGCTGATAGCAAAACTAACACTGGAGCTGTGGTCAAAGCTGTCTTGAGCTTTTGAAAGCTCTCCTCACACTCGTCCGACCATACAAATGAAGCACCCTTCTGAGTCAACTTGGTCAAGGGCGATGCGATAGATGAGAATCCCTGAACAAAATGGCGATAATAATCTGCCAAACCAAGAAAGTTGCGAATCTCTGTGGTTGAGGACAGTCTGGGCCAACTCTGAACCGCCTCTATCTTCTTCGGATCAACCTAAATACCCTCGCTGGACACCAGTGCCCCAAGAAAGCCACTGAACCGAGTCAAAACTCACACTTGGAAAATTTTGCATAAAGTTTCTCCTCTCTCAATCTCTGCAACACAACTCTCAAATGCTCCGTGTGCTCCTCCTAACTACGCGAATATACCAGAATATCATCAATGAAGACTATGACAAACGAGTCAAGATAAGGCCGAAACACATTGTTCATCAAATGCATGAACGCTGCTGGGGCATTGGTCAGCCCAAAAGACATCACCAAGAACTCATAATGACCATATCGGGTCCTGAAAGCTGTCTTAAGAATATACGAGTCCCTAATCTTGAACTGGTGATAACCTGAATAGAGATCAATCTTAGAGAACACTCTCACTCCCTGAAACTGGTCGAATAAATCATCAATGCGAGGCAAAGGATACTTGTTCTTAATTGTTACTTTGTTCAATTGCTTATAATCAATGCACATCCTCATAGTGCCATCCTTCTTCTTCACAAATAGAACCAGCGCACCCCAAGGTGACACACTAGGCAGAATGAACCCCTTTTCAAGGAGTTCCTAAAGTTGCTCCTTTAATTCCTTCAACTTCGTTGGTGCCATACGATACAGTGGAATAGAAATGGGCTGAGTGCCCAGCACTAGACCAATACCAAAATCAATATCCCTGTCCGGTGGCATGCCTAGCAGGTCTGCAGGAAACACAATGGGAAAATCCCTCACAACTGGAATAGAATCAATACTGGGAGTCTCAGCACTGACATCCCCCACAAAGGTTAGATATGAAAGACAACCCTTCCCAACCATATGATGGGCTTTCAAGAATGAGATCACTCTACTAGAAACATAATCAGTCACACCTCACCACTCGATCTGTGGCACACCCGATATAGCCAATGTGACTGTCTTAGCATGACAGTCCAGAATAGCACGACACGGAGATAGTCAATCCATGCCCAAATGACATCAAAATCCACCATACACAATAATAGAAGATCCACATGGGTCTCCAGACCCCTAATAGTCACCATACACGACCGGTACACACGGTCTACAACAACAGTATCGCCTACCAGGGTAGATACATAAATAGGTAAAGCAAGAAACTCACGGGGCATACCCAAATAACGAGCAAAGTATGATGACACATAAGAAAAGGTGGAACCGGGATCAAATAATACAAAGGCATCTCTGTGGCAGACTGAAACAATACTTATAGTAACAGAATCTGAAGCAATAACATTGGGTCTGCCTGGAAGAGCATAGAAATGTGTCTGACCGCCACCTGATCGACCTCTCCCTCTAGGGCGACCCCTAGCTGACTGACTTCCACCCCTAGCTGGCTGGGTGGGTGGTGGTGAAGTAACTGGCGCTGAAGCCGATGACTGACCCATATGCTGAGATGAGCTCGCAAGACGACGAGGGCACTACCTCCATCTATGACCCATCTTACCACACTCATAACAACTCCTAGGTGCTGGAGAAGGGGGATGAAGGGAACCCCTAGCACCGGTATGACTAGCAGATGCACTCAGCATAGAAGAGCCCTGAACTGATGGAGTACGGGATGAACTCTGAGCTGGAAGGGCACTAAGTGATGACTGGCCCTGATGAGAACTGTGAGAACTATGACTCAATGACGCCCCACGATAACCTGGGCGAGCTGGCTGAGCATGCCTGAATAGATGGCCTCTGCCATGATGAAACTGACCTCTCGAAGGAGTACCACTGTAACTACCAGATCCTCGAGGCCTCTTGGCCTCCCTCTTCTCGCGCTCCTGGCGACGATCAGACTCAATCTCATAGGCAATATCCATAACCTCCTCGAAAGTAGCACCAATCACCCTCTCCCTTGTCATGAGAATTCGAAGCTGATAAGTGAGGCCATCAACAAATCTCTTAATCATCTCTCTATCTGTCGGAACCATCCAAATAGCATAACGAGCTAACTTAGAGAACCTCATCTCATACTGTGTCACAGTCATCTCTCCCTGACACAACCACTCAAACTCCATATACAGCTCCTCTCTGCGGGACTGCGGCACATACTTCTCTAAAAAGAGAACGAAGAACTGCTGCCAGGTAAGGGGTGCTGCACCAACAGGCCTACGCCTCTCAAAAGCCTCCCACCAAGTGAAGGCAGCTCCAGAAAACTGATAGGTAGTGAAAGCGACCCCGCTGGTCTCCAGAATACCCGTTATACGAAGCATCCTCTGACACTTATCTAAGAAACCCTGGGCATCCTCACCCTCTGCACCACTGAAGGTCGGAGGCTGCAGTCTACCAAACCTCTCCAACCTACGATGCTCATCCTCCGGCATAGCAGAAACTACATAGTCCTAAGCAGCTACAACCAGCTGGTCTGGATATGCCTCTGGCATTTGAAGTCCCTGCACGACTTGCTCAGGTGTGTGAGCGGCGGGAGTCTGATTGCCTCCTCCGGCCTGAGAAGTAGCTGCGGCTGTAGTGGATGAAACCGTTTGAGCTAAGCCAGTGAAAACTGATAAAATCTGTGCCAAGGCCTCCTGAAGACCCGGAATCACAATGGGCACAACTGGTGCCTGAGCTAGTGTTGTTGGACTGCCCATAACTAGGACCTGATATTAAACTAGGGCGGCTAGTGGATCTGCAGGTGCTGCCCTAGCTGTTGTGCGGGCCACACCTCTGCCCTTACCGCGACCACGACCGTGTCCTCGACCTCTAGTGGCCATAGCTGGTGGTACTGGTGGTCGTCCATCCTGACTGGTAGCATGTGTCCTCACCATCTGTGAGAGAATAGAACAGCAGAAGTTTAGTACTCAGATCAACGAATTCGCACGACAAGAATTTCAAGAATATGAAGTTTTTCCTAAAGGTTCTAAAGCCTCTCGAGGTTAAATACAGACGTCTCCGTACCGATTCGCGAGATTCTACTAAACCTGCTCAATACTCGGGAGACCTATGTAACTTAGGCTTTGATACCAACTTGTCACGACCCTAAACCTGGACCCGGTCGTGATGGTGCCTCTCGTGAAGACAAGGCGAGCCAAATAAACCCAATTCACTTTTTAAACCATTAAACAGTAATACAACCTAAGCATGAGTAAATAAACAAAAATCTGAATGAAAGATAATATAATATATGGAATACAACCCAAACACAGACCGATACCGGGGTGTCACAAGTCACGAGCATCTAACAACACGGAATACTCCAAAGCAACTACAAAGTTTAGTATAAAACTAAGAACATAAAGAAAAAAAAGATAGGGAGGACCTCCGGGCTGCGAACGCCAATAGCTACCTAAAAACTCCTCGGATTCGCCTGAAGCTAGAAATGATCAGCACTCGGGAGCGGGACCGACTACGCCTGAATCTACACACAGGGTGCAGGGAGTAAAATGAGTACTCCAACTCAGTGAGTAACAAATGTAAATAAAGACTGAAAGCAAGAAATCACGTAAGGCACAAAGCATTCTATAACGAAGCAGTAAAACCATTTCAAAATAGTAAATCCGTGAAAGACAGGTAAAAATTCTTTAACTCAAATGTAATTTTATGAAAAGTCCTTTTTCAACAATTTAGTAGGTAATTGACAGGCAATTAAGGAAAGTAAACACATAAAGGTTCACCCCTCGGGCAACATCTCAAAACAATACCATCCCCTCGGGCTCAATCTCACATCACAATGGGTACCCACGCTCACTGGGGGTGTACAGACTCCTGGAGGGGCCCCTTACAGCCCAAGCGCAATATCAAGCCACCTCGTGGCATCATCACTAGGCCATCGGCCTTACATCAATCTAGCCACCTCGTGGAGTACATATCGCATGCCCTCAGCCTCATAATCGGTATCAAATGTTTCCTCACACATAGGCCATCGGCCTTACTCAGTCAGAATCCTCACAAGCCACTCGGGCAATAGTAAAACATGACTCTCAGACCAAAAATATCATTTAAAAGATCATGTAAGTGTTAAAACAGAGTAAACATGGCTGAGTACAAAAACAATGAAATATAACATGACAGAGTTCAATTATAAGATCAAAACGGTGAGGAAATACCAGTAAAAATCTCCGAAGGGTTCAAATAGTTAACACAAGGCCCAAATATGGTATTTAGCCTAAATCATGATGATAGCAAATAAATTTCAGTCAAATACACGGTAAAATAGTCATTCGGGGCGGACCAAGTCACAATCCCCAATAGTGCACGATGCCACGCTCGTCAGAACATCATTTACAATCATTACTCACCTCGAACCGGTCAAATCTCTAGCTCGCGACGCCTTTGCCCCTCGAATCGGCCTCCACTCACGTCGAATCTATCCAAAATCAGAACAAGGACGTCAAAATATGCCAAGGTACGAAGCCCAAGCGAAAACAATCAATATATAACATAAATCCCGAAAATACAAAAACTCGACCCCCGGGCCCACGTCTCAGAATTCGATAATTTTTACATCAATAGATTCTTTATCTCCCCACGAGTTCATACATATCAAAAGTTCTGAAATCCGACCTCAAATGGTCCTTCAAAACCCCAAGCAAAGGTCTAAGTTTTCAAGCCCTAGTTTCCCCAATTTTAACTCTTAAATTCCATATTTTTTAGCTCTAATCCGTGAAATGATAGCATAGGAATGAGTTGTAGGTCCAAATTCCTTACCTCAATGAAGTTACCTTGAAATCCCTCTTTCAAATCGTCCAAAAAGCTCCAAAGCCGAGATAGAAATGGTGAAAATAGCTCAAAATCGCGAAGGCCATAATTTATACTTTCTGCCCAGACATTTTCGCTTTTGCGGCCCTTTAACCGCTTCTGCGGTACCGCATATGGGTTCTTCCTCCACTTCTGTGGAAATCTTAGCCCGCATCTACGGTCCCATACCCGCATCTGCGACATCGCAGATGCTGTAATCCTAACCGCTTCTGTTGTCACTGCTTTTCAAACCCCTTTTCGCTTCTACGACTAATCGACCGCACATGAGGCGTCGCACCTGCTGTCCCCAATCCACAGGTGCGGAAATACCAGAAGCAGCAAAAATCTACAGCTGCAACAATTTCTCAATTTCTCCCTCAACCATCCGAAATCACCCCGAGGCCCCCGAGACCTCAACCAATGGCACCAACATATCCCAAAATCTTATTCAAACTTGTACAAATCTTCAAAACACCTCAAACAACATCAAATCAACCAAAACACATCGGATTCAAGCCTAACTTTCAAAAATCTTCTGAATTTCGAATGACACAACGGAGCTACTGAAACTCTCGAAATTCCATTCCGACCCTTATTTCAAAATCTCGCTTACCAACCAAAAATCGTCAAAATATCAACTTTGCCAATTCAAGCCTAAATCCACTACGAACCTCCAAAACTCATTACGATCACACTCCTAAGATCCAAATCACCTCCTAGAGCTAACCGAACTATCAGAACTCACATTCAAGCCCTCTAACACATAAGTCAACATCCGGTTGACTTTTCCAACTTAAGCTTCCTTAAAAGAGACTAAGTGTCTCAAACCTTACAAAAATCATTTCGGATTCGATCCGACCAACCCGATACCACATAACATGGATAAATAAAGCATAAAGAAGTAGAAATAGGTAAAACGAAGTGGTAACTCATGAGATAACTGGCCGGGTTATCACATCGTCTTTCTGGCCCTATATAAGATATATCTCTTTTTTTGGAATGGAATGATCACAATCCTTTGTTATATGTTATTGGGCCTTCTTATTTTTTTTCGAATGTTTTTCTTCAAAAGCATTTTGTTGGTATCCGCCATTTCAAACATGGTCGAGTGTATCTTTGATTTAGTTTGGGTGAAGTCCCATGTCGTCTTACTTAACTCAAGTGTGGTCGAATATGATTCTTTACTAATTCGAACGAGGTCGAACGCACTAATTCGAACGAGGTCGAATGTGAGTTAATTTGAACGAGGTTGAATGTTTAATTAATTTGAACGAGGGTCAAATGTGAGTCAATTCAAGCGAGGTTGAATGTTGACTCAGTCGATTCGAGCAAGGTTGAATGTCGACTCTTAGTTGATTTGAATGAGGGTCGAAAATGAGTCGATTCAAACGAGGTCGAATGTTGAAGTTTTTTATTCGAATAAGGTCGAATGTGAGTTGATTCGAACGATATAGAATGTTGACTCTTTTGATTCGAACAAGGTCAAATGTGAGTCGATTCGAGCGAGGTCGAATGTGAGTCGATTCGAGTGAGGTCGAATGTTGACTCTTAGTTGATTTGAACGAGGTCAAATGTGAGCCGATTCGAGCGAGGTTGAATGTTGACTCTTTTGATTCAAACAAGGTCGAATGTGAGTCGATTTGAGTGAGGTCGAATGTTGACTCTTAGTTGATTCGAACGAGGTTGAATGTGAGTCGATTCGAGCGAGGTTGAATGTTGACTCTTAGTTGATTCGAATAAGGTCGAATGTGAGTCGATTCGAGCGAGGCCGAATGTTGACTCTTTTGATTCAAACAAGGTCGAATGTGGTGCATTGGTTGGTACAAAATTAAAACTTGGTGGAGATACTCGAACATCATGTGTTTGTATGTTTTGCTTTCATTTATATATCAAAATTTACATGTTTTTCGGGCTGGTATTCCAGTCCCAGTCTATCTAGTCCCTTTATTGTTCCGCCTGGAGAAGTATTCGAGGGGTCGAACAATGAACTTGCCAACTTGTAATCTACCCTGCTCAAACCTTAAAATTCGGGATGTCCTCCTTGTTGCCTCGTTAAAAACCTCCCCGAGAAAACCCAATTGGGACAAAACTCGGGTTAGGGAAAAAGAGTACGGCCCAGAAAACATCTTTTCTTAGAAGTTGAAGTACTTGAGGTGGGAGATGTTCCAGTTGTTTGGTAATAACTTCCCCTCCATTGTTTCTATTTGGAATGACCCTTTGCTTACTGCTATCGTGATCTTGTATGGGCCATCCCAATTAGTACCAAGTTTTCCTTCTCGTGGGTCTTTGCTTGCCTGTGTTTTGGCTTTGAGTACGCAGTCCCCTATTTTTAGCGGTTTGACATTGGCTTTTTTGTAGTAATATCACTCTGCTTGTTGTTTATGAGTGACCATCCTTATGTAATCCATGTCTCTTAGCTCTTCGACCTCGTCAAAGCCTTGCTTCCTACTTTCGTCGTTAGTCAGACCACTCTCATGTGAATATCTCAAGTTTGGTTCTCTAACCTTGACCGGTATCACTATATTAGTACCGTAGACTAGCGAGTATGGTGTCTCTCCTGTGCTCATTTTTGGCATTGTGCGGTATGCCCATACCACTTCTGGCAGCAATTTTGGCCACGGTTCCTTGGCGTTCTTGAGCTTCTTTTTCATGATGTTCAATATTGACATATTTGAGGACTTTGCTTGACCGTTGCCCATTGCCCGTGGGGTGATATGGCGTGGTGAGTATTCTTTTGATGTGCCATTTTTCAAAGAACTCGGCATTCTTTTTCCCAGTGAATTAGGGTCCGTTGTCACAACTGATTTCTTTTGGAGATGTCAAAGCGGCATATGATGTTCCTCCATATGAATGTGATAAATTATTGCTCACATATTTGGGAGAATGAACTTGCTTCTACCCACTTGGAAAAATAGTCAATTAAAACTAAAAGAAATCATACATTACCTCGTCCTGCTGAGAGGGGTCCAACGATGTCCATTCCCCATTTGATGAAAGGCCAGGGCGAAGTGACTGGGTGGATATGTTCACCCGCTTGGTGGATAATGGGGGCATACTTTTGGTTTTGCTCGTATTTTTATACAAAGTCGGCGGCCTCTTTTTCCATGGTGGGCCAGTAATACCCTGCTCGTATGAGGCATCTAACGAGAGCTCAATTGTCGATGTGAGATCCATAGTGACCTTCGTGTACTTCCTCGAGGATGCGCCGCATCTTATTTGGGCCTAAGCATTTTGCTAGGGGGCACCGTACGTTTTTTTGTACAAGTCGTTGTTGATGACGTTGTACCTGGCCGCCTGCATTCGAAGCTTCTTGGATTTTTTATCGTTTGGGAGCACCCCATCCTGCAAATATGAGACAATACGATTGTGCCAGTCCCAAGTCAAGTTTATAGTCCGTACCTCGATTTGATCGATCGATGAATGGAGAAGAGTGACCATGTTCCTTTCTCCGGTTATGCTTTTGGTGGTCGCTACCAGTTTGGCGAGACAGTTTGCTTCGATGTTCTGTGCTCGAGGTATTTTATCGAGCTGGCATTCGTCAAACTCGGGTAACAGTCTGCAGATTTCAGCCTGGTATTTCTGTAGCCATTGTTCATTGATTTGGAAAGTCCCTGCGACTTTATTGACGACGAGTTACGAGTCGCATCGTAGGACTACTCGTTGTGCTCCGTACTTGAGCGCCAATTTTAATCCTGCAATCACGGCCTCATACTCGGCCTCATTGTTATTTACATCAGTGCACCGTATGTACTGGCAAATTATTTTGCTTGTTGGGACCTTGAGCATGAGTCCCAGTACAGATCCTGACGCGTTAGAAGCACCATCGGTATACAGAACCCATTGGTCGTACACTTTTGTAGAAGTACTGGTGGCTTCACTTTCGACTTCGGGCATTATCTTTGCACTAAAGTCAGCGACGAAGTCAAGCAAGTACTTGTGACTTTATCGCCATTCGCGGTTTATAGGTTATATTGTGCTCACTCAGCTTTATGGCCCATTTGGCCAATCTACCCGATAGTTCGAGATTGTGCAGGATATTCCTTAGCAGAAAGGTCGTGACCACTGAGATGGGGTGGCACTAAAAATAGGGTCTAAGCTTTCGTGAAGCTACGACCAAGGGTAGGGCTAGCTTCTCGAGGTGGGGGTACCTCGTTTCAGTGTCGACCAAAGTTTTGCTAATGTAGTATATGGGAGACTACGTACCTTTATTTTCTCGTACCAGGAATGCACTCAATGCAACATCGGACACGGCCAGGTAGATGAGGAGACGTTCTCCAGGTTTCGCTTTAACAAACAGCGGGGCGAAGACAGGTATGCCTTCAGTTCTTTTAAGGCATCGACGCACTCGGAATTCCATTGGAGTCTGTTGTCCTTTTTGAGTATGCCGAAAATTTTATGGTACCTATCAGAGGACCATGAGATGAATCTTGACAGGGCGGCTATACGGTCGGTCAGCTTCTGCACCCGTTTCTTGCTGGTCAAGTTTTCTGGCATTTCCTTTATAGCCTTGATTTGGTCGGGGTTGACCTCGATGCCTTATTGTGATACTAAGAAGCCGATGAACTTTCCTGAGGTTACTCCGAAGGCACATTTCTCGGGGTTCGATTTCATGTCGTACCTTCTGAGTATGTCTAAGGCTTCCATCAAGTGGTCGATGTGGTCTTCTTTCCTTTTGGACTTGACCAACATGTCGTCTATATATACTTCCATGGTTTTGCTGAGTTGATCTTTGAACATTTTGGTCACCAGCCTCTGATATGTCGCCCTTGCGTTTTTTAACCCGAACGACATAATCCTATAGTAGTATGTCACCTGGTGGGTGATGAAAGTGGTTTTTTCCTGGTCTTCCTCCTCTATAAGGATTTAGTTGTAGCCCGAGTAGGAGTCCAAGAAGCTTAGTAGTTCTTGCTCGGCTATTGCGTCGATGAGTTGGTCAATATGGGGCAATGGGAATGAGTCTTTTGGGCAAACTTTGTTCAGATCTGTGAAGTTTACGCACATCCACCATTTTCTGTTCTTCTTTTTACCATGACCACATTGGCAACCCACTGAGGATATTTTGACTCTCTGATGGAGCCATTCTCAAGAAATTTTTCCACCTCCTCGTGGATAACATCATTTATTTCAGCATTGAATTTTCTTCTAACTTGTTGCACTGGGGGTGAAATGGGTTGACATTCAGTTTGTGTGTCGCTATCTCCTTTGGGATGCCTGGCATGTCTTCATGGGAAAAAGCAAATAGGTATACGTTGTTTTTTAAGAACTGGCAAAATTTACCTGGTTCGTGGAGTTTGTGGCCGATGAAAGCTTTCTTGCTGTAGTTGTTATCATCGAGTAGGATGGGGTCAAGATCTTCTACAGTAGATCCAGTGGATTCTACGACTTCGGGATCTTTGACTACATCCTTCTCGTTCTCTCTTGACCTCGATCCTGTTGATTGCTATGCTTCTTTGGCTTTAACCCTTTAACTGTTGGGTGTGCGTGCACTCTTGGGTGACACGGTAGCATTCTTAGGCGGTGTGTTGTTCTCCTCGGATGCTGAATACTCCCCAAGGGGTGGAAAATTTGATGACTTGATATAAGCTGGAGGGGAAGACTTTCATGGCGTGGATCCAAGGTCGACTTATGATGGCGTTGTAGCCGTATCTTGGTCCATCAGGTGGGACGTGGTTTCTAAAGTGACGCCACTGGCTAGGACAGACAGCGTGATCTCTCCAGATGTTCGCTCAACTGCATTGTTAAAACCCATTAGTGTGATGTAGCGTGGAACTATCCTATCCTCGAGCTTCATTTGGGCGAGAACTCGAGGGTGGGTGATGCACGCGCCGCTCCAGTCATCGACCATAATACATTTTATATAGGTATAAAAAAATGCGAAAAGTAATGACAAGAGCATCATAGTGAGGAAAAACCAAATCGTGAGTATCCGACTTATCGAAGATGATACTTTCTTTGAGTTCGTCATATCGTTCATGGGTGATTGACTGTTTGAGTTTATGGGTGGTGGTGAACTTCAAGTTGTTGATTGATGCGTCGTCGCCTGCTCCGATGATCATTTGAATGGTTCGAACTAGGGAAGGTGATTTGGGCGGTCCGTGGTGTCGTTCACGTCCACGGGTGATGTTGGCCCTCCCTTGGTCGCTCATCAGCTCTTTCAAATAC
Source organism: Nicotiana sylvestris (assembly GCF_000393655.2). Classification (NCBI taxonomy): domain Eukaryota; kingdom Viridiplantae; phylum Streptophyta; class Magnoliopsida; order Solanales; family Solanaceae; genus Nicotiana; species Nicotiana sylvestris. The sequence continues at coordinate 203,035,156 of NC_091059.1, forward strand.
CCTTGGTAAAACATATTCACAACCTCTTGTCTTAAGGCGATACAATCCTCGATTTTGTGGCCTCACTCCTGGTGGAACTCGCAGAGGGAATTTGACTTTCTAGTGCTCGGGTCGGACCTCATCTTCTACGGTCACTTTACTTTTGGGTCGAGCTTCTCCAGCGTGTAAACTATTTCTGAGGGGGAAACACAGAAATTGTGAGCAGATAACAAGGGGGCTATAAGGCCCCGTGAAATTTTTACTCAAAAACCCAAAATCTCGTAGTGCCAAGTTAAGAATATCAGACCTTTTGGATTGATCTGGGCATTAAAAAGTTAAGGAAAAATATTTTCAGAAGAGCGCGTTTCTGAGGCCCATTATGCGGCCGCATAACAGCAATGCGAGCCACATATCTGTCGCAGAGTGAGACAGAATGTTGGCTAATTTTAAGGACAATTATACGGCCAATTATGCAATCGCATAATTGATATGCGGGCCGCATAGTCGTCGCATAACCTCCTTGGGATTTTTATGAATGGAAGTTCTGTGGTGCTTTCAGTGGCGGACCTAGAATTTTGTGCAAGCGGTTTCAATCTTAGAAGTATATAACTTTAGTCAAAATAGTAGTTGTCAAGTGTGTTCAAATAAATATTTATACAAAATTTACACAGCTTTAATCCTAATTTATACATATACACAATATTATTTTTTTGTGAAACGGGTTCAGTTGAACCCACTAGCCATCACTTGGGTCCGCCACTGGGTTCATTATGCGACCGCAGAACAAGTATGCAGACCGCATATTAGTCGCGTACCCAGGCAGAATATTGAAGTCTTGAGGGCTACTTTTGCAGTCCCTTTTACGGGCCGCATATCAGTTATACGATCGCATATGCGACCCCAGATTGAGTCGGGGCTCCTATTTTCTAACTTTTAAAACCCGACTCCATTCCGTTAAAACACCTCATTAGAGGCTTTTGTGCTATTTTCTACTACATATAAAGTGAGAGAAAGTGTTCTAGAGGGAGAGAGTGATTCTCACCAAGTCACTACTCAATCCTTGCCCAAATCTTTGAAGTTTATCAAGAAAAGTTGCTAAGCCTTCACCCTAAGAAGTAAGAGCTTGTGCCCTAATCTTTGATTTCGAAATTCCTACTAGAATAAGTAATTAACAAGTAGGTTCATGGGTATAAGGATTGATTATCTTGCATGCATATTTGATAAAAGGTTATGGGGAGATTGTGAGCTAAAAATGTAACAAATGGGGTGTAGGATGATAGAATTTCTCACCAAAAATGTCCTAAAATCATAATGCACACTTAGTGCTTGATAATGTGACCAAATGAGCTAGAATATTGATTATCCCTCTAATTCTTGGTTCGACTTGTAATTCTCATAAAATAGATCGAAGTTGCTAGGAGTTCCGGAATTATTGTAAGAATTTAAGGAAAGCTCTATTGAGGTATGTATGGCTAAAACCCCATCTTCTTAAAAATTGAGCTCCCATGGTGTCCATGCAAATGTTGTAAGTCCGAAATTTGATTGATGTAGTACTTGTAATTTCAAATGAATTGGTGTTGCAAGATTATATGTGAAAGTATGTCTCAGTGTGTTCAATATGCTATTCTTGATAAATGGAGGATGTGTGAAGAATGTGAACTATGTGCTAAATTGCCAAGATTTCAAGTCAAGTTTAAATTGTGATTATTATGCCAAACTATGTGAATTCCTCTCTATGCTTACAACTTGAATTGCTCTCGTATGTTCCCATTATCTTAAATTGCAAGGTTAATATTGAAAGTGGAAATGATGTGAAATGTGGGGGAAAAGAATTGAGTTATGATATGTGGCCTAGTGCCAAGTATGATCTGATAATTGTTATCCCAAGTGCCGATGAACTGATATATGTGTGAACAAAAATTGAAGTGAGATGATTGATGGAAAAAGGGAAACGTCTTGGTAAGAGGGCTTAGATGATCGGGTCGTGATCGGACGCCATGCTACACACATGGTGGTATTGTGTTGATATTGAAACCGGAAAGTGAGAATGAAATTGTGTTGAGGTTTATGTCTCAAATGAGGCAGCTTAGCCAATCGGGTCGTGATTGGACTTCGCGCAAGAAAGCGGTGGTATTGTGAATGATGATGCAATAATATGAAATGTCCCAACCTAAAGTTATGGAAATTATGTGAAAGCTATATGATCCTCTTTTTATTTAATGATGTGGTGATTGTTTAAAGCTTTTGTTGATTCTTATGATTTCTTTATTCTTGTGTGGTTGTTCTTTCTAATGAGATGGTGTTTAGTTATGCATACTAGTACTATTCCATGGTACTAACGTCCCTTTTGCCGGGGGCGCTACATCTTTGAATGGATGTAGGTGGTTCTATAGTGGGCAGTGCCGATCGTAGGTAGCGGAGCATCCTCCTCTCAGCAATCTCAGTGAGCCCCTTTTCTTCCAGGGGTTATGCAGTATATCTTTTGTTATAAATTATCACTTTTTGAGGTATAGCAGGGGCCTTGTGGCTGGCATTATCATAACTATCTTTTGTATCTTTAGAGGCTCCGTAGACGTTTGTGTGGGTTATGTGCGTGCATTGGATGGGTCACTAGACTATGTTGTAATTCTAAACTCTTGTATTTCTAAACTGTAACTGTATGAAATTTTTGGAAACTTAACTATGGTTTAAGGGTTGTAATATAAAATGAACTAGAAATATTATATGTACGATCTTTCCTACTATCTAATCAAATGAGCATGGTTCCTTGATCATAATGAGTTGGGTAGAAGTTGTCCAAAAAGGCTTGCTCAGTTGGGTTCACTCGACTGAGCGTCGTTCGCGCCTCCCGAGGTTGGGGCGTGACAAGGGCATACCTCTCTCATATCGGTGAGTTCTTGTTCTTGACCTAGAAGGGCCTTCGTCGTGTCGGGGAGGCGGCATGAGGGTGACTCGGCTGTAAGGCTGATGTCTTTCCTAGTTAGGTCGGGGTCCTGCTAAATCTCTCTTGTTATCATAACTCTGGTCCTTCCTGGATTCGGCTTGTACCGAAGTTAACCGTTGAGTCGGCCCATTTAGATCATCTTCATCAGCTTGAACCTCGGCGCAATAAGCATTGTGTATCTCGTCCCAAGTGGTCAGGGGATATTTCATGAGGCGGCTCAGCAGCTTCCTGGTCGCCCTCGAACTGCTTCTGTTTAGCCCGTTCTGAAAGGCTGCCACGGCCATTCCTTCCAATACGTTTGATAAGGTCATCCTTACTCAGTTTAATCGAGCAAGGAAGTCCTTGAGTCCCTCTCTAGGTGATTGTTTTATGGAAAATATGTCATTTACTCTCGCCTCCGCCTTCTTTGCTCTGATATGGGCTATTACGAACTTATCTGCCATTTCCTCGAATGTTTCGATCGAGCGTGCGGGCAGCTGTGAATACCAAGTCAATGTACCCCTGGTGAGGGTTTCGCCAAACTTCTTCAGTAAGATGGATGATACTTGCTCTTTGGCGAGATAGTTTCCTTTTACTACGGTAACGTAATGAGTCACATGATCCTCAGGGTCCTTTGTATCGTCGTATATTTTCAAGTACGGCAGCATTTTGAAGGTCTTAGGTATGGCGTGTGGTGTAGCTTCGTCGCTATATGGCTGCTCAACAAACCAACTGGCGTCCCTTTTTGGCAGATGTTTTGGGGCACCCGGTATTTTGTCTACCCTTTCTTGGTGCTCTTTCATTTGGTTGTGGAGAATTTTATTCTCGTTCTCCATTTCCTTCGTCTTCTTCAAAATGACTGCGAGGGTGTCATTACTTGCATTATTAGCATTATGAGTAATACCTATGGTAGGGGGGTGTGTTGCTCGTCAACTACTGGTGCAATGCCGATCCTTGCCTCTTCTCTACTCGGCCTTTGATCAGGCTTGTCGAGGAAGCCGGTTAGCATGTTTGTCAACCATGCCTCGAGTAACTTTTCACTGCTGGTGGTCCCTCTTCTGTTGTGGATGTAGAGGCCCCTTTACCGTGCGAGTTCGAGATGCTACCGTGAGGTGGGGGCGAGTCGTTTCGCCTGGGAGAGGTATTTGGTGTTATATCTTCGCCCTCTGTTTTATCCACTTCGTTGATAGTGTGGAGGAGGTTGGTGGTTAGTTCGGCTATCGCCTTCCTCTTTTCCTATCTGTTGCCTGCCATGTTAGATTTGTGCACACAAGGAAGTATATGATTTTTGCAAAGTTTCTTTTTTTTAGATCTAGAAGAAACTAAAATTAACTAGAAATCCCACAGACGACGTCAAATTGTTTGACCAAAAAGTATTAAGCCTTTTTGATAAACCAACTAAATAAGAAGATAATGAGTAAATCCTAGCTAAACATAATAAATCCTAGATCTGAAATAAGTTCATACAAATAATGTAGAATTGCATTTAAACCAATTTAATAAGTGGTATTAAATGATGTTGTTATGATTGGATGGGGGAGCAATGATAAGCAATAAATATATTAAATGGCAATAAATATAAATAGAGAGAATGATTCACCCAAAAATTGAATGAGGTGGATGATTATTCTCTCTAACAATGATGTAAGACAAACAAACGTGGGAATATAGGGAACTTTCTCGGATCTGATGCGAGAAAGTGTGGGATAATCAACAAATCGAATTTTTGTGGAAAGACAATGTTTATAATTTACTTCAGAGTCAACTTCTCATGAGAGAACTTATCATATAGAATATTATATGCCTATTTCTTCTCTCTGTCTTTTCCTTTATATGGGACCTATCCCTTACCTAACATAAAGTATAAGTGCAGAGAATATTCAATAGAATATTCTCCTAAAATATCTTGCTTCGAAACTAGCTGTTATGGCTAACCTGAGTATCTGATCTTGACCCCGGTTACTCAGCTCGCCAAGTGGTTCCTTTTATCTCGAGTACGACCTCGGCCTAATCGACTCTTAGTAATCTACCTTTGAGCAAGATTGCGTTGGTCAAATTTTGATACATACACAAGGCCCAAATGGTTATTAGGTCATCTTAAAGCCCAGACTCATGCCACGTACCAAGAAGGGGTGGCAATCCGAGTCAAATCAACAACCAATAGAGTTGTGCTAAGTGTCTATATGGTATTGGTCAGTTCAAACGGACCAATCAAATCGCAAAGCCATACCACTACCTACAACTATAAATAGAGGTCTTCATAAAGTTAGAAGACACTAGAAGTGATAACAAGAAGCAAGCAGAGAGCTTGTGGATCAAACGCTGCAGAATTCTCTACAAGCTACAAGTTCAAGCACTCAAGCTACAAGTTCAAGATCAAGAATTAAGGCAAATTAAATCCCAAGGCGTTCAAGTTCAAATTACTTGTTCGTGATCAAATCCAAATTCAAGTTCAAGGAGGAGATTCAAGGGTAAGCTTTACAAACCCTCGAATCAAATCACAATCAAAATCATCAAAATACTTTACGTTCTTGAAGAATCAGAGGGATACCATAGAGATTGTAACACTCATTACTTGTTGAAATCAAATACATTTGTTACACAATTTTCTGGTCTTGATTATTTATTTTTCTCGACGCGAAAATTTGTTGTTACAAAGTGGAAAAAGTTATTTTCCTATAGTGGTGAAAACTATTTTTCTTGGGCGGTCAAACACCAAAAAATGTCTTATAACAAAATATTTTCGGTCTTTATGTTGAAAGCTCAAGCTATATAGTTGGGGTAAAAGATGAAACTTTCATCGATTTTTTTTCTTACATATTCAGCAATACGTAAGAAACGGTCGAGGGTCTTTCGGAAACAACCTCTCTGTCCCCAGGGTAGGGGTAAAGTCTGAATGTACATTACCCTTCCCAGACCCCTTGTATCTGTATTCGGCAATCCAGATACATATCAAATAAAAGTCTGAAATTTTACACAATCCACGTAGAAAAGTTAAACACTTTTTAATATTTCGAATTCAGAGGAACACAAATTTTATATGGACGGAGATGTTGGAAGTCCATGTAATTTGTTGTCAGATGCAAACCCAGGAAGAGAATTTTGAGATTAAAATGTTGCAAACTTGGTTTTGTGTTTAACATTATGTTCCTACAGCAATGCAGACGTCCAAGATACCAGTGCACCTATGGAAAAGGAAAAGAACTAAAGTTGGACGACACTAAAGGTACTGGTTTAATCCACAAAAAATCTCGACAAGTCCAAACCATGAGTCTCTGACTCTCTGTCACGTCACGTATGCTATATTAGTCATTTGTTAGTAGTATGTACACAAATGAATTTACCCTATATTTCTAGTCAACATGGGATAGCACACTGCATCCGCTTAGTTATCACAAACTACACCTGATGGTTGTCTAAAGCACAAATTAAACTACCTGATGGTTGTCTAAAGCTCAATAGCGATGGATGTAGCAAAGGAAACCCAGGGTTAGCAGGTGGAAGAGGATGCTTAAGAAATCAATATGGAGACCTCATTATGGATTACTCAACTTTTTTTGGCTCTTGTATTAACAATATGGCGGAAGCAAGGGCTACTTTAGTAGGTTTAATTTGGTGTATTGACAATGGATATAAAGAGGTCGAAATTGAATCTGACTCTCTAATCCTAATCAATGCAATAAACAATCAGGCTGGAATACCTTGGCAGATTGCCCATTTAATTGAACATATCAGAGAGATTAGGCAGGAAGGCCACATTAAGTTGTCACACTGCTACAGGGAAGCCAATTGCACTGTCGACTTGCTAGCTAATTGGAGCTTACATAGGAAATCTTCTACTTTCTTCATGGAAGCTAACACTTTACCTATGAAGGTGAGAGTTGCTTTGAAGAATGACAGAAACCAGCTGGTCAACTTCCGAATTAGGACTACCAAAAAGTCATTCAATGCTTAGCCTTACCAATTTTGGCTTGTCCTATTGAGGAGATTTTTTTTTTTTTTTTTTTTTTGGCCTTCACATGCTTTTAAGTTGGAGCTTTAGCTATTTATTTCTCTGTTTTGTGCTCCTCAGCTTTTAACTAAGGGGCCAATTAGCTTAGTTTTATCAATCCTTCTTGTATCGAATCCCTCCCTTTTTATCGTTTTAATATAAAGGTTAAGGTCATGCCTAACCTCTCACCATAATGGTGATATTAAGTGGAAAAAAAAAAAAAACTAAACTACAACTATTGTTGAAAATGCTAATGCAACATCCGGTTTGTTTTCCATGTTGTCTTGAATGCATGCCATGGAACTGTAGGAAGATCAGGGGCGGAGCTAGAGGCTCGCGTACAAGTGTGGCCGAACCGAACCCAGTGGTTTTAGTCCAAACCTTGTCTTTGTTTAATAAATCTATTAAGTATGTAAAAATATTAAATATAGAACCCAGTTAGTATCACATGATGTTGCTATTTTTAAATTTTAGAACCCATAAAGTTCAAATCCTAGCTCCGCCTCTGTGTAGGATGATGATGAGTTTGTTGTATGGATGCTCGATGCATCACTATTAAAGTATGTCACCTTCAACTGATAGCATATTCTTCAGTTGCTTCTATCTTGCCTTCCAAGAACGCAAACTCAGAAACCAAAGCCAAGTGATCACTACCCATTCTCTGCATGCCCCAGAAATTCAATTCAAAATTGGCTTAAGCAAGAAGTTAAATGCAGATATTACACTCAAAAGAAATATATATATATATATATATATATATATATATATGTATAATGAGATCCAGGAGGTGCAAGCTCTATTTATTAACGCGAGAGAATTGCAATTTACTTCCAGCTCCTTTTCCAGCATATAAAATACAAGTTTAATGCTTCAGTATAAACAAAGATGTTGCGACAAGGTTTTGGGAAACCAAAGGACTCGCTATGGCTTCTTGAAGGACGACCTTATTCCAAACGTGCAATCAAACGCCTGAATATTTTATAGGTAAAGCAAACAAATCCAAATTCACTATTTTCATTATAAGTTGGAGAAATCCATTTCTAGCACAATACTTTATGTTTTGCAACCTTAGTCATGTCTTTGGCCAAATCTGATCTGTCCTAGTTAACAGCCTCAGGGTACTATATCAGAAGGATAATACCTTGAAGGGAAGACCACCTGTTTTCTTCAAGATATTAATTGGTAAAGTATCTAAAACTTTTGTGGCTACAAGACCATCAGAATACCTGCATTGTGGTGGATTTTACTATTAGTGCGTACTCTTGTCATTAAAGTTAGCAGAAAAATATAAGTAGCAGTATCTACAGCATTAGTACCACAAATAATCGACAGTTCCCAGAAACTTCGAGTGGTAAGATGTGGCTAGTGGTTCACCATTGTCATCCCTTGTTGTTTGAGATCCCTAAGAAAAAAGAAGAGGTAGCATTCTGTCTAAGAGGAATATACAAGGGAATAAATGTCAACTGTGGGTAAAAAGGACAAGTCGTACCTTCACCATTGCATAAGAACTGTTTAACTTCAAAGGGTGCAAAGCTATGTGAGATTTAGGAGCGCCAGTTGCAACATTCATCTCCTCTTCGCTCCAGCTAGAATTCAAGAATCTGAAGTCAATTGCATGCACACAACAAATTCTAAATCACAATCACATGAAAATTCAAAGAATTCAGTTTTTTCTCAAAAGTAAACAAATTGACATCAGAAATCTCAAATATCAACACATTAAGAATACAACACACTCAGAGAATTTAAGGGCATTAATAGTCGACCCCAAATAAATGCAACGACAACCAACGTAACAAATAGTCAGAGGAGTGTGCTTGGGCAAGAGCACTACTAGGATGGGTGACCCCCTGGAAGTCCTCGTGTTGCATCCCTCTACCTAATAAAAAAATAAATAGTTAGAGGAATTATTTGCATGTCTTATTTTCTTTTTTTCCATCAAGTTTCTAAGCCTTGCGTAACTGTCTAGTTTACTTTCCCTTACAAAAAAAGGCTAGTTTACTTTAAAGTATCAAGAGTTTGACCATATACCACAGTATAGTGAAGTTGAGAGAGAATGAGAGAAGACGTTCGTTCTTAGAAAACACCACATTATTTTCTCATGAAACACAAACGGAAGCAACTTATGGCCCCCTAGGTTTTATGAACACTGCTATGTACACTCTAGCTATCGGAATTTATAGGAGCGCATAGACTTTCGAAAGACATAATAAGTACTGACAGATCTAAGCTTCACCTGTCCATTAGAACAAACAAAATCCCCTTTTCTCTTCCAAGACCAAGAACTTGAGAGGGATGGCATTGTCTCTGACCAGATAACTCTCTTCGGTTATGTAGCATGAGATTGAGCTGCAATATAAAAAAACAAATCCTATGAGAAGCAAGCAACTCCTCCAAAAAGCATGCAGTTCATATGAATTAAGAAGTACTTAATATTGCATCAACGGATGCTGAATTGGGATCTGCATATTACCTCAGATGATGACAAGAATTTGTAGATTGGACTCTGTCACAAGGGATAAACAAATAAGAATTGTTCCAGCAAAGTGAGTTTTGAAGATAAATTTCAGTGATCCACACCTGGGGAGTGCTGTTATAATCACCTGCAAGCACAATAGGTGCAGTGTCCCACTTTTCTGAAAGTATGTGAGCCCTTGATGAAAGAAAGCGAATCTGAAAGGAAGAATATTCAGCAAAAAAGTAACAGCATGGAGACAATTGAAGGAAAATTGAAATCATTTGCACCACTCTCCAATATATTGACAGTTGGGGAACTTAAACAGTTTATGTCTAAAGTTAAGCATGCTACCAGAAGAGGAAAAACATCCATTTTGTAGCAAGAGCTAGAACCCGATTACCACAATGTAGCACATATATTTTACCATCGTGCATGAAAAAAGGTTAAGAAAATGTCTTTCTTTACAAAGAGAGACTGTTCAGATGTCAAGTGGTGTGCAGATGGAAACAGGATTGAAGTCCAAATGAATAAGAGACACTCTACCCATGTACCTAAGCAGTAAGAGCTATGGAGAACAACTATTTGACAAGTTGATTTTTCCATTTATATTTCACTTGAATTTTCTAATAACCAGATAGGATGCACTCTTCCAGTTTGAGACAATTTGAAAGCCATTTGATCCAGAAACCTCCAGCAACAAATTTCAATATGCGAACAGAAGACAAATTTAATCCCATCAAACAAAATTTTCAAAAAATAGAAGGAATTACTATATGTGCATTGAAATATGCATTTTCAAAAAATTCTAGTGTTTATAACAATTAGTGGCCAATGTAATTTGCATTACCAAACCATGCACTAGAACAAGTAGTTTAGGCTTAAAACACAAAGAGAGATTTCCATCCCTTGGACATGCTAGTGTTCTTTGTCTAACTATTGTACCTTGTCAAGGTAAATTGCCATGTAAGGTCAGTTGCCAATCAAATACTAACATGCAAAAAATAGAGAGTTAACTCAGAATGCAGGATATTACTTGACCAAGCTTAACATCTCCACGGCTTGGATTATATAGCACATGAATGTTCCCAACTACTAGCCTCCCTGACTGGGCTTCATGCATCTGTCTGTACCAGATGAAGTTAGAGATACAAAATCGAAAGAGATATGATTAAATAAGAATGAAACTAAGAAAAAACTGTGATCTGGACAAATCGCTCTGGGAAATGAAATCAGAAGAAACATCCAGTTCAGAATAGTAGAGATATGCTTACAGAGATAAGCAAAATCAAATGCTCCAGATCTTAACTACCTGCATAGTTCTAATTGGTAGAAAGCTTGACCTACTAGAAGTGATCTACACTGCTAAGCAAGCAGGAAGTCTTGGATAAGAGGTCTTAAGCCATTAGCCGTCACATATGCATATTCCACAGAACGTGAAGCCTGATGAGCTTTGGATTAACCACTGAGCACTAGTTAATTCCTTATATTTAGGTTGTCGTCCAGTTTATCTCATATTTTTAGTTTGGTTATCTTTGTCTTATTTCTCCTTCACATATTTGAACCCCAACTTACGGATTATCCAAATTTTGAGCATTCTTACATCACTCTCACTTGTCACATCTACAGGCTATATGAAATTACAGTAGGTAAAATAAAATTGAAATTTACAACTGCTACCTTAAAAACAGAGAGCTGAGCGACATTATCCCGGAGACCATACTGCCTATACTCAATGCTTTCACCCTCTAACAACTGAAACCTGGCATTAGCAAGTACTCATTTCAGTCCAAACAAGAAAAATGATCCAGGTACTAACTGTGAGGTACAATATTTACTTATAGCACTTACTTATCAGCTTTCCAAAACATAGCACAGCCATCAACAGAACCGCCCGTGCGCCTCTACCATGGTCAAAGTAACACATGTTAATATTTTCCAACAGCAAGTCTTATACTGAATGATGATACAATTTTCCACTTATTTCAGTTTGGAGGGAGGCTGGCGGGTTTAGAGTGGAGTAACCTTATGGGAGCCGAGATATCCAGCTTTCTCCAAAACGTTTAGTAGATCATAATACTTGTCCACCTCCTAATCAATCACATTAATAGAATTCTTCAATTAGCTTCATATCCAAAACAAGGACATATTTAAATATATTAATACGCAAGAGGCAATTGTAATTACTTGTAGGCAAATTATATCAGGATTTAGTCCGAGGAGTTCTTCACAAATAACTCTTTTGCGATGGTTCCAATCTAAGTAATTCGAAGGAACATTTCTGTAGAGATCTCCATGTTTCGACATATTCCTGTCTCCCAATATGTTATACGAAACAACGGTAAACCTTTCTGCTGCACCAAATTCCATACACTAAATTAAACTTCAGCATTAACAAAAAATACAAGCAACATGCAGTTAGTTGACCAAAGGGACTGACCTTGAGGTGGGACAGTGGAAAGAGCATCCCCTTCCACCCAATGGCGGACAATGTCCGGTGCTGAACTGAGCTGTCTGCGATGTTCAGGGTTGTACCGCCGCCGGCTGTAGGAAGCCGTCGGCGAAGAGGTGTAATTACGAGGGAACTTAATATAGCATAAGTTGAATATAGGCCTTAAGCAGCGAGTGGCGGCGTTGCTGATTAGCCTGGGCGTGGTTAGACACGGAGAACCGGCTCTGCAGCAGCCCATAGGAAAGAGCGTAACTATGAATCGACCGGTAAAGCCGAGGACGGTGAGTGGTTAAGCGCCACAGTGACCAAAGGTCGTTAAGAGACCACGCATCAAGTGACGCCTTTTCTTTTTTCTTTTTCATGTTATAACGTAAAGCAAGCTTTTTTATTGGAGAAAAATTATTACTATCATGCCATTTAATAAATTAGTATTAAGGTACGCACTTTGCGCGTGTAAATTATCTTAATGAATATAATTTTTTTAATTATATTATTATTAATTATGTATATTATGGTATGAGATAGATTATATAAACTAATGTTGATAATAGTTACTATATCATATTTACCTAAAATTTCTTGATCATGTGTACTATGCTTTTCATCATTATACACGGTGATATTTGATTCAATATATTCATCCTCCCAATGCAACTTTACAATGGTCGATATAAAAAAATAATTAAATTAGTAACGATAAACAATTTTTTAAAGAATGTGTACCTCTAATTCTTCTCTATTTCTATTTTTGAGATAAATTCAGAAACCTCTCCCAAGTTTCGCTTTGTGACACTAGTAACTCTTGTGGGTTATGATATTACAACTTACTTCCCTTCTTTTGATTTTCTTGTAATGTATCTATTATTAATAAAAAAAAATTATAACATGACAAATTTACATTTCCATTTTGAACATCCTCTCCTTTGGATTCAAAAAGTTTTGTCTTTTTCCCCATTTCCAATGGTGTCATCAAATTGGTGAAGATAATTTAGCAAACTTGATAGGCGCTCGTGTCGTAGAAGTTAGATTGGCTATACGAACTTTCAGCTGATTGGAGGGGTTGTCACGACCCAAATTCCACTAAGGGTCGTGATGGCGTCGGACATCGCTGTCAGGCAAGCCAACCAAAATACTTAATTAAATTCTCGTTTTAATAATTTTGAAAACTATGATTTTCTTTCAATTTTACCAGTAAAAGATAATCGTTTCACATCAAATATGAATGTTAAGAAGTTAATACAAGATACACCATAATCATCTCAGAACCCGGTGTCACAAGTGCATGAGCATTTACTAGGGAATGAAATAAAACACAGTAACTATCCGGAATACAAATGGATAGAAATAAAAAATACAGTAAAATACTCTAAAGGGGACTCTGCTGGCTGCGGGTCGTCTCGATAAATGCAACTCACCTAAGTCTCCGTATCAACCATGCCGCTATGCCACTAAGCCACTAGCCACACATGAACATGTGCAACAAAAATGCACAGCAAGTGTAGTATGAGTACGAAAACAACCTGTACCCAATGAGTATCCCGTCTAATCTTGAATAAGTAGAGACGAGAGGTCGACTTCGACACTTACTAATGGTCCGATGATAATATAGTAAAAGTGTGAGGAACTCATGGATTCCATAAAGTAAAATTTAACTCATAAAGCCGGAAAGCAGGTAAAGAACTTCTCAAATAATAAAGGATTTCCTAAGATTTACTTTTCATTATCTTTATCAATTTACCTCTGGCCAGGAAAGGCAATTATCAACATTTAAAATTATCAGGCAAGCAATACAAGCATGCGCATATCATGTCGAGGTCGTACGGCCCGATCCAACATAAATGTAAAATGTGCACTGCCGAGGGTCGAACGACACGAACCATAGATGCATCTATTACCGCGCTCGCGAATCATACATGCGACGCGGTCAAATTTAAATAAACAATCACCCTGCTCGCGAATCATACATGCGACGCAAGTACACATAGAAATACATGCTCAAATAGCCAATTAAGAATTTATCGGGGAACGTTTATCCAAATAAAAGTCAATTCTCTTTTAATGATTTAAGAAAATAAAGTTTAATCCTTTTAGAAATTCATTTACCGATTCGATAGGATTTAAGCAACTCAACTGCCAACAAAATTACAGATTTTTCAAGTATAGCATGTTTTTGGGTCCTAGACTACCCGGACTAACATATAATAGTAGTTACGCACGGATTCTCGTCACCTCGTGCGTACATAGCCCCCACAAATAGAAGCACATAACCAATTATTTCACCTATGAGGACAATTTCCTCTTACAAAGTTAGAAAGGAGACTCACCTCGCTCCGAAGATCCATAACCGGCATTCAACGCCTTCCGAAGACTCGAACCGATGCTAAATGCTCCAAAACTAGCCAATAATTATGCAAATCCATTAATATATGTTCAATTACTCATTACAATCCAATTTATAATAATTCCTAACCCCGATCGAAAAGTTGACAAAATTGCCCTCGCACCCACGTGCCCGGATTCCGAAATTTCTCGAAGATAAAGTTTACCCATGAACTTATGAACTCAAATACATGATTTTCTCTTAATTCCATACCTAAAATCGTGGTCAAAATTCAAGAATACAAATTTCTAGGTTTTCCCTCAAACCTCAAGTTTCTACCAATTTACATGTTAAAGTCCCTACACAATCGATATATTTAACTCAAGATAGGTGGGGTTAGCTTACCTTGTCGTTGATGATGAAAAACCCCCACTTGAAGCTCTCCAAAATCGTCCACACCGAGTGAAAATGGGGGGAAAATGACCAACCCCCGATTTTAAAAGAATACACTGCCTCCAGCATTTCCGCACCTGCGGTCACTTGACCGCTTCTACGATTCCGCAGGTGCGACCCACTACCCGCTTCTGCGGTTTCTCACAAGGCTGCCCTTTCGTCTTCTGCGCCTCAACCACCGCAGGTGCGGTCCCGCTTCTGCGGCTACATGACCGCATATGCGGTCTCTTCACTTCTGGCCCAGCACAACATCTGCGTACCTCCTAGCCGCTTCTGCGGCCAAAACCTCATAGGTGCGGTTACACCAGATACCAGCTGCTTCAATCCTTCTTCAAAATTCAAATTGATCTGTTAACCATCCGGAATCCACCTGAGGCCCCAGGGACCCCAACTAATCATACCAACGAGTCCCAAAACACATTACGGACTTGCTCGAGGCCTCAAATCGTATCAAACAACGCTAAAATCATGAATTGACCTCCAATCCAAGATTAATGAACTTTAGAATTTCAAACTTCTACATTCGATGTTGAAACCTATCGAATCACGTCCGATTGAACTCAAATTTTGCACACTCGTCATATTTGACATTACGGACCTACTCTAACTTTCAGAATCGGACTCCAACCCCGATATCAAAAGGTCCACTTCCGGTCAAACTCCTCAAAAACTTTCAAATTTCTATCTTTAGCCAAATGACTCCAAAATGACCCACGGACCTCCGAATTCACTTCTAATCGCGCTCCCAACACCAGAATCACCAGACAGAGCTATTACCAGACTCGGGATCCCAAATAGACCTTGATAACACTGAAATGCACTTCAATCCAAACTTATAAAATTCATCCAAAAATGCTAACTTCCATAATAGGCGTCGAAACGTTTCCGGTGTCACGCCTCCTTTTTACCCACACCCCGTAAAGGGCATAAGGGAGTTTTTCCAATTTAAGTGACAATCGAAATGTGATTTATTTATTTATAGATTCAGAGTCGCCACTTGGGATAATTTATGGTGTCCCAAGTCACCCGTTTAAAATCTCGAATCGAGGAAATTGACTCTGTTCTACAGTCCGTGAA